>NC_023169.2:641666-1283333 GCF_000231095.2 Oryza brachyantha | reverse complement strand
ACTATCATATCATATCTTAGAGATGTGGATAGGCATGTTTCACCTATCTTAGAATGTAACCAGTAGAGCTAACTATTACCTACAAGTCTATCTAAAAAATCTAAAAAGAGTATTTTTTTTTATTCTTGAGGAGGTACTATAAGGTACTACTGTTTTCTATGTAAATTTAGGGAGTTTTTTCCCATCCTTACAAGGTACCCAGAGGTACCACTATTTTCTATATAAAATTAAGATAAGGCACTAAATTTTACATAGAAAATAGTGTTACCTCTTAGTACCTCTTCAAGGATAAGAAAATTACTCAAATTTTAGTATCTCTTGATACCTTACATACTAGGAGGTACCAAATTTTACATAAGAAACAGTGTATCTTACGGTACCTTCTTAAGGATGGGAAAAATGCTCATCCAAAAATAGTATTTGAGCTAACACATATGGTAATGGTTTACTCTAACCCATTCACATGTGTTTATAACTCACTTATAGTTTGCTATTATATTTACTCTAACCCATTAACATTTTTTAGTTTTAGAATTAATTTATGATTTTTTGTCATTGGTTTAGATACTCAATTTTATATCGTGAGACTTTTTAGCCTCATCTAATTCATCTATTGAGCGTACATGTGCATGGCCTGCATATATCTAGTATCGTATAAATTTAACCAAGGGACTTTTTTAAGGTGCACCAAGTTAATATGAGCCATCCATTGTGCATAGATCTAAGGGCTGATAATACTCTTACCTCATGTGTGAGTCATTTATTGCCATTTAAATTTAAATATGACCATAAATGCATTGTAATAAGGAAAGAGACAATATTTCCTTACTTAAATACTACTAATTCAAAATTATACAATAATTATAGTAGTAAATTAAAAATATACAATACTCTTAATATCTTTATACTTTCAATTTATAAAGTAAGTTCACAATAATTAGGATGCATATATGAACAAATAATTTTCACTTTTGTAATTTTATTTTATTTTTGTTTAACCTAGTCTCCAAATTCAGTCATATCTATTTGGCTTCAAATAAGAAAAGTATTTTTAATAAATTTTATGTTAAGTTTGAATCCTTTGGAGAATTAATTGGAGCTTCCACTATTTTGAGCAATATGTATAAATGAAATTTCAGTTTGACTTGGTCTACCAAATTTTTTTTTGCTTGGTGTTATTATTATTATTCGCAGTGAGTATGCATGCACGATTAGAAAGGAAAGGTGATACTGTAATATTACTTTACTTATTTGGGCATGCTAAATTAATGAGGCATTGGATCAGTTTTGTTGATTAAAATAAAAGAGCAAAATTGAATGGTCAAGATTAACCGATAGCTCTTACCCACAAACGTTATTGACTAAATTATTTCCTTGTGGGCCCATGTATTTGGTTCACAACCTAGAGCTATACCTTAGGTCTGACCTTATGAAAAAAATAAATTAAAATTGTAATTACAGAGAAAATGCTTATTGGCACTCACCCTAAGAAGCTCAGAGTACAAGAAATTTTAAAAAATCTTAGACAGAAGCAGACTGGTACAACAAGAGTATAGTGGCGACGAGGCGAGAGACGCAGCAGCGAGGCGGCGGGATCCGACGTGGGCCAATGGCGCGGCGCGGAGCCTTATCCGGCGGCATCCCGCCTGATCCGAACTCCATCCACCCCGGCGCCCGCGCTCACCACATGTCCTCGCCGCGACCCCACCTCCTCCTCCCCTTAGTTATCCCCGTCGCCAACCACGCTCCTCCTCCTCCTCCCCACCACCACACCACGCTCCAGCTCTCTCAGGCCAGGCCAGGCCACCGGCGGCGATGGCGTCCACCTCCTGCTTCCTCCACCAGTCCACCGCCCGCGTCGCGTCGCGTGTCGCGTCCGCGCCCCAGGCGGCGCGGACCCAGCTCCTCGTCTGCCGCGCCCAGAGGCAGCAGGACGACGGCGCCGCCGCCGACGCAGTCTCCCGCCGCGCGGCGCTCGCGCTGCTGGCCGGCGCGACGGCGGCCGTCGGGGTCAAGGTGGCGCCCGCCGCCGCGGCCTACGGCGAGGCGGCGAACGTGTTCGGGAAGCCCAAGACGAACACGGAGTTCATCTCCTACAGCGGCGAGGGCTTCAAGCTGCTGATCCCGTCCAAGTGGAACCCCAGCAAGGAGCGGGAGTTCCCCGGCCAGGTGCTCCGCTACGAGGACAACTTCGACGCCAACAGCAACCTCTCCGTCATGATCAACCCCACCACCAAGAAGACCATCACCGAGTTCGGCTCCCCCGAGGAGTTCCTCGCCCAGGTAATTACACCAATTTCCTACTCTTCCCCTCTTCTTCGAACTGGAGTAGTTACCGATCTGATTATCTGACACGACGATTGCTTCGCTGTTCTTCAGGTCGACTACTTGCTGGGGAAGCAGGCCTACGCCGGCAAGACCGACTCCGAGGTATCAAACCATGTGGCGATGATATATTTTTTGTTGTTTGGGCGAGAAAATGCGCATGTAGAATGTGATGTGAAATGCGATTCTACTACAGGGTGGGTTTGAGTCGGACGCGGTGGCGACGGCGAACATCCTGGAGAGCTCGGCGCCAGTGATCGGAGGGAAGCAGTACTACTCGGTGACGGTGCTGACGAGGACGGCGGACGGCGACGAGGGCGGCAAGCACCAGCTGATCACGGCGACCGTCAACGACGGCAAGCTGTTCATCTGCAAGGCGCAGGCCGGCGACAAGAGGTGGTTCAAGGGCGCCAGGAAGTTCGTCGAGAGCGCGGCCGGCTCCTTCAGCGTCGCATGATCATCAGATCATCGCCGCCTTCTCTTCTCTTCTCTTCTCTCTAAGAATCCCTAGCAGAATCCCCATCCATCCATCGAAGTTGCTCAGAGATGAGAATCTCTGATTGTACATGAGAATTAAGAACCAAAAAAAAAACTAAGGAGAGAGGTTGGTCGGTTGGTTGGTCGATCGATCGATTCACCTGCTTAATTTCTGCTCGCCAGCATGCAGCATGGATTGATTAATTTCTGTGATGATCCGTGTGTTTGAGTAATCCTAGTAATTAATCATGTTTCATTTTTGTATGTATGTTTAATAATAATCCATGCTTGACATGTCATATATATGTAGGAGTTTCCTTGAACTGACAACACTGCATTTGAGCACTTCATTCTCAGACCTCAGTGATGTCGATCAGAAATTCACAATAGCGAGAAGCAGAAACGAATGGTTTGGCTGATTTTGGGAATGGATAATGGAGATTGGAATACAGCCATTTCATATTCCAATTTCTGTAGGCACTGAACCTGTGCAAATTTGCTTCGAATTCCTGTTTGATTCATCAAAACCGCACACAGAACCCATGAATTGCAACCGGTTCATCGCCCCAATGTATTTGGGAAGCGTATGTACAACGCAAGTGCTGAAGTGCAATGCACCTAAACGCCTTGCTTTCAAATTTGCTTTGAGATTCATAAACCAAATCATGATTTCGCAGGAACTAACCAAATCGTACAAAAATGCAATCGAACACAAATCAGATCATTTGAAGTTTTGGATATTTGAACTGAACAATGCTTTGCATTTCCCTACAAATAATTTGAAACATACTAGTAATCTTACATCAGAACAGGAGCGGAGAGTATATATCAGTATACATATGTACATCTTTTCTTAAGAAAATCGCCTAAATATGAATACATGTTATTTAGTGCATATATATGAATCATGTTGGTAATTTTATAATTATTACTAATTTTCTATAAAATGTATTTATGACAAATTTCAGAGGAGCATATTCTTATCTAAAATCATAGATTCACTACTACGTCAGAGACTCAGAGCCCGGTGCGCATCCGGCGAATCACTCCGTCTTACGGCGTGCTCTGCTGCTGTTGCTGCCGGCGAACGGACAGCAGCGCCTGGTCGAGCATCGCGGCAAGCGACGCCGGCGACAGGGGCGTGCCGCCGGCAAGAGCGCGGTGGTAGGCTTCGTCGGCCTCGACGTCCTCGCCGCTCAGCGCCATGCGCGTGAGCCGGCGGATGTCCCGCGGCGTCAGCTCGTGCTGATCGTCGAGCTCAGGCCCGTCGGAGGACGCCACGAAGCCCGACAGCAGCAGCGTGCCGTCGCTCGGTCCGCCCTCCCGCGCCATGGCGCCGTCGTACGGGTGCGCCGTGAACTGCGGCCCTGACCCTCCGCCGCCGTCCTCCTCGTCGTCGCCCCAGTCGATAATGCCGTCGCCCCACTCGCCTCCTCCCGACTCGTCTCTTCCTCCGCCGCACACGTCGCTGAAATCCATGTCGCTCCCGATCTCTTCCTCGTCGTCGTCGTCACTGCCGCTGTCCAAATCGTCCACACCAAGAGCACGACATGCAGGCGGAGCTCGAGGCCGGCGATCTCCTCCTCCGCACGACCCTCATATATGCTTTTTAAATACATTTAAATGAGTATTATAGTTAATAATCAGATTCACTTATGCTTTTTAAATGCATTTAAAAAGCAAAATTGAGTATTATAATTTTCAGAAGGCCCCTCAAGTAAATTTGGGTGATGCATCGTCCTTTTCTTTCCTCAGGGCTCAACATGATTGATTATATATCGTTGAGCTGTTCAATAATTCATATCTCCGGGGATAACTGAGAAACTGCTGCACTCCAGTTCAATGTCGCCTCCTTTTTTTTCTCGAACACGCAAAAGATTTACACGTTAATATATTAGAAGTAAAAGAGAGTTTATACACATCGCATACGGCCAGACATCGCATACGGCCAGACCGACCTCCAGCTGATACCCCTAAGAGAAATAACCCAAGGAGAAAGAGACAGAACGCTAAGAGCTAATCTCCCAATAGAAACGCACAAAAATTGTGGAGCACACGCTACACTAATTTCCTAGCATGGCACCAAGGGATGCTATCGCAGCAGAGGACCACATCAGGCCCTCCGAACGGATGGCTTTAACACATCCTGAAGGAAAGAAAGCTCAATGTCATCCCCTTGAATACGTCAGACAGCGTTCCTGTTTTTCCATCTTGAGAACAGTAAGAGCAGAGAGTGCACCTTGTCCAGGTTTTCTCCTGATTTTCTTCTGTGTGCCGCGTCAATGCCTTCCAACTCAAGTGCATCAGGAGAATTGTTGATACATGAATTCGTGCCAAATATAGTTTTTGTTTTCTGGATGAGTTAATACGGTAAGAATCTGCCGCTGTCAGGTTAATTGCCATATCTCCAGCCTTGTTTTCTCTCTTGACCTGGCTGTAGCCGCAGACTTCAGCGCGTGTTGACCATTTCATTTGGTTGCTGTCCCGGATGACACGATAGCTCCTGGCAGCTATAAATTCAGACCAAATTAAGCTTCATGTGCTACACTGAAACACTAATTTAGAGTTTGAATCGCTGAGAAGTTCAGGATCCTCTCCGTTGTGTTCTTCATTTGCAGCATTAAAAATCGTTCACCAACATGTCGGCTAATCCCAACCAGTCCTTCGACGATTTCAACAAGCAAGCCTCCAGCACTTTCAATTCCTTCGCTGCCATCGTCGTCGGTGCGTGAATTTTTCAAGATTTCGACAAATTTTGTATATGTTCTTGTTTTGCTCTTTTCGATTTTTGTTTCTTTCAAGATGATGAAGTGATGTCACTGATTTGATGTTTGATTTTGATCGCTGGTGTTGCAGTGGTTTCGGTGGTGAGCATTTTGGGATCAGTCGCCATAGTTTACCTCGTGTACAGATGCGTAAAGAAGAATGGCCTCCCAGCCGTTAATATCAACACGAACACGAGCTTTGCACCGGCGGCGGCGATGTACACGGTGGTGCCGGACTCCCAGATACGGGACGCCACCGTCCAGAAGTTCCTTAAAGAGATCGTCGGCGAGAAGCCCATCCGGTTCACGGCGGCGCAGCTGGGCGGCTTCACCAACAACTACTCGGCCGGCTCGGCGCCGGCGGCTTCGGCGCCGTGTACAAAGGAATGCTCCCCAACGGTCTCATGGTCGCCGTGAAGCGCCTCCACGGCGACCGCGGCGGCGGGTCGACGTCACAGGAGCAGTTCATGGCGGAGGTCGGCACCGTCGGGAGGATCCACCACATCAACCTCGTCAGGCTGTTCGGCTTCTGCTTCGACGCCGACGCGCGCGCGCTGGTGTACGAGTACATGGACAACGGCGCGCTCGACTCCTACCTGTTCGACCGGAGCCGCGCCGTCGCCGTCCCGACGCTGCGCGCCATCGCCGTCGGCGTCGCGAGGGGCCTCCGGTACCTCCACGAGGAGTGCCAGCAGAAGATCGTGCACTACGACATCAAGCCGGGCAACGTCCTCCTCGACGGCGGCCTGACGCCCAAGGTGGCCGACTTCGGGCTGGCCCGGCTGGTGGGCCGCGCCGACACGCACGTCTCGGTGTCCGGCATGCGCGGCACCCCGGGCTACGCCGCGCCGGAGCTGTGGATGCAGGCGAGCGTCACGGAGAAGTGCGACGTGTACAGCTTCGGCATGCTGCTGTTCGAGATCGTCCGCCGGCGGCGGAACCTCGACGACGACGGCGCGCCGGAGAGCCAGCGGCAGTGGTTCCCGATGGTGTCGTGGAGCAAGCACGAGGCCGGGCACCTCGCCGAGGCCATCGAGAGCGGCAGCACCAGCAGCATGGACGAGCATGACAAGGAGACGGCGGAGCGGATGTGCAAAGGTGGCGTTCTGGTGCGTGCAGCAGCAGCCGGAGGCGAGGCCGCCGATGAGCGCCGTGGTGAGGATGCTGGAAGCGGAGACGGACGTCGATGCGCCTCCGGCGAACCCGTTCCAGCATATGCTCGCGTCGCCGGCGGCTGCGCTCAGGTGGACAAGCACAGAGAGTGACGGCACGTTGAGATCAGGGTCTCCTCGATCTGCAGATGTGATCATTCCAATAGGGTCACTACTTTGATCCAAACATTATCAATGAATCAAATTCTGATAGTTCTTCAGTTCTTCCCCTGTATGCTACTATGACGGTACCAATTTTAAAAATTATGATACTCCCTCCGTATTTTTATACGTGACGCCGTTCGACTTTTAGATTCACGTTTGATCGTTTGTCTTATTTAAAATTTATATTCAAATATGTAAAAATATAAGGCATATTTAAAGTTTCTATAATAATAAATCATATTATAACAAAATAATTAATAATTATATATATTTTTTTGAATAAGACGAATGGTCAAACGTAAACTTAAAAGTTAATGACGTCATATAAAAATATGGAGGGAGTATTTTGTAAAAAACCTAGACTAAATTCTCCAACTCACATAGAGACTATCTATGTGATATTTTGTAAAAGTTGTAGCTTTTCTTCCCTTACACTAGCTAGATCCTAACAACAAAAATGGAGTGGTAAGATTTGGTAACGCACGCGCGCGTGCTACCACTGATTCGGTAACAGTGAGGTGATCACGTTCATCTTCCGTAAATATCATGGTAGTGCCTTTCTCTATCTATTTATAACAGGCAGGCAGCGCTAACGGAAGGTTAGTGCTTCGGCTCTGTTTGTATGTATAAGTAGATTATAAATTTCAACCCTCAATCTTATTATCACCTAAATAAATTCTTAAAATATAAAAATAATGGTTTGCGGTATATTTTTGATTTTTTATTTATGAAGAAATTTTATGAAATGAATTTTTATGTACAAAGTTTATGAATAGATTTTTTTATTTATGTAAAAAAGTTTATGAATATATTTTTTTATAAAGTCTCTAATACTTTTTATGTATAAAGTTTATGAATATAATATTTCATGTATAAAATCTTTGAATATAAACGTTTAGTTTTTTAATTAGTAGAGATTGTTTTAATTTGCATAGGATTATCTAAATATAAAGTTTAAAAATATAGTAAAAATTGTTGGGTGGAGGGTACTGTCTTCAAATAGAGAATTGGTTTTCTCTATATTTTTTTTTACTTTGTGTTTTTCCAGTAACACGTAAATTCACTCCCTATTGTAGTCTTAACTGCACTTGAATAGACGTGCTAATTACCTAATTACATGATGCGCCGCACCAGCAATATTTTATAGGTTAGAAGATATATATGTCAATATGTTTACGCAGCTGAAGGTAGCTCTTGTGGCTAATCGTATTCGCGCGTCTTTACATCATGCGAGCATTCGCATATTATATCCACCTAAGAGCAAGTACCATACGAGGTTATAAGTCAGCTATAAACATATTTTAAGAAGATAAGAAAGAAGATAGAAGAGCAATGGCCTATAATTTTATAGCCAAATGCAGCATAGACTCTAAGACACATGTGTATATGACAAGTAGGACCAAATATTAACTGTGTAGTATATGACTGTTGTATGAATTGATTATTAAGTTGGCTATAGATAATTTGTAGCCAGTAGTTAGCTACACTATTAAACTTGTTCGTGAACGATCTCTTCTCCCAGCAGTTTGGTCCTGGTCGCCATGATCGTCATCCCAGCTGTTGGCTCCCTCCGAATTAACCTGTACCATCCATTGGCGAACTTGTTGCACGGATCACTAGGCAATCGTTTCATGCGGAGAACGAACACGCCACTGATTTTTACCAGGACCAGCTAGCAAATTGTAATCCAGATATCAGAACAAACAACCAATAGATAGTATCGTCAATGCATCAAGTTTTTTTAGGACTCGGATCATCAAATCAGATGGTTCCAGAGTACACGACCCTAACAACAAAAATGCAGTAGGTGGTTCATCTGGCCAGAACAGAAACAAACCGATGGTCATCCGATTCAGACTCGGACTCTAACCTGATCACATTTGGTAATTAGCTGCTACGATCAAGGATTTCTTCCGGGGCGCTGCTCCTGGTTGCCATATGGTCGTACCAGCAGTTGGCTCCGAACCTGCACCATCCATTGGCGAACATTTTGCACGGACCTCTCGGCCGCCATCCCTCGGCCCTGGGAACAACTCGGAGCTCCTCGCCGCCGTGAGCGTTCTTGCACGCGCTCCCTTTGGTGCATGTCTTGTTCTCCTCCTGCCAGAATGGGCGCACCGTCGTCCTGCGTTCCCCCATCGCCGGTGCGGTGTCTGCAGTGGAGGACGACGAGGAGGAGGAGGGATCGGCGCGGCTTATGCTGCTGGTGGTGTGGTCAGAAAGCGGCGGGAAGTCGTTGTCGTCGAAACGGGCTTCATTAGCATCGGTAGCGCCGCGTTGGCTGCCGATGGTGTCAGGTCGACGGGAGACGTCGTCGGGTTTGGTACTTGCGGAGGACGAGTCGACCATCTGCGCCTGCGTGAGGCCGTGACCCGTCGGCGTCGCTCCCCCATTGCTGGTATCCATAGGTTGACGACGATCAAGGCCTGTCTCCGGCTCCGACCCCGGCGTAGGAGACCGCCTGCCACGACTCCAAGAACAACCATTCCCGGCGAGGGAAACCGAACCGACCGGTGCTGACGCGGAAGCAGCACTGGTACTGGTCTGCCAGTTGCTTGCGCGTGCCTCCGATATCTGCTCGTTGAGCCAATTCCAATGCCACTCCTGGTCGTCGGAAGTAGAGGGGATCGGTGCGTGATAGGGGACTAACCCGGTGAGGCCAGTGGAGGAAGACGGCGCTGAGGGTGCGGTGGTGGCCTGCTCCCCGCCGGGGGGCGAACCGAAAGCCAAGGCGTATTCGGGTTCGACGAACGGGTGCACAGGGCCGTCGCCCGGGGCGAGCTCGGTGCGCCGCGCTTTGTCGCGGAGGTCCCGTCGCCCAGAGACGGTCGGGGCGAAGGGCTTAGCATCTGCCTGCAGGTGACCTCCGGGGCCGGGGACGCCAACGTCGGAGCGGCCCTCCTGATCAGCAACGTGGCCGCCGGAGCTCTCCCCCTGGTCGCGGGCAGGCACTTGGTCTACGGGGCCAGTGAACCCGCCCGTGGCGAGCGCGCTCCTCGTCGTCGTCGTCCCGCTCCCGCCGAGGCTGGAGAGGATGTTGCGGTGGCAGTAGGCGAGGCCGTCGATGGCGGAGGCTGTCTGGGTGTCGATCGAGGCGTGACTTGGAGTGGAGCTTGGTGGGAACAGAACGCGCATGTGGTCGGCTCCAGTAGGCTTAGCGGCGCGGGCGCGGTGGCCGCCGATGATGCCAGGATGAGGGTGGGGAGGCAGGCTGCCGGTGTAGATGGGGTCATGGACGCTTGGGACGAAGCCGGTGTCGTGGCCGGCGGCGGAGGAGGGTGGTCGCGGCGGGCGGTTGGGATCGGCCATCTGGATGGATGGAGGCGCGATTTGAACTGAGGCGAAGGCGTTGTGTGGGGACGGATGATGAGAGAGAGAGAGGGAGAGAGAGGCCCTTACAAAAGTACTCCGAGTAAATGGGCTTCCGGCCCATCGAAGTGCCTGCGGGAGATGGCTTACGAGAACCCCACGTAGGCCGCGTTCGGCTTCTCCCTTTACTTACCCATATTTTTCATGCGCACACTTTTCAAACTATTAAATATATAATTTTTATAAAATTTTTCTATAAAAAAGTTAATTTAAATATTCATATTGATCTATTTTATAATTTTTTTATAATTAACTAATCATGTAGTAATGTATTACTTATATTTTTCGCGTCAGATAACTAATCCTCATGCTCCTTGTGCCGAACGTGGCCATAGTACTACTCCCTCGGGTGAAAAATATTTATCAAATTTCTAATATTGATAATTTGATAAATGTTTAGGAGTGGGAGTATTTTACATACGGTTGCTCATCCAATAGATGTTTGCCACGAACGATATATCACATGCATGACTACGTGGTCATTTATATATTACCCACATAATGAGTGTTTTTTATATATCATTCACTGGCTGGACGTTGGGATTTAGTTTTGTGTTTTTCTTTAAAAAAATATATTTTATTGATTTTTAATAAAAATAAAAAAATAAAAAATTCTCCATATAAATATATGTAAAGATCCATTTTGGCCCATGCAGATATCGAACCCACCCTTTAGGGCTACCACTAGCCCATTATCTATCCAGAGCGCACAACAAAATACAAGTGTGGAGTGTAAATAGGGCTGTCAAAAAAGCTCGAAGCTCGTGAGCTGCTCGAGCTCCTAACGAGCCGAGCCCCAGCCTAATTCGAAGCTCGTGAGCTTTCTCGAGCCAAGCTCGAGCTTCTCACGAGTTTTCCCATATGTGTTGTTTTTATTTTTTATTTGATAAGATAGTATATTAATAATAAAATATTATATATTTAGATGATAAATTAATTTATATTGATATATATATTGATTTTAAATCTTATTTACAATTTATTTAATATGATTGACTTGAAATTATTGCTTTTGTGAAAAATTATCATCAAAATAACTATATATTATACTTAAGGGCTTGAAGTTTTAGCAGACTCGCTCGGCTCGAGCTTAGATAGGCAGGCTCACTCGAGCTTGGCTCCTTGACAGCCCTAGGTGTAAGCATTCCATTTATTAGATCAATGAGCCTGGATATGATTCACATCTTTGATGTCTCGTAAAGATAGCAAAAGTGTGATACTCCTGTATCGACCCGTATCCATATATAAGTATTTTTTATGGGAAATATCTATAAGTTGAAATGTTAATAGTATATTTGGTAGGGTCTAGACTTGTGTGCAAGTACATGTGTGATGTGACTGAAAAAAGTCAGCTAAAATTATTTGGAAAAGTCGATGGTAGGGTGGTGTAAGGAGTGCGAGTTTGTTATTTTCTAGATAAATCTTTTGAGCATAATCACATAGTTTAAAAGCAATTTGCAAGACAAACCTTTTAAGCCTAATTAGTTCATGATTAGCTATAACTGCTACAATAACTCACACGTGATAATGACAGATTAATTCGGCTAAAAATTATCTCGTTGTTTCCTGACACCCTATATAATTAGTTTTTTAATTAGTTATCGAAATAGTCTTCCAACGTCCAGTCAAACATCCGATGTGGCGTGCAATTCTAGCACCGGCGTGGCGTGCAATCTTCCTAGATGCAATCAGGCGACTAGCAAATGATGCCTAACTTCGCTGCCTCTTCGTCAATCAAAGTGACGATCTAATGTTATCCCTTTTACCTCTATTCTCGCAACGAAGCCTTGTGCTTTGTCGGACGGTTAACAGTGGTTTGTATTTCCCTTTTTTTAAGTTCAATGTAATTCATGTGGGGACCCTCTCCTCTCTGGTAATAATAAAAAAATTTCATGAGCTAAACATGCCTAAAAAACACATCGCTAGCCCGCTAGGCAATCGTTTCATGCTGAGAACGAACACATCACTGATTTTGGCCAGGACCAGCAAGCGCATTGTAATCCAGATATCAGAACAAGCAACCAGTAGTATCGATCGTCAATGCATCAAGTTCTTTAGGACTCGGATCATCAAATCAGATGGGTTCCAGAGTAGGTTCATCTGGCCAGAACACAAACAAACGAACAGTGGCTCATTCTGACCAGAAACAAAACGGTGGTCATCCGATTCAGATTCGGACTCTAACCTGATCACATTGACGTACGGATTTCTTCTCTGCGTGCTCGGCTTGGTAATTAGCTGCTACGATCAAGGATTTCTTCCGGGGCGCAGCTCCTGGTTGCCATGGTCGTACCAGCAGTTGGCTCCGAACCTGCACCATCCATTAATGGCGAACATTTTGCACGGACCACTCGGCTGCCACCCCTCGGCCCTGGGAACAACTCGGAGCTCCTCGTCACCGTGAGCGTTCTTGCACGCGCTCCCTTTGGTGCATGTCTTGTTCTCCTCCCGCCAGAATGGACACAGCCGCGGGCGCGGCGGCCCCTCGGCCATGGGCAAAACTCGGAGCTCCTCGCCGCCGTGAGCGTTCTTGCACGCGTCCCCTTTGGTGCATGTCTTGTTCTCCTCCCGCCAGAATTTGCACAGCGTCGTCCGGCGGTCCCTCATCGCCGGTGCGGTGTCTGCAGTGGAGGACGACGACGAGGAGGAGGAGGGACCGGCGCGGCTTGAGCTGCTGGTGGTGGCGTCAGAAAGCGGCGGGAAGTCGTTGTCGTCGAAACGGGCTCCAGTAGTATCGGTAGCACCGCGTTGGCTGTCGATGGTGTCAGGTCGTAGTGAGGGGGGGAGGCCATTGTTGGAGGAGGAGGCGGGCTTGTCCGTGTGCGGCGGCGTGGTCAGATCCTTCAGATACGTCGGTGAGGACGAGGGCTCCTCCGCCGGAGGAAGAGGGACGTGGACGTCGTCGGGGATCCTGGGGAAGAAGCTAGCCATAGCACAGACAGTAAGTTGAAAACTACTCGATCTGGGGAGGTATGCACTGCAAGCGTCAGCATGGCGGGGTGGGCAAATTAAGTAATTACCGGTTGACTCTCAGCTCCTCTTCTCCGTGCGCCATTGGACAGTTGGTAAAGGCGGCGCAGAATGCGCCTGCCATGTGCGTAGGGCAGAGGGTCGCCTTGTAGAGGATGTCGTGGATCGGCGGCGTCACCGCGCGCAACTCCCGGAGGTTATGGGCGTACTTGCATCGACTGCCATGAGCACAAGAAATACCACTCCTCGGATAGAAGAAGAACTCGTACAAACAGAGCTTCGTCTTCCGCTCCCCCAGCGTCGTCCTGCTTTCCCCCATCGCCGGTGCGGTGTCTGCAGTGGAGGACGACGGGGAGGCGGAAGGATCGGCGCGGTTTATGCTGTGGTCAGAAAGCGGCGGGAAGTCGTTGCCGTCGAAACGGGCTCCAGTAGTGTCGGTAGCGCCGCGTTGGCTGCCGATGGTGTCAGGTCGACGGGAGACGTCGTCGGGGTTGGTACCTGCGGAGGAGGAGTCGACCATCTGCGCCTGCGTGAGGCCGTGACCCGTCGGCGTCGCTCCCCCATTGCTGGTATCCATAGGTTGACGACGATCAAGGCCTGTCTCCGACCCCGGCCCCGGCGTAGGGGGCCCCTCTGCATCTCCCGCTGGTCGCACCGGTGGTGGTCGTCTGATGTTTTCGATCATTCTCAGGTAATTCGCCAGGATATCGGTGTCGGCGAAGGGGTCTGGGGCCGAGGCCGCCGAGCCCGTGTTGTCGGTGTAGCGTCCGACGGCGGCGAGAGACCTGTAGCCGGTGTAGAAATGGTCGAGGACGCTGGGGACGAAGCCGGTGTCGCGGCTGCTGCCGGCGGCGGAGGAGGGCGGCCGCGGCGGGCGGTGGTTGGGATCGGCCATCTGGATGGGTGGAGGCGCGATTCAAACTGAGGCGAAGGGGGCTTTGTGTGGGGACGGATGATCAGAGGGGGGGGGGGGGGGGGGGGGGCTTATATAGATGTGGGTAGCGTGCTCTGCACGACGGCGAGGAGAAGGTTGAAGCCGTTTGCTGATGCTTTGCTTGCTCTCGTGGCGTGCGTCGACGGCTGCCACGTGGCGGATCGGATTTTTCTAGAAGGTACAAGCAAAACGCGTCCTAGGCCATTCCATGCAAGCTCTCCCTCCGTTCGATCGCATTGTCCACAGCTTGGAGATGGAGAGACAGAGGGACGAAGAGGAAGCTAGAATATTAATGAGAAGCTTGGGGTCTGGGCAGAGTATGACAGTGGGGCTCATAGTTTTTTTTGCTTTTAATTTTTTTTGACACCGTGCAGATGAGTGAGTCTAGGGTGGTGTTTAGATTGAGAAAATTTTTGGAGAATTGTCACGTCAAATGTTTGACCGGATGTTAAAAGGGATTTTCGGACACGAATGAAAAAACGAATTTCACGGCTAGCCTAGAAACCGCGAGACAAATCTTTTGAGCCTAATTAATCCGTCATTAGCACATGTTAGTTACTGTAGCACTTATGGCTAATCATGGGCTAATTAGGCTCAAAAGATTGTGTCAAGATTTCTTTCATAACTGTGCAATTAGTTTTTTTGATTCATCGATGTTTAATACTTTATTTAGGTGTCAAAAATTTAATGGGATGTTTTTAGAAAAAAATGTAGAAACTAAACAGGGCCTTATATAGACGGAGGGGTAGCTTGCTCTGCACGACAGCTAACTTCCGGCGGCCGTGCTCGGAGCCGGAGGTGAAGCAGCTCGCCTGCTCTGCTCTCGTCGACGGCGCGGGGTGCGTTGGTGGGCTCTGATGCTTGGTTTAATGGGCCTAACGAAAGTACTCCGTGTAATGGGCTTCCAGCCCATCGAAGTGCCTGCGGGAGATAGCTTACGAGAAGCCCATGTTCATGCCTTATCAAAATTTTAAATTTTAGTATGGATAATTTCATAAATATTTAGGAGTGGGAATATTTTACAGAAGACCACCTTACGTCTTTAAGAGGGACGTCTGCAAATGTGGTAAGGAGTAGTTGCTCATCCAATAGATGTATGTATATATCACCCAACTAGTGGTTGTTTCAAATATTATCCAGCTGGATGTTTATATATATATATCACCCATTGGCTGGACATTGGGATTTAATTTTGTTTTGTTTTTAAAAAAAATCTATTTTGTTGATTTTTAATAAAAATATACATATAAAAAAATCTTTGTATCAAGACATGTAAAGATCCCTTTCAACTCATGCAGAAATCGAACTCACCCTTTTAGGCTACCACTAGCCATTATATATCCAGGGTGCACAACAAAATGCAAGTGTGGTGTAAGTTCTATATAGGGAATAAGTTTATTTGAGATTCCTTAACTAGACCCGAACCACAATATATACTGGCTAAGAAAAAGCCACCTAAAATTATATGGAAAGGTCGATGGTTTGGTGGTGCAATGGTATATGGAGGTTCAGATCATTATGTCCATAAATATTACACACATAAATAAGCTTTCAACATGATTTTAGTGACATCAAGAGCACATTGTTGGTTTCTGTCTCTGAGAGTTTGTGTTATACGGGCTCTATTCGCTAACACCTCATGTCACCTTTGAATTTGTTATATTTAAAAAGTACTTTTATATCATGCTTATTTCATGATTTCTTGATAGCACATTGTACAATGATAATTAAGTACAACCATTTTTTTTCAAAAAAGAATCCCAGGAGGATCAGGCTCCATCGTTCTTGAATATTCATGTGCTTAATCAGATCATCACGAATGTATAGTGGCAATCAACCGTCACCAAAACTAACAAAATTAGCACAATTAAAATTAGTAAATTAAGATTGGGAGCAACAGAAACGTACACGTACGGCGATGCTGGATCAGCATCAAAGAACACACATCAAGATAGATGTAGACACATGTAGCTAGTACACTGAAGCAACGACAGTACAGTACTACTGAAGCGACGAACGAGCTGGCTAGCTAACTGAACGTGTTGTACAGAAACGGCAAGTAGATGCCACCGTAAAAGCCGGCGCCGGCGCCGCCGTGGCCATGGCCATGGCCATGGCTTCCTCCGACGACGCTCCCAAGGCCAAGATCGCAGTACTCGAACGGCACCCCGTTGAGGCACGGGGGCAGCGGCGGCAGGGGCAGCCCCCCCGGAGCCGTCATCGCCATGGCTGCTGCGGCCGCCGGGGGCATCGCGTCGTCGCCGTTACCGCCTCCTCCGCGGGCGCCGCCGCGGTTCTTGTTCCCGCCCCTGCGCTTCTTCTTCTTGTGGTAGGAGATGCCGCGCGCCATGGCCTGCGTGTCGCGGACGTCGCGCAGGTACAGCCTCACGGCGCGCGCGGCGAAGGGGTTGGTGGAGGAGGAGGCGTCGGGGGCAGCTGCGGCGCCGCCGGCGTCATGGGTAGCTGCGGCGCCGGCGTCTGAAGGATCCCCGGCACGGCCATGGCGCTCGTCGTAGGCGGCGCGGAGGCGGCCGACGAGCGCGTCGAGGCTGCCCCAGGCCTGGCGCAGCGGGCACTGGCAGGCGGCGACGGGGCCGGCGGCGGCGGACGGCGCGCGGCCGCCGCCGTAGGCCGGGCACGGCGGCTCGTGGACGCGCGTCTTGCCGAAGCGGTCGAGGTAGCGGAGGAACTCGAGGACGTTGGCGCCGCTGCAGCGCCGGAGCTCGAGCGGCGGGCGGTGCGCGGCCAGGTACTGCGTGAAGGTCTGCCAGTCCCGGCGCTTCTGCGACTCGTACCGGCTCGGCCGCAGCTCCGCCGGCGTGCAGCCGTCGTCGGAGCCCAGCGCGGCAGCGGACGACGACGACATGCCCACCTACGTACGCAGTGGCACTACTACACAGACGTGACAGAATGCGTCAAGAGGGTTTGGCTTTTAATAGAGCCAACCAAGGTGGTACTATTGCATTGGACGCGCTATAGTACTGCCCCATTTTTATTTAAGAACATTTTTTCCATACCTGAGAAGGTATCACGATGTATAATTATTTTCTATGTAAAATTTGAGGAGTTTTTTTATTATCCTTAAAAAGCATCTAAAGGCACAAAGAATTTTAGTACAAATTTTTATTACCTCAAAATACAATGTACCTCAAGGTACCATAAATGTGGTATCTTAAGGTACTTTTTCAAGAATGGTAAAAAAACTCAAAATTTGATATCTTCTAGTATCTAAGATACCAAGAAATACCAAATTTTACGTAGAAAATAGTGTACCTTCTGATACTTTCTCAAAAATAGTAAAATTGATCTTTACTTAAACATCATTTATTAAAAAATAGAGGGGTATATGAGCAGCTAGTTAGGAGCTACCTGAAAATATATATAAAAAAGATAGTGCCTTACACCGGAGAATTAAAGATAGGAGTACATTTTCTTTCAAAATTTATATATAATAATAGAATTTTTATGTTCTGGGTGGAGACTATTTCGAAGACGTACACGTTTTTGCATCATGGCCTAAAAGCGTTATTGGGTATAAGGGAGAATTAACACCCACCCTAATTCAAATCAAAAAAAAAAAAAACACCCACCCTCATTCATCACCCTGCTAGCTGATCCCAATAAAAGGTTGAAACAAGCAACCTTGTGAAAAGGGCATCCCGATTCACTGCATGCCAAGGCTATAGTTCCTCGAGGCATCGAAATCTCAGCTTCGGACCAAGGATTTAGAGGCCCTTCCATTATAGCAGGGATGCGACATTATAGTCCCAGAGAATACCATGTAAACACTGCTACCTCCGTTTCATAATGTAAGATGTTTGACTTTTTTGTTGCAACGTTTGACCATTCGTCTTATTTAAAAATTTAGTACAAATATAAAAAATAGCAAGTCATGTTTAAAGTTCATTTGATAATAAAGTAAATCATAAGCAAAATAAATGATATTTTCATAATTTTTTGAATAAGACAAATGATCAAATATTATAAGAAAAAAGTTAAACATCTTACATTATGAAAATGGAGGAAGTATTTTACACCCAGCGCATAGAGGGATTTTTGTGACAGTAAAGATGATGGAGACATACTTCAACTTTGCCTCATCAGTGGGGACAAGGCTTTGGCTCGAGCCTCCTTAAACGTTATCACTTGACATGCTCGTCCATCAGGGACAGTGTTGTCAGTTAACCTAATGGGAATAAGAGGCATCATACGAAGACAATGGCTCGATCTACATTATAGATGTATATGTGCCATATTGAAAGACTCAATTATTGAGCCAAGCGTAGGCATAGCAGCTGCAAATGAGTTGTGGTCGGTCCAAGCCTCCGAGACACAACAGTGGCCATCCAGTCAAGGCATGCATGTGTATGAGTATATATAAGAGCACACGGGTGCAGATCCACCTAGCGCTGTGAATAGATAGGGTAAATCTTCATACCCTTACAAGGCAACATTACTAAGCAACTATCTCGGTGTAAGGTGCTAAAACTCAAGTCCATCAGATTAATATTTACACTCTATTCTTAGTCATGCATATTTTTCCAGCTAGATCAGTAAGACAGTAAAATAAAATTGGAGGCTTGTGGCGTTGTGAATTGGTGTGGGACGGCATCCATGAATTACTCATGTGTACTTTGTTTTTACTGTCTTGTGACGGTGGGCTCACACTAGCATGGATTCCGGGGGTAACTAGGACATCCACAATGTGGACAAAAGGCATGTAGTAAGGGTCTTATTATCCACTTTAACATTATGGAGATAGATAGTAGATGTGGTAGTAGTAAGATTCGGTAGTAGTACTACTACCGGCTAACAAGCACTAAAAAAATATTAAAAGTCCATCATTTCTCATCTACTCTCTCTTCTTCACTGGCCTATGTGGGGTCCATCTTAATACCTGCACACTGTGAGAAACAAAACAGCTATTGTCTGGTATTGTGGACCCCACTCTTACTATCTATTTAGGTAATATACATTGAGGATACCCTTAAGCTAATTTGGGAGCTGGTTCCGCCAATGCTGAACATTATACGCTATGCAGTTTAAGTAGAACTTCAGTATAACTTTTTCCATGTAGAACTGTTTTACTCCATTATTCAGCACGAAATAATCGGTAAGCTACAAAATTTTTAGTTATAACGTTGTTTTTCATCAAACTTATATCAATGAGCAATTTTACCATCCTTAAGGAGGTACTACCGTTTTCTATGTAAAATTTATTACTTTCTAATACTAGATGGTACTAAATTTTGCATAGAAAACAGTGGTACCTTATGGTACCTCCTCAATTATGGAAAAACTGATCTATATCAATATATGAGAGTTTTATTAATTGGATAATACTTATTTGGTAACCCAAGAAAAAAACACTTACTCTACCATACATAGTTAATTAAGGATAGTGTTTAACCTTATCAGCTTATTGCAAGGTACTACGTACACCAAAATGGATGTGACATTCCTGCTAAAATAAAGCTAAAGAGTTTATTGGCCGGGTACATAGCTAATTAATTACGGTTTTGACCACCAACTGTATATATATAAAATACGAATTAATATATGCATTATATATACATATAGATTGGTGAGTATTAAGAATATGTGACAAGACAGGGCATGCAGTGTGTGCGGCATGATCCACGGGACTGAACGTGTGTTCGCTGCAAAGGCATGCAGGTCGATCAGTGTGCAGCTAGCTAGGCCCATCCTGGAGGACGGTAGGGGCTCGGCCTCTCGATCGATCGATCGGGGGCGTGCCAACAATAAGCTAAGCTATAATATGCAGCTTACTAGCGCCATGCATGGCTGCGTCTGCGTGCATGCGTCCATCACATCATAGATGTAGAGCCAGCCGGCCGGCCGGCGAGCTAGGCGGGTCCCGGCGCCGGCCGGCCTGGCCATGGCCGCTCGATTGATCGATCGATCGCCGCGTCCTGTCAACTCAAGCTCTCTCTACCTCGATCATGCATGCCTTTTGCTTGTCGTCCTTGTCTTCTTCTGGTCGTCCTCCGTGTGGGCCTCTAGCCGGCTGGCTATTTAGTGTCTTCTATGCTATAAGATTTTTTTTGTTTTATTTAGATTTATCCGTATATCAATATATATCTAGCTATTCCGGTGGCTCAGTTATCTCAAACGAGCATACAAATAAGCTCGTCACCGATAATTACTCATTGGTGATAGACCTTACATTTATCTCAGTTGGACTGTGCTTATCCCCCGAATCCCCGTCGCCGATGAGAATCATTCGTGACGGGCCCAAGTATCGGACCCGACAAAGATTATAGATATAATCTCAATGAGGCCTAAACGTAGGCTCGTCACAGATAAGTCCCGTCGATGATGGACAGTTGATATATGTAACTCAATTACGTTGGTACGAGTAGTTCTATGACAGTGTTTATTTCAATATGATTGAGATGACTTCCATGTGACGACCCACAAAGCCCAGTTATGTGATAGGCCGTCACAGATGGGAGGGGTTGTACTAGTGATTCATTACTATACATATGAATCTACTCAAGATCAGAAAATCTTATAATGTGAAATAGAGAGAACATTTCCTTTTGTTTATTTATATATATTAAAAGAATCTAATCTATTCAAAAATAAAATAAACCACTAAAATAAATAAAAGAAAATATTAAAATATTTTCTTTGTATAAGCTCAACAAATTAAAAATACTTTATATTTTAGACCAAAGATATATAAGTAGCTAGCCCTAGATATAGATGATCAGTCTGATCTGCATTCTACGGTCGTGTTTCATGAATGTCCTCGTGATCACTGCTAGATATATAGTAGCATAGTGCTATATACTGAGTTTATACAAGATGCCAATCGATCAGCTAGCTATACATACCTAACTAGATAGAGCTAGCCTCAAGAACAGTTCGATCGATCGATCAGCTGCACCCTCTCCATCTTGCATTTGGAATTCTGGATTCATACATGTACGTGAATATATATCAGAATATATGCGGATGAAATTGGATCCAGTTAATTAAGCTTCTCAAAATTATTTGGCTTTAATTGATTGTTACACACTTCGATGGAGGCGCCAAGATTTTTTTTTCGACTATTCCAATTTGTTACACCCTCCAGTTTCACGGTTATGTTATTTTGAACAAGTATATGGTTAAACTTTTTAAAACTTTAACTATTAATAATTTTAAAATAATTAGTTTAAAAACATTGGTACATGAGTAAAAAATATTACTTTAATAAAAGTAAATATTTATTTATTGTATATATTTTAATAGAAAATCCTAGTCAAACATAAATTTGAAAGATCGTGTCATTATCTAAAATGATAAGAATTATCAAACTGTAAGTAGCAACAAACCTCGATGATAACAACGTGAGTCAACTTTTTTCGATGACATGAAATATTTACTTTCCAAGATTCATGCACACCTTTACTCACCCAACCCTGCCTCTCTTCATGAGGGATTAGGATCCTCTGCCTTCAAATGCATGGTACCTTTGTCACTAGCATGTGGACCTGATGAGCCCTAGGCGGCTAGGCCCACATGTTAGTGACAAAGGTATCATGTCTTTGAAGGCAAAGAATCTTCCCTTCATGACACCGTTGTCAACCCAACTTGTGGCCTCCCTCTACCTCGATGTCATCACACCAATGCCAACTCAAGGCAAGCTAGCCGCACCCTCCATCTCACTACAACAAAAACATTTTAGAGTGACACTTCTCTAGAGGTAAACTAAGAAGTGCTTTTAAAACTAAAAGTTCTATGGTATAGAGATTTTGTTTAGAGACATTTTGCAATTCTCCTTTAATGTTTTACCCTAAAGACACTTTAGAGTTAGTTTCTAAACTATTTTACTAAAACAATCTTGTAGAGACATATTTTGGCACTTTATAATTTGCCTCATATGTGTATGTACTTTTTTTAAGCATTTTAACCTCTGCAAAGATACTTAATTGGATACTAATATGCACTAAATAACTAAATATGAATAACTCCATGTATAAGTAAACAATTAATCACATGATGTTGGCATGGTTAGCAAGTGAAAGATAAAGAACTCTTATCTGAAGAGGTCCGAAGTTCAAGAAATAGTAATTGCAAAGGGATTTTTTTTCTATTTTTCAAGATGATTTGCTATATATCGTAACGGTATAATTTAATGTCTCTATAAATATGTTGCAGCACATAGAGATACTTTATAATCTGCATATTTGTATGTAAATGCAATTCACAACAAGGCACATGGGATATTTTAAAATGTCTCTACATTATTATAAAACCATTTGAAAAATGCATCTACAGTGCTTCAAAAATTTCCTCTACAAGTCATTTTGCCACCTTCCTTCTCCCTTCACAGTCTGCCATTGTCTCCACGTTCAACATTACTCCTATTCCCCAACTCTCCTCCTCAGCCACCACACCACATCGTTTTCTAATCACAAATTCTCTTTTGGCTCGTATTTGTTGCTAAGTCAACCCACCGCCCTCCTCCTCCGACAATGTAGCTTTGATTTGAGCTTTCAAACCGTTACACATTAGCACATATGAAAATTAACTAGTTTTCTACCTCGATCAATTGGAAATATACATATGAAAAATTTATGTTTTTTGAAAAAAAACTAGTGTACTAAATTTTTACAATAGAAAATGTGGTATATCTTGCTACGCACCATTTCTACATATTAAAAAGCTCCATAAATAGTATGGTATAGCGTGTAGCTGGTCTGTTCATCCATAGATCAATCTCGACCTATACATACACGCACGTGTGAGAATAGGTTGCACGTGATAAATTAGGCGCGACACAGCTACCCACTATAGGACTCGACGACTCGTTGGCACGTGCTGTACTACACACCTAGCTAGCTAGCTCTGTACGTAGATCGAGAGCTTGGTGTCAATTAATTAATGTGTCATACATCCTCTGTACGTATACGATCGATCGTATAGTATGCGTACATGCATGTGAGCTACGGAGTATTACTTAATTTGGCATCTTAATGTGACTTAATTTGAACCATCATACTATGGTTGATAGATATCGGCTGAATCTATCCTTCCTAACCAGCTCCCATGTATATGTACGCATGCGATCGAGTACGTTATTAACTTTTCCAATACTAGCATGCTGTCCATGCGCTAATGGGTTTTAATTAAAGAGAATGTTAGTTGACCCATCTTTGCTGTCATTATTATCTGCATATATATATATATATGTATGCATATATATATATATATGTATGCATATATATATATACACATATATATATATATATATATATATATACATACATGTATATATATACACACACTAAGCACACTACCCGTACTTCGCCACGGGAATAAAAAATTATTCCATATAAAATTACATTAAAATACATTGCATATATATATGTCTCATGTATGTAATTTAATGGACATTCGAGTTTCATAAAAATATTTTAAATAGTATTTGATGTAAACAATTGACTACGTATCAGGAGAATACAATAGATGGACGAAAATAGAAATAATCCATACTTTTTTAAAGTAGGTAAAGATACTATCGCTATCGCTATGCACGCGCATAGCAACGGGTGACTTTTTAAGTATAAAAGTATGAAAAATTTATTACAAGAAAGATAGTAAAATCGTCTTCGGATCAAATTAAAATCTAACGAGACTAATCAAGTTTGCTGGTGCTCCCCAACTCTAACATTGGAAATTCTCTCTAAAAAAAACTCTAACTTTGGAAATAATTTGTACGTGCGCGCATTCCTTAGATATTGTCAGGTGCAATTTTATTAGCTAATTCTTACTGTTAGTCCCAGACGAAACAATCTCAAACTAGATATGTGTTGATGTCAATATTTTGTCTCATGAAAGCACCAAGTGATCGATAGAGTCATACGACATACATGCATAAACTTAGCAGCCTAGCACGCCACAAGACAAATAAAACGTCAGCTATGGTTAGTGCTTGATCATCAGATTGAAGTTTCAAGTAATTATGATCATGATTTGCACGTATGTACTATTGCCAATTGGAGCTGCTGCCTAATTAACCTCCTGATTAGATGAATTGGATTCATTATTAGTTTGGTCTCTTGCTGGTAGAATTCTTCGTAGGGAAAAATCAATATAATTTAATTACAATCGCTGTTGGGCTGGACCGCGCTATGGGTCGTGCTCCCTAGCGCCGGTCATGGGCCGCACACCCGTGTGCCTTGGCCTGCCACACGCCTTGCTAGGCCACCGCAACCGAGGTGGGCTGCGCGCGCTGTCATGGGCCTCGGCCATAAGCACGGCTGCTCGCCGCACGTCAACAGACCAAATCGGCCCAAAATTTAGACCATGGGCCGACGTACCAAGATAAAACAAAAAAACTAGATAACGGGTGTCCGTCCGAACGGGAGGATTTAGTGAGCTGCTCGCGCCGCGTGGTCTCACGCCACTGGCATCCTTCTCTGCGCACCCATGCCACTCTGCTCCCCCACGTGTTGCTTGCCAGCGTCGTCCCCTCCATGCTCCTCCACGCTGCCGTAGCCACCGTCCTCCCCTTCTTCCATCGGAGACTCTGGGGACTAGCAGTTCTTGATAGGAAAACCATGTTTTTTTGCTGTTGGTTCTTTCTCTATGTTTCTTTGTTTGTTTTTTTCTTGTTCATTTTGATTCGATGTATCCGAGGTGAAGTTCTTCCTTCTCATAGAGCGTTTCTTTGACTACCCTGCTCTGTGATTTTTGACTACATTCTTGTGTTCCCTCTCTACTTTTTTTGGATTCACCAATATAGATGTGTTGATGACTTGATTTTGTTTTCTTTTATTTTTTTGGTGGTTTCTTGTTCTTGCCCTGCCTTGCGTGGCTGACGCGTTGTTGCATCGCTACGGTTACTTATCGTTCTCTCTCTTCTTATCAATAACTCGGCTAGAGAACCATATGATACTGTCTGGTACCACTTGGTATCATGTGGTACATGCATCCTTCGAGTTACCCTTTGTTGCGTGGCTCCATGATACCGAATAATACCAACTGGTATTATCTGGTATCATACTAGTGGTATCATATGATATCAGTTGGTATTATCCGGTATCATACCAGTGGATATCATGTGATACCACTTAGTATCTAATGATACCGTATTTCATACTGGATAATAGCAATATCTTTTAGTATCACCTGACATTTGTTGATACTAAATGGTATCATATGATATCATTTATTAACATATGATACCTGTTTATACTATCTAGTGATACATGTTGATACTTGCTGATACCATATGATACTACATATCACCAGGCTCGGCTGGCCACTATCATCAACTCGTTCCTGTACGGTGCATGCAAGACCGTCGCCGACGGCTGCGGGCTCATCGGTGTGACGTTCTGCATCAACGCAGTCAGCTCGGACAACCAGAGCAACGTAGTTGACAGCTACAAGAAATTCGCCGTCATCGCTGTCGACCTCCTCAGGACCTAACGCGACGAGCACCAAGTCCAAGATAGACAGCATGCATGCATGCTCCCTAACGGCGGCGATGATGCCACGACGTGGTGCCTCTCTGGCCATGCCAAGCAAGTATGATGGCATACTGCAAGCTCAACCCGCCGCCGGCGTTGCGGTCGACTACATAATTTATACATGTAAGAACGTATTCCGTCCGCTAGCATCCCCCAGGATAAAAATATCGGTATTTTGTAAGGAATAAAGGTAAAGATATAATCTTCTAATTTTGTTTTCCATGACCATTTTTTATTCTCATAAAAGTAGAGTTTAATTGGTGTGGATGACACGCGTAGACCTCTAGTCCGACAATTTTTTTTTTATTTTAAACCAATTTAGAGTCGTGGTTTGTATGGATGGGATGGTTCTAGGGATATATATGACTTCGATGGGATAATGCACAATGTCAAGCGGTGAGATCCAAGGACGCACGTCTGGTCATCTAGCTGAACCATTCATTTTGTTAAAAAAAACTTAGATAATTATATTCATTTTATTATGATTGGATTTAGTATAAAATGTACTTTAATTGTAAACTACATTTTTTATATTTACACAAAATTTTTAAATAAGATGAGTGATAAATATATATAAAAAATTATGATTTTATTATTTAAAATTTGGAGGGAGTAAAAAATAGATAGATGGATGGAAATCATGCATCCCCAAAATTCAACGGGATGGAAGTCTATCAAATGTTGTAGTCCGTATTTGTTAGTACATGAGGTTTACTATAGTCATCCTCTCTAAAAGACCGACTTGGGTGGATCCAGATTCAGTAAAATTATCCCCTGATATTCTCAGTGACATTAAGTCACTGACGTGTGGAACCCACATGGGTCTGTCACTAAATCCGCGTCCGACTTGGGCCCTGTTTGAGTAAGGATGCAATGGAGTTGCCAAAAACCGGCCCAACAGGTTCAACTACCTTTGTACAGTAACCACCTGGGCTGATTGCATGCAAGTCTCTCTGGCCGACAAACTTGGGCCTGAATTCGGGCCCGTCCAGAAATATGGACAAAACACTGTAGTGTTTCTTTAAAAGAATTATTGTACTGCTCACGCCGCGTTTTAAAATATAAGTATTTTTCAAATTTAAATTCTATATCATAATACGAGTGTTTCTCGCTGTTTTTCATGATTTCAATCATTTCGGTAATTACAAAACTCATCAGATACTTAAAACAAGAAATCTAATCAATTCAAAATAAAAATATTAACCATTAAAGTGATTGAAATGGAATCTTTTGATATATATTCTTAATCTATACAAAACAACCAAATACTTATATTTCGTGATGAGGCAGTATTGATACCAAGATAGCACATACTCTAAAGTCTACTCAGTTATAATTAATTTAATTAAACAAAAGCAGAATCACGGTCTCACCTCTGTTGGAGAACGGACATATACAGCGGGCGTTTATGTTATTTTAGAAAAAAATAAGAAAAAAATGTACATAAAACGACAACGCCAAGTTAGGCAAAATTAAGGCCAGTGCAAGTATATACGTACAAAGGGTAAGTAGGTTCGTGCACTGTGCATCTCATATTCTCAGTAGCTCAGTTTTGGGACAAAGCCTAATTAAATTGCATGATTGAGCTGTGAGACCTAACACCTTTGACTTATTTGGCCAATTTTGCATCGAGCCAAACAACACGGGTAGCTAGCTTGAACCACAAAAATTATGAAAACTATCTAGTTATTAAACAAGTGAGAAAACATGCACAGCATATATTCCAAAATATAAGTATATCTTTGTATTTTCTAAAATGTATGCGGATTGTAATTAATTATGTGTGTTTATTAATATATCAAGATCAAGATATTATTTTAAAATAATTCACAGAAATATTTATATTTTGGAACTGAGATAGTACATTTATCGTGCTTAACTATTGTGTTGAACAGATGATACATATAACCTGAAATGGTATTCTACCCAAGCCAAAATTTATGTTGTTTGACTTCATTTGACAGAGCTAGGCTTCTAGTAGTATATCTTAATTTGGTGAACGTTCAAAAATGTTGTCCTGATCGATCAATTTAATTTGTCACTTCATGGAAGATAGTTTTAATTTATTTTTTCTGCGACATTTTGCTACTACCGTAGAACAGGCAGGCCCAGATTCTCAGCCCCAAAAGCTAAAGTACACACAAATCCAAAGCATGCAAAATTAGGATGAGGTGTTTGGTAGCAAATGCCAATAATTGAGACAAGCACATGCACCCTTGCTCCTAGATGAACAGTAAAACCAATCAATCAATCAGTGACCTGGCTGGGTTGCATATGCACATATATATGATCAGCAAAAGGAAGCTAGGCAGGCAGCATGTCATCTGTCAAGCATATGCTAAGCTTCCTACATGCATCTTAACTTTACTACTCCATATATATATATATATATATATGTATATATATATATATATATATATATTATCTAAAGTAACTGATAGCTTTATTGTTCTTCAGGGTGTTCTTAATTTAATTAATTAATTAAGTTGCATGTAAGCAGAAATAAATAAACAGAGACGCATGTTGTGCTTGCTGTCTAGCTGTGAGAAATGATACGGTACAGATATAATGGAGTAGACAATGCATTATATTGGCACATGAACAGTGCCAATTGGTGGCTTAGAATTAGGTGGTGTGGACAGTAGTGGTACTGTCTATATATGTTGGCTTAATTAGGGTTCATATGTATGATGATATGCTCCCTTCTACCAACCTCATGGTGTAACTTATTTTTCATCAAGTACCAGCTGAATTTCCGTGGCCTTGCTCCGGGCAAGAATGAATCTGTCCGGCCATATCTTTGTGTTGTTCAAAATAAGCAACGTGGAATTCTATCAATCATGTCCTTCACTCTTTTTTGCAGGACATTATCATATCCCAACATGCATGATTTGATCTCATCATGTATTTGTTGTTTGTTTTGTTGGCTTACTACTACAGTCGAAATTTAAAATTTAGAACTTAATCAAGAGTTAACACTGGTATTTTTTTATAATGTATTTTGCAGCCTTGATTTTTAAACTATACATAATAAAAAAGTTATTCATAAATTATTTTTCGTTCATAAATATGACATTTGCTAATTTGTAAACATGTACCACTGATCTCCATCTACATAAATGTTGCTAATTTGTAAAATTCACACATGTGTGAATGCAGTAGCTGGTGCATAGTGGTATTGGTATACATGCATGTATGTTTTTATATAATAATCCCATAATATAAGATGTTTGACTTTTTTACTTATAATGTTTGACCATTTATCTTATTTAAAAAATATGTAAATATCATTTATTTTGCTTGTAACTTATTTTATTATCAAAAGAACTTTAAACGTGACTTATTATTTTTTATATTTACACTAAATTTTTGAATAAGTCGAAGGGTCAAACGTTGCAACTAAAAAATCAAACATCTTAAACGGAGGTAGTATTTGAAAATATATGTGCCACGTATATATGTCTAACCATTTTTATAGTGTCCATAAAAATTGTGAGCTCGTTTTTCTAAAAAAAAATATATATGTCGAACTACGATTTTTTTTTCCTTGTCCATACAAATACTATCTTCTTAACTACTCAAAGTGGCCCTTGTGCACACATCCAATTCTTCGCCGTGCTAAGTCAACACTCAACAGTGCTTCCATTATGTCTTCCGTATTTCTCTCGTTGGGTTTGGGTACACATGATACCTTTTCATTTGGTAGGTACACATAAATTAAACAGAAAAAAGTTTTTTTAAAAAATAAATTAAACAGAAAAAATGAAAAACCTGCTCTTGGAACAAGTCGGCTGCCAAACATTCTAGGACACAATTTTCAGCTCTGTGCAAAAATTTAAAGTAAACATCGCTGCTAAAAAAATATATAATCGACATCAAAATCTCGAGTTTGAATTTAAAAAAAAAGAACATCAATTCAAGAATACAAGAGATTGAGGCCATGTTCGAATTCGACTATGGATTTTTGGGTTTTCGTAGGCATGCTTTAAATAAATAAATATATATATATACATATATATATATATATATATATATAAAAGTATTTCATCCAACTTTTTAAACTAAGATTTTGACTTTGCAATAGTTAGTTGAGTCATTTATGGTCTTAAATAGCAATTGCAAAAATTAAACAATTCTTCGACCCTTTAATATCAGCCTTGTCAATTTAGTCGGAATATTTTTAATTTTTTGCTCTTTTTAATATTTTTCTAAAAGTAATTGCTTAAAACACTTATTTTTAAAATCCGACCGGTGTCACCAATAACAATGTCACGCTATAATATAATGGTATAGATGTGGAGATCAAATAATATAGATGATGTATACATGCAAAATAAATATTAAAAATATATTTAATAAAAAAATTCATCAATCAGCAGTAGTAGCATAATTTACTTTTTTCGGTTAGATAAAAAGGAAGACAAGAAAAATATCTTATACTCTCTCTATCAGAAAAAAATGAATGGTTAGGTTTCCATCTCCAATGTTTGAGCATCCGTCTTATTTGAAAAATTTTTAGAAAATTAAAAAAAAAATTAGTCATGTGTAAAATACTACTCATGATTTATCATCTAATAAAAATAAAAATATCAATAAAAAATTTTAAATAAAATGAAGAGTTAAAAATTAAAGATAAAAAATAAAAAATTAGTTTATTTTATAACGGAGGAGCAGCCAGTGGCATTCGCAGGTGTGGACCGACAGACGAGGTTGAGGTTGGGCGACGACGTCAGCCGCCCGCGCGTTACGATACGTGTCCACCCCACTCCTCCGCGCAGGGCCCCACCCCCCGCCGCCTCCTCCTCCTCTCGCTTCAAAGCCGTGCGCTTCTTCTTCCTCGCGAGCTCACCTCTCCTCTCCTCCCCTCCCCTCCCAACCACGAGGGATTGCGAGAGCGAGAGCTCGGACCACCCCCACAGCTGTAGCAGCAGTAGGTGGCTGGCTGGCTCCCCTGCTTCTCCTCTCCTCTCTGGTCTGCTCCGCCAGCCATTGCTGTAGGCTGTAGCTACCTGCCTCCCTCGTTGCCGGTGAGAATCCCGCGAGCTTTCTTTTCTTCCCTTCCGCTTTTTTTCTTCGCAGCGTACGCGCGTTCCCATCCCCACTGCCACTCGCTGCAATTTCAATCTCTCGGGTTAAGTTGGCTGTAAAGTTAGAACGCGTGGGTTGTTGGATCTGCCTCTGATGAGCTTTTCTTCCTCGGTGCCTGTGGCGGCGTGCTTGTTCTTCCTGTAGGGTGGCGGGAGGAATCTCCGGGTTGCTGTCTCGGACGAATTCTTGGTTTTGAATCGTTCTCGTTTTGTGAGGGGGGATTTGGTGGGCTGCTGCTCCAGATGCTTCCCACCAGCAGGAGCAGGCCCCAGCAGAGGCCTGCCACTGCCAGATCTTGGTCATTCATCTCAGGTCTGCTTCCTTTTTCTCCATCTCACCCATAATTAGCATATGCTTTGGTCTCTTTTTCCTCTCAATTACTAGTAATTGGAGCACGATGTGGTTTGTGCAATTGGTTTGCTGCAGAATTAAGCTTTTGTGCTTCCCGATTGTCTCATAATTGGGTCTTGTTGCAGCTTGTGGAAGGGAAAATTTTAGGCTCCTATGGTTTTGGGACTTTGTAAATTGTATTTCTTTTTCTTCTTCCACTGATGTCGAGCTCATCCTGTTGCCAGACATGGATTTCTCTGATCCGAAGCGCAAGCCGCGGTACCTCAGCAAGATACTCATGGTGGCACTGCTCACAGCCATGTGCGTCGTCATGCTCACCCAGCCGCCCTGCCATAGGAGAGCTCCCAGTGTGGTAAAATTTTAGTTTCACATGATTCTTGAGCTGCTCTGTAATGATGTTGCTCATGAGTAATTCAGGGTAGGGTGGTCAGGCCGCTAACAGTTTTGAGTGTTTGGTTGTGTGATGAACCCCAGTTCTCCGTCCATGAACCCGGGATCACTCATGTCCTGGTGACCGGTGGCGCTGGCTATATCGGTTCGCACGCCGCGCTTCGGCTGCTGAAAGATTCATTCAGAGTCACCATAGTGGTACTTCTTTGCGACTCTGCGCCACCGATTCTTGCTCAAGTTCAGTGATGTTGTGGTTTAATTCGGTGGACGCTTGTGTTCCTGTGGTTTCTTTAGGATAATCTTTCAAGAGGAAATATGGGGGCAATCAAGGTTCTTCAGAACTTGTTTCCAGAGCCTGGGCGGTTGCAGTTCATATATGCTGATTTAGGCGACCCGAAAGTTGTATCCTGATTTATCTATGCGAATAACTCGATGTAAATTTTCTATAGATATATCACTCCTCCAAAATGTGACATAATCTGATGAAGGGATTTTTTTTAGTTTTTTTTTTCCTCAACACATTCTCAGGTTAATAGAATATTTGCAGAAAATGCATTTGATGCTGTCATGCATTTTGCTGCTGTTGCTTATGTTGGTGAGAGCACACTTGAGCCTCTGAGGTACTAATATTTTTGCTATTCGGTTTCTATTTCCAACATTGCTTACCCACAAAATACATAAGGTACTGAGACTTTTTTAACAGGTACTATCATAACATCACCTCAAACACTTTAGTTGTGCTAGAAGCTATGGCAGCACACAATGTGAGAACCCTGATCTACTCTAGCACATGTGCCACCTATGGAGAACCTGAGAAGATGCCTATCACTGAAGAAACTCCTCAGGTCAGATGTTGCTCCTGCATCCTCTTTACTTTCAGATAATGCTGAAGGCTTTTCCTCACCAAATCCCACTGTACAGTTTCCGATCAATCCGTATGGTAAGGCCAAGAAGATGGCAGAGGACATCATTTTGGATTTTTCCAAGTCCAAGAAGGCAGACATGGCCGTGATGATTCTAAGGTATTCACTGTCAACAAAAAACCATGAAATTCACTATTTAAACCACCATTTGTTTACTGACTCACAAATATGTACTCATACTACTAGATACTTCAATGTCATTGGTTCTGACCCCGAAGGAAGGCTTGGTGAGGCTCCGAGACCTGAATTACGGGAGCATGGCCGTATATCTGGTGCATGCTTTGATGCTGCACTGGGGATAATTCCTGGTTTGAAGGTACACCTTCAATCAACTAATTAGCTGGTGCTCCCGGTGCTGCAATTATTACATTCAAGAACAGTATGCCTTGATTGCTGCTAGCATGTTGCTTACTCACCGAGGTTCACATTTGCAAGGATTGCTTAGCTTTTATTGGATTACTGATTAGTAGCTTTGCCATTACAGGTTAAAGGTACCGACTATGAAACACCTGATGGTACTTGCGTAAGAGATTACATCGATGTCACTGACCTGGTTGACGCCCATGTGAAGGCGCTCAACAAGGCGGAAAGGGGCAAAGTTGGCATATACAATGTTGGCACCGGAAAAGGTCATCCTCAGAGCACATTGTTTTATATGGTCAAAGTTCATTACAGCGAAAATCAAGAATGCAAACTCATTGTCTACATCTTAATTAGCTAACGTATGTGCATACCGCTTGGCTGCTCAGGTAGGTCAGTGAAAGAGTTTGTAGAAGCTTGCAAGAAGGCAACAGGAGTTGACATCAAGGTTGACTACTTCCCTCGTCGACCTGGTGACTACGCCGAAGTGTACAGCGATCCTGCAAGGATCAACAGCGAGTTGAACTGGACGGCTCAGCACACTGATCTCCTGGAGAGCCTCAAGGTTGCCTGGACATGGCAGAAGAAGCACCGGAGCGGGTACGGGCCCCCTCAGGCCATGGTTTTGTGAAGAAAATTTACCCTGTAGCATCTCTTGGCTGAAAACTTAGGTGGATATATTCTTAGGAATGTTCATCATCAAGGGCTCCAATTGCTCACTCACAGGTGGAAGTTATATGTAATATAGTAATTATGGTCATTCGTTCGATTCTTGACATTCATATCATGGGAGGTTTTTAGAAGATCCTTGTAATATTGTTGATCTACTCAGTATACAATAAAAATCCGGCGAGCTACCCTCAGAATTCTTAGCCTGCATCCTTTCTCTGAACTGCAGTGGCGCAGTTCTTCAGGCTTTCTTAGAGCATCTTTTAAGAACATGGCTAAAATTTGCCAATTTAAATCTTAATTTAGTTATTTGTGTTAAAAGATTTCATCTCAAAAATTAATGTGGACTCTAACGGACTCTCTATTCTCATTCTCCAAATCCTAACGGCATTCAACTTTTCATATTCACTATATTTCTTAGAAAAGTGTGGGTACATATGTGCGGGAACTACTGATAGTCATCCGGTTAGATGGAGGAAGACTGATAGATTTGGCCATTCAATAAACAAATTTAGTCATTTAAAGACATGACAAGTCATACTATATTAGTAGTCTCCTGTAGTCATATTAGTAGTCTCCCGTAGGTTATTTTCAATACAATTACTAAATGTATAGATAGACATTTGATCATTCTCTTAAAAATGCTTAGGCAGAATTTGATATAGAGTCAGTTGTATAGAGAAAAGTTTCTGACATCATAGCTTCTCTTATTGTATTTAGATTCCTTAAATACTCTAAAAGTTCCATCTTTTTGTTTTTCATTATGCTTATATGCCAAAATTTAAATTTTCACCTTAAATTTAGAGTAAATTTTGAGATTTATTTATCATAGTTTATTTTTCAGCCTTGCTTTTTAGACTACTAAGACTATGTATATAAAAATTTTATTCATAAATTATTTTTTCTCTGTAAATATGTTGTTCGGTTTTTCGTGAAAAATAAAATCAAACAATCAGCTCCTTTATTCACTTAGCTTCAGAGGATATATAATTTCCGGATGTAAAATTATATAATTCAAAAAATAAACTAGAAAATATCTTTTCCACATTCTAATAAGGCCGTCAGGCTTCTCATGGGGTGATTGTTTGGATTTTTCCATGAAAAAAGCTATGAAAAATTCAAACAACATATTATGAATAAAAAAATAATTTATGAATAAAATTTTTATACATGTATTCTTAGCGATCTAAAAGTCAAGACTAAAATATAATCTTTGGTGAAAAAAACCTCAAAATCAACTCCAAATTTAAGGCTAAAAAATTTAAATTTTAACTTATAAATATAAACATAAGAGAAAATATGTGAAAATATATGAGTATCGTTGGTTCCTTTTCAAAATCTTGAGCATACCCAAACATGGTACCATACCGACTACTGTGAAAAATTGTGTGGCATTTACTAAGGAATTACACGCAAATTTTCTCGTAAATCGGTCGGTTTATCTCTTCAGATTTCTTCAAAGAAACAGAAGCAAAATTGTGCTGCTTTTACCATGGAATTACACGCAAATTAGTTCATTCTCTTCAGATTTCTTCAGACTGAAGCCAAAGAATCACTGTAGTTTGTACTGGACTACTGATTTGGTGAAACAATATCTTCAAGAATTCGAAACACGGTGATGTTACTACCTACTACTGTATACTACAACTCTACAAGTACGTAGTACAAGACAGCACCAAGAAAATCCACAAGCAAGGCGGAGGAACCAGGCTGCAGATATTCAGCTTGTCATTAAATAGAGAGATCCGTGCGTCCGGTCATCATCAACCGACCAGAAATGTTAATGAACTGACACACAGGTTGGTGTACAGTACAGGCTTGACATCAACGAAATTAACTGCTACTATTATACAAATAAGAGAAAAGTGCGATCTCCCAACCAATGAAAATGCCATTGTTTTCAGAATCAGATGAACCACCCACGTCCAGGTACCATATGGAATAAGTACCGAACACCAACCCGAAATGAGTTGCCATCTATCCAGATAGGAAGTTACAATCCATACCCTACCATGGGTCATACCCACGATGTACCGAACACCAACCGTAAATGAGCTACCCAACTCTCCAGATATCAATTTACAAAATTTATACCAACTTTATACCTCCACTGGAATACAAAATGGAGTACCAGTATGGCACAAAATGGTTTTCTATGGCAAGTAAGTGGTTATTGTTCCTCGAGTCAGAGTGCAGTCCTACAGTATGTGCCTAGTTAACATCTACTTACAACTACCTGTGGACTGGTTCAGTAACAACGGATCACATCCAGGAACGCTGGTTGTGTTTTATGATCATTCCTGCAGAAGAGCAAGCAACACGATAATGCATCTACTAAACTAGCAAATTAATTCAATGCTCAATGAAAATTTCAGTTTCTAATAAAAAAATAGCAAATTAACTTGTGAATTGTGATGGCAATGTTCCAGTACAGGAACCACTGCCATGATGCTTGCATCCTAAAAGTAGAAAATAAAGTAAATCCACATATGCAAGTAATTGAGACCTTAGATAAGGACCGCCCAGGAACTACTGAGATCATGCTGCTGTTCATTTGCAATCTGACAGAGCATATAGAGACGAACCAGCTTCAGCTGATTGGGTACCGTGCCCCTCCTGAACATGGAAAATTCGATGAGAACATTTTCCCTCTGTCTGAAAAACTTTACTCGATATGTTTAAACTACCTTTGAATATGCAAACTTTCCCATGTATCCCATACTCCCACTTCAAGAAATCGCGCCTGTGAATAATGATAGGAATACCACATTCGCATAAGTTTTGAGGATTGATTTCTGCACCGAAAGCGAGGAAAAGTTGAAAGACCATATTTACACCAGCAGAAAGCATAATACACTCCAAACTTCAGACCTGATAATCATCAGAAGTTTAAGCAATGCTGCTGCTCTCAACATAAGTGGGATCTGGTCCAGAAGAAATGGCGATAGCTGACATGTCATTAGAAGGTCCATTTGAATGGACCATGTTGCTTAATGGCCCAACACTGAAACAGACCACAAAAAGTGTAAATTACATAGGCTTTAGTAATACAACAAAAAGACAGCAGCTGTTTTGCCATACCTCACACATAAGTGACTTGCAACCCTGCTCGGTCCATTTATTCGGGTGAAGGGCATGCAATCAGCAAGACGTGTGGATGTGGAATATTTGTCCACAGACCCCTCAGTCATGCTGTCTGCTTTTGAGTTCTCTTTGGCTGATTTCCTGTCGAGGAGAAAAATATGTTATTGGCATAACTGAAACTCTTGGGGAAATATATCCTAATGATGCCGTGTGAACTCTATGGAAAATACATTCCAAAACATGATACCTTGATGGTGCTCTCTTGCTTTTCATTACAACACCATAATTACCAGTAGAGATTGAACCTCTCATTCGTTTTGTTGCTCCCTCATGGACACCAGATACAGAGCCCTTCATTCTCTTTTTGGGTTCTCCCTCTTTACCAGAGAAAGAAACCTTTCTTGTTCGCTTCTTGGCTGTGCGTTTCTCAGCTACCTCATTATTGACACTGATAGAACATCCCATTGTCTCAGCTTCATTATCACCAGAGTTTGACCCCCTAATTTTCTTTTGTGCAACTTGATTATTGCCAGCAACAGATCTCTTTCTCTTCCTGGCTCCACTCGAACAATTAGAAGAATTGTTGACATCATCAGACACAGCTAGATTTTCATCAAATTGACTTTTTGATCTACTTCAGGAAAACAAACACAAAAGGAACTCGTCAGATATGGAAGCAGAACATGCATAAGGGGAATGAAATTCATTAGAGTCAATGCATGGTTGTAATGTTATGAATCATACCTAGATGACTTCCTCCTTGAACTTGATGTGGTTGTGTTTACAACAGCCTCAGGATCGATAGATTCAGAAAGAGATAAATTCACAGAAGCTGAAGAATTTAATGTGTCACTCGGCAGTATATTGTTCTCACATGGCATCCTAGAACTTTTTCGGGGTTTCCTGGCTTGAGCACTGGTAAATTGACATTGTTTAAAAACAGAGTATAAAGTTATCAATTTATTTTGCTACACACTCTACTATTAGATATTAGATTTGAGGGGTGAAATTCAAAGAAAGCTGTACCTAACAGTGCTGTCACCAATTCCACCAACTTTGGAGCAAACAATTGGCATTAAATCACTGGGTCCAATGGCAGGCCGCTCTGTTTCTCTGTCAACAAAGTTGGATTGAAAAATAGCTTTCTTTATTTGATGTGCCGCTTTAATTGAAGGCAATTTATCTTTGCATAACCTTCTCCATCTTCTGAAATTACCACAAGCATAATATTAGCAAGTTTTTCCTTACATTACAATGAAACTTAAAATTGATGCAAAATGTCATAATAAATTGAATATGAGTTTAAAACCCTATAAAGCAGCTTTACCTCAGGCACATATTGTCAGTACGGTGAGGAATCTTCGCGCCAGCAATCTTGCACCAGCAAGGCCCAAACTCATCAACTGATGCCAATAGTTTGGAGTCTTCTTCAGGTCTCCATTTACCAAGATCTATATCTGGATCAAGAACATTGCGCCACCTGTTTAACAACCACAAATAACTAGTATTAATATCCAACCCTAAATTGTGGAATAAAATGTTAGAACTACCAATTTACCTTTCATTGCATTGGCTCTGTGTGCGACCAGGAATGAACTGAGCAATCTTATTCCAGCTGGCAGACTCAAACAACTTCACAGCTACCATGAGACGTTTATCCTCATCAAGAGACCATCTCCCCACTCTTGACCTTTCAGGATTTAAGGTTTTTCTCCATCTACCAAGTTTGAAAGTAAAGACATGAAAACTAGCTGAAAATTCGTGCATTGCAACACATTACAAATAACCATACATAAGCTCTGAACCTGAATATATTTTCGTCTGCAACTGAACGTAAGTATATAAATAGTTCTATTACAAGCTACATGTGCAAATTATGTAACTTCATTTCACAAATAAGTGCTGCTCACCAAACCAAGAGTTAGTTGTGGGATGGCAGGTTCACCACAAACAGCACCATTAGGTTCTTTCATATGACAGGTTTTCCAGAAAATGCAAAACAAAATATTATTCAGGATATTAAGCTTATAATGATTGCTAAAACACATGTATAACAGAGCAGACGAAAATAGAATAAACAAATGTACGACTAAAGAAAGTAGCCAATAACAGAGAATGAAATCACACATGGTAATAGCCAATTGCAAGAGAAAAGGAAACCACAAAAAGAATAACGTTTCACCTGTTAGAGCACTGATTGCCAGTGCGACCATCCATACTAGCTGACACAAGCTGCCAGTTGGTACCAAAGGTGTTGACAGCTGCTTGAAGTTGAAGATCTTCTTCCTTAGACCAGTCTTTATTCAATATGCAGTGATTAAGACTTCTCTGATAATGAGCAAGGCACTGGAAAGGTGTCCTGTGAGTACCCAATGCAACTGCAATGTTAATCCAGTTATTCATCCCTTGCTGTTGGACAGTTAGTAAAAGTCTTTTTTCCTCACGAGCAGTCCAGGCATTATGATTAATGAGTGGATCGTCACAGTTTAGCCATCTAAGACAAGGAAACCAGAACTCTTTAAGAATGAGAAATTATCCACACAGGTATACCGAATGTTGCAGAAAATAAAGAAACAACAGTGCCACTTAAAAGAAGGGTGACTTCCAGTGTAAACTTGAAGCGGTTGAGAATAACAAAAGCAGTAGTACCTCGATTCACATTCAGCACCAGATCGACCAGGCAGGTACATTGCAGCTATTTTATCCCAGTTTATTAATGGCAGGACAGATCTGAGACTTTCAGGTGTCATCTCAAAATTGCCAGCAGTATTCGTCAGTGCATATGCCATATCTACAGCACTGAAGTCACCAGTGGAACTGCATCACAATAAGTACTATTTTAATTAAATAACAATGGATGTAATGATCAAATATCTCACAGAGCACAGTAAAAATACATTAAAAACACAAATACTACTAGATTAGCATCAATCCTACATTTCTTTTGTGGAAAAGATAATACTCCAATAGCACACATAGACAAGCCAAAAACTGCCAATTTGCAAATGATGGATATTTTAGGTAGCTGCCCATCAGGGAAAACACTAACAGTGATTTTACAGGTTGTAATCGTTGGTTTCATTTTCATATCCTAAAAGCAACTTGGGAGTATCATCAACAAAAGTATTTAGTAACAATTAACAATGATTAAAAACACTTATTTATAAGAAACTCATTCTTAAAATAAAAAAGCAACCGAAATTGATGAGAAACGGCCCAATGTTGCAAACTGTTAAGCAATTCGACATCACCTTCCATTATTCATCGAGTCTAGAATCAGTGCTTCTTGGTATTGCTGCTTTATTCCTTTAGCAAGTTTGTCTTTCTCAGCATCTGACCACGGTTGCTTTTGAAGCGACATGGGGAATTGCTTCAGTGCCATTTTGTACTTTGAAACATGAGGGTTATCTGCAGGGCCAAGAAATAATGCAGGAGTCTTCTTATCTTTATTCTGCACAAAGAGTTGCTTCTTTGTAAGTATATTTATTAAGTAATTAACATTATAGGGATACTTTGCTTAATCAAAACCATGCTGCAGGAAACTGGCAGCCAATAAGAAATTAACAAAAAAATTCCAGGGGTTGGAGAGCTGTAAGGCTTGCGGAACATGTTCATTATGGAACAGAAGCAATGGTGTCAATAACAGAAGAATGTATAGAAAATAAAATAATGTATTGACAGAGTGGATCCATAAAACAATTAATGCAAGTTACAATCCAGAATAAATAAGAGGTTCAGGATAAAGATATAAAGCAATAAGTTGACATAACTAAACGGACTGTTGATCTTAATATTGAAATACCAAAGCTAGTTCCAACACAGCTCTTTATGGAAACTGGAAATGTACTTCCCAAAGATAGAGGTCCACCACAACAAGTAGACTGATTAATACTGACCTATGTGGAGCTGACAATTAAGGGAGATCAAAACAGATGAACAGCATACCTAGTCGGTAAACTGGCTTAAATAAGTAATGCTCTCTTTCAACTTATCAAATTTGGAAGACACTTCTGTGGGGCCAAAAGCCAAAACATATAGCTTTACTCCATTTTTATTAAACTGCTACATTACTTCCATGTAGGCATGTCATACAAAGCTATTTCGCATAAATGGGTAACCTACAAAAATATCTAAAATATTTTCCATGACAATAGTTAACAAGTCATCCATTTCGAAATATAGGAAATTTTGTAACTGTGTTATGGGGAAAAAAAATAGTACCTGCAACACCTAGGAAACACCAAAACGATCCTAGTTATCGCATGCCACTCTAATTCATGAAATACCAAACTCATTAACTAGTTCGTGCAGGAATCTACAACCTTTATGAGTACAATTGGAGGTAGGAGAAAAGATTCTGCCATTTCAGTCCCAAACTGTGGTGGCTTTCAGGCATAGAAGGTTCATGTCAGATATGTATCTATATGTGTCCTTGGTAAACATTAAATAAGCAGGTGTAAATACAAAATAATAATTACCTTCGCTGATTGCGCACATGGCCTCCGAGAGGAAACCAATCTAACACGAGGATCCTCCTTTTGGCACAAAATTTTGCCAAATGCTTTTCGGCAGCTTAATTGATAATCCAAAAGACATTTTACACGATCCCTTAGATCCTTATTTTCTTCAATTTTTGCTTCAATCGTAATCATCTTCCTTCTAATTAACTTCTGGCATGCTCTGTTTTTCTTAAGAGCATCGACTAACAACAGGGCAGCATTAGGAAACCCAGTTCGAGTAATTGCCTCTTTATTTTGCGTCTGCACATCAAATTCGTCATCATGTTCATTTGCAAAAAGATTATCACTCCCTCCCTTTGATGCCTCAGTTTTTGTGTTTATCTCTGACCCACTGGAGGTACCTGCATTAAACAAATCAAAATAATAAGGGCCTGTTCGAGTATAATACAACTATACAACACTCTTTTTGCTGGATCAAGATTTTCATAGAAACTGTACATGTTTTTCTTCAATCATGTACAGAACTATTGATATGTGCAGCTTAAAAAGAACACAAACAGAAAACATGTTTTGGCTGCTCTCCACATGTAATTTAGTAATATATAACTATACATTAGAAACTTAGTTACATCACATTTATTTCCTCAATCATATAATAGTATTGGTGGTTCTAAAGAAAAAATATAGTGAGAACATGTTTTATTCACATTTCTTTTAACTAGGGTCTGAGGATAACGCCATATGTTGAAGGTGCATTGCATAGCATAAATGTTAAGATTAAGCTCATGCTAGTCTTTTAAAAATTTCTTAGTACAGCTACAGCAATTCAGACCAGTTAAAACCCTATAGTCCCAATGCAATAGCGTATTTTCTAGAAGACGAGTTGAATTGGGTAATTTACGTCTTGATCAAGAGTTCACCCCATTGCAAGTTTATCCCAGAAATTCCGATTGCCAGATCGTATCATACCAACCATCCTATTACTGTCCTAAGGTATTATCAATGAGCGCATGAAATGGTACCTATCTTGGAGAATGCCACGAACGAACACACAAGGAGAAACAATCAAATAACTCACCGGTGTGGTAGTGCGAGAAGCGACGTTGTATCGCGCGGAGCGTCTCGAGGTCGTCTTCCTCGTCCTCCGAGTCGGATGGCGGCCAGACGCAGATCGAGCGCGGCAGGGGCGAGGAGGGCGAGGCCTTGTTGAGGAGGAGGTTCTCCCGGATGCTACGGACGAGCGCCAGATCATCGTCCTCCCCCTCCTCCTCGTCGTCGTCGTCGTCAGACAACCCATTCGCCGCCGCCGCCGGGGTGGCAAGGCAGGAGGAGACCTGCGCGATGGCGGCGTCGGGGTCGTTCCCGGAGAGGATGCAGGATTGGCGCAGCGCGTCGAGGTCCTTCTGCAGGTCCTCGTCGATTTCCGGGTCGGAGTCGTCGGAGTAGAAATCCATGGATACGGCGGCGGCGGCGGCGGCGGCGGCTAGGGTTTAGGGTGGGGTGGTGGAGCGGTGGCGGCGGGGGAGTCGGGGCGAAGGCGTCGGGGGATTTGAAATCTTCCGCGAGAAGGAGGAGGAGAAGCCTGGGCCTCGCCCTCGAAACATCGAAAGATTTCGGGCGTGTCGGTTTACGGTTTACAAGAGATCGTTTTTTCCAAATTTTCTTCGACTTGTTTCGTCCCGTCGGCGGAAAACGTGAAAATACGTCTTACTGTGTCGTTGGCGTATTAAGAGTAGCGAATAAAATCACGTATGGTTAATTATATACTAATTACTTCAAACTTCAAAAATGGTTTTGTTTGTAGTTTTGTAAAAATATAATCAACCATGTCTTAATAACTTACCTTGTTTTGCATTAACAAATTTTTTGAGCATGTTTTCAACCAAAAGAACTCGCATTGATAAGCATCTGTAAATTGTTTAGGTAAGGGCATAGAATCATTATGTTTGTATTATGACCTAAATTTGGATCAAGAAATATTTATATTTTAAAATGAAACGAGTCCCAGTCTCTGGAGATGTCTTCCTGTTCTGAACTGGTCATGTGTTGGGTTCTTGCCACTTGACAGTGCTGAAGTCAACTAGGAGGCCAGACCAATTACACCAGGCGAATTGCCTAACACAAGCAATTTGATTGTTCATGACCACCCCTAATCTAGCAGAACAATAATTAAAGGCTATAGTGGTCATATGTAATTGAACAAGCAAGATGAGAGACAAGGACATACCCAAAATCCAGATTACTCATAGTGCAAGTTAACCTAGTGCAGGTTAAACTTTTTTTTATATGACACCGTTAACTTTTAGGTCACGTTTGACCATTCGTATTATTAAAAAAATATATAATTATTAATTATTTTGTTATAATATAATTTATTATTATAGGAATTTTAAGTATGCATTATAATTTTGCATATTTGAATATAAATTTTAAATAAGACGAATGGTTAAACATAATTCTAAAAGTGGCAGAGGAGTACCAATTCACAATCACGAAAACAAAGCTACCAGGATGCATTTTCACAACAGCTGCAAGCTATCTGAAACAGGATTCCAATGCAAAATCACGAAAGCAAGTTATCTGAGGCAGAATGCTAATCACAACAGCAAAAGCCTGTCGCCAAACAAGCCAAAAATTTAGCACTCCAGAAGAATCACGAGGACAAGTTATATGAGGAATGCTAATTCACAACAGCAAAAGGCTCTCTCCAAACAAGGCGAAAGTTAGAACTCCAGAAGAAAGCTTCTCCTATAGATAAGGATAGAGCTCAAGCCCTTCACATAATGAGAATTTGCAGACATAACTCAAGGTTGAGAATTTGTAGACAGATAATGGAACTATGGAAATATTGGTGTCCATTACAATCACATACTCCCATTATGACAAAGATCGAAAGATACAATGATTCCAGTTGAGTTTTCCTTTTCTCTTACTAAACAAGAAAAATAAACTAGAGTTCATACGACGACAGCAGAAAGGCAAAGACCTCCATCAGTCCATCGTCTTAGGACTATTTGGATCTCTGCCTCATCTTTCGGCGCTTCCTCTTGAGCCGCCTCATCCTCTTCTTCTTCCACTGTATATTATGTAGGGCAAAGAATGTTAGCGAAACAGCAGAAAAACATTCAATATAACAAGAAAATCTTCTGAAATACATAAAATTCTACCTGTTCATGTTTTGGGATCACGGCATGATAAAAAAAGGATAGATTGTCAAGAAATTGTTCATCAGCAAATCACGATATTGAAAGTATACTGTCACTACTGCTTTGCTCTGACCAGTAACTAAACTAATCGAAATAACCACAAAATTGGGTATGGCAAATTGCTTTACTCTATTCAGTAACAACTAATCAAAACGAACCGAAACAGGGCAAATTTGGGGAAGAATTAAAAATTTGGGGCAGAATTAAAAACTAACTTCTAGCATTCAGAATGAGTAGAGGAATTTCTCATCCCATATATCAGACAGGCTAGATCGATCAGTTTCCTAAGAAAACAGAATAACTCTATCACTCAATCAAACAACATTAAATCAAAGTAGAGGAATTTAACATCCCATGGATTAGACAGACTATATCGATCAGTTTCCTAGGAAAACAGAAGAGCTCTATCACTCAATCAAACAATCTTTAAATCAAAGTAAATTGCACTAGTTCTCTCGCCGTAATGACTGGACTGATCCAATGTTCACAACGGGATGGATTGAATTAGTGTAGATCGGACTCGTCGTTTAGTTTACTGACTCATATGCAAGAAAACCCTGACCCCCTAACAACCCTAAGACACACTTGCCAGAACCCAAAGAAATCACAGCTAGCATTCATCATGGTAATTGAGTCGACGAGGACTCACCCCTTGGCCCTCATCGCGGCGGTGCCGCTCCCCGCTCTTCGCTACCGGACGGCGAGCTCCAAGGTCTGGGCGGGCGAGAGGAGGACAAGCGGATCGGTCCGGCGGCGGCGGCGGCGCGAGCACGATGGCTTTGCTTTTATATGCGGCGCCCTTCGGATAACCATAGGTAGGATGCGGTGTTGGGCCCGAGATAAACCCATGGGCCGTATAGTGGGCCGTCCCTCAAATGTGTTCTGAGTCATATGTTTTTCCTTTTTTCTCTCTCTCTTTTTGTTTCAAAAGAACTCTCAGTTAGCTTTGGCACGTGTACGTCAGTATGAGTGATTAATCCGTAAGACCATGACTCAGAAACATGGCTTTACTAATCTAATTTTACACCACATCCACTTCTGTACAGCTAGTACATCCTTCTAACTACAGTAATCACTATAGATACTACTACGTATAAAATATTAGCTTTCAATTCATGGGAGACTACGAAACAACATACTGTTCTAGATAGCTGGGTATCAAGATATAATACATGCATAGTGTATCAAATTTGTTAGATATGTACCAAAGTATCTAGTTTTCTTGCATTTCTGGTTCGTGTCTAGCTACATATATTTATCATCGAAATGAACTACGTATAAGTTGCGTGAGATCATCTTTTGAGTTGTTGGTAGAGAAAACCAAACAACATTTGTAAACGGAAAATAATATACGAATAAATTTTTTATGTGGATGTTCGTAGCGATCTAAAAGTCAAGACTAGAAAAAAATAAATTGTGATTAAAAAATTCTCAAAATTAACTTTAAATTTGAGATTAAAAATTTAAAAATTAGCATATGAGCACCAAATTTTACGTAGAAAACAGTGCTACCTTAGCTTCTTAATGATGGTAAAATTGCTCCTCTACCGGCAATGAGCATGGTAAAATGCGTTTGGATGGATCGATCAGTATGTGTCTTTTCCATCCTTAAATAGGTCACATGATTCTTTTTTATGTTACATTCTCAAAAATTAAAAAAATGCTCAATCTCTATCGGGAATATCTCAGCCTTGCTCGTCTCTCGTCTTTGACCATTGACCAGTTGCATCGAAGGTGAAACGATGATCGAGGTTGTACGTTTTTGCCGTGTTTGCGTAGTTTCTCTCTTCGCCATTGCACGCGACCTCGCTCGCTCGATCCGTTGCTTGCTTCGCTACGTGTGTCGACATGGAGCTGCCCACCGCCGCTGGTGCGCTCCCGCGACGGCGCCGCCGTCGTCTGATTCGATCTCCATCATATTCGCGTGTGCGCTGGCTGTTTGATTTCTTGGCACAATGGCACTTGCTTCTCTCGCTTGATTTGCATGGTGTGGTGGTCGCCGAAATGCCAGTGATTGGCAGTTTGGCACGATCGTATTCGTGGTGCTGTTCGCCGCATGGCTGGTCTACATGTACCGGCGAACGGAGAGATGCGCCACCGCGGTGGCCGCCGAGCTAAAGGCGACGGCGCACTACGCCGTTGTGCACTGGTGCCCGACCATGTGATGAGGAACGCGACGGTGGAAAAGTTCCGATACGCCGCGCCGGAGATGTGGATGCAGTCGGGCGTATCGGAGAAGTGCGACGTGTACAGCTTCGGCATGCATGCTCCTCTTTGAGATCGTCGGCCGGAGGAGGAACTTCGACGAGGCCGCGCCGGAGAGCGAGCAGTGGTTAATTCCCGATGGTTGCGTGGACCAAGTTCGAGCGCGGCGAGCTCATCGACGCCGTCGTCAATCCGACCGGCGAGATATGTAGCGGTGACGGCGAGGCTGCGGTGACCGTGGCGGACGACGAGCAGCAGCGCGAGGAGGCGGCGGAGAGGATCATGTACCAGGTGGCGTTCTGGTGCGTGCAGCAGCGGCCGGCGGAGGCGAGGCCACCGATGAGCGCCGTGGTGAAGATGCTGGAAGGCGAGATGGACGTCGTGCCTCCGGTGAACCTGTTCCTGCATCTCATGGCGGATCCGGCAACAGCGACGAACCCATGGGCGACGACGACGGCGAGCAGCGGAGACACCGTCTCAGGAAGCGTCATGTCTCAAGGAAGTGACGGAAACGTCTCGCTTTGACGGATGAAAATACTGAATTCTTCGTTGATTCTTGCAAAGAGCACCGATGGCATATGCCATATGGTTTGGTGTTATCCATCTGTTACTTACTTGTATGTTATCTAAATTGCTATGTAAAAATATGAAAAAAAAACTAATATGGTCTAAATTGTTATAAAAAATATGAAAAAATTGACAAAATGGATTAATATGAGCTATATATCACACCATAAAATACAAGTTCAAATTAGACTTCTAAATGTTATAATAAAAATAACAAAATACAAGTTCAAAGTAGGGACTTCGGCGTGATAGCAGCAGCGATGATTTTCATGTTTCAATCCCATCACAAGGGAAGAACCAATCGTCTCTCGATCGTTCAAAATCTCTCTTGATGGACGCCAGATTATCGAAGCTGAACGTGCCGTTCCTCATGTCATGCACGCAGTAGGCGCAGTCGCCGATACCGCCGACCGTCCCGTCGGGGCTAAATCGGGTCACGTTCAAGCCCAGGAAGAAAACGCAGTTGGCATGGTCCGGCAATGGAAGCGCCTTGGAGCAGGTGGTGCCGAGGAAGAGAGCCTGCTCGCCTAGCTCCTTCACCTCCGACCACCGGCGCTTCTCCAGGTCGGCCTCGAACACGTCCACCTCGATCCCCTTGCTCAGCTCGCCGGCGCACCGACGGCGGAAATGGATAACCCCGGGAAGGCACCACCGCCATCGAACCATCAGGAGCTCGCCGGTGCATGACACGACGAGGTAGAAGATGCAGTCCCAGAAGTGTCTTTCAGGGAGGCTCTGCTTGTTAAGAGGAGGCGGCGTGTCGATCACGGTGTCGACGCAAGAATCCTGATCTGCTGATGATCCATGGCGGCTGCTATGCTGCGGCGTCGAGGTAAAGTCGTGGACGGCGAGCTCCCCGTGGCCTGTGACGAGGTAGAGCTTGCCGCGGTACAAGGCAATGTCGTGCACGAAGCCGGGGCAGGCGGCCATTAATGACCAGGTTGAGTGCATGCCCGGGCGGTGGAAGAGAACATCGCCGTAGTCGATGATGGCGGCGACGAAGTCCGGCGAGCACACGACGATCTTGCGCAGGACGGCCTCGTGCAGGGACACGGTGGTGGTGTAGAGCCCGTCGTTGTAGAAGTCGGGGTTGATGACGACGTCGCAGTGGTAGGGCAGATCAATCTTGGCCTTGGTGATAGGGTTCCTCAGCGAGCGCTCCCGCTGCTCGCCGCTCTCGTAGAGGAGCCAGCCATCGAACGCGCCGCGGCAGACCGTGCCCGGAGGCAGCTCGCTGGGGACGGGCAGGCGGTGGACCTCGCCGTCGGGGAGGCTCTGGAAGGTGGTGCGGTCTAAGCGAAGCCAGGGGAGCACCGGCGGCAGCGGGTGCTGATGCCGCGCGGCGAGGCGCCACGCACGGCAGACGGCCCGGAAGCGGACGCGGTCGCTGTATGACTGCAGGCGGCCGAAGATTATGCCTGCCAGCTCCGGCGGGAGCTCCGGCCATGGAGCGCAGACGCCTTGGTCGTCCATGGAGCGCAGACGCCTTTATTTCAATGCTTTAATTTTTATTATTAAATATCACCGTACGTTAGTACATGTATGTTTGATATATGACTTGAATCAAGGTAAGGTGCAATTAGATCTATCTTGAAAAAAATAGTTTAACTAACAAAATTAAATAATATATAAATGCAAATATTATGACATCGTAGCATTAGCACGGCCGTGAGTGTGTCGTGTTTTTACTTTTACTTTTTTGTTTTCTTTTTCTTTTTTGGCTGCGTGAGTGTGTGATTTGTATATTTTTACTTTTTTCGTTATAATGTTGGTAGGGAGAAGGAAGGACCGGTGAAACTAGATAGTAAAGATATAGTTTTAAGCAATACTATTACTGATTAGTACTTGATGCATGATAATGTTTTTAGCGTCAACAGTTTGGAATTAGCATTATGTTGTGCTCCGTATGATAGTAAAACAGAACCAAAGCTTATATATGATGTATGATATCGTTGCTATGGCACTGGGATATCAGATATGAATATATGAAGGATTGTTCGTACCATGACTGGAAGTGTAGATAATATTACTATCGTTGTTTTGCTTGATAGATCAAAGAACTTACCGGCTATTTCTCCTAATTGACGACGTAGACAGAGTTCTTGCTGCGTGACCGTCTTGAACGCGTACTGTGTAAAAACCACGCCCGGATCTGCCTTGAACAACAAGCTCGGCGGTGAGGACAAACTTGTTGGCAGTCATCAACCCAACCTTCAACAAATCAATCAAAATTAGGAATTCGATGAGCTTTTAAAAAATCAATCCAATCACCTCACCATCAACGCAAGGTTAGCTAAAAGAAAAATGTATATATAATACCTGAAGATTATCACCTCACCTATGTTGAGCCAGAGGTCGTCGGAGGCGGTGGCATTGACGATGATCCGTTCTTGGCGACGTCGAGAAGGAGAGGAGGCCGAGAGAGAGAGGGAGAGATGGTGGGTGATGGTTGTGGCGGGAGCCGAGTCGGCATTGAAGGAGGTGGTGGCGTTGAAGGCAGGGGTGGGAGCGGAGGCACTAATTGAGGGGTGGCGGCGGCAGCGTTGGAGGACGAGGCTACGGTGCTGGAGGCGGGGTTGAGAGCGGAGGCGCCGACGGAGGCGGGCCGGGAGCACAAGCGTCGACGGAAGCGAGCCAGGAGCGGAGGCGGGGAGGAGGCGACGGTGGAGCTGGCACGACGGCACCTCGACAAGGACCTTCCACGCGATGGAGATAGCACGATGGATCAGCGGTGGCGGTGGTGGCTGCGCGGTGGCGGTGGCGGCTGCAGCAGTTCGACGGCAGCTAGGGTTCAGAGGAGGCAGCTATTAGCGTGAGAGAGGCTGGTGGGCTGGTGGCCACGAGATATGTGGAAGGGGTCTAAAGTTGATCTAGGCTGTTTATTTCGAGACAACTAAATATTGATCGTTGTATTGAAGACTTGATTATAGAAGTGAGGACTCATATTGGTGCACTATAGGGTATAGTGTTAATGACAAAATTTAGATTTTAGCCGTTAGAGACAAAATCGTGAAAATAAAACCGAATCGGATTAAGCAAGGTAATCGGACAATCAATTCAAAGGTGAATCGGACTAAGGATTGGGTCCGAGTAACAAGTGAATTGAATTAGAGAAGAGTCCAATTGAGGATCCAAAACAAATGAAAACGATTTAGGAAAAAAATAGTCTACACGGAAACAAATACATGTAAATAGTAGTTTCTAGTTTCGGTATTTATCTTATTAGAAAAGATAGAGTCTATTCGTGTTAAAGTTAGTTAATAAATATGAGTCTGTATCTATTTTGAGTTAATTTTAGTGGTATAAATATAGAACCCATAGTTTGTAATAGCTATCAATCACACATCAGTACAATTGTTTCGGCACATCGCCACCTATTTCGACAAAGCGAGCTCTCGGTGCAAGGTTAATCGACATTACAATGTAAGTTCGTGCTTGTCAATCCGTCGGATTGATTAGATAGCACTTTCTTGCTTTAGTCTGATATTCTATTGAATCTATTCAGCAATTTATTTGAGGTTTTTGATTACTTTGATCTATGTTCTAGCTTGGAGTAATGACTTTCCCTTGATCAAGGTTTATGCTTGAACTTGATTGTGTTTATTAGTATGATTTTAGTAGATGCAATTCTATCTCGGTTTAGTCCGATCAATTATGTTTTCTGAATTCATGTTTATAGATCAGATTGAATGCTTTCATGTTCATTTTGCTGGAGTTTTAGCCAGTATTATCATAGTGTTGTCAACGCCAGATTTTGGATAATTACTGTTGAGGATTAAATCGTGATTAACAACCGAATTGGACAGAAAACAGGGTAATCGGACAGAGACTGATTGGAATACAACTCGGATTCAGCCGATGGAGTTCGACTCGGATGGGAAACAGAGTCCGATTGGTCCCGAGGAAGGTTGTGGACAGATTTGGTATTAATCAGAGTCCATGTAAAGTAGTTTAGCTATATGTTAGAGTTTTTTTTAGGATTTTATCTTTAATAAGAGTTTGTGTGTAATAGATTAGTTATTATATACAGATCCTTATCCGGTTAGGTTAGTTATTTCCTGGGATATAAATAAGGTATCCCGTAGCTTTGTAAAATAAATGAGCAATTCAATCCACACATCTTCGCGCATCGCCAACTTTTTGATAGGAGCGAACTCTCAGTGCGAGGTTTGTCAGCTTCGCAATGTAGTTCCTGTTTTTCAACTCGTCAATCCGCTAGATAGGACTGTATCAGTTTAATTGGATCTCCTGCCTAGTTGTTCGACAATTTACCTGAGGCTTATTGTTGCTTTTGATATGTTCTTGATTGGAAGTAGTGGTAGGTTCTCGATCAAGACCTCACAAGTTCTTTATTCAGCTTGCCAATATGAGTCTAGTCAACTTGATTCTGCCTCGTTTAGTCCGATCAATCTAGTCGGTTGGGTTTGTATTAACAGATCATATCAAGTACTCGTGAGGGCTTATCGCTGGAGTTTTAGCCAGAATTATTTTAAGTAATTCATCGGTTTACCTATTAAGCTTATAGATCTTCATGCTTTAGTTATCTCGAATCTGACTGCATACTATCTTGGTTTGGTTCAATCTATGTAAGTTTGGTTTGGTCTGCCTATAGAAGCTTGTCCGATCTACTAAGTTTAGCGGGCGAATTGATGGATTACGTTAGTTTGGTATTTAATTATTTGTACATTGCAATGTTACACCGATGTCATGCATAGTTATGTTTAGATCCAAACTGTCTTGGTTTAGTCCGATCTTCTAGGTCTTGCGTGAGTATGTATGCGATTGGTTGTTATTGTTTTATGCTGATAATTAGCATAGCAATCTAGTTTTACTTTAATTTACACGTTTAGTGTCCTATCGGCTGCTGACTGCATGTGTGATAAGTACTAAATCGGTCCGATTGACCGATTAATCTTAAAACAGTCTCAGTTAAGTCTGATCTTTTAAGATAAGTTAGTTGATTGAATCATTTATTATCCTACTCATAATTTAGCCGATAGGGCATACTTTCACATGATACCATGAAATTCCTATAAAGCATATTGTCTAATTGATGAAGACCCGCGAGGGTTTCTTTTTGGTGCCCGATCTTTCGATGAGAGGATAACTCATTTGAAGTGGGGATGATGTTAACGGCTCGACTACAGCTGTCTAAGAACGCTGCGCCTTAGCAACCAATACACCACGTCCACTGGTCACCCCGATCTTGCGGTGTGCGACGCTGGCCACAAGGGCACTTGTCCTGCGTGCAATCGAAGAACTAGCAAGAACAAGTAAATAGACAACTTAATTGCGAGATAAATATGAAGCACAAAGATGAATATTGTTATAGTGGGATTCTGTGAACAAGTATCCGAGTAGTTGCTCCAACTCACATGTACAAGGAAGTAGCAAAAGCTAACTTGCAGAAACAAAAACCCACCAGTCTTGGTGGCGGCTAGGGTATAAATAGAAGGAAAGAACGACTACAGGGTTGTGCTCTAACCCTAGGATGCGCCCCTAATGGGCCCAACTTGATACACAGCCCATTGGGCCAAAAGAGGTGACTCAACACCCATAGACAGAAAATAGTCCGAAGTAAAACAACAATAGCGGCCGCTCCAAAACAGATAACGACATGTAGTTGGATCCATTTGAAAATAGACTTGATAAGCTTTCCACGAATTACTTGTACGCCCAAATCGGAGTTCGCATGAAGTTGTGGCAGCCGTCAGAAGTTGCCGCTGTCCTGCAGTACAAATCCACTCCGTGCAAATCCTTGCCCCTTTGGTTCCTCTCCATCGTTCCTTAGCATAACAATAGTGCACCGTGTCTCCGGGGTATAAAGTAGAGGAACATGAACTCAAGAAAGAACTCACTTGATAGTTGAGTTAACGGGCATGAGCACGGGTAATATGACCATGAAGTTATACTTGTGCGGGCGTGGATGTATTGATGGCGTTGATGTCCTCATCACTAACGTATCGGCTATGGCCCTGAAGCGATATCGTCTATTAGGCCGATGGTGTCTTTGGGTTTAACTGTTTTTCCTATCTTTTCATGTCAGTTACAGGATCAAACTGATTGACACGCCTGGTTTCTAATATTTAGGTTCTGCATTGAAACATTTTGAGAAGTGAATCCCAGGCCAATGTGTGTGACACATCAACGTTCACATTTTGACATCAACAATTGTCTCAGTGATCAATTTATCAAAGTGTATAGATTGTAGTCTCGTCTATAGTTATATCGGCTCAGATTGCATGTTGTCTTGGTTCAGTCGGATCTATGTTAATTTGATCCAATCTGGTTGTAGAAGAAGCATTGATTTGATAAGTTTGACAAGTTGTTTGATGAAACATGCTGGATTAATAGTTAATTATTAGTATTATGCAATTTTGTGTTGATTTAATGCTTAGATATGTTTAAACCTAAACTGACATGGTTTAATCTGATCTTCTAGGTTTAGAAATACGAACTTTCTTGATACTGCTTTGTGCTGATTGTTTAGTTAATAATCCAGTTTTTCTTGTTTAAATTCATAACAAGCTTTGTCGGCTGCTGATTGCATGAATAACAATTGATAAATGGGTCGATCATTGGTTGATTCTAGAACTGTCTCGGTTAACTCTGATCTTCTAGGATTAATTAGCTGATTAGCTAGTTTGTTGATTGTTATACATAATTTAGCCGATAAAGTATATTATATTTACCTATCATAAAATTCCTACAGAGTCGACCGACACTCTATCGGCTAGGGTCCTAAAGTGACATGAGTCATCTAGGCGATAGAGTCTTTAGGTTTAACGCTTTCTCTATATTTTCATATCTTGTGAATTGTAGGGTCAAACTGACTGTCGTGCCTGTTTATTTTCAAAATTTCAAGAATTAGGTTATGCACCAAAGCAATCTAAGAATGTCTTTCAGGTCCACGTGTGTGACATGTCATTAGGTTAATTTTTTACGTCAACAGGTAGATAACCAATTTCATTGACCTACAGCTAGCCGTAATGCTACCGCACTCTGACAGAGCGTCCTCTTCCACCTCTACATGTTGCCTTCAAAAAAGAAGGTACAAGTGACATTTATTAGGGATCGAACCTAGGACCTCACGGTCGTAGCGCTACAAGTATTTTGTCTATTAGATGAGCACGAGCGTCCTTAGAGCATCGCCAACAGCCCATCTAAATTTGGTCATCCATATCTTCATTTGAATGATTATCTAAAACAATTTTTCATCCTTTATATCTCTTTGTACTCCATCAGATCATCTATGTATGACATCATCTATATCTCTTTGGAGATAGAGAGATAACATCTAAATATGACTTTTCTCTCTCATAATATGGACAACATCCAAAAGTAGAAAATGAGATAGATGTTTTGCTGGAGCTCAACTTTTACTCTCCATCCTCTATTTTCAGAATGAAGAATGTGATAGTTGATCCTCTAGGGATGCTCTTAGATGGTTATCGTGTGAGTCCAAACTAATCCAAAACTATTATGTACACGAATAACTATTCTATAGCTCACTCCTCTCTTAAGGTCCAAACCCACCTCCTACCTCTTTTTAAGGGTCCAAAACACCCCTCCCCAGTGGAGACGGAGCACTGGGCCGAGGCGGCCCGACTGGGGGAGGAGGGCGCGTGCGGCGCTTCGGCGCCGGCAGGGTCACATCGTCGCCCGCTCCCTCTGTTCGCCCGGGCGATCCCCTCCCTCCTCTGCTCCCTCTCAATGACCGGTGGGGCCCACCCGCCGGTCACCACCCCTTTTGGGGGCAGTGGGGTCCCCATGTCAGTCTTCCTCTCTCTGTCCTGTGGGCCTCGTCTGTCATACCCTCTCTCTCTCAACGAACCATGGGACTCACCTGTTAGCTTTAGCTCTCCCTTTCCCTTTTTTGTCTCTCTCCCCCATGGGCCCCACTATTAGTGCCTCCTCCCCGCCTTGTATCACTGCCCAGTGGGCCCATCCTGTCAGCACAACCTCTCTCTCCTGTGCTGATGTCATCCCTCTAATTAATTGCGCAATAAATGCATTAAGGTTTTCTATTTAGTTTTAAAACACAGTTAAACTTCTAAAATTCATAACTAATTCATCTAGTCTTCGTTTTAGTCCATTCAAGTTTCATTAAATCCAGAAAAATACCAAGAATCCATTAAAAATAGTTTCTTTCTCTGTTTCAGTAGTTTTATAGCCTGTTCTGCTTGTTTTGCCCTGTTTGTTGTAGGTTTTTTGTCCGTTGAAGCGCCGTTCGTCATCGAAGTCATTGCCAAAGTTCCTCGTGGGTCTGAGCAAGGCAAGTGGCACCCTTCTTTGATCATATTGACCCGATTATAAAATTTCCCTCGCTTTACGTTCAAACATACATTGTTTCAATCCTATTATTTTATTTATCTATTGGGTATTACCTTTATTTATACTCGTTGATTCATTGTCATCCCAGGGTTAATCTGACTAGAAATAGGCTTAAGCAATGCTTAGCCATGCTTAGTTCAACTAGCTCACCAATTCTTATTTAATTATTGATCAGACTTGATGGACCTTTAATGGTTGTGATCATGATTAATCTCCTGTTGTGGATTAAATACAACTAAAATATTTTTTATGGTGGGTTGTGGCTGTATGTTTTTGAGAGTCGCACCCATGGCAATTAAGGACCAGTTCTCGGGAAACCCTGAAAGTCTTACACGTACTAACCATATGCCGAAATGGGTAAGGTGGGATTTGAAGCATGTCTTCGAACTATTTGACATACCAAGGCAAGGGTGAGCGTGATGGAGTATGGACAGGCAATCGTGGTGTAATGAAAGCCTCTGCCGCTTCCTGATTCACCTAGGCACAAGAGGGGACTGCTGACTTGGTGTAAAGGAGGGGGTGAAACCTAAAGTACGGTGCGATTAAATAGGGAGGGTTATGTGACGGATCCTATCACAATTCCTTTCTGTGGTATCATGGTGATACACCGGCGCACGTTCAAGTGTAGTGGAGCTGTGTCTTGTGGGTAAAGTTGTACACCTCTGCAGAGTAAAACTATTCGAATAGCCGTGCCCGTGGTTATTGTCATGCCCTGAGTTTTACCCTAGCCAAGGATTAATTAAATAATGCATTAAAAATAAGTTTTTTAATTAAAGTTCAAGAGAAAACCATATGTAATTTAATTTAATTTAATTGCAAGCTTTTCGGAACGTTTTAAAATGCCCCAAAAACGTTTTAAATTATTAATAGGATTTATATTTAAATTTTAGAAAATAAAATTTGCTCTAATAAACTTAATAAAAATCGGCAAAATTGGAAGCAATTTCTTTTTTTCCCCTCCTTCCTTTTTCCTTTCTTTCTCCCTTCTTTCTTTCTCCTTTTTCCCTTTTGTTTTTCCTTTTTCTTTTTCCCTCCGTGGCCGAACTCCCTCGCTGCCACGTGCGATCCTCCCCCTGCCCCTAGGATCGCACATCTCTTCCTCTTCTCCCTCTTGTGCATGCGTCCCTCCCCCCTCCAAGCCGTGACAGCCTCACCTCTCCCCCATCACGGTAAAATCGATTCCTTATCTATTAATTATCTATTAAGACTCCAATTCTTATCTCTTTGAAATCTTATCTATTCATTTTTAATAGGAGATGAATAACTAGATTTATCTCTAGCTCTCCCCTATAAATACCCCCACAGCCTTGCCTCTTTTCCCTCGTCCCCCTCTCTCGTGCATCTCCAGCTGCCTCCTGCTCCCCTCCTGCATCCCTGTTCGCAGCAGCCATTCACCAAATCTCTCCACTAAATCTCAGGTTCGCATATATTTTATTCTTGCGAAGCAATCTATTATTAATCTATCATGTAATTGCTTAGATTTTCTAATCTATTAGCTAGGGTGAGATTGATCTACAGTATGAAATTCAAATTTGTACACGTAGATTGGTTTAACGTTAAAGTCGTTTAGTTTCCAGTTTAGCGAGTCGTTACATCTTGATTTAAAGGGTCGTTAAAATCCCGTCGTTTTTCCGCTAACAGTGCACGGTTTCGCGTTTCGGATCTAATTCATCGTACGAATCTCCGATTTGTGCGCGTTTCGGTTCTGTCGTGTGAATGCGCGTTCTGTTCGCGATTTCCCGAGCTGTGACCCAACCCGTGCTCGAAGTCTCCATCGCCTCCCTCGGCCCACTCCTTATCCCTCTCCTCCCGGCCAGCAGGCCTGCGGCCTAGAGGCCGCAGCCCAACTCCCTCGCACCCAGGTCCCTTTCGCCTCCCTCCCTCTTGGTCGCCGATAGGTGGACCACACCTGTCGGGGTCATCCCCAACCTCCAGCCAGAGCCCGCGCGTTGCCGCGCGCCCTCGCACACGCACTTCGCTGTTGCACGCGCTCGTCGCGACCCCAAGCTTCCGCCGCCGACGTGCCACGCGCGCCTCGCCACTACCACGCCGTGCACGTCGCGCCAGCGCCCACCGCCTCGGCCGCGCTCCGCCGTGCCCGCGCCATTGGCCTTGCCGCCACCGCCTCGCGCCGCACGCTGCATGCCACCGATGCGCCGTCGCGCTCGGCTGCCCCTCTGCCCCCACACGCCCGTCGCGTCGCCCCGCTCCGCCATACCGGATGCGCCGCGCCCTCCCGTGCGCGCACTTGCTCGCCGCGTCGCCACTGCTCGCCGTGCGCTCCGCTGCTGTCTCGCGGGAACCCCACGCCATAGCCGCCTCGCTCGCCGCCACGACGCGCGTCGCCTCTGCTCCGCCGCTGCGCGTGTCAAGCCGTCGCTCGTCGCACGTGGCGTAGTCGCTCCATCGTGCCGCGTGGCCGACGTCTCGCGTCGCCGCTAGCGCTACCTCCGCGCCGCCTCTGCCTCGGTCACCACCGTCGCTGCCACGCGAGTTGCCGTCGCCGGTGGCTGCTTTGCGCCGCTGCCGCGCCCATGCCCATCGCTCGTCACGTCGGACACGCCCTCGCCGTGGCTGCGCCCTGTCCCGTGCTGCAGCGCGCCTCATCCGCTCGCCGGTTCGCCGCCGTCGTGTCCATGCCACTTTGCCCGTGCTGGCCCAACGACCGCGTCGCTCTTCCCGGCCGCGTCGCCAACAACCTTCCCACGACCTATGCGCCGCCGCCAACCGCCGCGCGCAACCGCCGACCGTGTTAGGGAAATTGGCCAGATAACCGAGAAAGCAGATTTAACGTGGAAACCCTTACGGGAAAAAACCACGAGCGCCAACAGGCAATAACCACTATGAGGTGATGATTACAATAGCAGGGGAATACACCGGGCCGTCGCACCCTTCCCGTGCAGCTTACAAGGGATATATATATAAGGGAAAATCAGAGAGTCCTAATAGAAAAAGGTTAACAAAATCCTATTAGGAAACTAATCCTACTCCTACTCCAAGTAGGAAACGGTTAGGAAAAATCTAGTATGAAACTAGTAATATAATGCAAATACATTACATATAATAATTCGGATCATATCTCTAACAGGCCGCATCTTCACGCCGCCACCTTTAAATCGCCTCCCTGGCTGCCGCGGCTCCCCCTTCGCCTGTTTGAGCTACCGCCGCTCTTCCCCTCGAGTCACGCCGTCGCTCCTTCCCTTCAGCTGCCCCGCGCCACCGCCGAGCGACGTCTCTGCCACCACCGTCGCTCGTGCGCCGCGCCGCCGCCACGGTGCCACCCCGCCCTCGGTGACATCATCTTCGCGACGGTGAGCCGATCTCCTCCATCTTCCTCCTCTCCCTCGCCCATGCCGCAGGGCGATGCCACCGCGTCACGCCCTGCGCCGCTCGGCTGACACCGCCGCTCCGGTCGCCGCCCTCCGACGCGCCGTCGCCGTTCTCCACCGGTCCGCGCCGCCCGCCGCTTCCCGCCGGTCGGCGCCGGTCGCCATTTTCCCCATCGCCGGTGAGCATCCTCCCTTTCCTCATCTCCCTCTCGCACTATCGCCCCGCTCCTCTCTCGCCGCTCGACCGTCTCTGCCACCGAGCGCCTTCTCGTTGCCTCGCCGCGGCGTCATCGGCTCGTCGCCGTGCGCTGTCACCACCGTCGTCGGGTCCACCCTCCTGCCACCTCTCCCTTCTCCTACTCTCCGACCTCCGCTGCGCCGACGCCGCCACCTTCCCGGCCGTCATCGTCGCTTCCCTTCCCCATCCACTCCCCTCTCTTCGCCCACGCCTCGCCGCTGCCCCTCGATGCCCCTGCCCATCTCGCCCGCTCGCACCGCCGTGCGCTGGCTTGCGCCGCCGACTTCCGCGCGTGCCGTGCCGCGCCGCCGCCCGCCGCGTCACTTCGCCCGCTTGCGCACGCCCGTCACCGCCTACGCACCGGCTGCAGCGCATCTGTGCCGCCTGCACCATCGTCGTGCGCTGCTCGCTGCCACGTCTGCCCTCCGAGCCCGCGCTGTCGCCCTCGTCGGCGTCGTCGTCCTCACCGACGCCCACCGGCCCCGCTGCCTCCATCGTCGCTGCGCCTTTTCGCCACCGCGCAGGTTGCCGCTTGGCGCTGCCACCACTCCGTCGGCGTCGTGCGTTGCTGCGTCGTCGCTGCCACCGATGCCCGCCGCCGCCGCTTGCCAGTTGGCGCATTCGGCCGTCGCCGCCGGCCACCGCCACCCAAGCCTGCTCGGCCGGAGCTCTCCTCTTTCCCCCTCGTCGGTTCTGTGTCACTGCCATGTCGGGCCCACCCGCCATGCTCTCTCTCTCCCTTTCTGTCTCGTGGAGCCCGCTGTCAGCCGCTAGCCCTCACTGCCCGTGGGCCCCATTTGTCAGCCTATCGCCCTCCTCTCTCTTTGAGCCTATGACCCGTGGGCCCCATGTGTCATACTCCGACCCCTCTGCCGTGCCACTGCCAAGTGGGCCCGGACCGTCAACCGGCCTCCTCTCCCAGGTGGCTGACGTCATGCCTTCAATTATTGCGCAATAATTGATTTAGGACTTTTCTATTTAGCTAAAAAACCCAGAAAACTTCTAAAATTCATAACTAATTCATCTAGTCTCTGTTTAGGCCCATTCGAGTTTCATTAAATCAAGAAAAGTGCAAAGAATCCATTAAAAATAGTTTCTTTCTCTGTTTCAGTAGTTTTATAGCTTGTTTTTGCTTGTTTTGCCTTGTTTGTTGTAGGTTTTTCGCCTGTCGAAGAGCCGTTCGTTCCCGAAGTCGTCGTAGAAGTTCCTCGTGGGTCCGAGCAAGGCAAGTGGCACCCTTCTTTGAACATATTAACCCCATGTTTATAAAATCATGGCTTTACATTCAAACATGCATCGTTTTATGCAAATCTATTTATTTTATTTATCTATTGGGCTTTTACCTTTATACCCGTTGATTCCCACTTATTATTGTAATCCTAGGGTTAATTTTGACTAGAAATAGGCTTAGGCAATGCTTAGTCATGCTTGGTTCAACTAGCTCACTAATTCTTATTTAATTATTGATTACTCTTTGATAGACCTTTAATGATTGTGATCATTATTCATTTCCTGATGTGGATTAATGACAATTAAAATATTGCTTATGGTGGGCTGTGGGTACATTGTTTTGAGAGTCGTGCTCATGGCAATTAAGGACCGGTTCTTAGAAAACCCTGAAAGTCTTACACGTACTAACCGCAAGCCAGAGTGGGCAATGGTGAGACTTGTAGTCTAGTTTGTCTCTATGAGACGTACCAGGCAAGGGTGGGCGTGATGGAGTATAGATGGGAATCGTGGTGTAACGATGGTCGTATGTTGCTTCCGGATTCACCTAGGCACAAGAGGAGGCTGCCTGACTTGGTGTAAAGGAGGGGGCAAAACCTGAAGTATGGTGCGATTGTCTGGGGAAGGTTAGGTGAAAGGTCTTATCATGGTTTTCGTACTGAGGTATCGTGGTGATAAGTTGGGGCATGGTAACATGCTTGGGAGCCATGTCTTATGGGTAAAGTTGTACACCTCTGCAGAGTAAAACTATTCGAATAGTCGTGCCCGCGGTTATGGGACGAACTGACAGATTCGCTGGGGTTAGTTTAACCTTTAATAACTTGATTAAATTTGGAACTGGTTTGACCCTACGCAATGTGGTGTAACGTTGGTAGTGGTTCGGGCCTGTCGTAATGTGGTGTAACGTTGGATAGAGGGTTGACCCCGTTGCAGTGTGGTGTAACGCTGTAACAGTGGTTTAGGCCTGTTGCAACGTGGTGTAACGTTGGACAGTGGATGATTATTTTAAATGTTACTTTACTTTTATTTCAGTCTATTTTATTTACTTTTTTGCTAAATACTAAAGTTTTTATGCAAGTTAACCTTAGCCTATCATTGATATCCAATTGCATTCATTATTCTTCCCCTCTTGGGTGTTGTTGAGTACGGTGGTTTGTACTCAGCCTTGCTTAATTTTTCCCCCACCAGAGCAAGTGCCAGAGTTCCCGTCAGAAGGTTGTTTCGAAGGTTGAAGTGAGGTTCAGTCCGCCGTCGAGAATGCCTGTGGTGTGGAGCCGTCATCGCCACCTAAAGCTGAAGATTAGGTTGTTTAATCTTGTTTTTCTTTTCCGTTGCATTTCGATAGATAATTGTTTTTATTTGTTTTTAAGTCGTGTAACTGTGTATTGATTTGTCATAGTGTGTACTCGGGCTGATACCTGGACCGAGATTTAATACATGCTATTGTTCAAAAATTTGGTGTAAATTTCTGGGCGTGACAGTTATAGGGTGGACTTACAGATTCGCTGGGATTAGTGAACCTTTTAATAACTTGATGAACTTGGAACGGGTTTGACCCTGTCAACGTGGTTTAACGTTGGCAGTGGTTTGGGTCTGTCGCAACGTGGTGTAACGTTGGGCAGAGGTTGACCTTGTCGCTACGTGGTGTAACGTTCGACAGTGGTCTAGGCCTATTGCAACGTGGTGTAACGTTGGACAGTTGATGTTCATTTTAAATATTTACTTTACTCGTATTACTCTGCTTTATTTACTGTTTTGCTAAATAAATGCTGCTTTGTGCAATTTAACCCTAGCCTATCCTTGTTACCCAATTGCATTCATTATCCTCTCTTGGGTATTACTTGTTGAGTACAGTGGTTTGTACTCAGCCTTGCTTAACTTTCCCCCACCAGAGAAAGTGCCAGAGCTTGTGTCAGAAGAAGGTTATTCCCAACGTTGAAGTGAGGTTCAGTTCGCCGTCGAGAATGTCTGTGGTGCGAAGCCGTCATAGCCAGCTGAAGCTGAAGATTATATGGTTTAGTTTGTTTTCTCTTTCCGCTGCATTTCGATAGATAATTGTTTTTATTTGGTATTAAGTCGTGGAATTGTGTACTAATTTGTCATAGTGTGCACTCGGGCTGATGCCTGGACCGACATTTAATACATGCTACTGTTTAGAAATTTTGTATAAATTTCTGGGCGTGACAAAAACACCCCTCCCGTCCTTGTCAAAGTGCTTCTCTACCGGTCAAACCCATCCTTTGACTTACCTAGCTCATCTTTCTTCACTTTCGCTTGTCTGAAATACTGCAGTAATACGAAAGCTAAAATATATCAAAATAGTCCCGATGGATCTATTTTTTAATCATTTTTTAAGTATTGTGATGAAAATTGTTTTTAAAAATAATATAGGACACAAGAGATATTGTTTTCTAAAGATTAGAAATACTATCTCTTAGTTCTCCACATGTACTAGGAGTACTGTCACACGACGTGAAATTTCATTGTGATGTTACTGCAACTTGTAAGTTTTGCAGTAACATGTGATGCAAGAAAAAGAGACTATTAGAAACTACCCATGCTCATGGCCATAATTTCCATATTACTCCATTTATGACAATTGTACAGTAACTAACAATGCACATATTTTGGAGTAACACAACATGTTACTGCAATTCATAATAATATTAGTATAATATTATTATACGAATGGATCAACAATGTCAAATAAAAAAAACAAGTATCAAATAAATTTTATAATATATGTACATATATTATTTAAATTATAAATATGTGTGTGTTCCGATTGACTCATAGGTAATCGCAGGAACTATTTTTGACACAATAGTATTTGTACTACTCCGTCCAATTTTTTTAGGTGCTGTTAAATTTCGTACTTATGGTTGAACGTTTGTATTTTTTGAATTTTATTGCAAATATACAATATCATAAGTCACTCATAAAATAAATAAACAACCCTTTTATGTCCAAATTAAATTATTTATTTAATATATGTGCGTATGTATCATCTAATCTACCCTATCGTGATAAAATATATTAGAAACTTTCTATAAAATTGTTGACGTCAAAATATGATCTGACGTGTCATACACAAAAGCCTAATAGTCAATCTTAGACAGCTCCAGTGTAGGACCTAAATTCTTAGAATTATATGCAGGTGTGCCAGTCAGTTTGATCCTACAACTGACAACATAAATAGTAAAACAAGCCGATCGGCTATCAAGCCAATAGCCGAAAGGTAACTAATAATCCAGCCGATCAGATATTGATGCTGCAATGGTTAGCCGATAGACTGAGCAATCGGCTGTTAAAAGCTTGGATCAGCCAAAAACTCAATAGAAATAGATTTGAACTAAATATTAGACCAACATAATCTATCAAGTTACTTATTAATCCTAGTCGATCGGACAAGCCCCTACAACCAGATCGAACCAAACATACATAGATTGGACTTAACCAAGACAATGCAGTCAAGCACGATATAATTATAGAAAACATGAAGATCGATAAGGCTAATAAATAAACCGATGAATTACTTGGAATAATCAACAATGAATGCTTTGCAGTGATTGGCTAAATCCAATTTGCATGTAATTCTCTTAAGCCGATGCAACATGAATAAATACTGATCTAACGAAATCAAGCCGATTGGTATAAAAATAATACAGTAAGACACTCAGCTACTTTATTGATGTAAATATAGTAAGCATGCAGATCGGTAAACATCATCGTCTACAGACGGCAGACAATCAATCAAGATCTATAAAATATTTAACTTAGCTTACTAGGAATAATCATAGAAGATGGGACCCAACCGAGACAGTTCAAGATTACACCTAGCAATGTCAAACTAGATACTAAACAGATCTAGATCGCTATCAAGCCAATCAGCTGATGACTGATAACTTATCGGCTGGTACTCCGATAAAACAATTAACAAATTACATCAATCTGATATGAACTATCTGATGAACGAAATCTACTAGATCAGACCCAACCGAGACAATGCTAGATTGAATATGATAAATAGCAAATATCAAACCAATGTAAATCACTCAAGGTGGTCAACCAGATCAACTCAAAACACAAAAGTGATCTAAGCTGAAACTGATACGATAACTAGCAATCGGACCGAATCGAGATAGTCCTAATCTAGCTGATGCGATTACTATGGCCCGGTGAAACGATGGACTTACCCCTCCGCTGAAGATCGAAGCGATGCAGCCCTGCGTTAGGTGCCAAGTTCCACCGAAGTTGAAATCTCGGAAGAGGGTGGTGATGCGCCAAAAGTAGTTGATCTAAATTATGATATAGATGATTTACAGTGACCCCGGACACACATATTTATACCCTCGGGTGGATGCTAATCCATGTCGGACATGATTCCTAATAGGTAAAAAGAAAGGACAAACTCCTATTTATACTCTATCCCCAACACACAAGTCTCGATCGGACTCTAAAACCTTAGAGATAAAAGAAAAATCTAAACTAACTCTAACTAACAGATAAAATTAAATTACACGGACTGTGATTATTCCCGAATCTATCTATAATATTCTAGGCCTAATCAGACTCTATTTCTTATCCGATCCATACTCCATCGGCTAAATCTAAGTCATATTCTGCCCGGTCTTCTATCCGGTTGCCCTGTTTCCTGTTCGATTCGGTCTTTAATCACAGTTTAATCTCCAGCGACAATTATCCAAATTCTAGCATTAACAGAAATATAAACTTGTATTAGAAATTTTGTATATATCATGTATAGATAAAATCTTTCTATATATTATAAACTTCCTATAAAGTATAAATTTATACAATATATAGCTCCTATCATTATACAATGTGTACACATACACGTAAGATTTATGATTAATTGTATATAATATTTTTTAATTCCTTTTAGATTGTGAAAAATAACGTTATTCACTGGGATTGCAAAAATTTGCCTAAATACTTTATTTTACTTGAATTAGAAGATAGATACTAATTGCATTGATTAAGGACCGATGCACATCTCTTCAAAAGGATTTCTATTTAGTATATCTTTATATAGCCAAGCCTTAAAAGCATGGTGGATGATACACATATTGCCACAAAATTTATTTGGTTAAATATGACTATGAATAGATAAAATTGTGCAATGTTTGAAACATAAACTTTATTTCAATAATTTGATTTTTATTATTAAATATCACCATCCTTTAGCACATGTATGTTTGAGATGACTTGAATCAAGTTAAGGTGCAATTAGATCTATTTTGGGAAAATTAGTTTTAAATTAAATAATGTATGACTGAAAATATTATGACGCCGTAGCATTAGTACATATATATTGCTAGTCTTGTCTAAGTAAAGAAAAATCTTCATACATATTTTGCTCTTAACCAACGGAAAGCACAAACACCGTTAAATTCCATATGAATGATACACCTATGTATGGAGACTATGCTTTCTGTTAGGTGAGAGCGAAAATATGTATAGAGATGTTTTGAACCTTAGACGTAAATGGATATATATATATATATATATATATATATATATATATATATATATATATATATATATATATATATATATATATCAACTTAAAATCTATAGATATTTCTATCTTGGTACATCTTGACCCTCTGTATGGGCCGTTGGCTTACGTTAGCCTGTATGTTGTAAAGGGATAATTTTGCAGTTTGTCCTCATGGCTATTTTCACCTTTTGGCCCTACTAGAGGATGACAATAGGTTAGTTTTGTGATTTTTTAGAATACAAAATTAATTCTAAATTATTTTAAAAAATAAAATTAAAAATTTCCGCTGCCTCCGGCTTGCCCGGCCTGCTCCTCTCGCGAGTCGCGACGCACGCAATGGCCTTCTCCTTGCCGGATTTGCATGCCGCCTGGACCCACCCGAGGTAGGCCGAGCTGCTTTCCTGGCCTCTCTGTAGGCCACGCATGAGCCGTGGGTCCCACTATGCATGCAGCCATGCAAGTTTGGCCAGCCATCCATGAACCAATGCAAATACATCCAAAGGTCCCACATGCATGCAACCATGCACATATGCATGCAGCCACACGTGCGTCGCTGCGGCCTTTGTAGGTTTTTTATTGGTGGAGAGAGAAATAGTCTTGTATCGTCCTTCGTTAGTACGAAGGAGAAGTTGAGCAACACTCAATGAGCTACCACGAACTTGGCCTTGCCTATTCAAGTTTTCATCCTGTATATGGAACTATCCATTTTCTACATTAAAAAATTTAAGCTCGAATACAAAATAAAAAAGCGACATATGCTAGTTATAATGTTCAAACAAGCATGGATCAATCGAGCAATTTTATAATTTTCTTTTTATTACTTAAAAGTACATATATATTTCTGTCTTAATACATCGTGGGACCCGTACGTCAGCCACTCTAATCTATTGTTGCCACACGCGCGTTGCCGCCTTGCACGGTGGGTTGCTGGCGATTCGGGCTCAGGTTTGGTATCGTGCACTAGGCAGAACACGACTCCAATTGTATTCAGCTAACGACTCATAAAATAACAATCACTAACTGCAAGATTAGATTCAACAATCGTCTCTCCTAGGAGTATAGGACCCCTCCCACAACAGCAATTTTTCCATCCTTAAGAAGATATCATAAGGTATTACTATCAAAGTTTATATAGAAAACAGTGATACCTTATGGTACCTTCTTAAGGATGGGAAAATTGCTCCTTCCACGATCGTCGATAATCTCCACGTCTACGCCACAAATTTGCCACCACTAACGATAAATTAAGATTGATAATTAACTATAAATTTAAGGCCGATAATTCAAATTTTGGCTTATATATTAAACATAAGTAGAAGTGAAAAGACAAGGGTTAAGCTTCGTGATTAATTCAAATCAGCCAAGTCCAAAAAGAGGCGAGGATAAAACAGTTAAACAAAATACTTCAGATTGTGCCAAAGTTCCTTTGTAATTTATATTTTATTTGATCATGCATGCCTGAGAAAAATATATACTTGGAAAAGAATACATATATTAAGTAACTGTTCTTGATAACTTCAAAACCGAAAAAACTAAAGTTCTATACGGACAAGCTGGTCTCTACCATATATTTTTGACAAAATTCTGCATGGCATGCGAATGGTACAAACTCTTTACTTGCTACTACCTCCGTTTATAATATTCATATTATAAGTCGTTTTAGCTTTGCCTAAATTCATTGATGTATGAATGTATATACTTTATATATGTGTCTAGATTCATTAGCATCTATATGAATCTAAACAATGCTACAAAGACTTACATTGTGAAACGGAGTGAATACATGATAGAAGAACCAGATCATAATTAAAGAGTGGAAAACACGAGGCTATACGAGTCAAAAAAGTACAGCATATAGATTGAATAATCCATGTTATACAATTGATAATCCTACTCAGAAACTGATAATCTTAGATGAATTTCAGCCCCGCATCTTCACAGGCCCATAAAAAAAATTTAGCCAGTCAGCCGTTAAAATGTGATTGTTGGCCATATACAACTTGAAATAGCAAAGTTTCAGCATTAGCCCCTTGAGCTATAATTCCTCCATACATAGCGAAAAGTACAATGCACTTTCATTCATACATAATAAGATATGCATTCGTTGGTTTGCAACAGCTACAAACACTTTACTCGTGTATTAAATTGATGACTTTATTTTTGAGTAAGTGAGTTCAGGGTGGACTACCATCCAACTCAATTGGATCTGATTATAATATTTCACGTTTGAAATTTGCTTGTAATATATCTTTTTCATTTTTCTATTTATTGTTATTGACATTTAGATCCAACTACGTAACAAATAAAGTTATTAAAAATAATTAATATTTTTATAACTTTTAAATAAGACGAATGATTGAAATCGCAACATCACGAGGGGCTATCGGCGTTGCGAAACTCGCAACATCACAATTTCATCGCTATCAAGGGTGTGTGTGCTCGCCGCACCCTCCCCTACCTCGTCCTTCGGGCTAAGCTAGTTGTTTCTCTCATGTAAAACTACAGAATGCTTCAGATTGACAGCACTACAACATCAACAGAAACACCTATAAATCCTAATAACAGCAGGGCTATGAAACCTAAAGACGGCAGGAAACATAAGAGGATTTCACTGCAAAGTTCCATTTTCCCCTTAGAGCAAGGAGGGGCAGTGCTCTTATTGTGCAATTACAAAAACAGAAAGTAAACAACAGAGTTAGCACTGGCATGCCATCACGTCTACTCTAGCTCCAAACTAATGAGAACGAACCAGAGTCTCAATATGAAACTACTACCTCACCCTATCCTATTCCTTGTCCATAACTGTTTCATCCCCGGCCCCTCAGCCATCTTTTCTCCTGCAATAAAAAAATAGATAATCCACAAAAAAATATTGAGTGGCGAAAAGACAATACGACTACGAATCACGATGGATTAGTTGCCAGCAAAACAACCCCTATAGAAATATGCTCCTCAAAACCGATTAATTTACCTTAAAATCTGCAGAGACAAGTATTTCTTTTTCTCTCAGATGCTCCTCCCCCACCTATAGAGAGATGAACAAATTGATTAGATGAGAGAAAATCTCCAATTCTAGAGGGTTAAAGATTGGTCGTTAGTACCTGCAGGGTAAAAGCTAAAAAATGCGTAAGCATAGGAGAGCCTGTTTATGGAAGTAAGCCTCTCACGGTTTGAGATATCAGTTCTATTGAAAACACACCCTCCTCTGTAAGTATGAGCACCACATCGACCCCACTCATGACCGCCGATCCGACTGGATAACATATGTTGCTGGATAGGACGTGGAGATCTGGCTGCTCCCTGAGTGATATAACCGGACCAGCAATCCACGCATCATCGGCCCTTGACCAGCTACGCAGCGTCTGTGAAGTCTCTATAACCACGAATCCCAACTGGCCATCAATAGTGATCAGAACAGACCTCACCGGACGGTCCGGTGTTAGTGAAACCATCACATGAAACTCCTTGCCCACGATCTCATACTGGATAATTCTGTTACCGGCAGTGCATGGGAAGTAAAGGCTGGAGCCAACAAGGACACTGGGCTGACCATCTGCTGCCAGAACAGCACCGAGGTTCTCGATGCTGGCACTCTCGTACCAGCAATCGTCCTCGGAGGAGTAGAAGGCCGCGACCAACATCCCTCCCGATGTGTCCCTCGGAGTTGCCACCATAAACACTCCGAATGGACCGTAATGGCAAAACAGGTGGTGGCATCCCTCGGTTGTGCACACAAGTGCTGCCTGCCAATAGACATCATCGAAGTCCCAAAGCTCGGGCAGAACCATTTTCTTCACCCCGCCTGTGAGAGGACTCCATACCGTGAGCAAGTCGCCTGACCACATGAGCAGCCGTCCATGGCGCGAGTCACGAACTTGCCAGTCTGGGCGCTCGGGGAGGAGCGGACTGTTCGGCGTCCTGAAGAATCCAGTGTGACGAGTGACAGTTCGCAGCTGATTGAAACGCCCTGTTTTGTACCTGTGAGAATCGGTCATCACGAACTTGTGCGGGTAGAAGAAGCCAAGCAGTGGTGGTGACTTGCGGTGCCGATCCTGGTAGATTTTGCGAAAATACAACTCAGAGACCATGCGCTTCCACGATTTGGAGACGGCGGGGATGCGGCCGAACAACCATGCTGGTGCGTCGGGCGGGATACGGAGGAGGATTGCGGCAATCACGCGGTCCGTCAGCTGCTTTGGTACTGGATTGACGTGCCGGTTCTCCGCGGTCGTCGTCGTCGCGGCGAGGGCAGAGAAGACCGGGGGCGAAGAGGTAACGACGACGTCGCCGCACGCTTCGTCGTGCAGTACGGCGGTAGCAGCTCCGAGGTCGGCGGCGTCGAGGTTGATGGAGCCCTGGAGCCCGTTGAGGTTGTCAGAGAGCCCCTCCTGGTCGACGTGGCCGTCGGTGTCGCGTTGGCTGGCCATGCTGGTGAAGGAAACAAATCCAAATTCAGCAAACGAACAAACAGCGATCACATCGAGCAAAATCTAAATCGATTCATCGAAATGAAACAACGAAGTCGGAACAACAAAATCAACCACCCGAATTGAACAAAGACAATTACAACTTGCAATTGCAACTCGATTCAGCAAGCAGAAGCAGAAGAACATCAGTTCAAGCGAGCAAATGGACTCACCGAACCGTAACAACAGAAGGTTAGAACGATAGAATCGATCCGAACACACCGACAACTTGCTAATTAAGCGATCACCCGAACGGAACGACACCGACTAGCAAATCGATCGCCCACCCGAACGGAATGACACCGACTAGCAAATCGATCGCCCACCCAAACGGAACGACACCGAGAAAATTCAAATTCTGGAGACCAGCGATGGCAGGACGAACGGCGGACTCCGGGGACGGCGTGGAGTTTGATGGAGCCCTCGACCGCGTGGAGATCGTCGAAGCGCTTCTCCTGATCGACGTGGGCCGCCCGGGACGATGAAGTCGCGGCGGCCAGAACCTTCCTCCTTGGTGAAGTGGTCGGCGGCGGTGTCAGGGTCAAATTCAGCAAACGGAACAAACACCGATAGCTCGAGCAATATCTAAATCGATTCACGGAAACAACACTTGTTGGAGCGAGGAAATCGATCAACCGAATGGAGCAACACGGATTACAACTTGTAGATTGCTTCACCGAACAGAATAACACTGATTATAACTTACAAATCGTTTCAGCCGACAGAACAACACCAGTCGGAAATTCACCAAACGGAACAGCAGCACCGACTAGAAGAACCAGCAAATCGATGACGATCAGAAATTGCAAATCGATCACTCGAACGGAGAAAACCCGATTAGAACTTACAAATCCATTACCCACCCGAACGGAAATGACACCGTACGCTGAAGAAGTGAACTCTAAATGGATCACTGGGAACGAAAAAACACCTATTAGAACAAGCAAATCGTTCCACCCAACTCAACCACACCGATTTGAACAAACTAGCAAATCCATCGAATCATAAGCTAACCTTTGATAAACTCCAAACTCTATCAGCGCGAGCGAAAGCACATGCGTGAGAAGCAGGGGAGGGAGAGGGAGAGAGAGAGAGGTGGCCGGGCAGGAGCTAAGGTGACGGGAAACGACGGCTTCTAGGGGTTTATATAGGTGAAAGCACTGCTCGTGCTCGGCAAGCAACTCAGATTGCCCTACCTCTCCTTGTTCGTCCAGGTTGGCGAGGCTAGGGCTAGGCTACTAGTAGGTCTCTAGATGACTAGGTGTAGGGTGGCATCGGCGACGAGTCGCTCAACTGCTTGCTTCATGACACGTGGATCATACACGAGTCTACGTACGTGAATACGTGATAATGTAAATTAGTCGATCACACTAGCGGATGAAAGGTTAGGCCGTTTAGTTCCTAAATTTTTTTCCTCAAAAACATTCTATCAAATCTTTGGACAAATAGAACATTAAACCTAGATGAAAAAAGAAACTAATTGCACAATTAGAGAAGAAATCACGAGACAAATCTTTTAAGCCTAATTAATCCATAATTAGTCATAAGTGCTACAGTAACCCACATGCATGTGCAAATGGCATATTAACTAGGCTTAAAAGATTTGTATCGTGGTTTCCACACAAGCTAGTAAATTCATTCTTTCATCCGTGTCCGAAAACTCGTTCCAATATCCGGTCAAACGTTCAACATCCGGTCAAATGTTTGGTGTGATATTAAAAAATTTTCATTTTATAAACTAAACACACCCTTAATTGTGATTACACTATTGGCCAGAAGTACTAATTTTACTTTTTCTTCACATTTTTTAACGAGATTTGCTCCAGTCCAACAAAAACTAAAAAAAAATACCTTGAGATACCGATACCTCAGGGTAACAAATAATTTCTGATCGTTGGATCTAGCAGTACACATTCTACTCAGCTGTTGAACCGGAACAAATCTTTTTTTAATATATAACTAGCAGGTTGGCCCGTGCATTTGCGCAGCTAGATTAAAATTATTTTATGTTTTACTCATATTTGTTTTTAATCTTTAATCTCTGAAATATGTGATTGTTTACTTATCTTAATTGTTGTCTATTTAGGTATAATTCTATTGAATATTTATCTATTTGTATTTGTTATTTACACATATATTAATTGTGTTTTGGTGTGTCGTAAGATTAGAACCACTGCTACATGTGTGAATTTGTAAACTACCACTCCTTAAACTCACTCAACACTATTAGATCATGATCTTTAAAATATAGGATCACCATGATCTAACAACATAGAGTTTTCTTCTTTTTCTCTAATTAACGTGGTAATTTTTACCACCCAGAGCGAGCGTGGTAATGATATATGTGGTACTAAATTTCTTTAATATGTAAACATGAAATAAGAGGGATCAATGAGCTATAACATACAAAAAGGCTTTTGTGGGAGGAAGAAAACAAATGGAAAAGATGAAATCCAATGACAATAGCACTATGAAGGGATCAAATCCGGCAACAATAGCACCTTGAAGGGATTTGTTCTTTCACTATTTTGTTTGTTGGCTGACCTATTTGGCTGATCTGACTATAGTCTTATTATGTTTGCTTGGTATTTATTGGTATTTAATAGGGAGGGAAACATGACCTTATTGTGTCCTATTGCTACTCTATATTATTGGTATTCATTGTGTTTTATTGGGTTATTCAAATAGAGGATAGTATAAAGACACTGATGGCTAGGCAATTCTGTAATTAGTAGTCCCATTTTTCTACAATAAAACAACCCAATCATACTCTGTTACAGTGTTTTTCTACAATAAAACAACCCAATCATACTTTGTTACAGTGGGAAACAAATCAAAATACCATTATCGGGCTCAATTCAAATACAATTGAAATTTCTATTTAAAATATAATATTGGTTTCTATACGACCTTTTTATCTAAACTTATGACTGTATTTCTTATATAAGAGCTACAAATCCATAATATTATAATTTAGTCCTACTATGATCAAGGGGATTTTCCTTCACAATTTTGCATAGGTTAGTTGAATTGGATTCTATATACAATTGTTACTTCCTGCTTTCCATATTTGTAATTTTCATACTACAGATATACTTATGTTTCTATAGATATAATTATATTTTATATACAACTATTGCTTTTACTCTGGAACATATAACTTAGTCCATCGTAATCATAATCTAACGCAATATATTTTAATTGACTTTGAGTGGTTAATAATTAAAATAGTATTTGCTTGTGTCTATTGGGGCTTAACATGCATGACTCTAATTCCTCATATTGATTTTAAGGTTTTTTTATCTTACTTTATTTTTAAATCGTTAAGAACACACGTATAAAAGTTTTATTTATAAATTATTTTTTATTTGTTAATATCCAATTGATCATCACCAAAATATTTCCATGTAGTCATACGTAGGAAAAGTAGAAATCAGATACTTTTTTCCTATTATTCGGTGGCCAATCTTACGTGGACAAATATTTTCTTTTATGTAACGAATCTAAAACGTATGATCTAAGGATCTAGCGGTGTAGAATTTTTTCCTTTCGTTTCATATAACAAATGTAAGGGTCCGCCTATTAATCAAACGTTTGAAAATTTTAATTCCATCAATTAAATCCGGTCGCTACCGTTAGATCATAATCTAAAGCCATGCACGTAAGTCAAAAGTCTCATACACACTCCCTCCCTCCAAGCCCTTTATGCTTTGCACATATTTGACAGAAGAAAAAAAATCAAACGTTTAATCAATAGCGAAAGTGCAAATCTAAACCTTACGATTTAGATATATCAGGATCTAGCGAGATAGATTTTTTCTTTTTTTCTCTGATTAACAGAGTAATTTGTGGCTTTTTAGAGTTTTATTATGTCTATGTCTTCTACCGGACAAACAGACATATACGGACGATCTGATTTCTGCCATGCAACGATCAATGATTTTTTTTTCCCCGAGTAAAGAGATATACCCGGCGATCCCTGATTTTCTTTTTCCCTCGAGTACGGATGTATGCAGACTCCTTCTCCATATTAATCTACGCCATTAAAATCTAATCATACTTTGATCTGGCGGTCGTTTTTTTCTCCAATTAACATGTTAATCTATGTCATTAAAATCTAATCCTACTCTGACCTAGCATTCGAGTTTTTATTTTTATTTAAATTAAATATTTAAGACATTATGGATAATTGTATTTGATAAGTTTGATTAAATTTAATCCTAAATAATCTATTTTTTACCAGAGGAAATAATTAATTAAAATCAAATTAACTTAGTATAAACGTGCGGCGCCCATGGCGGCATCAAGACAGCCACACCGCTCGCTAATCCGTGCTCCTGGTAGGATTCTATCTACTTTGGTGTCCCGTCCCTACTCAGATTTTTTAATTAATAAATCTTTGCATCTGTTATTTAATTTTTTATTTTGATATAGATATATTATGATCTAATGGTGTAGATTTTTTTTCTTTTTCTCTAATTAATCTACACCGTTATACTCTAGACCCACCATGATCTATCGGTGCATATTTTTTCTTTTTCTATGATTAACATGGTAATTTCTAGTCTCCGCTTAATCTACACCGTTATAATCTAGACCCATGATCAAACGGTTCATATTTTTTCTTTTTCTTCGATTAATGTGATAATTTCTAGGCTCCAGAGCGAATATGGTGCCTCCTTTCACGGCTCTCTTTTAATACAGCTAACAAATGAGATCGGATCTTCCACTCTATACCAATGTAACTATAGTGTTCCTACAGTCATAACCATGAGTAACAACAATGATATAAAATATAAGTATTGAAATAACATGTACCTATTAATAAGTGTCCTTTGTCTCGTTTATGTCCAAATTTGTATATATTCTTGTTGAACTACTTGATCTCAAAGACAAACCTATATAATAATACTTGCTGGTTAGTTTTATATAAATAGAAACACCAATTTGACTTTTAGAGTTTTGTTCTTACCTATAAATTCTTGGATTGTTGTTGATGTTACACTAACCACCGTTTGATTGCGAATTATGTCTTCGCTAAAATATCGTGCCAATTGCCCCCACGATGTTAACTTGATCTTCTCCCCCTGAAATTTTTAATCAACAAAAAGTAAATATTCACTATTGTGGAAATAGATTATAATGCTTAAGTAAATACATGGGCATAAATTTCAAACTAATAGTAGCAGTTCAATCTCGCGAATTTCTGTACGTCGTGGGTGGGTTAGGAGTGTTTTTCCTGGTGATCCTAGTTTCAATTGGTTTCATTTGTGTAAGAAGTCCAATAACATCTGCAATATTTAAGAGATCGAAAATCAATATATTTTACCTGATAGATGTTGATCTTTATTTGCTCGATCTTGTAATGTGTCGATGGTAGCAAAATCAAAGTAATATTTCGGAAAACTTTCAACTGATTCTTTGAATTCTTTGACCTTCGTATTATATAGGAAAGTAATTTTAAGGTCATTATCTACTGGACGATATCTTTGGGACTCTTGAACCTTAAAATTATTGAATATATAGATTTAACTCTCTTTGATCTTTGCTTTATAGTTGTCTATCAAATTCTTCCATATAGTTGCATGAATAACATCTCTCTATGGATAAAACAGAGATGCAATTAGTATTTTTGAAAAAAAATGTGAAATGGATTGTTTACATGAGTGAAGGGGAAAAACCTGTTCATCCAGCAATATCATATCAAGACTCAGTAGCTCATTTGTTACCAAAGTTATTGAATCCCACAGTCTCATGACTTTAACTTTGATGTTCTATGTCTGTCCCCAAGTTGTTAGCTCACTTAACTTCGTGTATGGCATAACTATTTTGCCTTTAATCTAATAAAAAAGATAGTCATGATTATTATATTGCTAATGAATTTTTAATCAATATGTAAATAGGAACATAACAGAGAGACATGGACAAACATACCAGGTGTCCTTTGATGCCGGAAGAAAGCTTAGATAATCACCTGTAGCTTGACTGCTACGATCAAAGTGTTTGGCTGCTTGGCACAATAGCAGAACCTGCTTTACGCTGTGAAGATTCGATGACCTGGTTTATGCATAATGAGAGTTGATGAGGGAAAAAGGAATCAAGACTGTTATTTTATACTGTTGTTTTTAACTTCTTCCAATTGCAAGCATATAGTAATCAGATCAGACTATGATTCGTTTGTAGTAGTATAATCAGATCAGACTATGATTCGTTTGTAGTAGTACTATGTTAGAGTCCAAAAATACAGCTGCAAACAGATATTAATCGGATCCGGTATATTTTTTTTCCCATCCGGTATCTAACTCTGACTTGAAAAACAGAGAAAAACATCCGGTATCTAACTGACTGCACGTGCTCTGAGCCAATTGATTGGATTTACGTTGCTTCTATTATTTATTTACTTATGTGCATGCGTTAATTAGAGCTAATCGAGGAGTTAGTTAGAGCTAAGTTAGTTAATATCTCCTGTACAATCGGCGCATCAGATGTATCTGCGGTTTTTTCAGCTTATTAAATCACAACCATCGATATAGATTTATCACAATCCAATGGTTATTTATTTTCTTTTTCTTTGATTAACGTGGTAATTTCTAGCCCCCAGAGCGAACGTGAAGCCTCCTTTTTAGGCTGTCTTTATATTATAATAGATAGATATAATGGATATATAATCGATCCTTCGATGCTCCAACGACCACTTGTTAGTCGCTACAAAGCTTTTGGCTCAAAACCAAAAATGTTGCATAACCAAAGTATCTAGAGAACACGAGTTTGACTTCCACCGACTAAAGGATAAAGTAAACATTTGCACTCTATCTTTTTGCTTCTGTTTATAAGTTAAACTTTGATTTTTTAATCGTATTTTATTTTCTAACATTGCACCCCATCTTTTCGCTTATGGTATAAGCTAAAATTTAAATTTTTAACCTTAAATTTAGAGTTGATATTAGAGGCTTTTTTATTGAACCTTAAATTTAGAGTTGATATTAAATAAATTTAGGTAAGGTTAAGTCTTGCAATATACAACGGAGACAGTAATAGATAGAAGATAGCTAGATAGATAACAAAGTTAAATATGGTTGGTGGCGACGATATGCGTCGTGACACCACTGAGGCCAGGAAGTAGCTAGGGACTTCGACGTTATATATACCAGCAGCGATGATTTACATGTTTCAATCACATCACAAGGGAAGAACCAATCGCCTCTCGATCGTTCAAAATCTTAATGGACACCGGATTATCGAAGCTGAACGTGCCGTTCCTCATGTCATGCACGCAGTAGGCGCAGTCACCGATACCGCCGACCGTCCCGTCTGGGCTGAATCGGGTTACGTTCAAGCCCAAGAAGAAAACGCAGTTGGCATGGTCCGGCAATGGAAGCGCCTTGGAGCAGGTGGTGCCTGTTGGTTGATTTATCGGTTAGCCGATATTTAGGAAAGAATTTAACCACCGTAATCCTATCCGTAATCCATCTCTAACTCTGAAATTTGTAACCCTTATGGGCCGTAATTGCGATCGGTGGTTACGGGTCAGAATCGGATTAGGAAAAGCCCCCGAGGCCCACCAGTGCTATATAAAAGAAGAGGAGCCCACGGGGACGCTCGTGTCGCTTATTCTCTAAACCAGAAATTCGAAATCAAGCTCTCCCGATCAGAGAAGCGCTGGAAGGGTTTCGTGCGGCGATTCCAGGGCAGTGCCGTTGGAGACCCGAAGGTCGGAGATTCAAATCAGATCACCGGCGACCTAATCTTGCCAGAGACGAAGGAAAGAAGACGGAATTGAGGAAAAGAAAAGAAGAGAATCAGATGGCTTCACCTGCAGGTTATTTAGTTTTCGGCATTTGAATTAATCGGTGATCATGTGCTGATTAGGGTTTAAATTCGTAATCTCTTGTTTATGATTGAATTGAATTATCTAACATTGTGGTATCAGAGCAATCCTAATCGGATTTGATCCCATCACTGATTGATTATGAATCAATTGATTGTTTTTCGGTCTGTTAATTAATCTAATCGGTGAAGGATTCGAGTTAGCTGCATACACTGTTGTTGATTCGAATTCCAAACCGAGAAATCAAAACCTCAAACCCTAGATCAAATTACAGTCAACCAATCTATTCGATCCGGCTTCGGATTGAAGAAAGCTCACCGGAGCAATGCCGGTCGTCGCCGTCGCCGTCGGGTGGGCTTCGCCCATCCGTGCGTGCGCCGGTGCCGCCGCTATTTGCGCCGGGGATCGGCCGCCATCCACCGCCGCCGCCGCCGAGCGGGCTTCGACCCAAGCGTGGCACGCGCGCGTGCGTGGTTGCCGCGCGCCGGCGCAAGGGCGCCGCCGCCTCCGCTCTCCTCCTCCGGCCACGCCGGCTCCGCTGTGCGTGCGCCGTCACCGTCATCGGGTCTCCGCGCCGACGGGAACGGCCGGCTTGGGCTCCGCCGCCTTCGGGCAAGCTCGCCCCCCCAGCCGGTGGGTGATGGTCCGCGCTTCCGGCGCGCGCCCTCCCCGCCGGACCGGCGCGCCGACGCCTCCGCTCTCCTCCTCCGGCCACGCCGGCTCCGCCGCACGTGCGCCGTCACCGTCGCCGGACCTCTGTACCGACGGGAAACGGTCGGCTTGGGCGCCGCTGCCTTCGGGCGCGTTCGCCCCCCCAGCCGACGGGCGACGGGCGTGCGCCCTCCCCGTCGGACCGCCGCCGCCATCCAGCGCCGGGCGCTCGCCGCCCGCCGCCGGAGAAAGAGGAGAGAGAGAGGAGTCCGAAGAGAGAAAAGCGGCTAGGGTTAGGGTTTCGGTCGCGGGGTCTTTCGATCTCGTCGCACCAAATCCTGGCCGTCCGATCAGATCAGACGGCCACGGGCCGAACGCCCTTATTCCTGGGCCGCCGCCATCATCAGGGCCGTCGGCGCTCATGGGCCGACTCGGCCGTGTGGGCCGGTGCCCCTACGCGCGCGCTGCCTAATGGGCCGGCCTCTCGTGGGCCGGCCCGATAAATGGACAGGCCAAAAAAAAATAAAAAAATAAAAAAAATAAAAAATATATATATATATAAATGATTATTTTTTCCATAAATTAGTTTATACCTTGTTATGGGCTGTTTAAAAAAAATTGATAAAATATATTTTATTGCTCAGAAAATTATTTCTAGTCAAATGGAACCAACGGGAAGTTTGCTAGAAAGAATTTATGATGTGAAGTTATTTATTGACCAACGTTATTTATGATTTCACGTCAATTTAAATTTGATTAATTCTTCCTTGATTATTTCTGCCCAACGGTGATATAATTAAGGATTTATTTTATTTTTCTAAGTCTTTTCTGCCCAACGGTGACTAGATTTGGAGAAGTATTATACACATATTATTTTATTTTTTGATCAAATGTTTTATAGTATAAATTGTCATCTGCAGCTTTGTCACAGCTCAAAAGGATTGAGCCACTTGATGGGGCTAATTATGCTGAATGGAAAAACAACATGTTCCTGAATTTGGGGCTGTTGGAAAATGATCTCGCACTTAGAGAGGATCCACCCGTGGAGCCAAAATTAGCTGACTTCATGGATGAGAATGATGAGGAATACACCAATCTCAAGTGGGCTTACGATGAAAAGTGGCCCGCTTGGGAGAAATCAAACAGAGTGTCCCTAATGTACATCAAGAGCAACATCTCTCCTTCTATTATAGGGGGATTGCTGACTCTGACAATGTTAAGACGTACCTGGCAAACATTGAATCGAACTACAAGGCGTGTACCAAAACCTATGCCAGTACTCTTATCATGAAAATGGGCTCTTCTGTCTATGATGGAAAGAAAGGCATCCGACAACACATCATGGAAATGTCACACATGGCTCATCAACTAAAAACGATGGACATGGAAATTTCGGAAGCCTATCTTGTCCATTTCATCCTGAACTCACTAAACTCTGATTATGATCCGTTCAAAATTCACTACAATACTCAAAGAGAAAAGTGGACCATTTCAGAGCTTATCTCCCACGCAGTGGAAGAGGAAGAGCGTCAAAAGGCCAAAAGGCAGAAACACATTGACCAGCTCAACCTCGTCAACTCTAAGGGCAAGAGGAAGTTCCATCAAGGAGAAGCCTCTGGATCAAAGAAAAAGGGCAAGCCACCTCATCCTCCCAAAACAAGGAGGGAGTAAGGCTGCGCAATCAACTGCTCAACCTTCAGCTGGGCCAAAATTCAAGATTCTCACTGCACTTTCTGTGACAGTGATGGACATTGGCACAAAGACTGCCCCCGCTTCAAGGAGTGGTTGGCCCGTAAAGGTATAAATGAAATTAATGAAATTTCCAACGTTAATGAATCTCTATATATTGAGTTTTCCTGGAATTCTTGGTGGGTTGACTCAGGTGCCACCGTGCACGTTACTAATTCATTACAGGGATTGAATGGCGTCCAGACGCTAAGAAAAGGGGAGCACATCCTAAGAGTAGCTGATGGAGCAGAGATTGAAGTGGAGGCTGTTGGAGACCTCGCACTCAAGCTTCCCGGTGGCTACAATTTAATACTTAATAATGTCTTAGTTGCTCCTTCCGTTAAAAGAAATCTTATTTCAGTCAGAGTCCTAGCAGAGTCAGGATATGACTGTTATTTTTCCAAGAGAACTTGTTACATTAAGCATCTAAATAAAGTAATTGGTCTTGCCTTCGTGCGAGACAAACTCTACTTGCTCTCTTTGGATCATACTGTGATGAATGTCATAAATGCCTGCAATGATAAAAATGAGACTTCATCGAAATTGTGGCACTGTCGCTTAGGCCACATTTCTAGGGGAGAATCGAACGTCTCATTAAAGAAGAATTATTACTCCCCTTAGATTTTTCTGACGCTGAGCATTGCATAGATTGCGTTAAAGGAAAATTTGCTAAATCAATTAAGAAAGGAGCCACTAGGAGCACGAGTCCACTAGAAATAATTCACACTGATATTTGTGGACCGTTCCCAGTGACATCTGTAGATGGTTTTGATTCATTCATTACATTTACGGATGATTACTCCCGTTATGGATATATTTACCCCATAAGCGATCGTTCTGAATCTCTCGAAAAATTCAAAATATTCAAAGCAGAAGTTGAAAACCAGCACAACGCAAAAATTAAAATAGTGAGATCAGACCGTGGTGGTGAGTACTATGGGAAACATGCTCCATTTGGGCAAAGTCCTGGTCCATTTGCTCAATATCTTCAGATTCATGGGATTATTGCACAATATTCCATGCCTGGGGAGCCTCAACAAAATGGAGTGGCAGAAAGACGCAACCGCACACTCATGGAGATGGTGCGGAGCATGCTTAGTTACTCCAACTTATCAAATAAATTATGGGTTGAGGCATTAAAAACGGCTGCACACATACTAAACAGAGTTCCAAGCAAGTCCGTGCCGAAAACTCCGTATGAACTGTGGACCGGAAGAAAACCGACATTAAATTATTTGAAAGTATGGGGCTGCCGTGCAGAAGCGAAATTATTCAACCCCCAATTAAAGAAACTAGACCCCAAGACTGTGAGCTGTCATTTTATCGGTTACCCGTCACATTCCAAGGGATATCGATTTTACTGTCCAGACCGTGTCACTAAATTTGTAGAAACCAGACACGCTGTCTTCTTGGAAAATTATGAAATGGGAAGCTCACAGGAAAGGGAAATTAATCTCGAGGAAATTCGGGTGAGTGTTTCTTCTCCTCTGGAAATCCAAGAGAATAATGTCCCTGTTTCTCATGATGTACCATAAACTGTAGTTCCCACAGTTGGCACTACGGCTACTGCTGAGGAAAATATTGAAATCCATGAAAATAATGAGCCTCAACAGAGTCCTGTGATACATAATGAAGAAGAGATTCCGCAACCTGATCCTGAACCGTCTGTGGTCAATAATGAAAATCAAGAATTAAGACGATCACAACGGAACAGGAGATCTGCCATCCCTGATTATTATGAAATTTACATGGGTGAAGATATTGGGAAGGTAGACGACCCCACCTCATTTAAAGAAGCCATAAGCAGTAAAAATTCATCCAAGTGGGTTCAAGCCATGGAAGATGAACTCAAATCAATGAGCCAAAATAAAGTGTGGGATCTAGTAGAAATTCCTAAAGGAGTAAAAACAGTAGGCTGCAAATGGATCTACAAAACTAAATTGGACTCCAAAGGAAATATCGAACGATTCAAAGCAAGGCTTGTGGCAAAGGGTTTTTCGCAGAGAGAAGGAATTGATTACAATGAAACATTCTCTCCTGTCTCTAAGAAAGACTCATTCAGAATTGTCATGGCGCTAGTAGCACATTATGATTTAGAACTCCATCAAATGGATGTGAAAACAGCATTTCTAAATGGCGACTTAAATGAAAATGTTTACATGGCTCAACCGGAAGGTTTTGTTGTGGAAGGAAAGAGCCATATGGGATGCAAGCTTAAGAAATCCATCTATGGACTTAAACAGGCGTCAAGGCAATGGAACCTTAAGTTCGATGAAATTATCAAGAAATTCGGATCCGTTAACTAAAGGCTTACCTCCCAACTTGTTCAAAGAACATGTGGCCAACATGGGATTGTGTAATGACCTTGAATAAAGATCCTGGAAACTGGGGCAATTAAGTTCAATCAACACCCGCTTAATTAATCAAGGGTTTATTCGTATGATATTGTGAACTATAAGTCTTGTCGTCTCAATGATGCGAAATGTTGTTGAGACACATTGCTTTAGGGAGCTGTATTGTATGATGGACTCGTAATTAACCTCTAAATCAAGGGGAGAATGTTGGTTGATTTATCGGTTAGCCGATATTTAGGAAAGGATTTAACCACCGTAATCCTATCCGTAATCCATCTCTAACTCTGAAATTCATAACCCTTATGGGCCGTAACTGCGATCGGTGGTTACGGGTCAGAATCGGATTAGGAAAAGCCCCCGAGGCCCACCAGTGCTATATAAAAGAAGAGGAGCCCACGGGGACGCTCGTGTCGCTTATTCTCTAAACCAGAAATTCGAAATCAAGCTCTCCCGATCAGAGAAGCGCTGGAAGGGTTTCGTGCGGCGATTCCAGGGCAGTGCCGTTGGAGACCTGAAGGTCGGAGATTCAAATCAAATCACCGGCGACCTAATCTTGCCGGAGACGAAGGAAAGAAGACGGAATTGAGAAAAAGAAAAGAAGAGAATCAGATGGCTTCACCTGCAGGCTATTTAGTTTTCGGCATTTGAATTAATCGGTGATCATGTGCTGATTAGGGTTTAAATTCGTAATCTCTTGTTTATGATTGAATTGAATTATCTAACAGTGCCGAGGAAGAGAGCCTGCTCGCCTAGCTCCTTCACCTCCGACCACCGGCGCCTCTCCATGTCGGCCTCGAACACGTCCACCTTGATCCCCTTGCTCAGCTCGCCGGCGCACCGACGGCGGAAATGGATAACCCCGGGGATGCACCACCGCCATCGAACCATCAGGAGCTCGCCGGTGCATGACACGACGAGGTAAAAGATATGTCAAAGATAGTATGTAAATCTATATTTTTGGCATAGGTTCTTCTCTACTTGGTGAGCAGTGGCGTGTATAGCAAGTCCCCTAATTACCTCTAATCCTGTAACCTTCCTAAGCTTAGGCTATTTAATTGATTTTGGCCCGCACTGTTTGTGCGTGAGCTGAGGCAGATTCTTCTCTCTCTTAGCACGTTTGCATGGTATCTGAGCGGCGTTGAATCCGCCTGCTCATCTTTTCTTCCGCTGCCTCCATGGAAAACTCTCCCACCTCTCCCACCCTGCCCCCAGCCGGCAACGGCACCTCTCCTCCCTCTGTGCTGGACGCCTCGGCCAACCTCGTCCGGGCGCTCGCCGCTGCCCACGCGGCCGCTGCCTCCGGCAATCAAGATGGCGTCCTCTCTGCTCTCGCCGATGCACAGGCTGCTCAGACTGTCCTCTCGACGAACCTCACGACGCCTTCGTCCTCCTCCGCCATGGTGCCCTCTCCGACGCCCGTGCCGTCCAGCATCACCGGCCGCGCCGCGCCTCTCCCTCCGGCGATCGGCGGCCTCAACATCCCCAGCGTGAAAACTCACGTTCCCTTCGTCCTCGACACGAAGCCGCCCAACTACACCCGGTGGAGGACGGTCGTCGTCGCCTTCCTAGGCAAGTTCGGCATGCTGCCTCACGTCCTCAACGACATCGCTCCGGCCGACCCCGACGGCTCCCGGGCGCAGGACGACTTCGCGGTCCTCACTGCCCTCTACTGCGCCATCCACCCCGACGTCCTCGACCTCCTCGTCGAGCCGGCACAATCGGCGCGCGCTCTCTGGAAGGCTGCCGAACATATGTTCCACGACAACCGCGAAACCAGGATCATCTACCAAGAAACGGAGTTCCGCAGCCTCAACCAAGGTGATATGTCTATTACCGAGTACTGCAGACGCCTCAAGACTCTCGCCGACTCGTTGCGAGACCTCGGCGAGCCGATCTCCGACCGCACGCTCGTCCTCAACCTGATCCGCGGCCTCAGCCCTCGCTTCTCCACCCAGGCTGATCTGCTACCACTCCAGGTTCCGTTTCCATCCTTCTCCGCCGCCCGGTCCGCGCTTCTCCTCGCCGAAATGCGTCACGCTGGTGCAGCTTCCATCAACGGCGACACCTCCCTCTTCGTCAAGTCCAGCTCGACCACCAACTCCACCAACTCCAAAGGCAAGAACGGTGGGAACGGCGGCAAAGGCAAGGGCAAGAACAAGAACAGCGGCGGCGCTGCTGGCGGCGGTGGCGCTCAAGGTGGCGGCGGTGGCGATCGTTCTGGTGGCGGCCAAAAGCAGCAGATCCCGACGCCTCCTCCTCCTGGGCCATGGGTGATGATGGCCCCGTGGGCTCCCACGCCGTGGGCTGGTCCACAGCCATGGGCTGCATCCTGGCGGCCTACTGGTGGACCAGGCCTCCTTGGGCCACGGCCCAATTTCTCGGGCCACCAGGCCTTCACTGCTGCCTCCGGTCATGCTACTATCCGCGCCGAAACACCGGGCCAACCGAGTTGGGACTAAGCAGGCCTCGTTGCTGCTCTTCATAATTTACATCTACAGCAGGGGCAATCTTCTGGTGGCTGGGTGATGGACACTGGTGCCACCTCTCATATGGCATCATCGGATGGTACACTCTTTTTCTCCCGCCCACCCTCCACACCTACTACTGTGACCGTTGGTAATGGTTCCTCCATCCCTGTTTCTCGCATTGGTCACGCTTCTTTTTCTACTCCCTCTTCATCCTACTCCATTAAAAGTATTCTCGTTGTTCCCTCTCATTCAGAATCTCATTTCTGTTCGTAAATTTACTCCATCCTACTCCATTAAAAGTATTCTCGTTGTTCCCTCTCATTCAGAATCTCATTTCTGTTCGTGAATTTACTCCTGACAATCTTTGTTTCGTTGAATTTGACTCCTATGGTTTCTCCATTAAGGATCTGCATTCGGGGACTATGACGCTTCAATAGCTCTGGAGATCTCTACACCATCCCAGCCGCCATCTTCTCCGCCCATCCGCACGCCTTCCTGTCAACTACGTCGACCTCCCCCGTCATCTGGCACTGCTGCTTGGGACACCCCGGACAGGACACTATTCACCATCTCCGAAAACGCTCCGCCATTCCTAGTGATTCTTCCTCTAGCTGCCATGCATGTCGCTTAGGCAAAATTGTCAAACTTCCTTTTACTCGCTCTCATAGTGTTTCCACTGCTCCCTTCCAACTACTACACTGTGATTTATGGACATCCCCTGTTTTGAGTAATTCCGGTTTTCATTATTACCTCATTATTATTGATGATTATTCTCATTATTTTTGAACTTTTCCTCTTCACAACAAATCCGATGTTTTCTCTGTCTTTCAAACCTCTGTGCCTTACGTCCACGCTCAATTTCAACTCCCTGTTCAATGTTTTCAAACCGATAACGGTGATGAGTTCCTCAATTCCAATGTCCTCTTTTTTTTAACACCCATGGCATACTCCTTCGTTCCTCCTGCCCTTACACCTCGCCACAAAACGGCAAGGCCGAACAATCAATTCGCACCACCAATGATGTTCTTCGTTGTCTCCTTCAAGCATCTATGCCACCCTCCTATTGGGCTGAGGCCCTTTCCGCCGCCACATATCTTCTTAACCGGCGGCCCTGTCAACCCATCGGCTTTCTCACCCCCTTCAAGAAACTTTTTGGCATCACTGCGGATTTATCCCACCTTCGCACCTTCGGTTGTTTATGCTACCCAAACCTGTCAGACACAGCACCCCATAAACTTGCTCCTCGCTCCACGGCTCGGATACCCCACCTCTCAAAAGGGCTACCGGTGCCTTGATCGCTCCACTAATCGTGTGATTACTTCACGGCACGTCGTCTTCAACGAAACGGTTTTTCCTTTCTCTACAGATACTACGGTGGCTGCCTCCGAGCTGGACTTCCTGGTCGATGATGTGGAGGCACCTCCCGTGCTCGACACCTTGCGAGCCTCCCGCTCGCACCGCCCAACCGCGCCTGCCACGCGCGGCCCTGCCCGTCGCGCCCCATGCGACACCGACACCGTGGGCACCGCCCACGACTTCACCGCACCCGCCACGTGCGGTCCTGCTGTCTGCGCCACGCGCGTCCACGACTCCACCGCACCATCTCGCGCCACGCACGGCCACGCCTCCACGCGCGTTATCGGCTCCGACGATCTGGTTGGTACGGCTGGCTCCCCCAGGGTGCTGGATGATGGGCCGGCCTCTCCAGCCAGGTCGGGCTCCACCGAGCAGTCCGTGGCCCCGGCCTCCGCTGCGAGCTCGTCTCCATCACCGCCAGCTCCCATTCTTGTTGCGCCCGGCCTGCACCTGGTCCTCATCACATGACCACACGGGCCAAAGCAGGCATTGTTCGGCCTATCAACCGGTTGAATCTATCTGCTTCTTGCTCTATCGTGGCATCCCCGATCCCGAAGACGTACCGCACAGCTCTCCAAGATCCACGATGGCTCGCTGCTATGCGCGACGAGTACGAGGCCCTCATCCACAACAACACTTGGTCCCTCGTCCCACGTCCTCCTGGTGCCAACATGGTCTCTGGCAAGTGGGTTTACAAACACAAGTTCCATGCTGATGGCTCCCTCGCCCGTCACAAGGCGCGTTGGGTCGTTCGTGGTTTCTCTCAACAACCAGGCATCGACTACGACGAAACTTTCAGTCCTGTCATCAAGCCGGCTACGATCAGGCTCGTCCTCAGCATCGTCGTCGGCAAGTCTTGGCCCATCAATCAGCTCGACGTCAAGAACGTCTTTCTTCACGGCAACCTCGACAAGACGGTCTACTGTCAGCAACCGTCCGGCTTCGTCGACTCGAACCACCCCGACTACGTCTGCCACCTCCACAAGTCTCTCTATGGCCTCAAGCAGGGCCCTCGAGCGTGGTACCACCGTTCACCACCTTCGTTCGCTCCATCGGCTTCAACCCGTCCGTCTCCGACACATCGCTCTTCGTCTACTGCGATGGGGCCAACGTCGCCTACCTCCTCTACGTCGACGACATCATTCTGACGGCTTCTTCTTCGAGCTTGCTCCACCAACTGTCGACACGTCTTCATGCCGAATTTGCCATGACAGATCTTGGCGAACTCCATCACTTTCTCAGGATCTCCGTCACGCGCACCGCCGCTGGTCTTCACCTGTCTCAATAGCAGTATGATGTTGATCTTCTCCAATGGGCTGGCATGGCCGAGTGCCACCCCACAACCACTCCCGTCGACACCAAGTCCAAGCTTTCTGCTATTGATGGTGTTCCTCTCTGTGACACAGAGGCCACTGAGTATCGCAGCCTTGCTGGTGCCCTGCAGTATCTCACTCTCACCAGGCCGGATCTCGCCTATGCGGTCCAACAAGTGTGCCTTCACATGCTCCTTTAGTGCTAATTCTTGCATAGCCACCTGGATCTCCTTTCCGAAACTCTCTATTGGGTTCAGTCTCCAATAATTCTTCCTGAACTAAAGCCAATGATAGAGCCGTCTCCAATTCTCGGGGTCTATGCCTTAACCCATCATGTCTGATTTCTTTCTTCAGACCAGCCGTGAATTTATGTGTCAGATACAATATATTCACACCAGGATCATATATCAACAATTGATTCATCAATTCATCAAACCTTTCATAGAACTCTGTGACTGAACCATTTTGCTTAATGGTATCCATCTGACGAATCAACTGTTGATGTTGATCCCTGTCAAACTTCTGCACCACTGCCCCACAGAACGAATTCCATTCGGGAAATTTCAAATGAGCTTGTGAAGACCTCAACCATGATGACGCTCTGCCCCTGAAATAAATGGTTACAACTCGCACCCACAAACCAAGGAAAGTGTTGCAAACATCAAAGTAATGCTCACATCGCATCCTCCAATCAAATGGATTTGTGCCCTCGAAAATTGGAAAATCCAATTTAGGAATTCGATGATTGTACTGTTGTCCCACCGATTCCCCACTCACAAAACTAGAACCCTGCAAACTCTGAGGCGTATACAATATCTCTGGAGCAAATTCCTGGCTGAAACCCCCACGATCCGAAACAGGAGGTGGTCCCAAAACCGATGCGCCCACTGGAACATGAAACAACCGATTTCCCCCTGGAGAATGAACTGGGCGAACGAAGTGGGTTACCTGCTGCTGCGGTGGTGGCTGCGGCTGCTGCTTCTGTTTGAGCAAATTCTCCACTGCATCCTAGAGTTCATCCACGCGCCTCTCAATAACCGGCTTCCACAACTCGATAGCCGACTTGACCCCAAGTATCTCCTGCTTGGTGTCAGCACGAATCCGATCCTCCATCTCATCCAGTTTCTAAAGCACGGCGCCGAGATGATCTTCCATAGCCACGATTCGCACGTCGAACCGCGTACGGAAGCTAGGTTTCTCCAGGACAATTAGCTCTGATACCAAAATGTTACGTCTCGACCTCCTGAAACCCTAGGAAAATCGTGGAAGATAGAATACGAGAAACGTAATAGAAAGAACAGAACGAGAGAGAATTTTAGAGTGAGAGAGATGTTTCATTAGTTTCTGGAAGGTTCAACAACGTTCAAACCCTCTCCCTACACTCTGCCGACCTTATATAGCAACATGCCAATAGGTCTCTCTCCCAACTCACTCATGGGCCGGCCATTTACCGGGCCCATGTTGACTCGTCGTATCTGACGTTAGATCGGCGTGCTCTCGTCGATCTCCTGAGTTCAGTGTTCTCTTCAGTGTGCATGACATACAGTCCCATAAGTGTCCTTCAGGGAGGTTCTGCTTGTTCAGAGGAGGCGTTGTGTCGATCACAGTGTTGACGCAAGAATCCTTTGCTGCTGATCCATGGCGGCTGCTTTGCTGCGCCGTCGAGGTAAAGTCGTGGACGACGAGCTCCCCGTGGCCTGTGACGAGGTAGAGCTTTTGCCGCGGTACAAGGCTATGTCGTGCACGAAGCCGTGGCAGGCGGCCAATGACTAGGTGGAGTGCATGCTTGGGCGGTGGAAGAGAACGTCGCCGTAGTCGATGATGGCGGCGACGAAGTCGGGGAGCACACGACGATCTTGCGCAGGACGGCCTCGTGCAGGCACACGGTGGTGGTGTAGAGCCGGTCGTTGTAGAAGTCGGGGTTGATGACGACGCCGCAGTGGTAGGGCAGATCAATCTTGGCCTTAGTGATAGGGTTCCTCAGCGAGCGCTCCTGCTGGCCGCTGGTTGCCGCTCTCGTAGAAGAGCCAGGCAGCCAGCCATATCGAACGCGCTACGGCAGAGTGTGCCCGTGGCTAGGCCTGCTAATGGGTTCGATGAAAATGGATTAAATAGGTTGGGTTTTAATTTGGATTATCTTTAATTGGGTGCAAATGGATTCTTACATTAAATGGTTTGGATTGGATTGGTTTGGTTAGGTGATTTTAGGTTTTAAATAGATTTAACCTGTGGAGGATATAGATGGCCATATGGCCCGAGGCCCAACGACCGGGTCCATAGCATGGCTATTTGGCCCGACCTGAGCACGGCCCGGCACAACGTGGATCGGGCCTGTGCCAGCACGGCTCGACTGTTGGGCCGTGCCTAGGCCGACTGCCTTGGCACGTGGGCTGGCCCGGCCCGGTGGATGCAAAAAAAGTAAAGATCCTAGAATAGACTTAATTTAGTTATATAAAACTTAGCCCAAAATGAGAGCTATGTAAAATAGACTTATTTTAGCCATAAAAGCCATAACCCAAAGCAAAGAGACGAAAAATAGACTTATTCGGGCAGCCCAAAGAGGAAAGGGAGGCAATGTAGACTTATTTATGCTTTGGCATGTCGTGCTTTCGGGCTGGCCCGACACAGTCCGAGGCTTATTGGGCCATGCTTGGACGATGGATGCAGCACGTGGGCTGGCACAGCACGGCCCGACGGGAGCAGGCACGAGCCCGGCCGTGCTTGGGCCATGCTGGGTTAGGCGGGCTTGATGGCCATCTATAGTAGAGGGCAAATGGATTCTTTAATTGGGTAGCTAATCGATAAGAAAATAGACATACGTGGAACCCACATGTAGAAATTAATCAAAATTTACACAAAGTTGCTCTGATACATAATAAATCATCCTACCAAATTTCAGTTAAATTTGATAAATTTTTATAGTGTGAACGCGAGTTTTATAATTTTAGGTTTGAGTTTATACATATCAAATGGGCATATTCATTCTACTAGAGTGGGTTGGATCTATTTTAACGAAATAGTTTGATGCGGGTTGGACTAAAATAGAGGTTGGATTGAATCCTAATGAAAAAGAATTGGCGTGGGTTGGTTTGGTAGACTAACTAATAAAGAGACTAACTAATAAGTGGGTTTGGATTGAATTGAAATCCATTGGCAGGCTTACCGGAGACAGCTCGTCGGGACGGGCAGGCGGTGCACCTCGCCGTCGGGGAGGCTCTGGAAGGTGGTGTGGTCTAAGCGAAGCCAGGTGAGCGCCGGCTGCAGCGGGTGCTACCGCGCGGCGGCAGACGGCCCAGAAGCGAGTTGTTGTAGGACAGTAGTGTTGAAGCTAATTCATTTTTTTGAATTTTCTTGATAACTCATGAATGACTAAGAGGCTAAATCATTTCTTGAAACTTCTAGCTAACTCATACATGGCTAAGCATGAAGCAAGGATTAAGTAAAAACTAGAAAACTACGGAAATATCTAGAAAAATGTAGTATGTATATTGTCGACGATTTGGATGTCGGCAATATATATGGGGTGGCTAGCGAGGCATGAAGATCGATGGTTAGGATGAAGACACATGGTTACCTAGGTTCAGACATGGTTACCTAGGTTCAAGCTCTCGATTAGCGAGATAATACCCTACTCTTGCTTGGCGATTGTATTTGATTGTGGGTAAATCAACTAGAGAATAGCCGATTTAAATATGCCGTTTCTCCGCCCCCTCTATGAGGGATGCCCCTATCCCGTTATATAGTGGGGGATAGGACTTACAGATAGAGTCATAATCTGATAAGACCAAGATCTATCCTAATACGGCTACAACTCAGATTCGGTACATGCAGCATGCAATCCTACAGTAACCAAACTCCGGTTGCTACCATACAGATATAATATCCTTCCTATTCGGTACCCCTACGACTGTATGTATACATGTAGTCTACGGATACCCCTAGTACAGGTATTCCACAACAGCCCCCGGAGTCGTACATAGCCGTGCAAATCATCCATGTAGATTGTTGATCATCAGGCGTATCTTCACACAGTATGCTAGACGTTATCCGAGTGCTTCCTGGACGCTCCCTGATTGCTTTCCAAGTGATCTCAAGTACTTTGTGATGATTGTAGAGGCTTTGTGATCGAAGATGCATCTATTAGGTGTAGTCGCCGACTCTATGCTTAAATGCATAACAATTAAACATAGTCTTTTGGAGACCGTATAAAAAAGGCTTAAATGCATCGCAAATGCACCTAATAGGTGTAGCTCCCGACTCTATGCTTAAATGCGTAACAATTAAACATAGAGTCTTCTATGGACTGTTACCCAAGAGATGTTTCTTGAAGTTTCGAGTTTTCCTACTCGAGCAACACTGTTCTGAGTGCTTTCGGACTCGAGTGGTACCCAGCTCTGGTTGCTCTCTCCGAGCGATTTGAACCCGAGTGGTTTGGAGATAGTTTTTGTGTCGTGTTTTCCCAGACATACAACCTTCGGCTATGTTCTGCCCGTAGGGTAGGTTACGCCAACTGGCTTAACCGTTACAGCCAAGTAGTTAGTACCGAGTTTATTCGGGTTTACTCAAGGTTTTGGCACAGGCTAAAAAGCGCAATTAAGTGCCATGGACGATATCGACCGACGCCTGCCCGAGTGCGGCCTTGGACCCATAACATAGGCATACCGTTGATTCCTGAAATGTGAGAAATCACGAATTTTATGTCACCGTTTGGGCGAACCATAAACTCGTAACGTTCTCGTCGACATGGTATCAACTATGCCAGCAACGAGTTTTACGCATCGGTCCGCTAGGCCCACGGAGGGACATAGTAACACTTAGTCGATTTTGGAGATTGGGAGCCGTTGAACTGTTTTAGTTCAGCAATTTTGGAGATTTGGTGCGATAGAGCACCCCGTGCCGCAGTAGCCAATCTCGAGGTCCGACAATGTAGTCAAAGCAACTCGAGACCGGTTTGCTGTTGCGACTTTTGGCGATCTTTGGGTCGTTCGACACTATGGCGACCAGCTTCAGCTCCATGCCACCCAATAAAATCCTTGAGAGGCTTTAAAGAGGTACCCGGGCACATGACCGAGGAGGTGAGGGACATGGCGATGATTGCAGCTCGTTAAGGCTTCGCCATGATGAAGCCCCTTTGCCCCTGGGTAGTCTTTTTAGCCACCGTCAAAGATTTTATAGCCAATTCCAACTCAGAGGAGGTGTTGGCGCTAGTGGAGGAGGCTGAAGCCAGTGCCGACTCCATAGTTCGGACCTTTGACCTGCAAATAGGGAATATAGTCATTAGTAACCCTTCGTTTGCAAGGCATTTATTTGTCTGTAATGTAAATTGTTTTGCTATTGCTTTAAGTCTTTAATCTGATTTAGATCTTGCAATCTAAAATGAGCGGTGCAAACTTGTGCTGTGTACCCATCCTGACAGCCCCCGAGTAGATTTAGCCAGCGCAGAGCGACGCGTATTACTCGGTTTGGTACGGTAAGTAGGGCGTAGCCGCGAAGTTTGTTTAGCTTTATTCAGATATTGATCTCATGTTCGAGAAAAAGGAGCGTTTAAACAACAGACTTTATTAGAACCATATGACATGATATAGTGTAGCCCCCCGACTGGCTTGCTGAGGGTGAAAACGGCATGGGCAGTCGAAGGATGGAGAAAGAGGAAACTTTGATAGAAAAAAGTACTAAGTATGAAAGGGACTTAGCTTTTCGATATTCCATAAGTTCTCTCGTTGATGGCGATGATGACGGCCGACATACGGATGTGATCACAATTTAGTAGTGACGATCCTGATATCGAAGAGAGACATGGCTGACATGGAAAATAAATTACCGCTTAGCAGCGACGAAGTTGATGCGTCCAACATGGTGTCGGTGCATGCATTTGGTGTGGTGATGGGATCACCACTCGGCGATGATGAAGTCGGTTGTGGCCGACTTGGTGAAGAGATCTCCATTCGGCCACGATGACCTCGGCGGTGACGAAGTTGGTGAAGAACCTACGACTTTCTATTGGAAACTAGGATCACTAATGACCACTCGTTTCATCTTGACCACTCGGCGGACTTCAATCATGCTTGGTGTTAATCTGTTTGCTAGTAGTCTTTTACTATTGTATGTTTCTTAGTCGTGAGATGAGTTGGCTTCACGGTGTGTGCCCATCCCGACAGCCCCCGAGCGGACTTAGCCAGCGTGGAGCGTAGCGTTGTTTACCCGGTTTGGTATAGTAAGTAGGGTGTAGCCACGAAGTCGTATAACCGCATCCAGACGTCAATAAACAGATGAAGAGCTAATGAGCAGTAGATTTAATTATCACGGTTCATGTCGTCCGAGTCGTCGTGCCGATCGGGACGAGATGCATAAATTGCATCTGCTGATACGGCATAGGAGTTGGCCATGTCAAAGAGATCCTTGACTGTAGTTGGCTCTTTGCGAGTGAATTTTGCGATAAATGACTCGTCTTTCACGCCTTTGCGAAAGGCAGCGATGACCACGTCATCCTTAATGTCGGGGATGGAATTGCGAACCTCAGAGAACCGCTTGATGTAGGCCTGTAGAGATTCGTTCTTCTTCTGTTGGACCTGGTATAGGTCGTATTTGGGCCGTGGCCTATCGTAAGTGCCCTGAAAGTTGGCTATGAACCGATTGCGGAGTTCTGCCCATGAGTCAATACACTGTTTTGGGAGCCCCAACAACCAATGTCTAGCCGAGTCATCCAGAGTGGTAGATAGTTGGCCATGGCTTTAGTGTCGCCACTGGCTGCTCAGATAGCCTTGCTGTACACCGTTAGCCAAGCCTTGGGGTCGGTGGAGCCGTCATACTTCTTGATACCAGTCGGCTTGAAACCAGTCGGCCAAGTAAGCTGGCTCCAGTTTTTGGTCAAGGCCGCTACATCGTCGACCATGTCAGTGTCTGAGCTCTCGGGTGACCAATGCCTAGACCCTCGGCTATGGCTCCGATGTTCGCGGTCCCGACGACGACCTTCCTGACGGGCTTGACGTTGGCGTTCGATCTTTCGCCGGAGATTGAAGCTATCTCAAGGTCTTGGCGTTGTTTATCCAGTCAGCGGATTTTGTCATTGAGGCAGCCTTGCTTACTGGCTATGTCTTTCCTCTGCTCTAGGTCGGGAGATGTTCGACGCGATCTGTTACTAGTCGGTGACCGAGATCCGGATGGTCGTTTGGAAACGTTCGATCTAGATCGGGGTGACCTAGACGACTGAGCCTCCGACCACACCGGTGGTGTTCCCGAGTTGCGTTGCAACGAGTATTGGATCGCAGCTATAGTCACCAATGCCTTGATCTTATTGATGGTTTCAACCATCGGTAGATTTTGTTGAGGTAGATGCTGAACAACGTCGCCGAGTAGATCTGTCGCCGCTTGGATGTTTTGTTGAGGGGTCTTAAAAACTGCATGCCCCTCAACCCGAGTGTTGAGTAGATCGTGTTGCACTTTGCACGACTGACTCCTTAGTTGTTCGCGAGATTGATTCTCACGTTGGCGTCTGGCTTCGTCTTCAAATCGATGGCATTCGTCTTCCTGCCACCGTTCTCCAGCCAGCTTGGCTGCTTGCTCCTCTTGCTGCCTCTTCTCAGCCTCGTTCGTTGTTGCCCGAGTGATGGTGAAGACCTCTCTGGGGGGAACGAAGCTTACCGAGCTACTGTAGGTGTCTGATGCGGCAACTTGAGCAGTCGGCTTTGCATTGACCTCAATCCCAAGCGACGGAGGTGCCGACTTAGGGGACTGCAGCTCAGTGTGGTGAGATCTAGATTGGATCTCATCTTGAAACAGCGCTGAGTTGTTTGGTTCAAAGCGGCACACCTTCTCCTCAGGCCCAGATGAATTTGAACACGTGTAGGAGAGCGCACCACCCTGTTCGGCGAGGAATTTGATGCTGCCGAATTTGAAGGTTTGCCCCAGGACAAACTTTGTCTTCATGATCTTCAAGTTTGGGTCCATTGATCTCGTCGAAGACCTCAGAGTAGCTTCCCCTACCTGGCGCGCCAACTGTCGATGATTTGGATGTCGGCAATATATATGGGGTGACTAGCGAGGCATAAAGATCGATGGTTAGGATGAACACACAGGGTTACCTAGGTTTAGGCTCTCGACTAGCGAGATAATACCCTACTCCTGCTTGGCGATTGTATTTGATTGTGGGCAGATCAACTAGAGAATAGCCGATCTGAATATGCCGTCTCTCCGGCCCCCTCCATGAGGGGTGCCCCTATCCCCCTTATATAGTGAGGGATAGGGCTTACAGATAGAGTCCTAATTTGATAAGACCAAGATCTATCCTAATACAGTTACAACTCGGATCCGGTACATGCAACATGCAATCCTACAGTAACCAAACTCCGGTTGCTACCATATAGATATAATCTCCTTACTATTCGGTACTCCTACGACTGTATGTATACATGTAGTCTACGGATACCCCTAGTACAGGTATTCCACATATATGTATGTTGCATGCTTAAAAAGACAAGGTCTACAACAATCTACTTACTTGTAGAATTATCTAACTTACCATCCAATGTTTTGTATAGTCGCCTATAAATAGGCAATCAAGGGTGAGTGAAGTTGATATACTCTTGCACATCAAAGTGAAGGGTGAGTGAAGTTGATGTACTCTTGCACATCAAAGAGCTAGTTAACCATATACACCACTCAAACTTCCCTCTTTATAAGACACAACAGATCGGAAATCACCTCTATCGTTTTCGTTTCCATATTTTTTCGGAACCGGAACCGGAATCGAAAACTCCGGATACAAAAACGAAATCGGATAATATCGGAAACGATAACGGATCGAATACGGAGCGGACCGAATACGACAACGAAAATTTATTGAAATATAAAAATAACTCAAAATAAGTATGCATTTTTTTCCAAAACAGCATATCGACTTCTCAAAATAACCAAGAGAACAACACGTCATAAATTCTAAAATACTACGTCACGAGAAGAAACATTCATGACTAATATTTTTACAAATATTGATAATATTACTTAATCTTCTCTTCACGTTGCTATTACTTAATCTTCTCTTCATATTGCTATTACTTAATATTCTCTTCCATTCTACCATTTGGTGTGACTTTTGCTGTTGTGGTCACCCTACAACTTCTCCCACTGCTCACATCACACTATTCCAGGAGGGGACGTAGGCTAGAGGTGGCGTTGAGGCCGGCGATGTCGTGGCCGGTGGTCGGACGGAGCTAGAAGCGACGCTGGGTCTGTTGGCGCGGTGGCTAGCACTGGCAACAGGGGCCGGTGGCTAGAGGCGGCGTTGGGGACCGCCGCCTCTGGGGCAGAGCGGGATCTTGTCGGCGTCGAGGCGTACGGGGCGGTGGGGCTAGAAGCGGACGGCAAGCCGGCGACACAAGTGCGGCACCACGGGAGCCACCTCCGCTTGCACGCACGGACGCACAGTCCTGCTGCTGCCTACTGCCTCACGTGAATAACATGTGTGTAATCAGCCGTCTAGGGAGTGCACTTTGGGCCGGCTTGGCGGACTAGGTTGGGCCAATTTCATTATTTTATATGAGGTTATTGTTTGGAATTCTGAAAATTTTTCTAGAAAGGTTCTGACCGATTCTGTACTCTGGCAGATAGTACTCTTACCGTATCCGTTTCCATTTCAGACAAAAAAAATATTCCGATTCCGATACCGTTTTCGAAAATTTCCGAAAAAAATTCCGACCAATTGGTCCCGTTTCTAAAAACAAGTCCAGATTGCGGAAAAATTCCAATCCATTTTTAGCCCTACTCCTAACGAATTCTACAAAATAATAACCACAAACAACTGGTATCAAAGCGCCCTGGTTCGAGTCGGGCGTATAGGAGGAGGGCGGCGTATCGGCATTGCTTTTTGAAGCTACTGGTATGGCTTCAAGTTCGGGTGCCACAGTGGCGCAGTCTACGATTCGTGTCTTTGCAGGAAAAATTTATGATATATGCATTATTAAGATGCGGACACTGCTGCTATCTCATGGTTTATGGGATATTATTGAGAATGGATACAAGGAGTATTCCGCCGAAGACAATCCTACGGAGGAAAAAAAAAAGCTTTGACGGAGAACCGGATAAATGACGTCAAGGCCTCGTTCTTGATCCAATAAGGAGTTGTGGAAAGTTTATTTCCATGTATTACTGGCGCCAAGAAGTCGAAGGAAGCATCCGACAAGTTGAAGGAGGAGTTTCAAGTATCTAAAAAGGTACTTGCTGCAAAACTTCAAACTCTAAGAAGACAATTTCAAAATTTACAGATGGAGTGAGAAAATATGAGTAAGTCAAAAGATTTATGGACTCTAACAATTCAGCAACTAATGAGCTTGTTGAAGTCTCATGAAGATGTTAATACCAAAATTTCGTAAATTTCCATATTAGATTCGGAAAAGAAAAGGTGCAATCGCCGATAGAAATTTTTATCCGGAAGAGTTCGAATTCAACAGGAAATCGTGAAGACCGAGGCTTGGTGATGTAATTTTATCTACTAGTTAGAGTTAGTTAGGATTTTATCTCTAAGAGATTAGAGTCCGATCGGGACTTGTTTGTTTTTTTATCTATTAGAATTCGTGACGTGTTCAATAGAAATTAGAGATAGAGTTTTTTTTATTTTTTTATCTATTAGGAGTCGTGTGTTGTGTCCGACATGGACTACTCTCCACCCGAGGGTATAAATATGTATGCCCCGGGTTATTGTAAATTATCTACACATCAATTAGATCAACTTCTTTCCGCGCATCGCCACCCTCTTGTCCGAGGTTTTCAACTCCAGTGGAACTTGGCACCTGACGCGGGGCTACATCACTTCGATCTCCAGCGGAGGGGTAAGTCCATCGTTCCGCTGGGCCACGGTACTCGCATCGGCTAGATTAGGATTGTCTCGGTTAGGTCCGATCTTCTAATCTAGTCGTGCGATTGCTAGTTATCGTATCAGTTTTAGCTTAGATCACTTTCGTGTTTTGAGTTGATCTGGTTGACCAGTTTGGGCGATCTATGTTGGATTGATATTTGCTATTTGACATATTCAATCTAGTACTGTCTCGGTTCGGTCCGGTCTAGCAGATTGCGTTTATCAGATAGTTTATATCAGATCAATGTATTTTGCTTACTGTTTTATCGGAGTACCAGCCGATAAGTTATTAATCATCGGCTCATTGGCTTGATAGCAATCTAGATCTTTTTAGTATTTAGCCAGACATTGCTAGGCGTAATCTTGAACTGTCTCGGTTGGGTCCGATCTTCTATGGTTATTCTTAGCAATCTGGGCTTAGATATTTCATAGATCTTGGTTGTTTGTCCGCCGTCTATAGCCGATGATTTTTGCCGATCTACATGCTTATCATATTTGCATCAATGGAGCAACCGATCACCTTACTGTGTTATTTTTATACCAATCCACTTGATATAGTTAGATCAGCAGTTACTTATGTTGCATCGGCTTATGAGAATTACATGCAAGTTAGATTTAGCCGATCGCAGCACATGATTAATTGTTTATTCCAAGTAATTCATCGGTTTATTTATTAGCCTTATCGATCTTCATGTTTCCTATAATCATGTCTTGCTCGACTACATACTGTCTTGGTTAAGTCTAATCTCTGTATGTCTAGTTCGATCTGGTTATAAGGGCTTGTCCAATCGACTAAGATTAATAAGTAACTTGGTGGACTACGTTGGTCTAATATTTAATTCAAGTCTATTTCTACCAAGTTTCTAGTCGATCTATGCTTTTTACAGCCGATCGTTTATCCTATCGGCTAACCGTCACAGCATCAACATTGGATCGACTGGATTATTAGTTACCTATCGGCTTGATAGTTGATCGGCTTGCTTTATTGTTTATCTTGTCAGTTGCAGAATCAAACTGACTGGCACGCCCGCGCATCATTCTAAGAATTTAAGTCCTGCGCTGGAGCTGTCTAAAATTGACTCCCAGGCCTTCGTGTCTGACACGTCGGATCATTTTTTGACGTCAACAGAAGAAAGTAAACTTCAACGTGAAGGGAGCTCCGTTAAAAAATCATTTCAGTCAAAATTAAGTTTTAGACCTCAAAACTCAAGGTTTCACGGGAATTTTCAGAAAAATAAATTTCCAACACGTGAACCTAGTTTTCAGAAAATGATTTTCTAAGGCAAAATATATAGAAAGAGGAAAGGCAAGAAAGAAGAGAAAAATGTACGTCTAATCCCAATTTGTGGTGTGATATTTGCAAAAAATCTAGTCATGCCACAGATATGTCTTGGAAGAAAATGACTTGCAACAAATGCAAGAGAAAAGGTCATATTGCAAAATATCGTAGAACTCAGAGAATTTAATCGGGCAAATTTTTCACCAGAAGAAAAAATCTGAAGAAATGGTTTTCTCTTGTCAAATTGCTGAAGAAGAAAAAGATGATGTTTGGGTTATTAACAGTGTGGTTGTACTAACCACATGGCTGCTGATCCAAAATTATTTCGAGAAATGGATTCATCTTATCATGCAAAAATTCATATGGGCAATGGTTGCATAGCCCAAAGTGAAGACAAAGGTACGGTTTCTGTCCAAACAACAGACGGTCAAAAATTTATAAAAGATGTTTATTGGTACCTGATTTAAATCAAAATTTGCTAAGTATTGTCAACTTCTAGAGCATGTTACACAGTTTATTTTGAGAATTTTTCTTATAAAATATTGGACTGTAAAAATAATTGTCTGATTGCTAAAATAAGTATGGAGAAAAACAAAAAATTTCTATGAAATATGAACGATCCAACTCAAATGGTTTTCAGAAGTGAAGTTGATATTTCCGATTTATGGCACAAGAGAATGGGTCATCTCAATTACAGAGCACTAAAGCTACTCAGGACAAAAGGTATGGTCCAAGGCCTTCCATTTATTAGCCCTAAGTCTGACCCATGTGAAGGCTGTGTATTTGGAAAACAAATGCGAATTTCTTTTCCATGTACTGGAGTATGGAGAGCAAGTGCACCATTAGAACTAGTGCACACTATATAGTTGGTAAAATACCAACAATGTCAGAAGGAGTTAATCGGTACTTTATCACATTTATTGATAACTACACAAGAATGATATGGGTATATTTTCTAAAAGAAAAATCTACAGCCCTTGAAGCATTTAAAAAGTTTAAGGCCATGGTGGAAAATCAAACTAATTGAAAAATTAAAGTTTTATGAAGTGATCAAGGAGGAGAATATATCTCAAAAGAATTTGAGAAGTATTGTGAAAATGCTGTCATCAGAAGACAATTAATGGCAGGCTATAGTGCTCAACAAAATGGTGTCGACGAAAGGAAAAATCTTTCTGGACAAAGGTATTGTGAAAAATCGGACAATTAATGATGTGGCAAACTCTATGCTTCAGGACAAAGGTATGCCTAAATCTTTCTAGGTTGAAGTTGTTAATACATCAGTTTGTATTTTAAATAGAAGTTCTACGAAGGCAGTACTAAATCGCACACCTTTTGAAGTTTGGTATGGTAAAAAGCCTGTCATTGGTCATATGAGAATATTTGGTTGCATTTGTTATGCTCAAGTGCCAGCACAAAAGAGAGTAAAATTTGATAATAAAAGTGATCGATGCATATTTGTTGGCTATGCTGATGGTATAAAAGGTTATAGACTTTATAATCTAGAGAAAAAGAAAATTATTATCGGTAGAGATGTGATTTTTGATGAAAATGCTAGATAGGACTGGAAGGGTCCACAAGATGCTAGTAATAATGAAGTCCCAAGGAGACAGCCTAGAGAGTACGCGAATAGGTGTCCTGAGAAATCTTTCGAGAACGCAGCGGTCAGTAGGGCCAAACCATCCGGGCTCAGAGGCCAAACCGTCCGATCGGGACTCTCGGGTTGGGTTGAGAGCTCTGGCCGGACCGTCCGGCTATGAACACCGGACCATCTTGTCAGTGAAAGGAGGGACTTTTCAGTCCTCCCTTCTTGGTGAAGTTCCTGAGAACATGCAGTGTGTGTGCAAGATGAACCCAAGAAAGTTACATGGGCCGGACTGTCCAGGCCCAGGGGCCAGACCTTCTGGCCAGCACTTAGGACCTAGCTGCTGCCTGGGGTCGGACTGTCCAGTCCAGGCTCTTTGGAAATTCACTTTTATAGCCTCTGCCACTCATTCATTTACTCATGGATGCATGTATTGACTAGGTGACCCCTCTTAATAGTACAGATTGTCCTATGACTCAAAGCAAAAAAGAAAAACGTCTCCTATCGCTTCGACTTCGTTCGCTTTTCGTCTTAGGGATCACTTCTCGTCTAAATTGAAATTGCGCATTCCGAGCATGAGTTAAACTTCACTTGACTTTTTTGCATTCACAACATGTTAGCGCACACATGCTTTGACTAGAATTGTCATTAATCATCCAAAACTCGCCTTAGGAACTAGATGCACTTTCAAATACATCATTGCCAACCACTACCATCACACTAGACCAACCAATTATGCATGATAATCATGAAGTAGAATATCATACTCCAAGCCCACAGTCATCAAGTCCAAGGTCAAGTTTAAGCTCTAGTTCACACTCAACCCCAGTTAGTAATGAGCTTATATCTACACCAGAATCACCTCCAAGACGAGTAAGAAGTATGATTGAATTATTAGAATCTAATTCTAAACAAAGAGGATCAGAACAACATGAATTTTGCAATTGCTCTGTTGTTGAGCCATAAAGTTTTAAGAGGCTGAAAAACATAAAAATTGGGTAAAGGCCATGTAAGATAAGATTTATATGATTGAGAAAAATTATACTTGGGAATTGGTTGATCGCCCTAAAGATAGAGAAGTCATTGGAGTTAAATAAATTTATAGACAAAATTAAATTCAGATGGCTCAGTACAAAAATATAAAGCCAGGCTCGTGGCAAAAAGTTTTAAGCAAAAGTCTGGCATTGATTACTATGAGACATATGCCCTTGTTGCAAGGCTAGAGACAATTCGTACAATAATTGTTCTAGCAGCCAAAAGAGATGGAAGATTTATCAGCTTGATGTTAAATCAGCTTTTCTCAATGGCTATTTTGAAGAAGAAATTTATGTTGAACAAACAGAAGCTTCTGTTTTTCAGTTCAAGGGGGAGAAAATAAAGTATACAGACCGAAGAAGGCATTATATGGATTAAAACAAGCACCAAGAGCATGGTACAGTCAAATCGAAAAGTACTTTATTAGAAAGAATTTGCCAAGAGCATAAGTGAGCCACTCTCTATGTCAAGAAATCAGGTATGAGTATTTTAATTATCTCACTATACATTGATGATTTAATTTATACTAGTAATAGTGAGGAGATGATGCAAGAATTTAAAAAAGACATTATGAACACGTATGAAATGAGTGATTTGGGGTTACTGCGCTATTTCTTGGGCATGAAAATATATCAAAGTGATGAGGTTATATTTATATCAAAGAAAAAATATGCTGAAAATATTTTAAAGAAATTTAAAATGAAGAATTGTAAATCAGTCACAACCCCCTTATTGCCAAATGAAAATGATGGCAAAAGATAAAGCTGAAAAGGCAGATCCATCAATCTATAGAAGCTTAGTTGGAATTTTATTATATTTGACTGCAACACGGCCAGATGTTATGTTTGTCGCTAGCTTATTATCAAGGTACATGTCTAGCCCAAGTCAGTTAAATTTTACCGCTGCAAAAAAGGTTTTGGGGTATAACAAAGGGACCGCAGATTATGGTATATGGTATAAGCTAGTCAAAGAATTAACATTATGGTATATGGTATAAGCCAGTCAAAAAATCAAAATTAGTTGGGCTGGATATCTTGATGATATGGAGAGCACATCTAGCTTTGTTTTCTCACTTGACTTAGGTATGTACTCCTGGTCTACAAAGAAACAAAATATTGTTGTTTTATCTTCCGCAGAAGCAGAATATGTAGCAGCATCAAAAGCTGTGTCACAAGCTATCTGCTTAAGAAAAATTATGGAAAACCTAGGCGAGAAACAGGATGAGCCAACAATAATTTACTGTGATAGTAATTCTACCATCGCCATTAGTGAAAACCTGATAAGTCATGACCTGACAAAACACATTGCTATCAAGTATCACTATATTCGAGAGGCAGTGGATCGCTGAGAAGCTAAACTGGAATTCTGCCGAATAAATCAACAATTGGCGGACAAATTTACGAAGTGTTTATCAAAGGAAAAATTCATGCGTGATAAAGAGCTTATTGGAGTTTGCAAGAAATGAATTAAGGAGGAGTTTATTGAAGCTAATTCATTTTCTTGTATCTTCTTGATAACTCATGAATGACTAAGAGGCTAAATTATTTCTTAAAACTTCTAGCCAACTCATGCGTGGCTAAGTATGAAACAAGGATTAAGTAATAGCTAAAAAACTATGTAAATATCTAGAAAAATATAGTATGTATATGTATGTTGCATGCTTAAAAAGACAAGGTCTAGGACAATCTACTTATTTGTAGAATAATCTAACTTACCATCCAAGGTATTGTGTGGTTCCCTATAAATAGGCAACCAAGTATGAGTGAAGTTGATATACTCTTGCACATCAAAGTGAATGAGAGCTAGCCACTTCGGTTGGGAGGGGGGAGTGGGTTAGTTATCTAACGTGAAAACACAGTACTCTCTCCATATTTTTTATATGACGCCGATGACTTTTGAATCTATGTTTGACCATTCATCTTATTTAAAATTTATAGCTAAATATGCAAAATTATAAAGCATACTTAAAGTTCATATAATAATAAATCAAATTATAACAAAATAATTAATAATTATATAACTTTTTTGAATATGACACAAGGTCAAACGTGGACCTAAAAGTCCACGGCGTCATATAAAAAAATATGGAGGTAGTAATATATTATAAATGATTAATTAATTATTAAATATTTTAAAAATAATTAAATAGATTTTTCTATAGAAAATTTTTGCAAAACATATATCGTTTAGCAGTTCGGGAAACGTGCTCACGAAAAACGAGGAAAGTTAGATATCTTATCCAAGGTACCGAATGTAGCTCTAGTTAACCATATACACCACTCAAGCTTTCATTCTTAGTAAGACACAAAGCAAAGCAACTCCTCTATTCCCTTGCTCCTAATCAATTCTACAAAGTCATTAGCACCAACAAGTAGCCGGTCGAAGATTATGCCTACTAGCTCCGGCGGGAGCTCCAGCCATGCCAACTAGATGCTTTCATCGTCTATGTTGGATTGACGTCTCGTCCAAAAGATTAGATTAGATTCGATCAATCGATCGAGTTTCTTCTATGCGTCCAGCAACTATCTATGTGATCATCTTTGGAGTGTTTTCGTATTTAACATAAAAAAAATTAAACGGTATATTTAGAAATAAAAAATAATTTATAAATATATGTTTGTGTGTGTATAATGTACGAATGTATAAATGAAAGCTATAGTGTGTATAGTCTACTTGACCGGATCGTGTTTTAATATTTGATTATGTTTAACTATTTAATGAGTTGAATGTCTGAGTCAGACTCCAAACTCTATAAAAGAGGTTAACTAATTTTACACGCAAGATACATTATTTTAATTTTGAGTGCAAATTTTGGTATTTAGATGCACTTTCTTAATAATAATAAGATTGTTTTAAACGAACATGACAAACTTATGATACTTGAGAAAGTATCGGTATAAATTTTTGATTCATCCAATTATATTGTATTTCGATATTTTAAGTTTTATACTAAAAATACGATATCTTATTAAAAACAATAAAATTATCTAAATAAATAAATTACTAAAAAATCAATTTCTTACACGAGCTTCAATTCTATGACCTCTCTCATCTCGGTGCTCTCCAACCATTTGCAACCATCCACACACATGATAGATACATACACATTGTATTTTCTCATACTGAAAATAATGGTACAGTTTAGGCTGAGAGAAAATAATGATACATAGCATCTCGTGCGCTGCCAACTATCTACAGCCATGCATAAAGTATTTATTAAAAAAAAACAACGATAAAATAGTAGTTAGTTGGATAGATGAGTGGATTTTTTATAATACCTTTTATACTGGTACGTACTACTTGGATCACATTACATGCATAAATTTTATGAGTGTATAAAGTGGATCTAAATTTAAATCACTAGTTACTTTTAATATTAGTAATGTATTAGTTGTTAATGCTACTTTTATATTTCGATGACAAAAATATACTTAGCCCGTCTATTGTATATCTTCTTGCATGTTGGACACATTTCACTGGCCAAATATTGTCATCAGCATAGTAAAAAAACCAGTCCAGAACGATAGTTGAACCAGAAAAAATCAGTATCGACAACCTCGATGGCTCGGTTATGCTCAAAGACCATCCTTGCAATCGAACCGGTAGAAAACTTATGAACCGGCGGTCTTTTAGAACAAAGCGATTTTTAAATTTGTCATATGACAAAGTTGCATTATGAATTTATTAGGCTACCATAATATAATTATTTTTAATGTTGTAGCCATATAGTAATAGATATGCTGGTTTATTTATACATATTTTATCAATTTGTGATGGTTGTATATCAAAAATAATATAAATCAAGTAGCTATACTCCTATAAAAGGGAGTAGTGGTGGCACCACCACCTAACCTCATTGTCGTTTTACAGTTTAGTACTTAAATTTCTTGATATTAAAAACCGGTTAAATATAGATTGATATCTACGTATGAATTCATATTAAGATGATTATTTCATATAAGAAATTTTGATAACACATTATAATATCCGTAGCAAAGAATGAGTATTTAACTACTAATATTAATAAATAAAGACTAAATGGTTCAACCAGTGAACCGACGTCTAGAGCGGTTCAACCTTTGCTCTGGTTTTTTTTACACATGGGCCGACTAAATACACTACTTACCAACCCAATTGGCTGTCATCTTTAAAGCAAAAACATAAGAGATTCGTTTCAGCCCAACAAAAAATATCTCAAAGTACCGGTATCTCGCGGTACCAAATCATTTCTAATCGTTGGATTTAACAGTGTACATCTTACTCAGCTAGATCCAATGGTGGAAAACGATTTAGTATCTCAAGTTAACGGTAACTCGAGATACTTTTTGTTAGACTGGAGCAAATCTCAAAGAGTTTTGCTCTAGTCCTTTCTTTTGTATCGCGAGATACTAGTACCGTGAGGTACTAATATTACCACTCACGCTATCCACCCCACGACCTAACTAGTACCTCGAGGTACCATGCAATCGTGACCGTTCGATCTATCATCACCAACAGTTAGCATTTTTTAGTATTAACTTGATCGTGAAGTAGATAGCACAAGTGAGGATTTTAGTACCTCACGGTACCTTGCGGTATAAAAGAAGGAACTGTCTATACGACAGCCGGCTGAAAAAATTTATACTTTCAGCAGGATTTTTGACCGTACGATGATACACGTGTCTCCATCTGTTAACTAGACTGTTGTGTATCCTCCTGCTGCCGCTGCGCGTGTCGCGCACTCTTATCAACTTTGTTTGCTCAAATTCTGAGCTTTGCGCGCTTTGTTTGGAACCATGGTGCTAACAAAACCCAACTAGCAATCTAATAACAAAACTAATTACAATGCACAACACATGTGTGCAGCTTGGGACACAAAAAAGAAAATTAAAAAGAGGACAAAGATCAACTAATAAGGTGCTACCATTTTTTTAAAAAAAAATGACAAAACTAATACCTATTGTCAAAAATGACGACAAACACAAAAACAAAAAACAAAACAAAACAAAACCAAGTGCCATTGCTAAGGCTACGAAAACTAATTACTCGGTGCTAACAAAAATCCAATAGTCTTGATATTACTAAATTTCATGATATGTTGCTCATTTAAAGACTACAAAAGTAAACCTTCTAACAAAACTAATCATTTTGAATACAAGACTCTACTATATGGCTAGTTCATGACAAAACAATCTTTTGCTAAGAGTCAGGAAAATCTTCTTTAGACAAATTTGAGTTCTCCTTAATAACAAGTGACCCAAGGGTAAGCAAATTTCTTCAGTACTTGATCTCATCCAACAAATGTAACACAACTAAAATGCCATTGTAGCTAAAATTATAAAAAATGGCATCCTTTGTGAATCCTACTCCTAACTTCATATACTTTGCTAACTGAAATTGTAAAAAAAAAATCAATTGAGTTTCTTTCAGACTAGAAGACCACAAATACCTCGTATATGTACCTTCAATTTTTCTTCATTACTAACAAAACTACAAAATACAATATTACAATGTGTAGAAACAGTTATTGTTCTATTGAACCTTGAGTTTGGGCTTCAGAGTCTCAACTGCAACCTTTGAACTGCTATTGTTTGCACCTTGCTGAAGAAACTCAAGGGAACAGAATTACATTCAGTCTGAAAAAATGCATACCCGAAAATTGGACTGAGGATTTGTCATTTACCTTGCCAAGGACCCAGCCTGCCAAATCAAAGTATGCGCATAATGGTCTTGCATCAGCACCATACCATGTAACCAAAGAAAATGTTCAGACCTGCCTTCACGTATTTATCACAGTAGATAATAGTCTAGATGCTACCTTTTTTAACTAACAGCTGTTACAGAAAACATGTACTCCCCTAAGACTACTTATAAGATTTTAGTATGCCCTTTTATGCAGTGTGATATATCAAAACTGAACTGGGTATGATGTCAGCAATAAACTTAAGTTCCGACACTCAGAAACTGTAAGATTGGCATAATAGTAAACAACTTCAGAAATTGCAATCTCAACAAACACATGCAAATTCAAATCACATTCTTTCACAAACCCAGTACCAATAACGTACAGAACAAAGAATTATCCAACCCCCCGACCTAATATGTAGTGACTAAAACATATAGGACATAGTATATGATTACGAAGACAAAACATGTACTCACTAACACATATAGCATTACCATGAAAATATGGTGACATTTTGCTTTTGCTCATCCTCACCTTGGCTCCAGATGGACGCATCCATTGGGGACATAGCAGAGGAGGGAGAGGAAGATGATGGAGTGGAGAGATGGAGAAGAGGACACACAACAAATATCTCGCATCCTTACTGCTAGAGGATCTTACTCGCATCTGGCCGGCTGGATCCACCGGCAAGGTGGCCAAGGACAGAACAGATAGGGATAGAGAGAGCTGAGTGGACAGAGGGAGAGGAGAGAGCAATACATCCTCACCTACAGATCTTCCTTGCCTCCGGCCAACTGGATCCGCCGGTAGGGAGGCTGGGGACAAAGCGGAGAGGTAGAGGTAGAGGGCCGGGTGGCGAGATGGAGAAGACGATGCGTGATAGCAACTCTCGTCCTCACATCCAGAGCATCAATCTTGGAACAATCCGATGGCCAAGAATTCGGCTGCTAAACAAAAAAAATCAGCAGACTGTTGTGTAGCAAATCCCATAAAAAAAGGACTTGAGCTTTGAGCAAAGCTCATGGATCTCAAAACATAAGGAACATGGAGAGTACGTCGCTCTTTGTCTCGAGTCGACTACAGGTGCTATCACCGGCGCAAAAATTAGTAGACACGGGCCTAGATTTTATCTGTAACAAACTCCATCTAACTGGAGTTTATCAGTACCAGCAACGGCCGCCGCCGTTGGGACGCTGTCGTGCAGAGGACGCTACCCGCGTCTATATAAAGAGACCCTCCTCTTCTCCCTCTATCCACGCCACGCCTTCGCCCCAATTCAAATCACGCCTCCATCCAGATGGCCGATCCCAACCGCCCGCCGCGGCCGCGGCCGCGACCGCGACCGCGCTCCGTCCAGGAGGAGGGCTCCGCCGCCGGCTACGACACCGGCTTCGTCCCCAGCGTCCATGACCCCATCTACATCGGCAGCCTGCCTCCTCACCCCCATCCTGGCATCATCGGCAGCCACCGCGCCCGCGCCCCTAAGCCTACTGGAGCCGACCACATGCGCGTTCTGTTCCCACCAGGCTCCACTTCAAGTCACGCCTCGATCGACACCCGGACAGCCTCCGCCATCGACGGCCTCGCCTACTGCCAGCGCAACATCACCTCCAGCCTCGGCGGGGGCGGGACGGCGACGAGGAGGAGCGCGCTCGCCACGGGCGGGTTCACTGGCCACGTCGCCAGGGAGGAGGAGAGGCCCGGCGGTCGCGGCGTCGTCTCCGTCGTCCCCAGAGGCCACGGCAATGTCTTCCCCCGCGGACAGCTTGCTCAGGAGGAGTTCCCCACCTACCACCACTTCACCTTGGGCTCCGCCTCTGGAAGCGGCGGCGGCGCCATGATCAACTCCTCCGCCGCCCCTGCTCATCAAACGATGGATAGCTACGAGGACTCTGGATTCTCAGCTGTCAGCAAGTACTGGTTCCCGTCCTCGTACGCCGGCGCTTTCTCCCCACGATCCCTCCCTGCTTCCGACGAGTGGGACTTGGATTGGCTGCACGGCGCGATTATAGGATGGAAGCTGCAGCAACAGGCTGACATCTGCAGGAGCGTCCCCGCCGTTCCAGCCGCAGCACCCTTCGCGGACACCGATATCCAGGAGAACTACATGAAGATGATAAAAAGCAGAGCACCACCGTCGGCAGGTGGGTCGGGTCCGGGGGCAGGCATTCATCGTCGTCAACCTCTGGATACCAGCAATGGAGGAGGCACCACGCGGGCACAGATGGTCCGCCCGTCCACCGCCGGTGGCAAACCCCACTTCTCCCGTTCCCGTCGACACAACGCTACCGATACTACTGCTCATGCCCATCAAGCACAACTGCGAGGAGAACACTTCGACGCCGACGCGTGCGAGAACACTCACGGTGCCGAGGAGCTCCGAGTTGTGGCCAAGGTGGAGGGGTGGCGGCCGAGGGGTCCGTGCATGGAGTTCGCCACCAAGGGATGGTGCAGGTGCAGGTACGGAGGCTACTGCTGGGAATGGGATGACGGATTCCGATGACCATGGCGACCAGAAATACGCCCGAATACATACAATAGCAGCGCCCCTTCGAGAATAAATCCTTGATCCTAGCAGTTCATTACCAACCAACCAATGACCATTTTTTGGAGTCAGAATCTGAATTGAATGACCATTGTTTTGTTTCTGGTCAGATGAAATCATTCCTGTTCTGGTAGGATGAACCAGCACTGGGTTTTTGTTGTTAGGGTTTAACTAAGTTCTAGGGGAAGAGAATACTTAGTAGAATTAAACTTATGTATTTGATTTTTAGTCTTAATTGTTGGTTGATTTATCGGTTAGCCGATATTTAGGAAAGGATATAACCACCGTAATCCTATCCGTAATCCATCTCTAACTCTAAAATTCGTAACCCTTATGGGTCGTAACTGCGATCGGTGGTTACGGGTCAGAATCGGATTAGGAAAAGCCCTCGAGGCCCACCAGTGCTATATAAAAGAAGAGGAGCCCACGGGGACGCTCGCGTCGCTTATTCTCAAAAACCAGAAATTCGAAATCAAGCTCTCCCGATCAGAGAAGCGCTGGAAGGGTTTCGTACGGCGATTCCAGGACAGTGCCGTTGGAGACCCGAAGGTCGGAGATTCAAATCAGATCACCGGCGACCTAATCTTGCCAGAGACGAAGGAAAGAAGATGGAATTGAAGAAAAGAAAACAAGGGAATCAGATGGCTTCATCTGCAGGTTTATTTAGTTTTCCGCATTTGAATTAACCGGTGATCATGTACTGATTAGGGTTTAAATTCGTAATCTATTGTTTATGATTGAATTGAATTATCTAACATTGTGGTATCAGAGCCAATCCTAGTCGTATTTGATCCCATCAGTGATTGATTATGAATCAATTGATTGTTTTCGGTCTGTTAATTAATCTAATCGGTGAAGGATTCGAGTTAGCTACATACACTGTTGTTGATTCGAAATCCAAACCGAGAAATCAAAACCTCAAACCCTAGATCAAATTGCAATCAACCAAAACTATTTGATCCGGCTTCGGATTGAAGAAACTCACCGGAGTGAGATTAGTCGTCGTCGTCGCCGTCGTGTAGGCCTCGGCCATCGCATGATGTCGCTGCCCCGCCGTCTCCACTCCGGGGAAATAGGACGCGGACCGCCACCGCCGTGCGCGCTTCGCCCTGCGCGTGCGTGCGCGTGGTCGCCGTCGCCGCCGGACGGGCATCGGCCCGTGCGTGCGCGCGCGCCACCGCCTCCGCTCTCCTCCTCCGGCCAGGCCGGCTCCGCCGCGCGTGCGCCGTCGCCGGGTCTCCGCGCCGACGGGAACGGCCGGCTTGGGCGCCGCCGCCTTCGGGCACGCTCGCCCCCCCAGCCGGTGGGTGATGGTCCGCGCTTTTGGCGCACGCCCTCCCCGCCGGACCGCCGCGCCGCCGCCATCCAGCGCCGGGCGCTCGCCGCCCGCCGCCGGAGAAGAGGAGAAAAGTGGGAGGAGTCGAAAAAGCGGCTAGGGTTAGGGTTTTTCGGCCGTCGGGTTCTTGATCTCGCCGTGCCAAATCGCAGCCGCCCGATCTGATCGGACGGCCAGGGGGCCGAGTGCCCTCACTCCTGGGCCGCCGCCGTTATTTGGGCCGTCGGCGCTCATGGGCCGACTCGGCCGCGTGGGCCGGTGCCCCTACACGCGCGAGCTGCCTAACGGGCTGACTCGGCCGCGTGGGCCGGTGCCCCTACACGCGCGAGCTGCCTAACGGGCCGACCTCTTGTAGGCCGGCCCGGTAATTGGATGGGCCGAAAATTTAATTTAATTTTGTTTAAATTATTTTTAATTTCAGAAATCAATTTATACCTTGTTTGGGCTGTTTAAAATTGCAAAAAAAAATTGATAAAATATATTTTATTGCTCAGAAAATTATTTCTAGTCAAATGGAACCAACGGGAAGTTTGCTAGAAAGAATTTATGATGTGAAGTTATTTATTGACCAACGTTATTTATGATTTCACGTCAATTTAAATTTGATTATTTCTTCCTTGATTATTTTTGCCCAACGGTGATATAATTAAGGATTTATTTTATTTTTCTAAGTCTTTTCTGCCCAACGGTGATTAGATTTGGAGAAGTATTATACACATATTATTTTATTTTTGATCAAATGTTTTATAGTATAAATTGTTATCTGCAGCTTTGTCACAGCTCAAAAGGATTGAGCCACTTGATGGGGCTAATTATGCTGAATGAAAAAACAACATGCTCCTGAATTTGGGGCTGTTGGAAAATGATCTCGCACTTAGAGAGGAGCCACCCGTGGAGCCAAAATTAGCTGACTTCATGGATGAGAATGATGAGGAATACACCAATTTCAAGTGGGCTTACGATGAAAAGTGGCCCGCTTGGGAGAAATCAAACAGAGTGTCCCTAATGTACATCAAGAGCAACATCTCTCCTTCCATTATAGGGGGGATTGCTGACTCTGACAATGTTAAGACGTACCTGGCAAACATTGAATCGAACTACAAGGCGTGTACCAAAACCTATGCCAATACTCTTATCATGAAAATAGGCTCTTCTGTCTATGATGGAAAGAAAGGCATCCGACAACACATCATGGAAATGTCACACATGGCTCATCAACTAAAAACGATGGACATGGAAATTTCGGAAGCCTATCTTGTCCATTTCATCCTGAACTCACTAAACTCTGATTATGATCCGTTCAAAATTCACTACAATACTCAAAGAGAAAAGTAGACCATTTCAGAGCTTATCTCCCACGCAGTGGAAGAGGAAGAGCGTCAAAAGGCCAAAAGGCAGAAACACATTGACCAGCTCAACCTCGTCAACTCTAAGGGCAAGAGGAAGTTCCATCAAGGAGAAGCCTCTGGATCAAAGAAAAAGGGCAAGCCACCTCACCCTCCGAAACAAGGAGGGAGTAAGGCTGCTCAATCAACTGTTCAACCTTCAGCTGGGCCAAAATTCAAGAACCCTCACTGCACTTTCTGTGACAGTGATGGACATTGGCACAAAAACTACCCCCGCTTCAACGAGTGGTTGGCCCGTAAAGGTATAAATGAAATTTCCAACGTTAATGAATCCCTATATGTTGAGTTTTCCCGGAATTCTTGGTGGGTTGACTCAGGTGCCACCGTGCACGTCACTAATTCATTACAGGGATTGAATGGCGTCCAGACGCTAAGAAAGGGGAGCACATCCTAAGAGTAGCTGATGGAGCGGAGATTGAAGTGGAGGTTGTTGGAGACCTCGCACTCAAGCTTCCCAGTGGCTACAATTTAATACTTAATAATGTCTTAGTTGCTCCTTCCATTAAAAGAAATCTTATTTCAGTTAGAGTCCTAGCAGAGTTAGGATATGACTGTTATTTTTCCAAGAGAACTTGTTACATTAAGCATCTAAATAAAGTAATTGGTCTTGCCTTCGTGCGAGACAAACTCTACTTACTCTCTTTGGATCATACTGTGATGAATGTCATAAATGCCTGCAATGATAAAAATGAGACTTCATCGAAATTGTGGCACTGTCGCTTAGGCCACATTTCTAGGGGGAGAATCGAACGTCTCATTAAAGAAGAATTATTACTCCCCTTAGATTTTTCTGACGCTGACCATTGCATAGATTGCGTTAAAGGAAAATTTGCTAAATCAATTAAGAAAGGAGCCACTAGGAGCACGAGTCCACTAGAAATAATTCACACTGATATTTGTGGACCGTTCCCAGTGACATCTGTAGATGGTTTTGATTCATTCATTACATTTACGGATGATTACTCCCGTTATGGATATATTTACCCCATAAGCGATCGTTCTGAATCTCTCAAAAAATTCAAAATATTCAAAGCAGAAGTTGAAAACCAGCACAACGCGAAAATTAAAATAGTGAGATCAGACCGTGGTGATGAGTACTATGGGAAACATGCTCCATTTGGGCAAAGTCCTGGTCCATTTGCTCAATATCTTCAGATTCATGGGATTATTGCACAATATTCCATGCCTGGGGAGCCTCAACAAAATGGAGTGGCAGAAAGACGCAACCGCACACTCATGGAGATGGTGCGGAGCATGCTTAGTCACTCCAACTTATCAAATAAATTATGGATTGAGGCATTAAAAACGGCTGCACACATACTAAACAGAGTTCCAAGCAAATCCGTGCCGAAACTCTGTTTAGTCACATATTAAAAACGGCTGCACCCATCCATTTGATCTTGAGTCCTAATAATCTTGATGCATTGATGACATTGCTGGTTGTTCTGATATCTATTTCCAAACAAGTGATGTAGTTTATTGACAATAAAAAATAATTCATGGACAAAACTTTTATATACATGTTATTAGTGACATAAAAATAAATTTTGTAAAATAGACTATGATGAATAAAAAACTAACTCAAAACTTAATATTCAAATTATAAATTTTAGGTTACAAGTATAATAAGTAAAAATATAAGGGTGCTAATTCCCCGAAAAAAACACTGGTGGTGTTAGGTGTTTCCGCTGCTCGGCGGCGCCGCCGTCGTCCACCATCCTCGGGCCGCTGCCGTGCAAATTGCAATAGTGGGCCAAAATGTGGGCCGTGAATTTCGGCCAGCTGTGTAGTGGTGGCCCGATCTAACTGATCGATAGATTTCTTTCCAACAGGCCATCCTTGTGGCGACCGACAGCTTATTTGGACCGGGGATCCGGATCACCTGCCAATCTGCCATTGCTCAATGTCAGGCTAGCACAGTGAAAGAAGAGAGAATGGCAGGGTACTGTAGCAGTAAAACAATAATATATTTATTATTTTGCACTGTGACATAATACTGTAGCATACTAATTCATAGCCGGCTATCTTAAAACGGACGGCTGAGATTTATCAAATGACATCATAATGTTCTAGTATAAAATGGCAGAGGATACAAACCCTTGGACCGGAGCCCATCGGTGGGTTCAAGTGGCCCAACCCACTCGCTCAGCTTCTTTTTCTGTTTTTCGTGATTTCGTCGAGCGATCATCGGGTCGCAGCCCATTTTGATTGGGTCTTACGCCACGCTTCGTCCAGTTGAGCTACCAATATGGTCTTTAAAGAACTTACTTACTTACTGCTCCCTCTAGTTCACTTAGTTTATTTTAAAAAAAATTATCATAATGTATTGTTAATATTATTTTTTTATATGTTGTATTTTAATTGTTATATATATATATATTATTGACATATGTGTCTATTAATCTTATGATTTTTTCTTCTCATAATAAGTAGAGTCAGTAAAAACGGTATATATATATATATATAGAATCCACTATTTATTTTTCTTTAAAAATAGAGTATAGATAAAAAAAAACAAGGACTTGGTGGTAACAATGTTTATAGTAGTATAGACTTAGATTTATATAGATGCTATATATTCGGTTGAACATACAGACCGAGTAAAATACCCTTCTCAAAAGGAAAAAAAATTAGAGATACATATATACCATGTATATTGATTATTGGATGTGTGCAAGATTAAAAAGTCTTACAATTTGAAACCAAGGGAGTAGTAATTTGTGAATCGTCTGAAGATTCTTTCTGCTGCGTGCTATCGCCGCCCCCACGACAAAACTACTCTCCCTATTTTAAATATAGGGTGTATTTTGATCAAAATTACTCTATTACTATACTATAGCCATTGCATATCATAAAACTTTCTGTCCATGTGCAGATTTATTCATGGATCAATATATATGCATATACATATATTTTATACATGTATTTAAATTTATTAGCATCCAAATAAATCTATAAACATACTTAAAAAAAATCATATAACACGTAACGGAGGAAGTATCACTTACATGAAACACAAAATATAGGGGCAATTGCAAATCTGATCCTACTTTGAACGCAAACTACGAATTTGATCCTACTTTTTCAGCTTTGCAGATTTGACCCTTTTTTTCAAAAACGAAACAGCTAACTGACCTGCTCCGTGAAGGATGTTAAATGAAGGGCGACCTGACCGATTTGCCCGCTCTTTTGAACCTATTGTACGTTAACTTATAGGAAATAAATTTAGTATTTATTCGATAGATTTGTGGTTAGTTTGATATGAATAGTTTTAAATATGATAAATTTGAACTGAAATTAATATACTTCGAAATTTGGTTTTTATTTGATAACTTTGAGGATAATTTGATATATATATAATTTCAAATTTGATAATTTGAACTTAAATTAATAAAATTCGAAATTATAGCACGTAATTTCAGATTTTATTCACAAAACTTTGACAAAATCTATCGAATAAATGCCAAATTTTACAAAATTTTGATAGCATAACAACGTATATTTCAATCATTCATTCGAAATTTTAGCAGCATAATCATTTATTCGAAATTTCGACCACCACCATCGTGCGGCAGCTCTTCACCTTGCGGCTCGAGGCAACAACCACCATGCACGGGCGGCGCTGGTGAGGAGGAGGACGACGACGACGCGGGCAGCGCTCCCCTGTATGCGTGGTCGTGCGCGTGGTGGTGGTGCCTGGAATTAGGATGCAGCGACGGCGTGGCCGAGCTGCAGCACGATGCCGCCGCCTCCTCCCCCCAGCCCGCTGCCGACGCCACCGCTGCCTCCTACCCCCAGCCCGACGCCGCCCCCGCTGCCTCCTCCTCCCACGGCCCGATGCCACCGCCGCCGCCTCCTCCTCCCACGACCAACTCCTCCCCCACAGCGCTGCCGACGGACCGCCGCCGCCGCCACCTCCTCACGGCCCGACGGCCGGCGCGGATGCTGCTGCCTCCTCCCCCACAACCTGAGTTTAAACAGAGAGGAGGGATTGAAAAATATTAGTGAGGGGTAGTATAGTCCATTCATAATTAGATTTTATTTTTTTTATTTCATCTATCCTAAACCCTAACGGCATACATTAACGAGGGTACGGCTGCTTCGTTCTAAAAAAGAGGATCAAATTTGCAAAGTTGAAAAAGAATGATCATATTCATAATTAGCTTCAAAGTAGGATCAGATATGCAATTGTCCCAAAAATATAATAATAAAAATACTTCGAATATGAATATAATAATATTAATTTCGTGTCATAAAAATTATATCTTAACTATAATTTTTTTAAATATTTTTTCTAAAAGGACAAAATACGCTCAAAACTTGAAATGTAGGGAGTAGTAACTGCAATCATATATTATATTCCCTTGAATTATTCCTTTTGTTGGTGATGAATATTCCATCGTATTCGTGGCGGCAGCCGGCATGCAAGGCACGCATATCCCGACGTTTTCTCGCATAAAATATCTCGTGCAGAAACTAATAAATTAAAGAAGGCAGTGAAGTGAACTGATGATCCACGTCGTCAGAAAGTAATTAAACACACACATGTTCATCAGTGTGGCTGCTGTACTCGAAAGAATACAGAGACTATGAGCGACAGAAAGGGATGTGCACGATTTGTCTCGATCTCTTGCAGTGTTCAGAGCTTCAGATACGTACGCTTGCTATAGCTTGACGTAACCAAGGTTGGCTAGCTAGCTTAGCAAGCAAAGCTTTCTTGTCCTCTCACCAACCATGCATGAAAGTGACAAAGGAATGTGCTTAATTAATTTGCGTTCCGTTCAATTTTTTTTAACTCCAAAGAGTTTAAGACAAATCGCCAAAAAATTAATTAATGCTGGGGTGACGTGTGTGAATGTCTATATGGCTCAATTTCATATCAAAATCTAGCACACACCACACAAAAAAATATTTTTGGAGTTTTTATGTATTTGTTTGAGATTTATAAAAGTGACTATACAATATCAATAAAATAATCAATGTTTTATGTATGATTTTAGAAACCTAAAATAAATACTTAAAAATTTTTACGTACTATAAGATTTTGACATGAATATTTTTTAAAGTCATATAAATCAGAATTTAGAGATGATATAATATGTTTTTAGACCCTGATTCACCGAACAGTCCGTCCATAAGTTGCACTCACCGTAGCTTCTCTATATATATGATAATATTTGTGATATCATATTCAGTTCGTTCATTCTTTTTATTAATTAATTAAAACAATTATCAGAGCATGCAAGCTTTGAATCTAGTATACAGCTTGGCTCAAAAGTCAGTACATGTATTTACCTGGTTATACGTCTATATTCGTCCAAATGGTACTACAAGGCTGCTCTAGTATAAATAACATGTGTTGTCCGGTGGTTGCCAGTATTTATTTCCTAGCTCTTTTAAACAAGAGGTCAGCTGGCTGCTATACTGATGCTGTATTATGAATTTTAGACCAACTCCCATATTCGTGCAGACGACCGTAACTGCTTTGAGATTTGTTAAATGATTATAGACTAACCTATTCTCCTCACATAGATCTTATCAGGAATAATGTACATGCCACCAAATTAGCCGTGAGTATTACCGGTTCTAGGTACAGTTAATCGCCACGTGCACCTTAATTTGTTCGCTTCACCGAACCTTCCATGTAACTGTGTTCTGCCTTAGCTCATTATTGCTATCTCTGTGAAGAGCTAGGTGTGTTTGTCCATGTTTCCCTATATGCCTCTCAAACCTAATGTTGGCCTTCATTCCTTGTGGGTTTGGTGGTGTCACTATCATCTTGCCACCCCTCGTATCTTCACCACCAATTATCAGCCAGTGTTCATAGTTCCAGTCTTCAGCAATTATGGGGAACCGAGAACTCTCTTTCCTCTCCCCTTCCCTCTCCCACGGATGAGTCTCCCCTGATGTGCTGCCCAATGACGATTTTTTTATTAAATAAACGTTTTTAGCAAGTAATTTTATTACTAAATTATTGGGCAAAAATTTTTCCAAAACTGAACCTTTTGGCCACGCCAGTTGGTGACGTGGCAAGACAACGCTGGCACGCAGCCTGGTCGACGTGACAGTCTTGCCACGCCATTGTCAGTGGTGTGTCACCGACAATGGTGTGGTAAGACGTTTCGCCACACCAATGTTGATGGCGTGGTCAAAAGGTTTATACGGTGAAAATATTTTCTCCGAAGGTTTGGTAATAAAATTATTTATTAAAAAGGTTTAAAAAAATAAAAAAAAATTCCTGACAAACAGTGTCACTATCACGTGGGTATATAGAGATATGGACTTCGTATATCAGCCATTCAAAATCAGAGACGGTACGTTAGAAGATATGTTTCTCTCATATACACCCTGCTATCCCGTTGCCCATCCATGCTACCCATCCTAGACCAATTTTACGATCACCGATGAGTACATATCCGTGAGGAGAGATAGCACATATGGTTAGGTTTTAATCCAACAGCTAAGATCAGATCGATATAACAAATTATGAGTTAGTCGCGGAGAGGATCGATGTTCATTAATCAAAATCAAAAGTGCTAATAGTATATAAATGATCCCAATTTAACTAGCATAGCTGAAATTGTTCTTCTCCTTTTTTACTACATTAAACTAGTCACCAGCTTGTGTGTTGCATGGGATATTTATACTACAATTATAAATATTAGAATTCTAATATTGTGCTGAATATGTTAGTTACTTTGAAATTATAGCTGATTATATTTGAGAGAAAAGTTCACGTTAGTTACAAGTTATTAACTGATATATTTGAAATAGAACGCTAGATGGAGAATTCAAGAATATGAACACAACATCGTATTTATTATTTAAAAAAACAAAGGTACTACCTCCGTTTTAAGTCTTTCTAACATTGTCTAAATTCATTCACGAATGAATGTATATAATTTGTAGGTGTGTTTAGATTCATTTGTATCTATATGAACCTAGACAATGCTAAAAAGACTTATATTGTGAAACTAAGGGAGTATTAGAGATGCCAAGACAGATATAACATCCTATTTAATTATCACTTACGAAATTCAGTTGCATGATTTATTTAACCCGAACCCTTGACACAATATATATCTTCTGTCACGATAAAATGATCCGTCATGGTTCCGGCAATTACAAAATTAAGCTGCCAAAAACACACGGCAACGATCGATGCGACAGGAAAGTATAATTTCAACGTTGGTCGTCATGCGTAATTACTTTGTGTAGACGTTGAGGTGAATGGACACTAGGATCAAATAGGCTCGCTGAAAAAAAATAAAAATAAAAAATAGGCTCGCTGATATACCCAATATATCCGTAGTAATATAATGAGAAGCTATCTCTCTCTTTTTTTAAGGGAATTAGTACGAGGTGGTGCTATTTCATTGATTTTTAGGGAGAAAAGGTGTTACAGCCCCTAGGGAATAAAAAGGAAAAGTTAGACTAATTTCCAATTACAAGCTGAGAAGCTATCTCTCACCCATCAGAAAAAAAGATCAAAACCATGATTTGCACACATGCCAGATCTATAGCATATAGGACCATATAAACCGGTTACGTGAAATGCGGTAATTTAATTAAGACAAATCAAGCTAGTCGCTCTGTAAAAAATAAATGAATTCCAAAGATCTTGGGCAAATCCAAAACTGTTTTTCCAATAATGTTTTGAGGTTCCAATATACCAAACTCCAGGTAGTTGCGAAGAAATACAAGCCCGGAAACACATTATGTATCCCTGTCACACGTTGATAACTCTAAATAGTTTGATTTGTTAAGCATTTCTAACATATCGTCTAAATTTGGTCATTCATATCTTTATTTAGATAATTATCTAAAACAGTTTCATTATTGCTTTTTCAGTTCCTTCCGAAGTACTCAAACACCCCTGAATTGGTTATTCGTTGACGAGTCAACCAAATCTTTTCATGTAAACTTGAAAGCAATTCCTCGAGTACCAATTAGTATAAGTATAAATAGATTAATAATATACTTAAAAGTATCACAACATTTTTTTCCTATGAGATGCACATTAACAATTATTACTGCCTACAATGAAAATAACCAAAGATTAACAAACGCACGGCCATCATGCAACATATCTATCCTAATTTCACGCACTCTTTCTTCAGAACGGCCCCTGTGTGGGCCCACAATGTCAGTCTCCCAGGTTTGTCGACAGATTTCTGGCTTCTTTCTCTGTTTCTGCTGCAGCTCAGTTTAATTTTCTGGACAAAAACAAAATTAAAGCTATAAACTGGTGCAACTGTCCAAGTATCTACAGTGATCATAGAACAAGCTCGGATCAGCCAGCTCCATCACCATCCTGTAAATGTCGTCGTTGTATCCATCCTTGTAGTATTGATCACTCGGCGCCGGCGAGCTAAGAATGCTCTGGTGATCAGTCAGATGATCCTGGAACGCTGCCATCGCCGGCGAAGGCTCCGGCGCCGCCGCTGCTGGCTGGAGCATGTTATGATTACTGTTCCATTGGTCGTGAAAGTAGTGCGGGTTGTAGCCACCGTTCACGTTGCTCGCCGTCGCCGGAGCGTCGTGCTGCTCATGCTGCGCCTGCAGGCGGTTCATGTACTCGACGACGTCGTCGCCGTTGCTGTCGGACTCGACGCTGCCGGTGATCGAGCTCGCCGAGTCCGGCTGCGGCGCCGCGGCGGCGACGGCGAGCTGCGGTTGTGGCTGCCTCTTGTGGGTGATGTTCCTCTGGAAGATCCGGCAGATGGTCCACACTTCCTGCGATTTCGTCAATTCAAGGCAGCAGCAAAAATTCAGTTTGGTCTCATCGTCGTGGTGAGAACCCGACACGATCGATGACACGTGTCGATGCTTCGATCGCCACTGTTTCCACGCACGTGTGACTGTTCGCGGGAAACTGCATGGCCGGCGACGGACGTCGTCGTCGCCGGAGAAGGAGATCGATCGGTGTTACACGTATGTACGTACCGCTTCTTGCATGCTCGGCGGCGGGGAGGAGTCGGCGGCGGAGGAGGTCGGCGGAGGGAGGCGGAACTCGTGCATCATCCAGTCGGTCTTGGTGCCCTTGCCGGCGCTGCCGCGGTAGTAGACGAGGGACTTCTTGAGGCCGATGGCGCCGTCGCCGGCGGCAGAGCAGATGGGACGGTCGATGCCGGTGGCCTTCCAGAAGCCGGAGCCGGTGACCCTGTTGGGGCGGATGCTGTTCCGGTACTTCCTCCCGCGCAGGCAGAAGAAGTACCATTCCTTTTCGCTGCCCACCGTGCTCGTCTCTGCATGCATGCATCGACACGGTGATCAGTCTCATTTGTTAATCAATTAATTTTACTACTGAACTCATCGTCAGTCTCATCTCAAATTATCTAAAATTCATGCAAAATTTTGTGCTGTATTTATGTTCCTATTATATATAGTTCCTGAATTTACTCAATCATATGGCAAGGCAAACTATATTTCTTGTGGTATGAAATTTTAAATTCATGTTATATATGTTCTTACAGGAGATATTACAGTCGATCCTCGATAAAGAACATCAAGGTATCGGATTTTTCTCGTAAAATTTTGGTATCTAGATATGCAAGTTTTTATACTAAAAAAATATATGATATATGTAACATTGTAAGAATGGTAAAAATAAACTCATGTTCTTATTATCCCTTGAATTACTCTCTGTTCTTTAATTTTTATGCTATGTAAGAACATATCACATGCAACCGAAATTACCCAATCTTATGTGCGGGTATTGCTACTACTAGAAAATCAATCTAGCTAGCGTATACGCTAGAACATCCTGCTCCAATCTGAAGTAGTTTTGTCATGAACTAGCACATCATGAATGCTCTGATTTTATTCTTCTTCATTACTAAGAAACTGGCCGGTGATGATGATGCGCATGAACTTACTGAGGAAGTCTGACGGGTCATGCTTGTAGATGTCCATCTCCTTGATGATCTCGATGCTCAGCCGCTTTCCGGCGATCTTCCGGCGGAGGTAGAACGTCACGAGCTCTTCGTCGGTAGGGTGGAACCGGAACCCCGGGAGCACCAAATCATCGTCGTCTTCCTCCTCCTCCTCCCCCCTTAGATTCACCCCACCTCCAACCTCATCTTCAAAAACCCTACTCTTCATCTCTGCAGATGGCACCATATTGATTTTGCTCAATCGTTCGCCGTTCGTCCTCTTCGATCGAATCGACTCCGATATCCTCTAACCTAAACCAAACTAGGAGAGAATTGAAATGAATGACAGTGTTCTATGTTGCTGTGGATCCTGCAAGATTGGAGAGGAAGCATGTGTATTTATATGGCACTGATGGATGGATGCATAGTGAGCTAGGCAGCTATCTGTGGTCTGTGAAAGCTGCAAGAGGTAGCTAAGAAGCTCTAGCCTAGGATGGAGTCATGAAGGTTCATGTTGTGCTTGGTCCAAGTCTCTTGCTTTGACTTCTCCAGCAAACCATGTCCCTATCAAAATATATCAGCATTGGATGCATGTGTGTGTATGCTTGATTTTGACGATTCTTTCATGTAAAATAAATGCATATTAATTTAGTCATGTAGATTACCTGTGATACCATATTAATTACAGTGGCATGATTGTATATGTATGTAATGACGTAGATTACCAGTGCATGTACGGTACGGTCCTTGTTAATTAAGTTGTTGAGTATAGTTTTGATTTGTGTATGTGTTGGCTTAATTAATCATACTCCCTCGTCATTAAACGTTTAACACCGTTGACTTTTTTATATACGTTTGACTATTTGTTTTATTAAATTAATATTGTAAAATATGTAAAGCTATATATATGTATAAAAATAATTAATAATTATGTCAATTTTTGAGTAAGACAAATAGTCAAACATATATAAAAACATTTTTGCTATTGATCAAATGTTTGATTTTTTCTTCTTCTATCAAACACGCACCCAATAGATGGGGGCTGAGGAGAGGGCATGTATAGGCTTTTTGACTTGTATGCATGCTTTTAGATTATCATCTAATAATATTGACCAGATTTAATCGATAAAATTAAAATTTTTAAACATTTGATCACTAGACGGACCATATTACAGTATCCGGGTTAAAATTAAAGATAAGACAAGATATGCTCCCAGGCCCGTTCAGCCACGTCCAGGGAGAGAGACGTGCCGCCGAAGTTTACTGAGTCACCTTGACTAGATTATTTAATATTCACTTGGTTTAAGGTGTGACTGCTGGCTGCGTACCTGATTGATTTGTAAAATCTAGTACCATATAATATGCATGTGGCTTATGAATGAACTTTATCGAGATCTAGATCGTTGTTGGATAAAACATCAACGCTTCATATTTCTTAGAAAGAGCTTAAGATCATATATATGATAGAGAGCTAGGTGGGTCTGGAGTGGATTCAGTATGGGGCTATGGAAGCCCCTACTACATGTTGGATCCCCATAAAAGTTAGGGAAGAATAAGACGGAAAAAAGAGAGGGCCAAAGAAAGAAGGAGATAAACCCTTCTCCATTTTCATATATATATATATATATATATATATATATATATATATATATATATATATATATATCCTAGCATTCATTTGATTTAGACAATTAGCGGATGAAATATGATGAATGATCTATTTGATTTTTGATAAATTCAATATTATAGTAAGCCAAACAATTAACGAACTTGGAACAATGATATAAGAAATGTAGTAAATTAAAGAGCAAATATATTATATAGAAAACATATTTTTAGAAGCATGAAGTGAATAATGTGTTGCAGGAATTCGGTGGATAATCTTTTAAAAAAAAGTGGCCAAAGTGGAAATTGTTAGGGCATATGTAGATCTGCCCTTGTGCTATGTATACTCGATATTTATAAATGTTGTTGAATTAATCTAGTTATACTATGGAGTATCCATCTAGACCATTGAATTGATTACATTGTTAGATGGTATAACACACCTACTTGTTCTTTCTTAATCATGCCATCAATTGTTTACTACTGAATTAACCGACAAAGTGGCAAAGCAGTGTACTGATTGAGTTGTGCGCATTGGGAAAAGTATAAAGTAAATTTGACATGCTAACCAGCTGCCAAGTCCAGTCGTTCACCCTTTAAATCAAGGAAATTAACCACCAGTAAGTCTTAAAAATTTTACCTGTATGACTTAACATGCAATACTATCCAATTCAAGGCAAATATTGCATAGCATGGCAAAGAAGAAAGATAAGAAGCATGCGTAGAATTCTCCTTTGCCAATATGGTATCTATGTACAACGATTTTCTTGGGTGGTTGTTGGAGAAAAATAAAACGAAAAGGACCAGTATAAGAGTCGCAAGCTAGAAGCCGTCAACTTCTTCAAGATTTGATGGGTCCATCTGTGAGAAAACATTTTGTTCTATTCAATTGAGACACGCAATACATACTTAATTTATTCCTTTTGGTGACACTTTTAGTACTTGTATTGTTTAGGGGAAACAAAATTTTAGGGCTTCCTTATATAACACACACACTCAGACACTCTCTACCATGGAGAATGAGGGTACGCTGGGGTTTATAGTAGGAAGCATTATCCTACTACTTAGTTGTAGCTACTCCTTTCACGTCTAAGGTGTAGAAACACCTTTATATATATTTCTTCTCTCTTTCAACAGAAAGTACAAACTCTATACATGTAGTTATATCATTCACATGAGATTTAATAGTGTCCATACTTTCTGTTGGGTGGGAGCAAAAACAGGTATGAAAATGTTTTTCATCATGGACGTATTAGAAGTAGCTACACCTGATAATAGGATCTAATTAACTACATGGTGTAGCTACTTCCAGGTGTAGCTACTTCCAACACGTCCATGATGAAAAATATTTTCATACCTGTTTTTGCTCCCACCCAACAGAAAGTATGGACACTATTAAATCTCATGTGAATGATATAACTATATGTATAGAGTTTGTACTTTCTGTTGAAAGAGAGAAGAAATATATATAAAGGTGTTTCTGTACCTTACACATAAAGGGAGTAGCTACACCTGGTAGTAGGATAGAGGCTTATATATATATATATATATATATATATATATATATATATATATATATGAAAATTAGATCCTACTACCAGGTGTAGCTACTCCCTGCACGTTCATGATGAAAAACATTTTCATAACTGTTTCTGCTTCCACCCAACAGAAAGTATGGACACTATTAAATCTCATGTGAATGATATAACTACATGTATAGAGTTTGTACTTTCTGTTGGAAGAGAGAAGAAATATGTATAGAGGTATTTCTGCACCTTAGACGTGAAGGGAGTAGCTACATCTGGTAGTAGGATAGAGGCTTTCTATATATATATATAAATAGTTATGAAAATGTTTTTCATCATGGACGTGCAGGGAGTAGTTACACCTGGTAGTAGGATCTAATTTTCTCATATATATATACACACACGCTACAAACAGTCGTCTAAGCCGTTTGTTTATGGTTATTAATGCAGTAAGAATCAAGATATTTTATACGAATTCCCAAACCAAATTTCGTTAGATTGCCATATATTACACTTAAATTTAAGTGGAGCTATTGCATTTTGATTTAATAATGCAGCTTATTCAGTTAATTAGTTTAGTAACGTAGAGGAATATGACTACACACCAGATATGATTCACCAAATATATGATTGTATCTATTGGTTATTTCCAGTTGATTAATATTTTGCTGTTTTCTCACTTGCTCGACTAGTACACTCAATGTTTTAGAACTTCTCTGTCTGCGCTACCTCCTTTTCAAAAGCTGACTATTTCTAGCTACGTATATGGATAAGTATTTATTTAGATACATCAATTGTTATATTTTGCTATATAGATAGTAATTATTGTGAAATTTTCTCTTCACATAAAACCGTATACTATATTTTTTTTGTAGTTTGATGTGTCTTCATATTTTAAATATTTAATTAAAACAACGACCACATATTTATGCATGATAGAGTTGTCAATCAGTCTTCAAAACGATGGGGTCTTTTTTTTGGCTATTGCATAAAAAAACCAAACATCATTTACAAATAAAAAATAATTTATAAATAACTTTTATATACGTGTTTCCAGTGATCTAAATCCAAAGTTTAGAAAATAAAATAAGATGAAAAAACTAAAATTAACTCTAAAATTAAAGTTAAAAAATTAAATTTTAACATGTAAGCACAACTAAAAGCGAAAAGAGGGTGGATGAGTTAACAAAGGAGGAAGCATGAAGGTAAAAACAAAGAACTTTTGGACTCTTTGGAAAATATGACAGCTGATCGATGAGAGTCAATGTGCAACCCTTTCAATTAAGGTCTACCGAGAGATTTACGTGGAATAATCTTGTGTTTTACTTATGTCTCACACGTGCCAATCAATATCAAAAACTGAACTGTAATTTCGCCTCTCTCTCACAAATATCTATCATATAATAGCTATATATATATATATATATATATATATATATATATATATATATATATATATATATATATATATATATAGCTGAGATCAAATGTCCAAAGCCCCAACACACATGATTTTTTTTCTCCGATGTAAATCGTGCAAGTGGTTTGTGTACGGTCAAATGCAGCAATTGGTGATCTATCTATATGTTTGCAATCTTGGTTGATGGATTTTTTCCATGGATGAAAAAGAAACGACAAGCTATATAGTTGGAAAGGTCTCCATGGTAGGTATAGAAATAAACCTGTCAATGTGTTCAAGGATTATATACATTATCATTCACACGTGTGGCTAGAGATAAGCCAGCTATTAAACCATGACCAATAATTGATAAATCATTTATAAACACGTTGAAAACTCACATATAAAATGAGGACTTGCATCCATATATTTTGGGAGGAATATATATCGTTTGTGCAATGGTGCGTCTAGAAAAAATATTAGGAAAGACCAGACGAAAGAGAAATAAAGACTCATGAATGTTGATGTCTACTTGTAGCCCTAATTCTTTTCGGTAATACCAAAAATTTTGTTAATGGTACTAGGGGGCTACAATGACGTCGACCGGATAAAAGGGGCTAAAGCCCCCCTAACCCCGGTGGTAAATTTGCCCCTGTGTTTGTGGCCAAGCATCTTTTGTTTCCCATATGCTACTGTGGGTCTAATATGTTAATGCTACAAGGCAGTATCGTTGCACTTCTCTAGTGGACTAAACTCACTTCGCCATTTAGCAACCTTTTTGGAGGCTTATGGAATTCCTGTAGAAGTTAATGTACGTACATATTAATGTCTTTAAAATTCTTAGATTAGATGTATAAAAATTGTGTGTGTATAGCTCGTTTCATTTTTCATGATATTATTGAATTTTTAAAATATATAAAGTAAAAATATTTGCTAGAGTTCATGCGCCTAAAATTTTGTAGATTCTGTCACCTAAGATTGCATATTGCAAGCCTAATAAAACTAAAATACTATGCAATGTTAGTCCATTTAAACTACAGTTTTGATATGTGTGGTTTTATTTTGATCCTTATCTAAGTTTGAGCCTTTTCATGTAGTTTTATAAAATTTAATTATACATTTATTTCATGGAAATTTATTAATTTTGTTACATTAGAATAGTATATTCTTCAACTATCGGGGAGGGTAGAGATAAATAATAGGTACTTGGGGGAGTGATCGGAATCATCGGATTATCATCCAGGTGATAAGAGAAGTGACTATTTTTTTAAAAAAAAAAGAAATTGGAGCTTATGTAATTTAGACACTCCTGAAATAATAATTATTCCCTCTATCATAGAATATAAAATGCCTATATGGAGAGTGATTTACACAGATATTAAAGGGAGAGGTCAAATTAAATGGCAGGGTATTGTGATTTGCAGATAAAGAAAGTACGTGAAGAAATTAAATACATGATACGGGAGTATGTGAGAATTTGAGGATAAAATTTAAATTTTAGAACGGAGTAAGTAGCGGTTTATAAAGTTGTACTTCGATCAGGTCGTACCAATGTCCAATCTAAAACATGTTTTGTGCACAGAGGGAGTCTGTTATTTGACATTAATTGGTCGATGCATGGGTTGTAATATGCCACGTTTATGCCCACACCTGGGGCTTCGCTAGCTGTAAGACTTTTCTCCAGCATGGTTCACACTTCTAGGTACCATAATATCTCATCAAACCAAAACTGAAGCAATATACTCTAACCGGAAATACATGCATGACCAGCCAAATTTCTTGTTTAATTCAATAATTCAATATTGAAGTATTTTTCTCATCCCTAAGTAGGTACCATGAGGTACCGCTGTTTTCTATATAAAATTTTGATACCTATTTAAGATACCAAGAGATATCAAATTTTACGTACAAAACAATGTTACCTCCTGGTACTTTCTCAGGACAGTAAAATTGCTCTCAATATTATCATGCTGAATCAGCTGGCTTGTTTAATTCATTAACTCAATATTATCATACTGAATCAGCTGGCTTCCTTGTGGCCGTAGCATATGAAAATTGCACACATACTTTTGGAGAAAGTAGCTATAGCATGCAAACCCTGTAAATGTTCATGACCACATGACTTCCTTGCACTTAATTGATTAGTTAACTCATCTTTGACTGTCTGACTGATTTTTTTCCTGCAAGTTAATTTGTTCTTGTGGTATTAGTACTTTTATATACACTGTCAGAATTCAGAAGCCATTGACGTACTCTCCTCAATTATTCCTCCTGCACTATATTACAAACCTTCTTAATTATCTCTTCGCACAATAGCGTAAAGGTTTGTTTATACAGCTAAGTTTGATTAATTAATTTAACTCATCAGCTCCGAGAATATGCATGCATTGCAAGTCTTACGTATACGTATACGATGACGACTCAGCTTAAATATGGACATGTGAGTTTGGTGAGCTTGTTAGAAAAAAGTTTACTGGAGTAAAATTTTCAAACCGATTATAGGTCATGTCTAGCAAAAATAATAATAAATGTATGCCCAAATCCAAGTAAACATCCTTGTTTTCAAAATAAGGTCGATCATACACTAGCAGTACGACTAAGATTAGACTTCACCAACACAAACCGTCATCTAGTTTTCAAGAAAAAAAAACGTAATCCCTCCAGTTTAATAATTCGTGTTGTTTTAAACAATGATACGATTTTCTAAATTTATCTTTAACTATAATTTTATATTAAACTATATATATAAAGTAAATAAATGTTTACTAAGAAAAAAGGGGTAAAACAATCACAGGCAATAAGAAACAAAGGGAGAATGCATCACAATGAAATATTCATAATTCACAGATTTACAAATAAGAGGAGAGAGGCAACCTAGCTAGGGGAGGGAGGTGGCGGATCTAGTCTTCTCCACCAACGGATGTAGTTATCTCCGTCTTCAAGCCATAAGCGTGGTCATGCTCTGAGATAGGCGGGACGTCGTCGCTAAGGGTATTCTCAACCCATAATACTAGATGTAGTTTTCATAAACTCCACATCATCAAGAAACTAATACTAGACACTACTCTTTCAATTTAAACATCATTATTTCATACTTTAATTTAATGCTACTTATCTCACATAATACCTTGAATGTTGTGTAGAAACCATATTTCATGCAAGACATGATTTCATTCTCTTTTTTCATTTATTCACTTGTCATATCATTTTACATTCTAGATGGCAACTTAATTAATGTTATGGACAATCATTAGGTTGGAAATGCCCTAAAGTTTGGTTTTTTGTCACCAACTTCCTCGGTTGCGAGTTCGAAGCATATGCTGTTATTTTTCAGGATTGCCGGCATCAGATTCACATCTCCTGAGGCGTGCTATACTACTGAATTTGCTGCTAACGAGACCCACCTCTGCCAAATCCATAGGTACCAGGGCATGTTCTTGCCTGGTCTTCCACTCTTGTGACCCGCTTCTATCAGGTCCATAGCTCTTGAGGCATGTCATTCCTATTCATTGGTTGTTCCGTTACTTTCATGATCAGCCTTCACTGGATCCATAGCTACCGAGGCACGGCCTACCATTGTCTCATCCCAAGTGGCCTAGGCCGTGTTCGTCGGAGACGATAAGTTAACTTAACACTCTCATTTTTCACGCGCATTATTCTCGAACTACTAAACATTTGTATTTTTTTAAAAAAAATTATATAAAAGTTATTTCAAAAAATCATATTAATCTATTTATATTGTTTAATAATTAATAATTAATTAATCATGTAATAATCTATTACTACGTTTTCGCGCTAGATAAGTTAACTTATCCATGATCTTACCGAACTAGGCCCTAATCCCCGTCTCAAATTAGGGGTCTAACTCGTGTTGCCGATGGCCTCTAGTTCCATATCTAGTAATACCGACGGAGCTGACTCACTTCCCTCTTTCTATCACCAGCTAGGGTTGGTGTTGAGGAAAGGGATGGTGATGAGGAGAGGAGGGGGGAGGAGTACCGGTGGGCTAGGACTTAACCATGTACCACTTTCGGCTCTAGGGCTAGTGGTGTTTTTTTATAATATCGTGATTTTTGCATGTAGTCCTTTAAGAGGTGGCATATAAAAATAATCCGATGGCTTTCTTAGCACGACTGCTTGTGAAAAACTATAATCTATTGGTGTATTTTTATAGGTGAGACTTGTTTTAGGCCGCTTGTAGAAATAAATGAGTGTTGCGAAAATTGGTCTCTTTTTTAATAGTATAGATAACTAAAATTTTCAGGATACCATTTATCATGGTATGCAAGGTTGAATAAGTTTTCAAGTTGTTATTAGCTGTTTGACGGTGAGACGCTGAGACCTGGAATTGTGAAACGACCGGAGCAAATTAAAGAAATGCTTACTTATTACAGGTCTAAGTACGGTTTTGACAAGAAAAATGACCTTCTCCGGTTGAATCTCTGTGTATTGGAAATATTTTTCTGTGACAAGTTTGACAGAGAGCTTTAGAATTTAGTAGATGGGGAAATGCTTATATGCAGGTCCAACTATACGGTTTTGACCTGAAGAGAAAAAGAACACCAGTATATACAATTGTAAGGTTTTGTCACAACTGATCATTGTTTCTTCAGATGATGTAATTTCATTGCCATGGATAAAAGAACAGAGAAAATCTATGCCACCAATTAAGACTTGAAACTTCTCCTATTTTGTGCTCCTGTCAACTCGTATTAAAGAGAGCTGTGATATACTTGTAAAAAAAGGGAGATCAATTATGATCAACCTGAGTCTGAAACTGTTTTAGGCTAATTAGCATATGGCTCTTCTAGAACAAGTTCGACTGATGAACAAGTCACTACCAAATTGATAAGACGTTTTCATCTACTGGAGATTCGAGTTGTCTGCAAGTGTTCATAATGGCTAAGCTTATCTCTTCTCCTTTTCACCAACCTTTTACTTGTCTTCCCAATTTGAACTGTTCTCCCTGTTGCATGTATGAGTTTATTACACGAAATTATTGCTACAAAGTGAATGCATGCAAATGGGGTTGATTGCTTGGTTTTACCAGCTACAGATTTCAAAAGAACACAATAATTGTATATTCATCTTGTTTGTATGTATGATACAGGAAAGAATTCGCATTTGTTTTTGGGGAAAAAGGTTCATTCCTAATGATTAAATTCCTACAAAAGCTATTTGGTTTGTATGAATGAACTATATGATAACCAAAAAAATTTACTTTACTACAAATTATAGAGAGAAAACACCGAAAAATTTTCACCCACTTAAACATCTTGGAAAAATTCGAATGAATTGATGTAAAAAAATCTTGCTCTATTTCTATGGGTTAAAATTCCTTTAAGCCAAATGGCTTGGCATATATATATTTAAGGAAATTGAATACAGCTGGTATGTACTCGGCAATTTAGTTCATCTTAGACTTTTAGAGCACTGTCCTAAGATCCTGAATCAAAGCAAAACATAACTCCAATTCTACACGTTGACAAACATGGCACAACCACAATTCGACTATTTTATTCCACTTGGATACAAGGAACGCATTGCGAAAGAACTCATCAAGTCCATGAGCTCATAGTGAGCTTTGAATAAGAATGTTTCAATGAACTAAAACAAAAAGTTTAGTACAGGCCAACGGGATTAAAAATGGCACCAAGCTAGTTTAACCGTGGAAGGCATTCTCAGATACTGGTTGGCTATCAACAGGAATATCCAAACTGTTATCTTCAGATTCAGTGGTTACTTCTCTTACATCAGATGCTTCAGAAGGAGTATTCCAATCTGTGACCCCGATTGTAGGGATGTCGACTCCATCATCATCCAAATCAACTATGTTCTCAGTAAAGGGTATTGGATCTGTATCACTTAAGCAAGCTTTATCCACATTATCACCTTCCATCTCTACATGCTTTGAAGAAGTAGAGCACAGCTCCGACCTCTCCTCGCAGACTTGTTTTGTGCTAGTGTCTTGCCTGCGAAGAAAATATTACCCAATTTTATGATGCTTCTTAATGATTGAAAAAACAGGAAAATAAATAGAACATCTAGGCTGAACCTTTGTATTTGCGACTGTAGAGCATCCACAACAGCTACGAGTTCTTCCTTTTCTTTTATGGCAGACTCGAGTCTATTCACAGCATCCTTTATTCGCATGTCGGCATCTGCTGCTGAAACTCTTACTTTCTCTTCAGCTCTTACAACAGCTGCTTCTAAAATTACAGCATTTCCTCTAGCTTTTCCTAGTTCAGAACGCCACATTTGAGCCTCTTGAAGAGCAGAATCTCTTTCCTTGAGTAAATGATCCCTCTCTTCAGAAAGAAGCTTTGCCTTTTCTTCTGATTCCCTTAACTGTCAACACGAAATTGGATTCCCTTTAAAAACGCATATTTCTAGATTAAACATGAGGCATGAATACAGTATATCTATATACGATAAAATTTATAATAATATATAGATTCACTAAAATGGGTATTACCCGAAGCAATGACAGTTCAATTTGTTTTTCCTGATCTTGTTTCAGGCGCTCGAGTTCTGAAGATAAAAATCTTCTCTGTTCATCTATTGAATGAGCTGCAGAAGCAGCAGTTTCAGCTGCAGAAGCAGTCTCCTGTAATTTATCTGTGATTTCTCTGATGGTTGCATCGCGTGCACGAATATCTTGCAATAGCTGGTGCAGTTCATCATCTTTAACTCGAAGGGTCTCCTGTGTACAGTAAAAAACAGAGTTTAGTATTCAAACTAATGCCCACATTAAGTGATACAGAACCAATACCAAGGAAGGCATCTTGAAAACGTATATCCAATATATGAGTAGCCATTTTTTGTCAGCAAACATTAGTATAGAAAAAAAATATAAAAGGACACTGTTCAAACAACTATGCAGCCTTAATGAAGTCAACCTGCAAAGACATCCTGAGAACCAAATAGCTTATTGCATCTGAGAAGAAAATGAAAACATTTTTTTCTATCAATCAAATTACAACTTTAGAAGCATTTTTAATAGATTTATCAGAATCTTGCTAACTTTAGTACCACAGGGCTACTTGACTGTTTTTTTCCAGAAGTTTACCACAGAAACACTGTTGGCTGTTAGCCATGCAACCTGGTCATAGAAACATGTTATAAAAGAGAGATACCCATGTGGTGCTGCTAGTCCTGCTCATTAATGAAATTTGGAGATCTTTTTGTCGAGAACCAAAGAACAGGAACAAGTAGACGAACTTCTTTGAATGTGCCAAAGCAAACTATAATTTATCAGAGCTGCTGTTACTTTCTTGGAAAAAAACAAGGTTCTGTTCAGTTAGATGGATTTGTGGCAGTTTGAGAAGTTGTGTCAGATTATTGACTTCTTGTTATACTACTCAGTGGTCCGATAAGTTAAGTACTAGTAACTTGGTTTTCAAAAATAGTGGGGACATTTAGTTGAAAGGGTGTAACTGTAAGCCTACATTCATCAGTAATGATTTCTTTCACAATTGATTAAGAAGGTTTGATTCAGGTATTCCTTATAAGAAGTACAAAGAAGAGCTTACCATCATTAAAGTGAGATCATCTAATTGACCATTACTGAGTTTATTTGTGGTTGACCCCAAAGCTGCCTGCAGTGATATCTTCATTGCTGCCTCTACCTCTTTGGTTGCTTCAATTGCAGTCGCATTAGCCACAGCCACAACTGTAGCAACTTTTCCCAATTTGGTAGGGCCATTCCCACCCAATGAATTCACGGCTTCTTTGTGAGCTTGTAGCACTAACTGAGATGCACTGCAGGTAAAAAAAGAAATTTTACTAGGTTTCAGGATTCACGCCTGAAAAAAAATGGAGAAATAATAACACAAAGCATCAAAAGAAAGCCTTTAGCCAGCTTATAGCCCATTAGCTTAGTTGTTGGATTGGCAGGCAACTGATAGCAGTAGAAATTCAAACAGTGAACTCAAACACTCTGACTCTATGAAAACCAAACAGCTCGGTTTTCCACATAAATAAATAGTTAGGACATAAAGATAGGCTCCAACCTCAATGTGCCTCCAAGGACAAGTCCTCAAGTACTTTAATCATTTACTAAGATAAATACATATGCACCCAACTGATTTAATGCAAACATCAAAATATAAAATTTGTTAGAAAAGTACCGACTTTTAATATTTCAAGGCACTTATAGATTTCCAAACCTCAGTACTCAAAATTGCATGCCAGTATTGCACTACACCCGTGTTAACTTATAAGCAATCAGTTCTCTACTACCATGTGATTTTATTAGCATGCCAGTTTCTTGCAACAATGAATCATGTTGTACAAGTCTGACAAAAATGTATAGACTATCATTTTTCTCAAAACATATCGCAAGAAAGCATTTACAGTAGTTGAGCAGTTCTAAAAGCCAAGCCATTATATTACTTTCAACATTTGTCAGATATCCCAGAGTAGCAAGCTAGTATAGTGAAGGAAGAATGCTGAGCAAAATGTTTTAAAACAATAATAACATCAACAGTCATAGATCACAAGCTTACTGTAAAGTGGATACCCAAGCTCTTGCAGCGCTGGGAGTTTCTGCACAAAGAAAATATTCTTTTTTCTGTGGGGTTCCAATATCTAGAACACTAGTCAATGAACAAAACAAAATAAAGGTGCCCAAAATGAAGCCGTGAAATAAAGTAAGGTTAAAAATGCTAATCCATGTGGATACAGAAACAGCACCCCTCATATTTTGGCAGTCCACTGTACCAAATGAAGCATGAGTCAGTTTAGTGCTTTTGCTATAAGTCTGAAACACAATAGTGGACTAGGACTGAGGTAGATGTCGTACTGAAAGTTCGTCGGTGACAACATTACAGTGCTTGTTGAATCAAACACTATTATTCCCTTGACAGCTGCATCACTTCTACGAATCCTAAATGAGAAGTTGAACTATGATTACAAGATCAAACATTCTATGGTTCAAATATTCAAAAAGTGTTGTAACTCCGCATACTTGTATTCCATTTTTCCAGTTGCAGGATCGAGTATAACCCACCGCTCGTTCCATTTTCTTAGCTGACAATTGGAAGTGTGAATTTTATCAAGGGAAAATTGGAATATTGATATAGTATATTCAGTAATGCAAAAGCAAAAGAAAAAATAAGCATCACTAATGGACTAAGACATGAAAATTTATCAAGAAGTCAAAAGGGGAACCAGCATTTATTTTTACAAGAAACATTAGATTGCATCCAGAAAAGAAACAGAAAAGTAAGTTTCCAATTACATCCATGTATCCTGATGTGTGAACTAAACATCCTGGATAACAGAGAGAGGCAGGAAACATCCAGACAATCTCACAAGCCAACGACATACGTGAGACTTTGTACTTGGACACATTGCCTAATGCAACACGAGCACCTACCTTTTTTCTACAATGTGTCACTGTTATGGATTTTATTCACTGGTATACTTACACCAGAATCAACAAAGTAAAAGGTAATACTGCAAAATGTCAGTAACTCCTAAAACTCAAAACAAACACAAGCTAAGTACTACATAACAACACATTAGTCCTCTTACAGTAACAGGAAGAAAATGAGCTAATTCATCACCTGACCATAACCACACAGCAATAATAGCAGACTAGAATTTGCAGATATCAAGAAACAGATGAGAAAATGCTAGGGGGGGATAATTAAAAAAGCATGGAAAGGCAAGAGAAAAATTACTGTGTCGGATCGCTTCAAGAGAGGGCCCTGAAGGAGGTGGCGGCTGGAGGTGGAGGAGAGCTGCCGCCTCACCCTCTCCAAGCTGCTCTCCATCTCTCCCACCATCTGCAACCAATCAAGCACGCAACGCACAACCCAAGCAGGAAAAAAATATATCGCAGCTTCAGCGAGATTCCGCTCCAAACGAAACCACACCCCAACAAATTCCACCGATATTTGCGCACTAATCTGCGTGATCTCGGGAGAAGCAGTTGGAGGACTCACCGTGCTCCTCCCGCTCACCGCCATGGCCGCGCCGGATCAGGGGAACAGGTTGGGAGCGCTGCCCCCGCGCGCGCGAATTCGACGGAATGGAGGGACCGATTCGCAAAACGGGATCAATCTACTAGACGAATCTTCGATGAGCATCCGGTTTATATCACCGCTTTCGCCTCTCGAAGACGTATTTTGTAACACCACGTGGGTGATCCGGCTTATACGCTTTCGCATGACGAAGGCGTACTATAGAGTCCCGCCAAGAGGTTTATGCTTCCAAAGCTGGAAGGCGTAATAATTTTTCTCTCTACTCCTACCTGGATAGCACATTTATACTCTTTCGCAGCTCGAACGCGTATTCTGTAGTCTTCCCACGTGGTTGATCCTATTTGTGCGGAGCCTGAGATGGAGGCGAAGTGTAACTGCCTGCCACGTCACCGGCGTCGGCGTCGGCGCCGCCTCGATCTCCGCCGCCCTCCTCGAGGTCTATATAAAGATAGGGCACATCCAGAATCGGAGTCGCCGCCATCGCCTCCGTCTCCGTCGCCGTCGTCTGATCGATTTATTCCGAGATGGCTAGCAGCGCCGACGAGGAGTGGGTCTACGTCGTCCACGAGGACGAGGACGGCAATGCGGCGACGGTGGAGGCTTCGCCGGGGAGCGCAGCGGCGGGGGTCGCCGCGGCGGTGGGGGACGGCATGCTCCCCGGCGGCGCGTCGGACGACGACGTCGGCTACGACTACGACGCCACCTCGTACGACGCGGCGTACCCAGACGACAGCTTCCTGGACGACATCGCCTTAGGGGTCGCAAGCCTCCTCAAGATCGATGCCGATGCCGCCGTCGACGTCGAGGCGACACCACGTATCTTGCTCCACGACGGCGACCTTACACCGATCAACACCGACGCCGCCGCAGAGGAAGCACCGGCGAGCCCACCCTACGACGGGGAAGTACCAGAATTACCATACGCACCATCAGCAATGCACCGCTACGCCTATGGTGCGTACTACGGCGGCCAATACATATACGCCGCCACCTATTACCCATCCTACTACTTGCCGCCGACGCCACCTCACGTATACAATCTGTATGGCTACGGACCGTACACGCCGGAGCCACCACCGCAAGATTAGGCCAATTATTGTTACAGCATAGAACAGATATGTTATGTTCTTCAGATTAGCACTTTATTACAGCATAATAAACAGAGTGGTTTTTCTTCGGATTAGCACAGGTTTTTGTTCTTCAGATTTTAGTACTGGTGCTTTGTTTGTTTGTTTGGGTTTACAATCTTTTGGACAACTGCTTCAGATGCAATGTAAGCTCGAGGACAACCACATCACTGACTTTCTGATAGAAAAATGTGACAGCCAGACCATGTAAACCTTTTTGCTCTTGCAGCAGGAAGTTCTATATTAGCATCATCATGACATAAGCCACATAAACAACAAACAAAAGCTGATCAGATCACCTCTACTGAAGTTTCTATGACAAGAAGAAATCTACTGTATAAGTTACAGTAAGCAAAATCACCTCATGAGCGCATCCTCGAAAAAAAAAGATGAACCAAAAACTACTCATGAGCGGCATAAATTAAAGCTCAGTTGCCATCGCAACAAGTCTAAAGACGACGACTGCTCTGTTGTGAGCGACAAAAGTATGTATTTACAAAGGTGCCGTCATATGCTGTTCTTAATCTTCCACGTTCTGGATCTCACCCATCATTATACGGTTGCTGACTACGTTGAATCCTAAAACTGTTGCACTAACCTTCTTCCCCTTCTTCCCTTTCTTCTTTCCCCCACCATCCAGCTCCATCTCGGTGCTCGTGGCTCCTTTGGCTGCAGATGCATGGTTTGCACGCCCTGCGCCATCCACACGTGCGACACGGGTGCTGGGAGCTTGGAAGGCCATCTCGATCACATCGGTTGACAGGAAGGCCTTGTAGTTGAGGAACTTGTCAATGAACTCGCCGTTGCGGTCAAAAGAGCCAAGGTTCTCCCGGAGAAGCGTTTCTGCTTCAACAGTTGGTTGCTTGATGCAAAACTCGAGGAAACTTGTGTCTAAATGGGAAGAGTAGACCAAAGAATCAGATGTTGATACTTTAACAGCTCACATTCTATAACAGAGCAAAGCAAGATAAACAAGGATTGATGGAAGAGCAATTTAAAGATACCATTTGTTCCAGTGAGCCTGGACCACTCATCCTCGCACCAATCCCTGAAGTCCATTGCCTCTGCAGCAAAGGAGCAAACAGCTGTAGAAGAGACAATAGCGGATGGTTTTCAGAAACCTGGAAAAATCAACTAGCATACCTGTTCGCTTGTTTGCTGCCTCTGCTTTCCCTTTACCAGCATGGTTGGCGGTAGGAGCAGGAGAAACTGGCAGCCTGCTGGCCTGGGATTTTTGACGGTTCAACGGAGACTGGTCTTTAGTAATGGAGCTTCTAGTCTGACTTGAAAGAGTTGGGAATTCTGACCTGGTTAACAAAATAAGATAAATTCTGTGAAAATTGGAGATACAAGATTGAGAAATAGTGGAGTATATTCTAGTCACCAACGGGTAAAGTGCTCTACAGAAACTGTACCTGTATGCAGTGCAAACGTAGACCCCTACCTAATGAGCTATTAGCTCTGTTTCACATTATAAGATGTTCTAGTCCTTAGATTCATATGAATGCTATTGAGTCTGGACACATGTAACATATTCATTGATCCATGCATAAATCTAGATAGGGCCAAAGAATCTTACAATATGAAATGGAGGGATAAGCAAAAGGCTAGACTAATAAGGTAACAGACACATCAATTCACTAAATCGCAATGCCCCTTAACTCATAACAATGCATATAACTATATGCTTCAAATCATAATCCCCATTCGAAAAGATTGGCTTTGAGATGTAAAAAATGTGGGTATATTTCTGAACTATCCCAAGAAATGCACAAAGCATGCCTATGAAAAATCTCATGACTTTCTGCTAGTGAAATAAACTAGTGAGGCGCACTTCTCTTTTTTAGTTCTCAGGAGGACTTGCAGTTACAAGTTCGATAATGAACAACCTTTATGCTAGATTAAAGAAATTCAGAAGCATTTTTCTGAACCCCCGTTGGTGAGTCATAAGAGTGTAAATGCTATGTACATGCAAGGAGGATAATGAGCTTCAAAGAAATTGCAACGGCCACCAAATTCTAACATGAACTACCATCAGATGATATGCTATGCAAGTGAGCACTAGTCATTCATGATGACCACATCATTTCACTAATCAAACATGTAGGTAAAACTTCACCCATCCCCATCAGAAAGTAAAATACTAGCATATAGGCTATATGGTGCATAGATGTTCTAATAGAATTACAACAAACACAACATGACAATGTGGTCCTAATTCTGTAATTCAGCTTGGCCATTAATTTTTGCTCATGCATTGCTCATTTTACAGGGGAAAAATGTGAAGGACATAATCAAATCTGTCAATCAATAGTAACAAATAAACTGAGTAAATATGAAAAACATTGTAAATGCAAAGAACATACTGTTTCTTATCTTGTTTAGAATGTTCAGATGGGCCCCAAAACAAATCATCTTCAGCATTGGATTTAGAACGACTGGATGCATTAGAGTTCATCTGGACAGGAGCAGCAGCCTTTGATGGAGATGAGCCAGAAGCTTGCCAGGAAGAAACATTTGCATGATTCCTTTGGTTAGTAGACACCTTTGCTGGAGTTGGTGAGGGTGGTTGCTGCTGGACAACAGCAGATCTTCTTTCTTGCTCTCTTTGGATATCTCTCAAAGACAAAGGTTTTTGCACCTTTGCTGACTCATTGGACCATGCTGGAGCTGGCACTGCACTTGTCAGATCACTCTTCCAGGGAACAAAATCTCCAAGAGATGGACCACTTGGTAGAGCCGGTAGTATTTCTTTCTCTTGAAGTGATTGCTTTGAAGGTTTTCCCTTTTCAGTAGGTACAGATACAGTCAATGAATCAAAGGAACCAATAGGTGATGGGGCTTTGACTGCAGATCCTTTTGCTTTTGATGCCTTTTTCTTGCTCTTCTTAGAGTCCTTGGCCTCAATGAAGTCGCTATCATCAAGGGCAGGAGCATCAGGCTGAACAACAGCGGAAGAGAGAGACAGAAAAGCCACATCATTAGTATTGCCCATGTTTTCATTATCTGTGTTACTGGACCTTGCTAAAACTTCTTCAGCCAATAAATCATGCAACTGGCTTCTCCTATTCCTTGAGTCACCAACACTTTCCTGGCCATCCACCGATTTACTTACAGCAGTCAATTGTTGGTCCAAAGTGGTTGCCATGCCATTCCAAGGAATTGATGGCACTGAAGTTGCTGAAACAGCTGGCTTAGCATTCTCCATTGCTAATCCCCTCTGTGCTCTAAGTTGTTCCTCAGCTTGAATTTCCAGAAGTGATTTAGGTCTAGGCCCCTGAGTAGGTTTCCACCCACGCTGGTTTGCCACGGCAGCATTAGGTTCCCATTCACCTTTGTTAGTATCATAATCCTCAGGAAGACTTCTCGGAGGTAAACCTACAGATGATTCAAATCCTAGCGGTGGGTCAGCAGATTTAGAGGACTTTTCCACTTTGATGGGGGAACCCCAAAATAGCTCATCCACATCATCGTGCAAGTCATACTTAGCTCCGCCCTGATCAGAACCATCAACTTGAGTTTCCTGCCTTGGTGGCTGAGAAGTAACTGTCTTTGGAGCTCCTTTGGCTACATCCACAACTGTCTGTTTCTTCTTCTGCTTCTTTTTCTTTTCTGTTTTTTTAATATCCTGTGTATCAGAAGCTTTAACTTCGGTTGCAATAGTTGGCTCATTGCCACTGGGGATATTTTCTGGAGATATTTTCAAATCTAGCACCTGATTGGAAATATGAGATGACAATACTTCAGATTTTGGATCCAATGGTGCCGCAAGAAAATCCTTAGATGCACTTGGAGCTGCTCCAGTGACCTTAGTAGATCCAGAACCCAAAATATTATCAGATAAGATTTCTACCTTTCCTGTTCCAACGCCCCTTGCATAAGAGGTGACCTCCTGTTCAGAAGAATCCTCTTCACACCTATTTGCAACTTCCGTTAGCATCGGGTTCATCACACTGGCTTTTAATTGTGTATTGACATCAACCAGGTCTTCCAACTTCTGAGGGTGGGAATAGCGTTCTTTTGAAGGTACACCAACAAAAAGTTCGTGGGGCAGTAAAGTAGGTAGAGAGCTTTGAGATGGGCCTACACCCTCCATACCCTTATCCATAATACTTGGATCACTCAGTTGTTGCCCCTCCTGTGTACCATGGGCAGTCAAAACCCGATCAGCCTGAAGAACCTCTTTCATTTTCTGAAAGCCAAGATTCGAAGAATCACCCGTTGGCAATGAAGTACGCTGTGACGCATAAGGATCATCAGGTTGCTGATTGGAATGCCCAAGAGGTATAACTTGAGAAAGCAAGTGCTGTTGCTGCAACAACAGCTGCTGCTGCTGCTCAAGTTGCAGCAATTGCAATCGTTGCTTCTGTTGCTGTTGCATTTGTTGCTGCTGTTGCATTTGCTGCTGCTGTTGCTGCTGCTGTTTGAGCAATATCATCTTGTCCAACATAGAGAGTTGAGGCTGAGGTTGAGGTTGAGGTTGAGGAGGCACCACAGGTATCTGTGGTTGCAATTGTAGCTGTGACAGCAGATATTGGTGCTGCAACCTAGCTAACAGTTGTGGATCTTGGGATATTTCAGCACGTAACTTATCAGGTGCCAAATGAGCTAATTGTGACATGTTCAGCGGCATGAAGTTTTGCTGTTGAATAGCAGTGGTGGCTTGTTGGGAACTCTGCATACTTGCACCATGAATGTTAAGTGACCCTTGAGTGAGATCCATACCATGCTCATGAGGATCAATATTTTTAGCTTCGGGGTAGTTTGACCATGCTGGTAACCCAGAATTAGAAGCAGGTGCTTGAGGTTTCTCTGCAGAGTGCAGCATCGCAAGCAAGTCAACATTCTGAGATTGCAAAGCTTGGTGAGGTGGATCAACCATGGGAGGGTGCAATTTAGTGTGTAGAGCAGATGCTTCTATATCTTTGTTTTGTACTTGTGCAGATGTAATACCATCTCCTGACCAAAATGAACCAGGGTTTTGCGAAGATTTTTGCCTCTCCAACAATCTTTTCTGTGCCAAAAGGTAATTCATGCTGTTCCCAGTCTCACCTCCAGACATGGTAATATTACCAAAACCACTGCTGCCATATTCAGTCATACCTGATTCAAAAAGAAAAGGAAAACTTGTGTTAAACCAGGATGTGTGGATGACTGGAATTATGTCTATAAAGAAACAACAAATGAAATGAAATAGCCAATAATAGCATTCTTGCTAATAAAACAAACCTCCAGTCATAGCAAGAATTTCAGCTGAAGGATCACGAGCATTACTAGACATAAGTGATTCCAAGAAGCGATTTTGAGCTTCAATTGCACCGTCATTCCTGCTTGGCCCACTGTCAAATGTTCCAACACCAGCTGATCCCGCATGTGTGTTACTCAAACTGACAAAATTCCCAGTTGGTAGAGTTTCTGGCATTAGCATATCACTGGGCTTTGCTGTGTTAAACCCTGGAGGTGGTCTTGCCTTTGCTCGTAAATGAGGCATAACATCACCAAGCACTAAGAAAGGAGCATCAGGGGGTGCATTTGCAACACGAACTAGCAAATCAATACCAAAGTAACCAGCCTCAAACCAGCCAATTATGTCAGCACCAGAAAAGGGGCCTTGAACTTGACCTTGTGGATCTTTGTAATATAAAGATAAGCTTTCTGGATTAGGATGATTTTGAGTGGCAAATCCATCAACACCTGTAATACCAGCAACTTTACTTTCCTGATCTAATGCAAAGGGAATTTGCTGCGCATAGTCAGTAGCTGGTCCAAGCCTATGTTCTCCAATAAGCCGAGATCTTTGTGGAACAACATAAGCAGAAGTCTCTGGCCGCAAGGAATCCACTCTGGCCGGCAAATCAGTATTACCAGGAAGACCTATTATAAACCAACAGTGGCAGCATTTAGCATGGAAAATGGATTTAACAGACACTATGCAAGAACTTAAAAAAGAACGGCAGTGCAATAATAACAGCACCAAGTGAGCTGGTATGACAGTCTTCAACGAGTCTTCAAAAAATACAAAGAACAGCAAGGACTTCAAATGGCCTAAGAATTTACAGCACAAAGGTCATATCGATAGATTAGTTTGCAAACACTATAGCATAGTTCTACAGAATGTTTTTTAATCCAAGAAGCTATGAATGTTGTCATGTCCAAAAGAACACAGAATGCTTGCAGCTGCAAGCTTTATCTTGTCCAACCAAATTTACTACAGGCGCAAACAAAAAACTGGTTATTACCAAATGAATGTAGAACCTTTTCATAATTCATAGTATGTTCCATTCATTTTTGGGCTCCTTTCAGGGGAATACATTACATGACTAGGTTTTGTCCTAAAATTGAAAAGAGATGCTTCGAAGTGAGTGTCGAATTGTTGAATGGTTGTAAACAAGGTCAAGGGTGAATGAACATATTATCATCTGTGTAACCATGATGCTTATTCAACTAATGATATGCAGTGTACAAGAAAACTGTGAAGACAGAAAGGGTACCCCTGAGACTTGCAGCTGTTTCTCCCTTGAATTCTTCCATGCCACCTTGTTGATCTTCTCTACCACCTAATTAAAAAGAGAACATTCAATTAGGAAGATAAAAAAATCATTTTAGTATTACACAACAATGTAAGCAAACTGCTTAAAACATAATTTTGATTGTTTTAATGGAGAAATATCAGGATTACTTTTTCCAACAGGGCCATCTTTGGAAGCTTGATGGACGCCACTGTTTATGATATCCCCTTTGTCGATTGCTTTTAAGATGGCCTATAAACATAATTAGAACTGTGAGATAAGGAAACTGTGCTGTAATAATAAGATCATTCCACTTGAGAAGATCATAGCATGAAATTACCGCTTCTTCAGCAGTAGGAGCAGACAATGCTATAGGTTCCAAAGTTTCTTCTTGCATAAATACAGATAGATCATCGCAGACATCAGGGGGCATCTTGAAGTCAGTAACATGAGAAGTTCTGTATATGTCAAGCAGTTTCATTCTACTATATCTAAATGCTGTGCGATCTCCTGATGCACCACCAGGCCTGTCAGAAAGTAGGCCAATATGGAATGGACGTGATGATCCTGAACTAGCTGTATTTGTACTTCCAGATGTAAATTTTCCACGAGAACTTTGAAAACTTGCAATTTCATTGTCAGGCTTCCCCCTGCCATATCCATATGTTGCAGATGATTTTTGTGTAGTCTGTGAGGGGTGATGGGATGAATCTCCCCGTCCACGGCCCACAGGATAGCTAGATTTCCATGATCTGGAAATATTATCATCTCTTTCAGTATCCTTCTCATGATTGTTGCCATCTTTTCCATGAGCTATGTAGTGAGAGAAACCTTTGTCACGGGCAGCATCACCATCTTTGCCTGAATCACCCCATCTATCACGCCAATTCTCAGATTCTTTATCATTAGGACCCCAACGAGTACTCCACTTGTTATCACGACGTTGGTCATAGTTTCCCTCCTTGTTAGTGGAGTCACCCCAGCGTTCCTGTGGAGGACGACGACCATCCACAGAGTACTTGGAGGAGTCATCTGACCATCTTTCCAATTTGCGTGTATCACCATGTTCCTTGTCTGTCTCCCTCCAGCGGTTCCACCGGAGGGCAGAATTTGGTTCTCTTTCATCATCACGCCAGCGTTCACGACGCCCAGTTTCACCATCAAGCACAGAAGCCCTGAAAACATCCTTTTTCTTTGCACTGTAGTTCATGTCTTCATCATTCACTGATGTCTTTGAACCATCTAAACGAGCACCCAGTAAAATGGATTCCTGCCACAAGCAATCAACAATCTTCAGTACAGATAAGCAAAGCAAATAATAATAGATGATATTATACACCTAAAAAGTATCCTACTATTATAACCTAGCACACCCACAAGCAATCAACAATCTTCAGTACAGATAAGCAAAGCAAATAATAATAGATGTTATTATACACCTATCCTACTATTACAATCTAGCACACCCAGTTCCCTAAGTATAGCTATTGACCAAACTATTCAATGCCTATTGCCTAACCTTGTTCTCTCCCACCTTCATAAGCCACTGAGGAGAAAGAGGCATCTCAGTGTCCAGTCCTTGCTTGTCTGCAAAAAAAATAAAAGCTATCACAAATGAGGTATGGAACATGCTCCGCTGATAAAGAATAATGCATAAAACACAGATTATGGTTTATGCACAATTAACAGAATATGTTGCCAACACAACCATCCATCTCTCCATCAGTTTGTAACTCACAAAAGATTAACCAAATAAGGGACCAATAGTTAGACAGGACAGAATGAAAGGCATTTGAACAATATGCCTCAAACCAGCACAACTAGATCAGGGTTTCGGACATTACTTGAAAAACGTTTTACCAGAATATTAGCAGAGTGAACATTTAAATCAAACACGATCCTAGAAAAACTCGTGGTTTTTCCTTCACATGTTGTGTAAACACTCTAAACAGGCGCTATTATATGCGTAGCTACATCAAATCCAACTTTCTCATATAGCAGGGTGTGCCATTTCTCAGACATGCTAGTGCTAACAACATCAAAGCATAAGTTGCCACCAATAGAACAAAAGGCACACCATCCACACACGCGCAAAAAGACATATATCTGTGAGCACCTACGGCAGAAATCAAAGAAATAAAATGCAGGGAAGAGAAACCGTTTCAGCCAAATCAACCGCGCAAAGTCCTACACAGACCGAGGTTACACCAGGACCATTGCATCTAATCCGCCCAAATCCAGCACGATTTGCACGGCCCTTGACGCCCCAACACTCGTCTCACCATCAGGTTCCAGCTGGGGCAGCCACGATATCGCAGCCACCCAAAACCCCCAAACCCAGGGAACGGCGGCGCGGATCGAACGGCCGCACTGGAACCAAGTCGAGCCGGCCGGACAGCCGCAGGAGCACTAGGGTTCCGGCCCGGTGCGACGGATCGAGAGGGGAGGGGAGGGGAGGGGAGACGGTGGGGTGAGCGGGGGGAGGACCTTTGGCGATCTGCGGCGGTGGAGGGGCGTCGACGGCGAGGCGGCGGCGGAAGTCGGCATTGGCGCGGTCCGGAGTGGCGGCCATGGCGGCGGCGGCGGCGGCGAAAACCCTAGTTGGGAGGTTTGTGAGCGAGGAGGGAAAGAGAAGGCGAGCGAGCGAAGGGGAAGAGACTGTTGGCTCCGCCCGGATAAAAAAGGGCAGCCGCACGCACTCGGTGCCGTGCTTGCTCGAGGACGGGAATTTTTCCGTCTGAGCCCCTCACTTGCTTGGAAATGTCTTCCACAACTTCTTGTATCTGGGTTGTCTCAGTATCTTTTCGCATTTTTGTGTGTGTATCGGGTTATTTATAGTATTTGTTTGCGTCTTTAGTAATCTATATCTTAGAATGGCATATCAAATATGACTCATCAACACGTAGATTGAGATATAGATATCAGAACAGCGGTGAACACATCTAGCGGCCCAAGCAACCCGCTGCATATTTATAGCTAGCCCACGAGTACCTCCCAGTTGTTTAAGCTCGGGGATTGTAGCTTGTTCAATCGGGCCCATATGTAAATTCACCCTAGCACTTTTATGGGTCATGTTGGCTAATGTAAAAAATATAAACCATGTATTCGCTAAGTGGCTAAAGTGACACAGAATGTGTTTACTAACATGATATACCAAGTAGTTGTAATAATGTATGTGTTTCTTGCTAGGTAATATCAATATGCAATCACGAGTTAATTACTTAATTCAAGAATGAAGATAGCACAACGCAAGCAGGAGCCAATCTAGCTCACGCCATCACTACACCTGTCCAGTTCACCGAGTGAACATGGTGTAGAGTAGCAGTAGCGCAAGGGGTAACCAACCACTAATATGACTCCCTTTGTCTATATGACTATGACCACTTACGAGGCTGCAAGTGTAGTCTATCGGCATAGCATCGTAATGTTGACATCAATCATTGAGTGGGCATAGGTATGGTGGTGTCTTCAAGGAGCACTGTGAAAAGTTGAAGAAATGACGAGTTGTGCAAGTACAGTGTGGTATAGCGATGAATTAATCAATCTACTTGTGTGTTGTATGTGTATATTTGTTTGGGCCCCTACTTGTCGTGGGTCATAGGCTATCACACTTATTGCACTTGCACTATCCCAGAGAGCATTGCGCGGATAGGGTCTATGGGGTTTTGATTCACGGTAGAGTTATTGTGGTATAAAGTAAAGATCGGAAAGGACGAATAAGACATCAAAATCATATTAAGAGGTGTTTTTTTGTCAGTGGCTGAGATTTCTCATACTTTAATGTGTTATGTTTCCTCCCATATTATTATATGACAAAGGTACATAAGTTCGAAATGCTAATATTAGGATATGCAAAGTGTTCTAGTTTCCACGTATAGACTATTTTTCATGGAAAAAGCTAAACAACATATTTACAAACAAAAAATCTATAAATAAAACTTTATATATATATTTTTAGCAATATAAAAGTAGATGCCAGAAAATGAACTTCGATAAAAAAAACCTAAAATCAACTCCAAATTTTAGTTTAAAAATTCAAATTTTAGCATATAAGTAGAGGCAAAAGCGAAAAGATAAAGTTGTATACATGAGTGAAAGCACCGGGTATCTATCAAACTCTTGGTCAGGTCTAAAAAAAATAATACTCCTACTATAACACTCGTGGCTCTTGAGTGGCACCCAGATGCATGAAGCTACAAATTCGCATAAAGTAATATCTACGCAAATGCGGGGGGCTCGGAGCAAAAACGCCCTGCATCGTAATGGCCTGACCTGAGTAGTGAGTACTCCCCAAGGCCGGTCAGAAACCGACGCTAGGTGTCCCCTGTAAAGCTCAGCGGTGCAAGCGTGGAACGCCTCGATGGGCGGCTACGTGTTAATTAGCCTTAACCGGCAATCATCTTTACATGAAGAATATATAGCACAAGTCAGGGTTGTTGCTTATCTCCTATTACAAAGGAACCAATCATATCTATAAGCTAACAACCCTATCTTAGCTATATGTTACATTATCATACGTGCTAATCTAACACTCCCCCTCAATCTTAGCCTACAGGTTAAGATTGTTTCTAAACATTTCCATCTGTCGAACAGTCAGTGTCTTGGTAAAACCATCTGCAACTTGATCTTGCGTTGAGATATACTCAACCTCAAGCAATTTACGAGCAACTCGTTCTTTGACAAAATGGTAATCAACCTCTATATGTTTCGTTCTGGCATGAAACACAGGATTTGCGGTCAAATATTTAGCACCAATATTGTCACACCATACCTTTGTTGTTCTAGGCGCGTGAATCCCAAGCTCCTGCAACAAAGTTTGTATCCACATAATTTCGGCTGTCACATTGGCTAAAGCTTTATATTTTGCTTCTGTACTGGGCCTTGACACTGTAGGTTGTTTTCGTGCACTCCATGAGACAAGATTGGGTCCTATGAAAACTGCGAATCCTCCAGTAGACCTCCTGTCATCAAGACAACCTGCCCAATCTGCATCAATGAATCCACTTACAAGCAGCGAGCTAGCCTTTGTAACCTTTAAGCCGAGCTTCATAGTATGTTTAACATATCTTAATATTCTTTTAACGGCTGCCCAATGATCTGTGGTTGGAACATGTAAATATTGGCATACTTTATTAACCGAGAAAGAAATATCGGGTCTGGTTAATGTTAAAATATTGTAAAGCTCCAACAATGCTACGATACTGATAGCTATCATTAGGACCAAGCAAGGCTCCCCTTGCGCTGACAATTTTTCAGATATGGATAACGGTGTGTTGACTGGTTTACAGTCCATCATACCTACTCTCTTCAGAATATCTGAAGCATATTTCTCTTGTGTCAATATAATTCCATCATGAGCTTTATTTACTTCAATCCCTAGGAAGAAGTGAAGATCACCTAGATCTTTTAAAGCAAATTCTTGACTCAGATCTTGTAGTAAGCCTAAGGTGGCCTTCTCTGAAGAGCTGGCTACAATAATGTCATCAACATATACAATCATATATACTGTAATGCCATTTTTGTTATAGAGAAACAAAGATGTGTCGGGCTTTGATAGCACAAACCCCAATTCAATTAGTTTTGTGCTCAACCGTGAGTACCATGCTCTGGGTGTCTGCTTGAGACCATAGAGGGCTTTATCTAGTTTACCGACATAGTTAGGAGCATCAGGCTTTTCATACCCTGGTGGCTGGCGCATATAAACCTCTTCTTCTAAGATCCCATGCAGAAAGGCATTTTGCACATCAAGCTGACGAAGACTCCAACCTTTAGAGATTGCTATAGACAACATTGTTCTTATGGTTGTAGCTTTTACAACAGGATTAAATGTATCCTCATAATCGATACCATATCTCTGTTTAAAACCTTTGGCAACCAATCTAGCTTTATATCTATCTAGGCTCCCATCAGCCTTTCTCTTTATTTTATAAACCCATTTGCAGTCTATAATATTAATGCCTTTCTTAGCGGGGACTAAATGCCAGGTCTTATTTTTTATTAGTGCCTGGTATTCTGTATTCATGGCTTCCTTCCAATTTTTGTTACCCAATGCCTCAGATAAATTCTGCGGTTCTCCAGATGATGTAAAACAACCATACTTCACTGTACCATCAGTATAAATTTTCTCTTTTCGTATGCCACTTTGCAATCTAGTCTTTGGTCTGTGAAGGGTTGGCTCACCTTGGAGTGCTAGAGATCCGGGCGACGCTGAAGATCCACTGGCGATGGTCGGCAAGATCCCTCCTTCTGGTGGTGCGCCTGCCTGCTGTTGCCATGCAGCCGCTGGAGACAGGTTTGTCGTGGTGGAGGTGGGCGCTTCTGCCGACTCGCCGCAGGCAGCCCCCGGTCTCCAGTCTCATCAGGACGAGGTAGCATCGATCCCGATGGTTGCTGTGTTGATTCTGCTGCAGGTATCCTAGCGTGTGCAGCAGGGTCTTCGCCAGCACTGTTGTCACGTTCGGCTGCTGCATCCTGGACCTGATTTCCCAGAACTTCAGTGCTGCCATCAACCTGTTCTGCAGGAGCATGCTCAGTGCAAGTGTTAGTAGCAACAGGTATGGCATGCATATGATCAATACTAGTTAATACTCCCCCTTGGTCATATGCGGATGGTGCAAGATCAGGAGGAAGGAGGGCAATTTCAGCCCGAAGGAGAGCACCGGCATTAGGACGAAGTTTTGAGAAATGAAATTCTTATTCATCAAAGGTGACATCTCTGGATATGTAAACTCGACCCGTAGTAACATCCAGACATTTAAAACCTTTGTAAAGGTTGCTAAAGCCAAGAAAAACACACTGTTTGGATCGAAATTGTAGCTTGTGTGTATTGTAGGGGCGGAGATTTGGCCAACACGCGCAGCCAAAAGTGCGAAGAGAATTATAATCTGGGTTTTGATGTGAGAGACGAGCAAGGGGTGTATCAAAGTTAATGACTTTGCTTGGGAGGCGATTTATAAGGTATGTGGCTGCAAGGAAGGCCTCATCCCAATATTTGAGTGGCATGAAGGCATGAGCTAGGAGGGATAACCCAACTTCAACAATATGACGATGTTTTCTCTCGACAGTACCGTTTTGTTGATGTGTGTGAGGGCAGGATACTTGGTGAGATATACCAATCTCCTGAAAGAACGAATGTAACCTTTGATACTCTCCTCCCCAGTCTGTTTGCATGGATAAAATCTTGCGATTAAACTGTCTTTCGACCATAGCTTGGAATTCACGAAATTTATCGAACACCTCAAATTTGTACTTGAGAAAATAAACCCACACAAACTTACTATAATCATCAATAAAGCTAACATAATAATGTTTGGCCCCAACAGAATTAGAGGTCGGCCCCAAACATCAGAATGAATAAGTTCTAAAGGATGACTTGAGATACTAGTAGACTTAGGAAAAGGCAATTGATGAGACTTTGCCTGTTGACAGGCATCACACACTGACTCACTAGGAGATTTGTTGCTACATGGCAACTTATTTTGATTAATAACTCTAAGAACTATGGACTTAGAAGCATGCCCTAAACGACCATGCCATCGTTCAAATGATGGCGTAACAGTAAAAGCTTGCTTTGTTCTAGCATCTGTTGGCAGCGGGTAGAGACCACGCCGGCAAGGACCTTCAAGAATGATCTTCCTCGTTGCCTTGTCCTTGATCAAAAAATACTTTTGGTGAATTTCAAGAAAAGCATAATTATCAGCAACAAGTCTATGAACAGATACTAGGTTTTTAGATGCCTTTGGTACATGTAGAATATTTTTGAGATGCAGGGAACGATCAGGAGTATGATCAGGAGTATTAACATAGGATTGACCAATATGATGAATAGCCATACCTTCACCACTTGCCGTATGAATTTGATCGGTTCTCTTGTACTTCTCATGTGTAGTTAGTCTGTCCAGCTGGCTGGTGATGTGATCTGTTGCTCCGGTGTCGACATACCAATTTGAGTCGTACCCGTAGCTGTGTGTGGCGGCTCCTCCTAGGTTCTCATCTGGAACATAGTTCTCATTGTAGCGGTGCCAGCAGTCAGAGGCAACATGCCCCTTTTTGTGACATAACTGGCAAGTCGGCCTGTTATCTGTTCCACCGCGACCACCACCACGGCCGCGATAGCTGCCGCGTGCACCACCGCCGCGATTGCCTCGACCGCGAGTGTTGAAGTTGCCGCGGCCTCCACTGCTACTGCCACCACGATTGTTGCTGTTGTTTCCACCACGGCCGCCAGATGTAGCCGAGTATGCTTGCCTGATCTTAATTCTGTTTTCAAAGCCAAGAAGTTGTGAGTATACTTCTGCTACTGTGATCGGAGCGTTTTTGGCAACAAGTGCCTCAACCACCGGATCATAATCTGCATCAAGACCATTTATAATGTAAGCAACAAGTTCCTCTTCATCTACTGGTTTTCCTGTTGCTGCAATTTCATCACCGAGTGATCGCATCTTGTTGATGTACTCGGTAACAGTGGCTTGACCCTTCTGTGTTGTTATGAGAGCCAGCCGAACATTGATCGCGCCTGCGCGTGATCGAGTCGAGAATGTGTTCTCGATTGTCTTCCATGCTGCTGCTGCTGTCGCTGCACTAGCAACCTGAGACAATATTTCCCTGGTTACTGAAGAAAATAGGAAACCAAGAACCTGCTGGTCCGTGGCAATCCACTCGCTATACGCCGGGTTTGCAATCTTGATGGTTTTTCCTCCATCTTCTTCTTTCTTGTCAATCTCGGCATCAGGCGGAGCTGCTGTGCTGAGGAGATGCCCTTCCAGCCGTGCGCCCCTGAGAGCCGTGAGAACTTGCGCCGACCAGAGGGAGTAATTCTGTTTGGTTAGCTTCTCAGAGATTTGAAGCCCAAACAGTGGATTTGCGAAGGCTGCAGGAGAGGAGGACGAACTCGCCATGATCTAATCTACACGAGAAAGCTCTGATACCATGTAAAGCTCAGAGGCGCAAGCGTGGAACGCCTCGATGGGCGGCTGCGTGTTAATTAGCCTTAACCGGCAATCATCTTTACATGAAGAATATATAGCACAAGTCAGGGTTGTTGCTTATCTCCTATTACAATGAAACCAATTATATCTATAAGCTAACAACCCTATCTTAGCTAATCTAACATCCCCCGCACCACGCACACAGAAGTGTAACCATCCTCTCCTCCACGTCAGCTCGCTCGCTGCAAGGCAGCTTCCTACTTCCACAACGACGAGAGGCGTGCAAGAATAGCAAGCGCGCCAAATGGCATCGCCCGCCGCCGTGGCGCCGCCGCATCTCCCTCTTCCTCCTCCATTGACCTCCACCACGCATGGCCCTTCCGCCTCCGGTGATTGATCAACTGTCTCGATCTCTTGATTGATTCGTCCTATGGCAATTTGCGCGCTCTTCCATTGCACCGGAATTCAGACATGCGAGGGGTTTGATCTTCCTTTCTTCTTTTTTTGGTTTCTCAGATCGATCGTTTGATTCGACGTTGAAGGTTGAAACCGAGTTTGTTTGTGTTCGTCCGTGAATCGTTCGATCTCTGGACGTCCAATTCGTGGCATGTCTTCCGATCCCTCGCGGTCGTCGCCGACGGCCACCGATTGTGTGGCTGAGGCGTCGACGTCATCGCTGGCCGCCGCCGCCTCGATGGCGCATGTCTACTTGCCGTCGCACGATGCAAGACGCCTCAGTGACAGCCACCATAAAGGGGCCGGTGGGCTCAACGTGACGTCGGAGGTCGTCGTCGCCGCCGTCGGCGCCGCGCTGCTCCTCGTCCTCCTGCTCGCGGCCTGCGCCTGCTGCTCCCGGAGCAGCAGGAGGAGGAAGGCCAGGCAGCGGTGGCAGAACCATCACGACGCCTTCGGGTACCAAGGTGAGGCACGCACGCCGTTGCTGTGACCTGTCGTGCTCGCCGTGATTTCTTGACCATCACGACGGCAATGGCGCGCGGCGCAGGTGACAACACGACGTACTACTACCACTACACCGGCGGCACGAAGCCGGCGCCGCAGAATAAGATCGCCCCGTCGCCGATCAACTGGCACGCGGCGCCCGGGCGGCCGGTGCCGAACATGCACTCGACGGGCCCGCACGGCCGGCCGCCGCTCGTGCCGCCGCCGCCGCCTCCCGTGCCGGCCGGGCTCGACAAGAACGCGTTCAGCTACGAGGAGCTCGCGGCGGCGACGAGCGACTTCTCGGAGGAGAACCTGCTGGGGCAGGGCGGGTTCGGGTACGTGTACCGCGGCGTGCTCCCCGACGGGAAGGAGGTGGCGGTGAAGCAGCTCAGCTCCGGGAGCGGGCAGGGCGAGCGCGAGTTCCAGGCGGAGGTGGACATGATCAGCCGCGTCCACCACCGCCACCTCGTCCCCCTCGTCGGCTACTGCATCGCCGGCGCGCACCGCCTCCTCGTCTACGACTTCGTCCCTAACAACACCCTCGAGCACCACCTCCATGGGAAGGGGTCGCCGGTGATGAAGTGGACGACGAGGCTGCGCATCGCCGTCGGCTCAGCCAAGGGGCTCGCCTACCTGCACGAGGAGTGTAAGCTCAGCTGCTCTCGCAGCCATTTTCGTTCAGTTTTCATCAATGGCTGTTCAAATGTTGCAGGCAATCCTCGGATCATTCACCGGGACATCAAGTCGGCCAACATTCTCCTGGACAACAGCTTCGAGGCTCTGGTAAATCATCGATCAATTGATGAACCAAGCTGCAGACATTGTTGGGGATTGGATCTTGATTTTGATTGAAATGGTGCTTGGTTGAGGTGGCTGACTTTGGGATGGTGAAGCTGACGAGCGAGAATGACACGCACGTTTCGACGAGGGTGATGGGGACGTTCGGGTACCTGGCGCCGGAGTACGCGTCGAGCGGGAAGCTGACGGACAAGTCGGACGTCTTCTCCTACGGCGTGATGCTGCTCGAGCTGCTCACCGGCCGCCGCCCCGCCGACCGCTCCTCCTACGGCGCCGACTGCCTCGTCGACTGGGCGCGCCAGGCGCTGCCTCGCGCGATGGCCGACGGCGGCTTCGACGCCCTCGTCGACCCGCGGCTGCGCGGCGACTACGACCGGCCCGACGCGGCGCGCGTCGCCGCCTGCGCCGCCGCCTGCGTCCGCCACGCCGGCAGGAGGCGCCCCAAGATGAGCCAGGTGAGAACGCGCGCGGGCGCAGGACACTGGCAGTCGGTCGCGTCGCTGATCGTGTGCCTGCAGATCGTGAAGGTGCTCGAGGGGGACGTGTCGCCGGAGGAGCTCAGCGACGGCGTGCGGCCGGGGCAGAGCGCCATTTCCAGCGGCGACTCGAGCTCGGGGTCGGAGTACGGGTCGGGATCGTACACGGCGCAGATGGAGCGGATCAGGAAGGCATCGGCGTTGCCCAGCCCGGATTATAGCGCCGAGTACCCCGGCTCCATCCCGGAGTTCGGCTACCCGTCGCCGGCAAGCAGCGCCGGCGGCCATGTTCCTTCCAGTGAGCGTGTTAACCAGCGGCATCAGGGTCACCGGTAAACTGTATCATGCATGCGGCCGGCAGGTGTACGTCATAATTCTTAACACGTTAGGAATATCTTGACTTTTGATAAGCATTTCGATATAGGCAAAGCAGTAAAAAAAAATAGTCGTCAAAACACTGTTATATTACATTTCAATTCAGAGCTAGATAGTCATAGTCCCTTCGTTTTTTTTTTACTTAGCATAATTGACTTTTGAATTTATATTTGACCGTTCATCTTATTTAATTTTTTATACAAATATATGCAAAATGATAAAAGAAGTGTCCCACGGTATTTTCTTAAGATGCTAAAATCGCTTGAAGATTAATTATCATACGAGTGAGGTGTATGTGCTAGGAGTGGAGAGAGAGAGAGTGGGACATTGCTAACAAGCTGAACTGTAGGATGGGGGTTATGTCTATGGCTACGGAAGCAATTTTTTAGCACACGGGTGTATATATATACCTGTTGCTTGCATGTCATCTAAATAGTTCTTAAAAAATATGGAAAAATTTAAGAAAATAGTTTAATATGAGTTATATCACTCCACCAACATGCAAGTTTAAATTCATCTTCTACAAGTTGTAGCAAAAATAACAAAACAATTATGAATATGCGTATAGTTAGTTTCAGTTTTATTTGTTTTTTCTATAACTTATAGAAGTTGAATTTAAACTTACATGTTTGTGAAGTGATATAACTCATATTAATCTATCTTATCAATTTTTTCATATTTTTAATGGATATTTAGTTGGATACAAGCACATGTGTGTACCTATACCCGTATGCTAAAAACTGTTTCCCCCGTAGCTACCTATGAATAAAGAGAAAGTGGGGATGAGAGATTTGCAACCTATTATGCAGAAGCTGGAAAAAAAAGACTTACTGTTATCTTATGGGGTCACTTATCTTATGTTACATGAATGCAGAGTTTTTGGCTGGGAAAATTGGTTGACAAATGGCTCATTGAGGGAAGAGTGTGAAATTCTGGAGTGGTGTGTGGTGTAGCCAGGCCCCTCTCAAGATTTTTTTCCCAGACTTTACAGCATTAGTAGAGTCCAAGAGACGACCGTCAAAAGTTTGCTCAAAAAATAAGATTGTGGGAGGCTGGACAATTCGCATGAGCTTTTCCTGGGGCAACTAAGAGCATCCCCAACAGCTCATATGTCCTATCCTCTATCCTGAAAAATAGAGGATGAAGACTACAAATTAAGCTTCAACCGAATGGCTATTCTATCATCTATTTTTAGATGTCATCCATATTAGGAGAGAACCTTCATATTTAGGTGATCTCTCTCCATCATCCAAAGAGATATAAATGATGTCATATATGGATGATCTAGTGGAGTACATAAAGATATGAATGATAAAACTAGTTTAGATGGTCATCCAAATGAAGATATGGATGACCAAATTTAGATGAGCTGTTAGGGATACTTTAAGGCGGCTGAGGCCTAAGAATGTTCTGGCTGATGACATTTAGACATGGTTTAGATTTTAGGGTGTCTAGTCCTTAGAGTGGTGACCTGAGTTCGTCTAGCTTTTTAGCTTTCTAGCTTTCTAGCTTCTGCTCCGATTGGTTTAGCTGTTGCTCTTGTTTAGCAGTGGACTTTGTTTTGTTTTTTTTTTCTGTTTAAGCTGCTTGATTGTTTTTGTTCTGTAAACTCTGTTCTGCTTCCTGTTGCGTTTTATTCCAAAGCCAGGTAATGAAACTGCCTTCTATAAAAAAAAATCATTGTAAGAAAAGCACAAAGCTACTAAATTCGCTGTAAGAAAAGCACAAAGGTATTAAATTCGTTGTAAGAAAAGCACAAATCATCCAATAAACAACGCACGGGCCATATGACCCAGCCACCTAGGCGAATCTCTCTCCCCAACCCTCTCTATCAGGGTTCTTTTTGTCCATTGCTAAAAAAATTGGCAGCGCATCAAAACTACCCAAATCAGCAAATTTTGGTCCAGAGTTCCCACGAGAAATTTAAACATTTTGAAAGAATCTGGCTTAAAGATAGCAAATATACAAGAACATTGTAGACAACTAAAGAACTTAAAATAACTTATTAAGACTGGACTTTTTTCCAATTGAATGGGGAAAACCATATGTAATGCGGTTGATCTTATATGTCCTCAAGTCAAATATGGAGAAATAAGGAGAAGGGGAAGGGAGAGGAAGAACCTTAGGGTGGGAGGAGGAGGAGCGCCGACGCTAGGCGGAGAGTGAATGAGACCGGCCTGAACTTCCTAGGGAGAGAGCGCATAGCCATATTCATGCCGATGACTCTGGTTGTTGGGTGTGAGATCGAGGGAGGGAAGCAACTGCTTAGGGCTTGTTTCGCTCTGTTATTCTTTCCTTCTCCCGCAGGGCTGCACTGTACTACACCAATTAATCAAACAGTCTAATTATCGAACAAAATCAGTTCAAACATGATAAATTATAAACCAGATGATAGCAAATTACCTGATATCAGAAAATATCAACAAATAACATCTAATATCATCACCATTGCACGGCGAGGGTAGTACAAATGGCGCAATGGCGTGCAGGGGAGGCACGGAGGGCGAACGGAGATCGGCGCCAACGGCAAGGCCAACAGAGGGGAGTAGAGTGGACGGAGATCGGCATCATGGGTGGACATCGGCGTTGTGGTCTTGCGTGAAGGGAGCAACGTGACATGGGCGTATAGGGGAGGCGGCGTCGGCTGGGCGTATAGGGGAGGCGGTGTCGGCAGCACGAGCGCGGGGGAGCGGCTCACTAATTACTCCCGCTCCTGTGGTCACGCCAACGACTCAGGCCCTATTCGGCAGTGGGGCATAAGTTAACTTATGCCCTGGTATGAAAAACATAGTAATAGATTAGTACATGATTAATTAATTATTAATTATTAAAAATATAAAATAGATTAATATGATTTTTAAAACAACTTTACTATAGAAAAATTTTGCAAAAAATACACCGTTTAGCAGTTCAGAAAACGTGTGCGTAGAAAACGAGGGAGGCTTAGTTAACTTATGGCGTGGCCGGACGCAACCTCATTAATTATTCCCGTTCAGACGGATGTCCATTTTCTTTATGCTTTAAGAAAGCTAAAAATAAGATTTACTCGTGATTACCTTTACATCGTTCGATTGCTATACACAAATAATGGTTGGAATTGAACTATAGTAAGCGGTGTAGATAAAGTTTAGAATCTCAAACTACAAAATGCAAATTTATGGACCCAAGTAAACCGGCTAGTATGCTTATACTTGATTTATACTTAAATGGCGCATATAGCTTTTTGTCACATGTTTAATCATTTGTTTTATTTAAAAAATATACAAATATAATTTATCCTTAAAACACATTTAATAATAAATTAAATAATAATAAAGTAAATAATAATTGCGTAAGATTTTTTAAATGAGAGAGTGGTTAAATGTGTGCTTAAAATCGTCATTTATAAAACCGGGGGGAGCATTTTACTCTACAGCATTATAACTCATCTTAGACCCCATCCGTTTCAACTTTTCCCTCTGGCTTAGCCAGCGGCTAATTGCATTTGTATGATTCTTCATCTTTTTTTTTAACGTCGTTACTTTTGAATTTACTTTTGTTGTCCTTATTTAAAATTTATGTCAAAATATGTAAAATTATAAGCCATGTTTAGAGCCTATATAGTAATAAATCAAATCATAAAAAAGACAAATAATTATATAAATTTTTGAATAAGGCGAATAGCAAAAATATAGATATAAAATCAATAGTGTTAAATAAAAAATTGAAGGAAATTAGCATGGTTCAGAATTTCCAGACCAGTTATCTGCCTGTACCTTCCATCAGCATCAAGTATTCAAGTGAACACATACATCATATATAGTTGTCTCTGACGCAAATAATCAGACCTGTGATGTTGATCAGCACCATCATATATACCAATAGAAAAAAAAACCAGCAATGAGCTAGTGCTAAGTTAACAGGCAACATCACAGTTCCATACGACGTACTTCCTCCATCACAAAATAAACCAATTTTTCATTTTTTACCTATAATTTTTTACTCTTCATCTTATTTAAAAATTTTTTACGATTAATATTTTTATTTTTATTAGATGATAAATCATAAATAGTACTTTACATGTGACTAATTTTTTCTAATTTCTTAAAAAATTTTTAAATAACACGAATGGTCAAACGATAGGAAAAAACCAAAAAAAATTGGTTTTTTTTTTGCACGGAGAGAGTAGGAGGTAAGTAGTCGCCGATCAGACAAGCCGAGATGGCGATGGCAGTACTTACTTTGGCTCGTCGTTTGGTTGGGCGGCGGATGCGCCGCGTTCCGCTTTCCCCATCCATACTCGTGTACACGCCGCCCTCCACTGATGTTGTTGCAACTGTCTCAACAGCGTGTGCAAGTGCCTCTCTCCAAGTAAATCCACTCTGCTAATTACGCCTGAACCATTTACATTACGCTTCTGCCCTTGTCCGATCGAGCTGGGAACTTCATTAATTTCTGGCCAAAACTTGATTTGTTTTTCTTTTAGTTAATTAGCCGTGCAAAATATGATAAACCTCTATTTTGGTTGGTCTTGCTAGTAAAATATGATAAACCTCTATTTTGGTTGGTCTTGCTACGTAACTAAAACCGTGCAACATACATTAGTTTGTCTTGCTAGTAAAATATGATAAACCTCTATTTTGCACCATCAGTGGTGGCAAAATTCTTAACCACACCATAGCAAGTCTAACGAAATCTTGTCGTATCCTTTTAAGTTAGTGACATATGATAACTACCTTCCTAGAAGGAAATATTGCCATAATTATGACTACTATTATTCAATTAAACAGGAGAAAATCTAATAAATGCATTTACAAATACTTAATTTTAAGAAATACAATCGATGTATCGATGAGTGCAAGTTCTTAAAAATGTCACAATATAAACAAATTTGTTTGAGAAATATCATCATTATTAGCGTTCCGTCAGTATTTCCCTGTTAAATTCGTGTAATATGAGTAATGTATTTAATTGTGGAAATGTACGCAACCTTAATGACGATAACATTTTTTAAACAAACCATTTATACGATGACATTTCGTTGAACTTACCTTCGTCAATGGCATGTTTTAAACTTATATGCTTAGATATATATATATATATAATTTGTATATAGTTTTAGATTCATTATAGTAATATACAGTAGTAGCACTAAAATAATATTACCACAATTCCTAGATATTTGACGCCGTTGATTTTTTATACACGTTTGACCTTTTGTCATATTTAAATTTTTATAAAACATGTAAAGCTATATATATACATAAAAATATATTTAACAATAAATAAAATAATTAATAATTATATAATTTTTTAAATAAAATAAATAATTAAACGTGTATAAAAAAATCAATGACGTCAAGTACGGAGAGAGAGCGTTTCGATGAAAAAGCATTAACCAATGACATTATCGTAAATAAACACTCAAAATCGAGGGCATAATCGTCCCGTCAAAACCCGCCCTCTTGACGTCAAGAGGGCATAAACGACCTACCCCCCTCCTCCCTCTCGCTCTCTACCACCCTCCCCCTTCGTCTCCTTCCTCCGCCGCCCTCTCCCGTCCCCCTCCGCCTCCGCCTCCGCCTCCGCCTCTCCATCGCCGGCGTGCGTGCGGTGCCCTGAGATCTACCCGAGATGTGGCGCGGCTGCGTCTCGCGTGGCCTCAGGAGCCTCTCCAAGGGCAGGGCCACCTCCTCCGACCCCGTCTCCGTCTCCGCCGCCGCCGCCGCTAGGCTCCTCTCCACCACGACCTCGGTACTCCCTTGATCCTTTGCAGCGTCGGTTGATCGGCGCGAGTGTTTCCAGGGAGTATCGATCGATTTGCTGGGGGTTTAGAACCCCGGATGTGTTTCGGGATGTAGTTTTTTTTTTGTCTGCTTGTGGTGTGTGTGGGTTTGATTTCCGATGTGATGTTGAGAGGGTTTTGCTTCGAGAAATGGGCGGCGATTGATGGTTGTGTGATGTGCAGTCGTCGTACACGGTGGTGGATCACTCGTATGACGCGGTCGTGGTGGGGGCCGGCGGCGCGGGGCTCCGCGCGGCGATCGGGCTCTCCGAGCACGGCTTCAACACCGCTTGCATCACCAAGCTCTTCCCCACGCGGTCGCACACCGTCGCGGCGCAGGTACTGCCACGCATCGCTTGCTGCGACAACTAACTTAGGATTTGCATTTTGGTGACACGGAAGACTTCGTGCATCGTACAAACATTGGGTGATGGACATTATCAGATGCTGATTACTATGCGCGTGCAATTTGTGTTGGTTGGTTGATTAGTTTTAGATTGGGCTTGATATGACGCGTTGTGTCTCTGTCCTATGTAATGTTTTTGTGTACTGCAGTATTCTAGTCAGATGAATAAAGAGATAAATATGGTTAGGTAGTAGCTAGAGAGCTAGACTGCTAGTTTGAACACTATCAGGGAAATTCACAGCACACCAATGATCAGCAGAAATGCCCTGCTTTCTCAACAGAAAAGGTCAAATTTGAATATAGATGTGCTCTTCAGATCAGCATTTAGTGAAAGGAGGTATGATGACGATGGTGGGATTCTATATCCAACAGTCTGTTAGCAAGAATAAATGCACTGTATGAATTTATAACTTTCAGTTTTGGCACTTCTGCTTGTCTGTTTTTAAGCTTTTCTTGTTCTCCACCCTTTGAGTCAGGTGCTAATTTCACAATGCATTGTGTGTGCAGATCTGATGTATTCCTTGATTTGCCATGTTTCTGTTATTTGTAGTGATATGGATACTATACAAATAAACTTTTAAATCGATTGATGCTTATATTGCTGTCCTACCAAGTTATTTTGTGTTTTCAGCAGCTGTATTAGGTATGTCTAAACATGTAGGTTAACATATAAATTTCTTCTTTTCAAAATAATTGGACTGATGTATTTTATTCTATTGATATGCACCATTAGAGCCTTCTCTTATTTTTGAATTGCTTTGGAATGTTTATGAGCTTCAGTCATGTATTTATTTGCAAGACTATATGCAGGGTGGCATAAATGCTGCTCTTGGAAACATGACGGAAGATGACTGGAGGTGGCATATGTATGACACTGTCAAGGGGAGTGATTGGCTTGGTAAGCTGCATCATCAGGAATTCTTATTCGTGGTTTTTTTTACTTCATTTAGTCTACAAAACACCTAGAGGTTATAATTGTTTTAGAGAGTTAATATGGAGTGGCATCGTTTGTCAACTACTCTTTTGTTCTATAGTGTCATCCATTTATTCTCTGCCTAACATTCCATTATCCATTTCCAGGTGACCAGGATTCTATTCAATATATGTGCAGAGAAGCACCAAAAGCAGTTATAGAACTTGAAAACTATGGCTTGCCATTTTCAAGAACTGAAGATGGGAAGATATACCAGCGTGCCTTTGGAGGCCAGAGCTTAGATTTTGGGAAAGGTCATAACTTTCTAAAATTATTTTGAAAAGACAACCTTGACCTATAGTATTATTCCTGTCCCTATAACTGTCTGCCATCTGCAGGTGGACAGGCGTACCGATGTGCATGTGCTGCTGACAGAACAGGACATGCTATGCTACACACACTATATGGTCAAGCAATGAAGCATAATACTCAGTTTTTCGTAGAATATTTTGCACTAGACCTTATTATGGACAGTGAAGGTAAGACAGCTAGTTTTTTAGATACTGTATCTTTCTACGCTGTGTTTATACAAGACTCAGTTGTAATCTATCTTGTACTTATTCCTAGGTGCAATCCGTCGTTGTTTAAATTGTTTCATTTTAATAATTGTGTTGTTCCTCGTGTGTGTCTGTTCAATCATAACACAAGTTGTTGGCACCTAGCATTGTAGAACACTCTTCTGTAGTTGCAAATATCTCATTCACATCCATGTATTTTTCTTGTTCCTTCTTACATTGGGGGTGTATGAAGTTTATTCAAGCACTCCATAGAAGTTTTATTGATTACTTTGTAATGCTGTTTTCAGGCACCTGTCAGGGGGTCATTGCTTTGAACATGGAGGATGGCACCCTTCACCGTTTCCGTGCTTCAAATACAATTCTGGCCACAGGAGTAAGATTTTTCACAGGTTTGAATGCTGGATGACAAATGTGCTAGCTTTGTTTGACTGTGCAATGCCTCTCTTTGTCTTATGGAAACAGGGTTATGGCAGAGCCTACTTCTCAGCAACCTCAGCTCACACATGCACTGGAGATGGCAACGCTATGGTTGCACGTGCTGGTTTACCACTTCAGGTTAGTCTTGTTACTTAGTGCTGATTTATTAGTTACTATTCCATGCCTCTATCCTGATTACACTTGCCTGACATATGTGTGCAGGACCTTGAGTTTGTGCAGTTCCATCCTACAGGCATTTATGGGGCTGGATGCCTCATCACTGAAGGTTGTATATTCAACTTTTCATTCATGCGCTCAGTGTCTTAGGAATTCTCTTGTAATCTTGTTTATGTATTCTAGTTTGTGGATGATAGTTTCTTCTGTTGATGTTGCACTTGTATTCTTTTGCTGACAACCTCTGGGTCTTAATTCTCATTTAATCATCAGGTTCCCGTGGTGAAGGTGGTATCCTTAGGAATAGTGAAGGCGAGCGTTTCATGGAACGATATGCTCCTACTGCAAAAGATCTTGCTTCTCGAGATGTTGTTTCAAGATCTATGACAATGGAAATCAGAGAAGGCCGTGGTGTTGGTATGCTCAATTCTATTCACCTTATGTCTTACATTCAGAATTGTGTTAGCTCTTGAAACTTATCTTTCTTTCTGATTACTTCAGGGCCATTGAAGGACCACATCTATTTGCACCTTAACCATCTGCCTCCTGAAGTTCTTAAGGAGAGGCTTCCTGGTATTTCTGAAACTGCTGCTATTTTTGCTGGTGTTGATGTCACCAAGGAGCCCATTCCTGTCCTGCCTACTGTGCACTACAATATGGGTGGGATCCCAACAAATTACCATGGAGAGGTTTGCATTGAGTGACAGATAGGCATTATCATGGATAACATTTCCCCTTGCTGATTTTTAATAGAAGTTGTTCTGTTCTATATATCAGGTGGTGACTATCAAGGGTGACAATCCTGATTCTGTTGTTCCTGGTCTGATGGCTGCGGGAGAAGCGGCATGTGCATCCGTTCATGGTGCAAACCGTCTGGGTGCAAATTCACTTCTTGACATAGTTGTGTTTGGCAGAGCTTGTGCAAACAGGGTTGCTGAAATTTCTAAACCAGGCAAGTTCTTCTCATGTGCTACATAACTCGTTGACTGATTTGCTCATCGTGATGCACCTAATGTCTTTGATGCAACATTATAGGTGACAAGCAGAAACCTCTTGAAAAAAGTGCTGGACAAAAGACCATAGCCTGGTTAGACAAGCTGAGAAATGCAAATGGATCATTGCCAACCTCCAAGATCCGTCTAAACATGCAACGTGTTATGCAAAACAATGCTGCTGTCTTCCGTACACAAGAAACACTCGAAGAAGGTAATGCAGTTTTGCGCATAGCCTTTGTAACTTCATGCATCAATATTGGTGAAATGTCTGTTGTCACCATAGATCATCCTAGTTATTAGCGGTATAAAGCTAGGAAGTAAGGATTTAACAGCAAAGTTTGATACCGGTAGAAAGTTATGATTTGTGATTCTTTTGTATCTATGTGTTGACGGAATTAGGCGGTTAGTATCATGATGCATAAATAGTTAGGATATACCTAGAGACATGATTCATAAATACATTAATCGTTGTATTCCCACTGACTTTGACCTTGCTTTATTAGGTTGTCAATTGATTACCAAAGCATGGGAAAGCTATCATGACGTGAAGATCAGTGATCGGAGTCTCATATGGTATGCATTTTCTTGCAAGGATTGCACTGGCTTATTTTTGCTTGCTTGTTATCTTTCACTGACTAGCTATAATTTGTTATTTGTTTCACAGGAATTCAGATTTGATAGAAACCATTGAGTTGGAAAATCTCTTGATAAATGCGTGCATAACCATGCATTCAGCGGAGGCTCGGAAGGAAAGCAGAGGAGCTCATGCTCGTGAAGATTTCACGGTTTGTATTTCTCTTGTTTGTCTTTTTTTTTTTTGGTTCCTTGCACCCACATGCTTCCATGTTGTAGTAACAATTGTTTCTAAATCATTGATTACAGAAAAGAGATGATGAGCAGTGGATGAAGCACTCGTTGGGGTAAGCATATTCTGTTCATTAAGCTTCCTCCAATAATATGAGGTGGTTTTGATGGTCTCGTTGAGTTGCAGCTTTAGACGTCGTCACAACACCACCAAAGTTAAATGTTGAGTCAAATTATAGTACTGTTACATGACATGCATCTTATTTCTTAAAACAGTATAGATCGGAGATCAACAACTTATATCTATGGTGGTATAATCTTTTCTATCTGGTCCTAATTCATGATGTTACTTGTTATACAGGTACTGGGAGAATGAGAAGGTTCGGTTGGCATACAGGCCAGTCCACATGAACACATTGGATGCTGAAGTCGAGTCATTCCCACCGAAGGCCCGTGTTTATTAGCTCAGGCTTCACAGCCCAGTAATTCTATGGTGTTAATAAAGCAGGGGCTGGGCATTCCTAGCTGAAAGTGCGACCTGAAATTCCATCCATTTTTCCCTTCTGTGTTCCGTGTAATTTGCTAGAAAATAAATACAAAACTCATGCTAATGCTAGTGCCTAACTGGTCCCTTCTGGGCAACTTGTATAAATGAAATTTTGTACTGCTTGCCAATGATCAAAACCCCATGCCAAGTACATTGGTCATGGTCCCCTATGCTTGTTAATGGCATGGAAGCAAAGGCCTTTTTTGTTCCTTTTCTATTCCTTTACAGCACAATGGAGTATTACAATTTTGCCCAACCAACCCAATCTATGTATCTGCCTCCCTGTCGTCTTCAGATGCTGCTGCGACTTCTGCTTCATTGGATGCAACAGGCACGTCTGATGCATCCTGAGCAGCATGTCCAGCTTCAAACCTGGCTCTCCTCTCAACAGCCTCTCTGACCCTTTGTGCAAACTCTTCATCTGATCCAGTTAACATGTATCGCAGCTTCATGTTGATCCTGTTCGCCACCAATGTTTGATGCCTTGGCTCTATCCTGTCCTCCAAGGAGTAGCTGAAAAACCTGACAAAAAATGCAGTAGTGGTGAGCATCACAAAAGCGACAAATATTTCACAATCAATTGTACAACGATCTCATCTTTGGTGTGCAATCAAACATGAACCCTAGACAAACTCACCTGGGGAACTCAACAAGATCTACCAGGGGTCGCACCATGACGCGCCGCAGGTACTGGTATTTCGGCCTTAGAACATCCACATTGTACCTGAGAAGCGTTGGGAAATCGGTGACCATCTGGCCAAGCACGAAGTGGTAGATGCCCAGTGATCTGAAGTACTTGACGCTAGCTTCCAGCTTGCGCACGATGCTACAGCCCAGGAGCTGTGGATCCTGAGCAATGACCTTGCCGATGTCCTCCTGTTTCACTCCAGCTTTTGTCATCAGGAATATTACCTACAGGTGGAATAAATAAGCATAAGCCAAATGGAGTAGAACAAGGCACATATGATATGATTATGTGAAAAGAAAATAAGAGAAAACACCACATGTGGATGGGCTGCTTTCACTATTTGGCTGTTTATCCAAACACCACCACTTCTGTGCATAAGAACAGGGCACTTGGTGCATCTAATTTCAGTGATATATCTTTGCTGCAAGGTGCACTGTGCACTCACCATTTTATACTTCCTATGTGCTTACTCATCAAGGTGAAACAATGTTGACAACGATTTAAGTTACGGCCCACTGTATGTTCAGTTACTGTGGCAACTTAGGTTTAAAAGAAAGTTTTAGAATTTCAGATGGAGATTTCATGAGTTCTGACAAACTGGCATTCCATGTTCTATACACTTAGCTTGTCAAAACTATTCCTACTGAAATGAGTTTAAACGAGGGGACCTTAAAAACAAAAGAACCAGCAATGCTAAACCAATATTCATCGAGAACTGAAATTTTGATAAGCTTGGTATAAGAACAAACCACTGGGCGTATTTTCTTGTATAGGCTATAAGTGAGCACAGGGGGGAACTTCACAAGCACACCGCCAACTGAATCACTCCTCACACCAATATCCTGTAGAAATTGTACCTGAAAATGATAGGGTAGAAGTAAGAAGAATCATGTTATTTAGATCCCAGAATGTTAAGAGCTACAGATTTGCTTTAAAATTTTGCCCAAAACATTATACTGTTACCCTTTATGTAATCATCAAGACTATATTTAGTGAACAGACTAACAAGTCCATAAGATCTTGTTGTGAAATAATCAAATAATAAATAGAATATACCCAAGTGGTGTGAAAATTTGGAAATACAATATATGCAAAGCAATCAAAAGAGTACCTTTGGTGCAATTACTGTTTCCAAATCAAGACAAAAGATTGTAGGCTGGACCACCAACATACGTTTCATGCCATCCCGTGAAATGTTTAGATGATAAAGGTATTTCACAAGAGGCTTCCACCTTTCTTCAATGCTGCAGGCCATGAGCTGTGGCTTGAAAGCCAGCAACTTTCCAAGTTCTTCAGTGCTTAGTCCAAATTCTTTCAGATATTGTACCTGTGATCCATAACGCCATTATCTTTAATGAAATTCCTATCTGAAAAATAGAGAATAAATAAATGATGCTACTACAACTAGAAACTGAAGTTCATAGAAAAACAAAAGAATGTTGATTATACGCAGTAACTTTATTCGAACAACCTCCAGAAGTACAAGAAAAGTAAATTTTAACTAGCTCATCATCAGTTCAATTGTAAACTAGCTACATTTATATAATCTTATATTCATATGGCACTAAGCACCCAACAGCATACACCAAAAGGGCACAGAACCAATTGTAACATCAATTTTGCTCTGTCTAATAGTTCCCTTTTAATCAAAAATCGATCTTTAACCACCTGAATTTTAGTTTGACTCTTGCTCATAGTTATCAAAGAACACCCTCTTCATATTAAGACACATGAAATGGATTTTGAATGAGCAAGATGACCAAAAGAAAAGCACAAAGCAAATTTTAATGCACATCAAACACCTTACTGTTCATCTCTTCTAGGCTGAAAAATCCAAGAGCTTTTGGATAATCATAAACCATTGTACCGAAGTCGTGATCATTCATTCCCATATCTGTATAAAATCTCACTCGAGTCTCCAGTTCATCCATGGACAAATTCAGCAACTCTGGACACCTACCAACCACATAGCCAATCCAATCTTTTCTAACACTGCAACTTTCCAGGTAGTCAATAATCTCTTCCAGTTCTTCAAAACTGCGGCTCAAAAAATCATCACCTTTTGCAAGCACACGTCCTAAGTACTCTCCTTTCACATAAATAGACCTCAACCACTTTATCATCCTTCTCACTTTCTCTAGATTGCCAGAAGATGAGCAAACTACTTTTGCAATTTGGGGATAAGTCATGGAGTTGTGCTTGAACCACCTGAAATATGCAATTTTAGGATTTAGTGCTATTTAGAAAACACCATAAAAGCATAACAGCTTAGGAGTTTAACAAGGTGCCAGGAATGATTCTATTTGAAATTAAGAAAAGTTATAAATCATGTCTGTTAGTTCAAATCAAATTATAAAAAAGGTACTAATAATTTTACAGTGCATCATATAAATGCAGTTCTGACAATGAGATAAAAACATCTAATAGATTCAATTTCACACTGTTTTAGTACAGTTTTCAAGCCTGGTCAGTTTATCCGCAAACCACAATCATATCTACAAATCAAGTGCTGTAGCTGCTAACTATACATCAAAGAATCAGCTCCGAAGACCTCAAATGAGACCTGAGAGGGCTCAGAAGTCGTTGCCAACATGGTGGCTATCATGATCGATTAGTTCTATCAGCATATGTTCAGGCCTAACTAAACAAGAATCCATCAGCATATTCGTAAGCTCGAATGCTTTACGTTTGCAAGTCATGCTCAGACCTACTTAGAACATGGAATTGTCACTTCCCTCGAATTTTTTCCAATACATAATCTACCTTAATCTAGAAAGGTATAACCTAGCAAAACTGCAGCTGCATGATTCGCTATGCTTCAGACAGTGGTATCATTCATTTCCAATCCGATTCTCGTGCATTCGAGACAGAAATGAACTGACGAGTTATACAAAGAAACAGGAAAAAAAAAAGAGAAGGAAAAGCGGCATCTTTACTTGACTAGAGCGACAAGGCCGGACTCGTCGATGTACGCCCGCGCCCGCGCGTTGAACGACTGGTGCGCGAGCTCGGGGCGGTCGCGGCGCATGGCGGCGGCCTCGACGACGACGCGGTCCACGAACGGCGCCATCCGGGAGGTGAGGTTCCTGATGTAGGTCATCCCGCCCACCTTCCCCCCACGGAGCGCGGCCACGAGCGCCTCGGCGGCCACCGCGCGCCGCACCTCGAGCGCGCGGCGCAGGACGGCGTCGTCCGCCACCGCCACCGCCGCGCCTCCTCCTGCAGCAGGGTCCGGGACCGTGGGGGAGGACACCGATCCCGGGAAGCGGTAGGTGCGGCGCGGCGCGAGGGAGGCCTCCTCGGCGGCGACGAGGGAGGTGGAGGGCCCCGGCGCCGGCGGCGGGAGGCTCGGGTAGTGGGTTGTGGTCGGGTTCTGGAGGCGCGACGCGCAGACGCGGAGGCGGCGAGGAGGCGGAGGGGGAGGCTTGGGGCGGCCGTGGAGTGGGAGGCGGTGGTGAGATGGCGGGAGAGTGGCCGCCATTGGAGCGGGAGGCGGAGCTTGCTTGAGCTCGAGCTCGCTATCCTTTCGAAGGGAGGTGATTGGACCGTAAAATAAATTATTTTATTGTGAGGGACTCTTTTAGAAACGTCACTTTTTTTGGCATCCTGCGGTCAATGCCTCAATCTGGGCCGTGCATTGTGGATCCGACGGTGGTATGTACTCCCGAAGAGGATAAGTATGTTTTGCATTTATGTCCCTAATTGTGATCGCTACTATTTATACGGCGATTGTTTTAGTATTTTATGAAAAAGTCGAACGTCATATTTATAAATAAAATAGTTTATAAATAAGTATTTTATATATGTATCGATAAAAGAATCCTAAATTAATTCTAATTTTAGAGTAACTTATAAAAAGATTGGACGGTAGCGATCCAAAACTTTACAAATGAACCCTGTTTCAGTGTCTTGGGTCGCGCTGCCTATTTATTGATAACCGATCCTGAAATTTACAGATAAGTCTCTGTTTTGCATCGGAATTTTGAAATTGGTCCCTACGACGTCGGATTGGCTTCTGGTTTTCCTCTCCCTCTCGCCGTTCCTCCGCCGGCTCCGGCGAGCCCCCGACCCCCGCCGCGGATACCTCACTCGAGGCGATGCCGCCGGTGAGCCTCGCCGTCGCCAATCCACGCAACAAAATATCCAGTGTACTGCTCCTCCTCTACTCTTTTCTATATCAGCCTGAATGATTCATTCATTCTTTTTGTCCTTACTCCACGCATTCACATCATAGAGATATTTTTGTATCGATTTTGTTCGGCTAGATGATAAATTCGTGGAATTTTGAATGACAATTCGATGGGATTCAAACAATATTGTGAGCCCTAATCATGGCAAATTATTACTACCTCTGTTTTATATTATAAGACTTATAGATTTATTAGCATACATATAAAACTAGATAAGGATACCTAGAAAGTGTTACATTTTAAAACGGACGAGTATTTACTTAAAAAAAGATGTGACGCCTCATAGTTATTATTAGAAGTATTTTTCTAGTGATTCCCAAAAGAGAAGTATTTTTGCTAACGAAAAAGCTTACTGCTTGATATGATAAGGAAAAAAAAGAGCAAATGCTATGTGCACAATAAAACATTCAAGTACCATCTGTCCAATAAACCAAGACAAATTCTTGAACATATGAAGCAAAAAAGAAAGAAAGAAAACCCCCGAAAACTTCTCTATATGCACAATTCTCACTTCGAGACCTTGAATCATGCTCATCAAAATATCAGAATTATACACAGGTATGAAAGAATCACGAATTCTTCGAATGAATCGTGTAATTTCAGTCCTACACAAAAACATTCTCCTCGAAACCTTCTGGCTCTGGAGCGATCTCCCGAGAGGCTCTCTTGAAGGAGAAGGAGGTCTCTCCCCCACTTCCATGTGATCTGGCTGAGTGTTTCCGGTCCAGAATTTGCCCTGACGACGATGCGGTTTCGAGGCTCTGGTACCGGTTTCCTTGAAGGAAAGCAGACTGCCAGGAGCTCCGGGATGATGAGCTCCTGAGCCTTGCTGAATTGGAGCGGGACGCCATCCTCAGAATCTTCAGCGGGTTCTCCAGGGCTTTCAGGACATAGCGAGCAGAGGGCCGCCTTGATGCCTTTGAATTCAGACATGTCTTTGCGACAATTGCCACCGCCCACACCTCTTCGAGATGGTCCTCGTCGACAATGAGCAGAGGGTCAATGATCCTGGAGATGCTCTCCTTGTCATTCATGTCGATGCGGTTGAGGGTGTTTGTCATCCACTCTTCGGAGGCAGCATCGTTTGATCCACTTACACCAAAGTTGCCTGTTACTAGCTCAAGCATCACCTTTCCAAAGCAGTAAACATCATAAGAACAAGTTGCTGGTGGACCTGTCATGTAAAAAATGCAAAGGGGAACGTTAACCATGAAACTTGCTTGTATGCATGCACATGTATCACGTCAAATAAAATGTTACTCCATCTGTTTCATATTATAAGATGTTTTGGTCTAATCTAGGTTTATTTATGGATCAATGAATATATTTTAGATATGTGTTTATATTTAACGTCCATATGAATCTAGGCAGAACCATGACATCTTATAATGTGAAACAGAGGCAATAATAAATAGCCATGCGTAAGATTTCTGTACCTGATGTGTTCTTGTCAAGAGACCTGTGACAAGAAAGAACCAAATATCATCGTCAGTTAGGAGCTTTAGCTAAGCAGTAAGCAAAAGCTTTTAGAAAGATGTTACTCGTTTCAAGCACATAAAGATAGAAGTTTGCTCAACTAAAGACAACAGGATTAGAAGTAGGTGTGTGCTCTGTGTGGTGGACTAACAAGTACCAACTACCAACTATCATGCAACTACTATAGAGAATAAGTTGTTATTTTAGGTTATCTCTAATCACCAACCCCTTTCACAGCAGAGTATCACCTGGTCTGCCATCCAACAGAACAAAGAAACTCAAACGGCTTCGTAGTTCTCTGCTATTCCCAGATTTACTACAGAACTCAAGTTGTACATATTGTAGTATCTGTCAACTAATATAAGGGAGAAAGCAAAACATGAGCGCAAAATTTATGTTAATAAGGATAAACAGTTCCACAGTTCAGTGGTTGAGCATTTGACTGCAGACCAAGATGTCACTGTTCAAACCCGTTTGGGTGCTTCTGTTATTTTTGTAACGGATGATCCTATGTAGAGCATGCAATTCCCTATTTACCTAGTAGTGTATTTAAAAAGAACATCAGTAGGGAATTGCATTCTTTACATAGGATCATCTGTGATCTATCAATATCACTGTTTGTTTTTATTCTCGCCTTCCATTTTATATTATTGTTCTTTTCTAATTTAAAATACAAATTCAGAAAAAAAGACCAGCAAATATGGTCATCAGTGATTATGAAAATTCAAAAAACTGTACAACCAACACATTCAATCGCCATCAGTGCAGTTTCTCATCCTAACCCATAGTATGTAGAAGAAGAGGGCACAGGTCGCAATCTTACCTTGATGATCTCAACAAACGAGAGAAGACATTCTGGCTTCCCCCACTTTGCTGTGCACATACATCACTCATACTCCCAAGTCGCACTTCAAATTTATCGTCAAGAAGAACACTACTTGCTTGGATATCTCTGCAATTACAATAAAGAAATCATAACATAATAAATAACAATGTGAACACTAATATCATAGAAGAATCAGGTATTCAAAACATGTATCAACTTGGAGATGGCTTATTGAGTTAGAAAAGTTGAGATAATAATAAAAATTCCCTAGTCAAAGAAACATAAGACAGCAAATATGAGAATTTTAAACAGGCAAGTGGGAACAAAAAAAATGACTGCTACCAGTTATGTCCATAGCACCATACCTACAGTTTCCTGAAATTGTTGATGACATACACAGAACACTAAAGGTAAAATATCAAATGCACATCTAATGCCTTGATTGAGACTTGGGACCTTGGTATAGTTGATCACTAGTCAAAAGAAACCATATACATCTTCAAATAATAAGAACACATAACCGAATGAAGAAAAAGACAAACAAACCAACCAACTGCAGAAAGAGACACGAACAGAACTAACAATTATATATCTACCAATAAGAGTTACCAGAAAATGACAAGTCATATCGAAATGTATACTTTTAATTACAGTGGGTCAATGCTTCTAGACAACTACACAACATGCACAGATAAATCATATGCAGTCACCCAAAGAAATTTCATATGCAAGTTTTTCTCCATTCAGCAAAAGTGCCTCAGTGAAATAAGAAGTAAACTGCTGTGTAAATAAATCCAAGAAAGGCACAACAGACACATAGAGGAGTCCCAGAAATCACAAACCAAACAATTGAATTTTAATTAAACACTTCTTCTACTTCACTATTCTTATATCATTTCCAGTCTTCAACAAAACTTACACCGAGTATGGCTACATCATAATCGAATATAACCCACCGTTGTAACTATTTAGAGTAGGACAGACAGTCTAATATTAGGCTGCACCAACCAATAGGATACTAGAGGGTGTACCAAATGAATTTCCTAGATGTCTGGATCATATAGAATACTGAATTACCTGTGAACTAATGGTGGGCGACACTCATCGTGAAGGAAGCACATCGCCTCAGCTACACCTGTTGCAATCTTCAGTCTTGTTATCCAATCCAATGATGGCAAGCTATCTTCTGTGTCCACAGGTTTCTTGTGCAATGCATTAGTCAAGTCCCCCTTAGGCATATACTTGTAAGCCAGAAATTCCTCTTCATCCCTTGACAAATGTCCGAGTAACGGAACAATCCTCTCATGTGAATACCTTCTATAGAAGTCCAATTCACTCGCATGATTGCTGATGCTCTGTGTATTGACCTTCTTCACAACAATGTGGGATCCATTCTCAAACACGCCATGGTAAATATCTCCCGAGTGGCCATGCTTGAGGAGGTTGTCATCTCCAAACCCACCTGTGGCATGGACCAACTGCTCATAGTTGAACTCACCAGAAACGACAACCGCATCCTTATGTCCAGAATTGGCTCTTGATGACACTGCTACGGGTGATGATGTCACCGGATTTACACTACTATCCCTCCTACGCACGCCGCGTGTGCTTTCCTCATTTGTATCGACCCCTCTCCCACGCCCGCCTGTTCTTCCCGCCTTCTTATGCCTTGCCAAACAGAATACCAATGCACAGAAAAACACAACCATCAGCGTTGCCGCGGCTGCAATAACTCCAATCAATAAACCCTTGGATATCCGACTCTTCTTCTTCATCGGCTCCGGTGATGTCTGTGGCGAAGCTGCGGGTGCCAGAGCATCAACAAGCCCCACCCCTACCCTCCTATAGAACTCTTCACAATCAGCACGGTTGCGCTGATCTGGCACACCAGAGAAGCAATTCATCCTAACATCTACATTTCCATCAGACACATTCCAAACCCCATCAAAGTAGTTGCTTGATAGGTCCACCATCTGGAACCTCCCCTTGAGGGCCCCAATGGCATCGCTGACCACACCATACAAAGAATTGCCGGAAATGTTGAACAACGAGGCGGCTCCATCACCGTTGATGGCAGTGACATTGGGCAGCCCGCCGGTGAAATTGTTGCCGGAGAGGTCCAGAAAGCGAAGCCCTCTGATGGACAGCAGCGACCCCGGCACCGGGCCAGACAGGCCATTCCCCGAGAGGAGCAAGCTCGTCAGGTTCCCGGACACGCCAAGATCGGCGGGGAGCGTGCCATTGACCTCGGCGGAGCGGAGGTCGAGCACGGCGAGCGACGGCGGGAGGCCGCTCCCGAACCACGCCGGCATCTCCCCCGGAAGCGCGAACCCGGACGCATTGAAGAGCTCCAGCGCCGTGAGGTTCCTCACCCCGTCGACCGCGAACCTCGGCGCCCGGGCGCCGACCCGGGTGCGGCGGAACCCGGCGACGCTGACCCCGACGACGCGGCCCCCGCGGCAGGTGACCCCAGCCCACCGCGCGCACGGGTCCGCCCTCGCCGGCCACTCCCTCGCCCGCAGCCCCAGCGACGCGCGCAGGCTGAGCAGCCCGGCCAAATCCGACGCCGACGCCAGCCTCTCCTGCGCCTCCACCTCCACAGCGACGGCAAGCACCACCACCACCGCCGCCACCGCCACCAAGCGCCGCGCCGCCATGGGGGACGCGCCGTGCTTCCGTCAGCTCACCGCGGCGCGGCCGCCATGGATGCGCGCGTGAGGTGTTCGCGGAAATGCGTTGGTGCGGGGGGGAGTTGACTGCGGCGCGGTGGCGACGAGGCGTCGAGGCGAGAAGAGAAGAGAAGAGAAGACGCGACAAGAAACCGGCATGTGTGCGAGCGACTAAACAGAGCCAAAAAAAGAAAAAAAAAAGAGATAGGCCGGTTTGGTGGGGCCCAATGGCAGCCAGCCGTGCTTGGTGGGCCCGCGCGGCCCACGGGCCGCCCGCCACGCTCTTTCAATGCGCCCGTGCCCGACTGGTGGGGAGGCGGGCGACGGTGGGGCTAGCGTGGGCCCCACGTGGCAGTGACCGGCCGGAGGAGGCGGCGCCGGCTGGGGCGCGGTGGGGCCCGCCTGTCGGTGGCGTTCGGGATGACGGCGGACAGGTTTTACCGTTTCGTTTGGGACGGATGGAGACGGGCGGCTCGGTTTTGTCCCCGTCCCTTTTTTCCTTTTTCCGTTGGGGAGTTTTTGGTTGGCTTTTACTCCTGCTCAGCTGTAATTTTTTTTTGGGGGTTTCTTTTGAGATGAACTGAGCTGTAAATCTGTTCGTATGAATTTCGCCAAATTTTACGCGTTTCTAGTTCAATTGAATTTTATTTTATTCTTAAATGAGATGAACGATGCATGGTGGTTGGATTGGATGCAAAAGTTGCAAACGTTCCTGTTGTGTGGGCTTGTGGCTGGCAACTCCTACACGTATTGTAGGCAAGTACAATACTGTTCAGTTGACATTGCGAGGTCATAGATCATGGGATTACCCCATTAGAGAAGTGAGAATTAATCCCTCCGTTTTATAATATAAAATATTTGATCATTTGTCTTATTTAAAAAATTATAAAAATATTATTTATTTTGCTTGTGACTTATTTTATTATCAAAAGAATTTTAAGAACGACTTGTTATTTTTTATATCTATACTAATTTTTTAAATAAGATCAATGGTTAAACATTAAAAGAAAAAGTCAAGTAATAGAGTATACAACATTTAAAAAGATACATTATTTATGTTAAAGGTGTTTCGTGTAAATACTCCATGTCTAGAGGTTAGTAGGGGCAAATCACTAACGAGTTGACACCATTAATTTTGTCACGTGGTTTCTACATTTATCTCTACTTGATACATCCTCCATCTTACGTATATCATCCAGCCGGTAAGTGTTTTATATATTCACCCACTAGCTAGGCGTTGGGATCTAGTTTTACAATCTTTTCAAACAAAAATCTATTTTTATTAATTTGTTATAAAGAATATATAAATAAAAAATCATCATTTGATAGGGCTCTAATTGGGCCGCAGTGGGCTGCACAGCTGCAACACTGAACACCCAAAAGACAATGCGCAGCCATTGGGGAGCAATAATGTCGCTGGGATCGCCGGCGAGGTGCTCGCCTTGGCTCTTCACCGGCTTCTCCTCCGGTCACCGTATCGTCTGACGATTTTTTCTACTGTTTTACAAGTCGGGCTCTTTGCTCTTTTTGCCTTTGATCTTTCCTCCTGTCTGTATGCAAGTGCAATCGTTGTTTGTTTCGTAGTTTCTTGGTCTCTGGTTTTACCGTCAGAATCTTAGCCAAGTTGTCTGAAATCTGTCTACTAAATAGACCTGATTGTTGTTCAGTTTTAAACTGAACTTTGCAGGCAAAATCAATCTGTGCATGTTAGTGTCAGGATCATCATCTGATGGAAACATTATATTACATGCATTTGCATGAGTTATTATTTAACAAATTGCTCTAGCATAAACATTACAATTGATGAACTCACAGCACACATTCCCCATCAGGCCACCTACATATGTGCACCAAACAGCAATCTGAACAATACTGAACCAATAGTCATCACTGTTTGTCTGTTTCATTGAGCAAAAGATATGTAGCGTTACAAGCAGAGATTCCTCCCCATCCCTTGCCTTTCTCTCTTGTTTCTTACCCTGTTTCTTCTAATGCTATGTCAGAGTGCGCTGGCTTCTTGTGTTGCTGTACAATTTATACAAGGAGGCAGAACAAGATGACTACACTGTACATTACAACAATTACGGCCTTAAGCTATGCTACACTTCATCAAGTAGAAGAAGATCTTGGGGTTGTGGGATCTGGGGGTGTCCGAGAGATGACAAAGTGGTCGACGACCCGCACCGCATTGGTTGGGTCTGAGCCAGAGGCGGCTCTCCACTTGCTAGGGAATTTCCTGCTGTAGCTCATCTGGAATGGCTCCTTTGGTTCCATATCCCAGTCTGGATCCAGCATCCATTCTTTCGGCACCTGTTGATTCACAAAAGCACAACAATGTTTGGTTCTTTCTAAAGAGAGATGCATGTGGAATTCATAACTTGATGATGTTTTGCAGATGGCTACCAGGGGTAAATATCTTAGTATTGGGGTTAAAGATACATGACAAATGAAAGAGAGAGAGAGTGTTTAATCGATACATTGCTTAGTTGATAAACAGAAGTTAACTCAGCAGGCTTCTTACCTTGTCGACAGCCAGGGTGAAAACTTCAAGATCTCCATTCTTCTTGATGTGGAACCGTGTAAATGCCTTGTAATTGGCTATGCGCAGTGAGGAGAAGGCCTCATCAAAATGGATATGAAACCAGTTTATGCAGATGTACAAGTAGCTCCCAAACACCAGCGATACAACAGGTGTTGACAAGACCCAAAAATACAGGAACACACAAACATAGTAGATGATAGCTCCTCCTCGAGGAAGAGACTCTATTCCTTTTCTGCAGATTGTGCTCCGGGTTACTGCCATAACCTGAAACAGCAAATACACATTATATTGTTGAAAATGCTACAGGACGTTAGAAAGAGTGATTCTTGTATGTATAAAGAATAACCTCAGGGATGTCAAATGCAGACATAAGGTACTTAATGCATGCAGGGTAAAGACCAAAAGTCCATTGTTCCAGACGAGTGCGAAGCCCTGTAGGATCAGGAAAATGCTCACTTTCGACCTTGCGGTACCACTCGTAGAGGGTATGGTAGCCTGGAGGAAGACAGGAATAGAAAATGAACATTCAGGCATTAAATAGCAGAGAAAAAAATAGCTGTAGGAATAAACATGTGCCACGTTGCAACAGATAAAGTGGTATGAGAAATCAATTCAATACAATGGTTGCATTAGTACACTGTCCTTGTCTCTTCTACAAACATTCCTTGGGCAGAGAACTTTAGGGTGACGACCATTACACATATCACAATGATAAAGTTAGACACAAGTTCTTCTGAAATAAAAATGGAGCTAGAACCAAAGAACCTGGCAGTAAATACTGAAACTACTATGTAGCTGCATTAAAATTCAGACAGCTATGATAAAGCATGGTGAAAATGGTGCGTCCCTTCTCAAACCAAGAGAGAACACAGGGTTATAGCTTGCAAGGGTTCAAGATGACAAAACATTAAATGATATATCAAGCAATGATGCATCCAAAAAAAGAAAGATGAAACACTGACCTGATGTTGCCAATAGATTATTGCGGATGCATATCTCAATAGCCAATTCCATAAGAAGCATCAGTAGCACTGCTGAAGTTAGATGAGCAGCAGCATGAAGAAAACCAAGCATGGCACGTCTTCTACGTGATAGTTTTGTGGGTACGAAGAAAAATGATACCATCAATAGAGTAACAACACCAGCCAGGGATACATAGGAATGCTCCAGAATCTCAAAAACAACATTCCACATTGCGGTGAAGAAACTATTAACACGGTCACCCCAAGAGTCTTCATGTAAGATACGGAAGGAGTCACACTGAACATCAAACCATACTCATGTCAGACCACAAAAGAACAGTAATTGAGAAACTTTTAGCGCTGCTCTAATTTCAGTTTGATACTCTAGTGATTCAAAATTGGTAATGTTGCTCTTGTCGCTCTAGCTTCCATAATATGGTACAAGTGCATTTATCATCTAAATAAGCATTATTTATCACCAAATGTTGGTCCATAGAATTCAAGCAGCAGACTACAAAGAAAACGTACAGGCAACTATCCCTACAACGTACAACTAAATGTGCTCCTGAAGTCTCAGATATGTTAATGCACCCTTGGAAATAGGCCTCAAATGATTCTATGAGCAAAGCCCCGATGACTTTCTTAAATATTACTACCTCCGTCTTAAAATACTATCCGTCTCAAAATACTAAAACCTAGTACTAGATTTGACACAATCTAGTACAACGAATCTAGACACATCCTTTGTTCAGATTCATTCTACTAGGTTACGTCAAATCTAGTACTAGGCTTTAGCATTGTGAGATAGAGGTAGTAGTTAACAAAACAAAATAAAAATCAAAGGATATCAGGAATTATTCTGATATCTGAAATCCTAAAGTACTCCAGAGAGCATAAGTCATGTTGAACGTCAATGCTAAGTAGCAGGGCATAATCATCAATGAACTTATACCACCAAAGGTATTTTCTGTGCTATTAGTTTGATTGGACAAGCATATACACTGTTGGAGGACAATAATTTCATGAAATCTATAATTTAGCACTTATATTTGCATTAACTAAACAGTTCATAAGCTTAACGAACTTCTATGAATATAATTCATAAAAAAAATAGTCTCTCACCTGTGGGAACATCGAGAAAACCAAAACAAAGTATACAAAACCGCCAATGACATCAAACTGCCAATTCTTTCTTCGGAACTTCAAAATATTACCAAGTGCAATCTGGAAGGAAAAATAATGAATAAAAGTCAATTGGTAATAAACTAAATCAAATCATGAACATGAAAGATCAAGCTCTGCTATGTATCAATCCAAATGAAGGCACAAATGCATGAATTGACCTTACCCTGCTAGAATCATCATAAGAAGGATATGCAACTTTCGTCTCATATTTGTTCCCATAAAATTCTCTGAAATTCTCAAAGACATGTGTTGGATGCAAGAACGCCCCACCACAACCATTTACAAGTAAGTGTTGCACATGAATTGGTTCTTTCGATTCAATGCAAGAGTGACGCATATAATGGTGCAGATCCCCAGCCATCCGCAGTTTGCATCTTCCCCTAAGGTATTCACGAATTAGATATGCAACATTTGTTCCAGTTTTATCACCCCAGTACCAATCAAGAAGCCAATTGGGCTCATGAGTTATAAGAATTACAGAATCACTTTCTCCAACCTGCATAATTAACAATAGTATTAGTCAGTAAGAATATCCACACGCAGTAAACTTCACATGGCCACTTGAGTAAAGAATTATGCATAATTTTCTGATTATGATTACAATGTCTAGTACGTACTACTGATCTGTAGAGTAATATCTATGGTGTACTAGTACTACAATCATTATATTTCTATCAGAATAACTGAATCATAAAAATGTAGACCACAGCATCTGGTAAAACAACAATTTGCTAATATCTAGAACATAATATTATTACCTTCTGTTGACATAACTCTGCAAAAAACTTGAACTGGTAGACATCAATGTCACCATGAAGAGCTTGGTCAAGGCCAAAAACCCACCACCCATTAGGAAGCTTTAATGCAAAATAACTCCTTTTCTGAGGTAGAAACCACCCACCCAGCCAACTTTTATGACAGATATACCTCATGAATGTGTGCAGTCCATCAAACCAATCTGCTCAAAACAATGTAGATTTTGTCAGACCTATTCTTCAATAGATCAACCCAAAGAAGTGTCTTGGAAACATCATTGAGCATTCCATGCCAAAACAACATTAGCATAACCAATAAAACACATAAGCAAATGGCAAGGAATTCATGATAAGAAATTCTGTAAGCCATGATGGTACTGCATTAAATTACAGATGAGTAACAGTTACCATGGTTTCCAGGAATCATAAAACACTGTGGTCCACGGTATTTCCTGAGCTCAGAAACTCCAAGGGGAAGTTCAGGTTTCTCCAATGCTATGTGTTCAGGTTTATACCAAGCAGGAGGCTGGAGGGCATATTCAAAAGGGCAGAAAAAACGCCGTTCATACGAAAAGGAGGATGGATTTGGATATCTGTGAAGAAAAGGGGGGGAAATCAACATTTCTGTGGAATACGCTTATATCAATATGGAAAATCCAAAACTGTGTAAGTTAACTTTATAACAATGGAAAAGATACTAATGGTGTGACATGATATCAATATATAAAATATCAGCCTGCAGAACTATAACAGTCTGCGAGGAATTCTTTTGCTCGTAGTGTCTACATAATGTGAATTTTAAGACTGAATATAGAAACATACGCTAGGTCTCCACCAATAAGGAGTAGTTGTCCACGGGGAAATGTTTGCCTAGAACCATCAGATTTTATGGCTAAAGAAGGTTGTGCAAGTAACCGTGCTACAGCATAAGTTGAGTTGCCACCATCGCCTGTATCTGCAATGAAATCAAACCAGAGTTCGTCTTTTCCATCAAGATGATCATAGAACAAGTCACTGCTCTTAGATTCATCTGGAGTTTTGTTCATAGCAGCCTGGTCGAGAATAAAAGGAAAAGGTCAATCGCTCAGTTAACAGGATCAGCCATTTCAATAAGAAGTGCAAAGAGAAACCACAATGTGAAAGGACATATATAGATCATTCTAGTGTTATCAAGTATCAACAGGCAACACAGTGCAAAATAATAAATAAAACATGGGGGAAAGGGGTCATGTGATAAGGAAAAACTGAAAACTAATAATCAAAATAAGAAAGGAATAAGTCTCAACATCAACAGGTTGCTTACCTGCATCATACGCATGTCAAACCGACCAACAAAGAGAGTCACAGATACCATGAGATCAAAAACAGTTTTAAATAAATCAGTTGATGTCCTGCAGAGCAAATCAACAGGTAGTTAGCCACTGTATACTGCACCAAGCAAGATAGCAAGAGGTAGAGTGTCATCACCGCACCCAGAGTACCAAGGAACCATGTCCTCTAAATCTGGTTTCAGCTGTTTCTTCAATTTCTCGTACTCCGAAATTGTCAAAGGATGAGTTAGAGCCCATCTATAAACAACTCAAATGAAACAAAGATATGAAAGTGAGTTTTAGTTGGTCGTTATACAATTAACAGTGTGAACATGGTTTCCCTTTTAGCTTCCATTGTCATTTGGTCATTATACAATTACACAGAGTGAACATGGTTTTCCATTTTTGGTTGCCTCAGAAATTTCATCAGTATGTGAACATGTCTAAATATTCAGGTAGCAGAAACTAAAGAAACTGAACATTAACATATTATAGATTTCCCAAATATCTTATGCAGGTAGTCATTGACATTTTTGAGAGAGATGAAGAAGGTTAAAACCTCAAATATATACTGCTCTGTTAGATGAACAAATGGTGAACTTAATACCCTTTTCCGATATCAAATGTCGCTTTCTCAAAATGACAGAATACATATCATTGACATATGAATTTTCATAATACACACCAATAGTAAGCTATCAGGTGGATATGTTCAGATAGTTTCATACCCGGTCGACCGCTCGACAACATAATTGGCTATGTAAAGACCAATGAATGTAGCCCATAAAGAGTAGACAGGTGAAATGTCATTGGAATATCCGGATCCATTAGAAGCTAACTGGAGCAAACATAAAAGATAAGAATAAACCAAAAAAATAATCAAGATAAACAGAAAAGGTGAAATATACTAACTTCTCCATAAATGGCCCATTTAGATAGAAGAGGGTAATCACTAGCAGAGCCAACTGGTGCAAACCAGGATGAGCAAATCTGCTCTTTAAACTTATGCATACGCAACAGCTTTGAAATCAGTGAATTGTCATCATGCTTTTTCCATAGAGAAAATGCAATCCAGCTAGCAGTTCTACGGTCAATAGATTTATCTCTTGAAATAGTTTTGTTACCACAGTGGCTGTAAAGTACGCAACAAGCTATACTAATAACCTGCAACACAACACAAAATGCAGAAACAATAAGGGACAAATGCACAGATAACTAAACAAGATTAGGTGAAAGTACAGAATACTCATATAACTATCGAAAGCAAAGAAACTTACTGCACAATTTTGAATTATAGTAAGCATCTCCGGCTTTTTCTTTGCCATACGAGAAACAAGGCCCAAATACCACAGGCCAAGAAATATGACATGGAATACGATCAAGAAAATTAGAGAGGAGATATAAATGGTGAGGAAAAGAGAAAGGTTCATCCGCAAATCCAACCCCATTGACTGAAAACTGGGGAGATGGTATAGTGCTGCCAAGAATATCCAAGCAATATACCTGCATCCGGAAACAGCTTTAGAGAACAAAATACACCATGTTTACTTAATTTACCTACTCACAGAGTGAGGTTGCTTACCAACGACTAAAATTTGAATAGCTTGGTTTGATGGTCTTCCTAATAAAAGGTGAGGAGAAGAAATAGAAGAAACCAATTAAACAGGCATACATCGACCACCATTTGAAATTCTTATCCAACTTCATTATAAGAGTTTGCAAGTTATCCGATGAAACGAAGAAAAGCCAGATAGCAAATACAGCAATCATGAGATGTCTCGAGTGCTCATGTGGATATGGATATCTATGAGTCAGGATAGTCCTGACCCTCTCCATTTTGAGGGATTCAATCAGACGACCAGAACGTTGCTTGCGCAGTTTTTCTCTTCCCATAGAAATATGGCTCCCTGGATTCACTGGTATGTCATACTCGAAACCAAAGCAGAAACTGAAGGCGCTTTGTTACTGGAGAAATGTTACAGCTTTGTGGACAGTACTGCATAAATTAGATAAAAAAATGCTGATGTGTAAACTCATCTGCACAAGTAGTTAACTCAGCAAGTAATAATAAGCATGTCAAACATCAACATCAGACATAATTTATAAATTGTCTTCAGAGACATCCAACAAAAGCAAAACAGTTCTAAAAGAGACACAAACACATGAAAAAAAATCTAAATGCTGCATACAAAATTAGAATGTGCCTTGCCGCTATTCATGAATTAGCAGATAAAACCAATTTATTCGATACTGTTCCCTGAATTTTAACTTAAAGGGTCGATCCTAAAACTACTGTGCAGACTGTTTCTGTATGCTGGCACAGGCACACGATGATTAAAAAGAATTGTGATTCCACAAACAGATTTGCATGATATCCTACAGGATACAATCATCTCACTAGCTCTACACCAAAGCCTGTCAACATGGTTATGAGGTTATCCATTCCTTTCCACCGTAGTGGTGCTGCTACGGCAGTACCAGGTCTTCCTAAATTTGTTCAGATTACTCATTCTCAGAGAGGAAGAAGAACACACATTAAGAGAGAGAGAGAGAGAGAGAGAGAGAGAGAGAGAGAGAGAGAGAGAGAGAGAGAGAGAGAGAGAGAGAGAGAGAGAGAGACATAAAGTTTGTTATTTTGTACAGATACAGTCAGTCATACAGAAGGAAAGCCTGCCTTGTACACTCGCAAACAGCCAAATGCCGACGCTAACAAATCCGAATTCCGAACCATCGCATGATGCGAGGCATGTCCAAGCTCCAATCCGGTGCCCCAACCGGGTACTGCCCCGGTAGCGGAAACCAGGTTTTGAATTTTTTTTTTTTAAGGTGGGCGCTTTGCACGACGTGAGAGAGGGGCGGTGGTGTTGTGCAGGTGCGGACGGGTGGTGGGAAATTCAGATGGGGGGAAAAAAGGCTCGGCGAAGTCGAAAGCGCACACCTGTGGCCGGAGCCGCGGCGAGGGCAGGGAAGAAGAGGCGGTGAGCGGCGCAGCGATCTGGGCTGGGGCAGCGGCGGGGGAGCCACGTGGCGGCACGAGGAGAGGCGCGGCCGCAGAGAATTGGGGGATGCCGGCGGAGGGGGACGCTGCTGCTCGCGCTCGCTGTCGTCTCGTCTCCGAAGAGGGAAGCAAACACGAAATGGAGAAGGTGGGTGAGAAGAAAGAAGAAGAAACTAGGCTGGGAAGAAGCTTCCGTCCCACGCTCATCTGAGCGAGCACGAATCTCAAAGCAGCGAATCTTCCCTTGATTCCCTTTCTTACTGCCATCATCGACATTGCTTAAACGATATATTTATAAATAAATAATAATTTATAAATAAAATATTTATATATGTATTCTTAGTAATCTAAAAGTCGGATTGAAAAATAATTATGGTTAAAATAACTTTACTTAAAATTAGTAAATTTTAAAGTTTGGCTTATAAGTATAAACCGGAAAAGAACCGGATTAAAGCTGAGCGGAGCGATGCTTGGAGCAGCAATTCGGAGACATAGGATTAGTGCGTGGTTTCGTTGGAGACCACAGCTTATTGGGTTGCTTAATTGTGGAGGAGTTGACAACGAGATTGGATTGATGCCGCCCTGCCTCGACCTGGGAATGGGATGGTAGCAGCGGTGTTGCACAGCACATTCCTCTCTTGGAAGGAATAGATGCTGTTTTGTTGATTGATTGCGTCGTCAAATTGGTCTCAGCCTCTAGTCTCAGACAGGCTTTTGCACTTTTCTGCGCTTTAAATTTTACAGCCAGAGATGCTCTTTAGGTTTTATGGAAATTTCTCAAACAGTTGAACTGCTGGTACTGAATGAACAACTCGTAATTAATTTTGGGGGATTCTTCTATATTTATAAAGTAAAATTTAATATTTTTATCCTTAAATTTTGGTTTGGTTTTGGGGCTTTGTTATCCGAGTCTATTTTCTAACTTTACTTTTAGACCGCTTAGAACACATATATAAAATTTTTATTTGTAAATTATTTTCATTTGTAAATATGTCATTTGACTTTTAAAAAACATAAATAAATAATAAATAAGTAAATAAGGTCCTTGGTTGTTAAGCTTGATTATCTATAAGCATTGCGGTGATTGTTTGGTATTTTTATAAAAAACCAAACGTCATATTTATAAATAAAAAATAATTTACGACTAAAACGTCTATATACATATTTTTAATGTTTAAAAGCCATTGACTAAAAAATAAGCTTTGGTACGAAGTCCTAAAATCAAGTTAAAAATTTAAATTTTAGTTTATAAACATAAATAAAAGAGAAAAGATAAGACGATTACAAACACATTATACTGTTCTTCCCGTTTCATAGACTGCATTTCACTTTAACTTTATTCCAAATCAAAATTGTTTAGAAAAATATAATAACATCTACGACATCCAGATTAGTTTATTTTGGTGTAAAAATATTACTATGTTTTTTTATAACTTAGGGGTAATTTAGTTCCTAAAAATTTTTACCCAAAAATATCACATCGAATCTTTAGACACCTAAATAGAGTATTAAATATAGACAAAACGAAAAACTAATTGCACAGTTATGTAAGAAATCGTGAGACGAATCTTTTGAGCCTAATTAGTATGTGGTTATCCATAGGTGCTACAGTAACCAACATGCGCTAATGACGGATTAATTAGGCTCAAAAGATTTGTCTCGCGGTTCATAGGCCAGCCGTGAAATTCGTTTTTTCATTCGTGTCCAAAAACCCCTTTTGATATCCGATCAAATGTCTGATTTGATATGCAAAAATTTTCATTTCACCAACTAAACACTTCCTTAAAATATGAAAAGTTACTATATCCGTTTTATATTATAGAGTGATGAATGTATATAATTTATATCTAGATGAATCTAAAAAGTGAAAGGGAGAGAGTAAATAACAAGGATGACACGTGGTGACGTGCTGATGTGCATGTGCAGCTGAGGGGTAAAAAGAAAGAGGACCGTGGCCGAAAGAGAAAGCTTTGTTGCAGTTTTGCCGGTCTACGTGTCAGCAACGTGGAGTGCAGCATCAAGACGGCAAGAGAAGAGAGAAGGACGTGTGGCTACCCTAGCAACGGAGGTGCACAACCTCTCCGCGCCGCGCGTGGCACAGCAGGTCGCCGACCATCGTTGGCTGCTGACCAAAAGTGCTTATATTATATTATGGGTACTAGTTTAGTTAATGATGTTCTAAGAGTAGTAAAACAAATGACGTAAACGGACTTTAGAAATTAACACATTACATTTATGCTTATATGGAGAAGATGAGAAATAAGATGGAAGAAAAAACAGATACATATTTATAGCCCGCTGTAACATAGACTCTAAGACATATCGTGTGTATAATAGGTAGACCAACATTTATGATGTAGCATATGTTTTTGTGTAACTGTTATATAAGTTAGCTCCATGTTATATTAACATGGGTCCCACTATAATAAAAAAATCATTATTTCCTAGCTTTCTCTGTCATGCAATATTAAATGTTTTAGCTAAAATATTTTCTTAATCTAAATACCGGTTGCCAAAATAAGATATAGGTAATTAGAATTTCTAGCTTAATACTCTTGCTTGCACCTCTCTGGTATGTTTCAATGCACCTTCTTAAAACACATATTGAACCTACCCTTAACGCTATATGCTCACCTCACCGGTGACCATATATGTGCATGGGTAGGACGCGTTCGGCACTCTTCTAACTGGTCGTAGATCTTTCGTTTTGTACGTGTCTGCTAAATAGCTGATAAAAGTATCAAAAATTTCTACATAAAAATTGCCTTACTAATATATTAATTTATATTTAAGTTTTCTATATCTAATAATTAATTAATCATGTGTTAATTCACTCATATAATTTTCATTATGAGTTAATAAGCCAACTTAAAAAACATGATCTGGCGCTAGTTTTTACTCCCTCTCTATAACTGAAATTGAAGCTAACATACGATGCGTCCTGACTCAAACTCAGATATTCGTTTTTCTATAACGAAAAGAGTATATGCTGAAATTTAACGAGCTGTAGATTCTTTTTCTTCTTCTTCTTTTCTTTTCTTTTTTTCTTGGGCTGTGAAAACTGTCATTAAAGAAACATTTCTATGGAATTCCTCAGAGTAACCTACTCTGTATATTCCTAGTGCTCTCTCTAGTCATATATATTTAATGTTTAGGATAAAGTTTGGTAATATGGTTCTCATCAAATGCTTGTTCGAAAACAAAATAACTACCGTAGATTTATTTGCCTTGAAAAGTAACTTTGACCAAAATGATGGATTACGACGAACAAATACTCAATGCTTATATTTCTGATTCAGAACACGTTGGTAATACATATCGTTTGAAGCTTTTCTATAAAATATGAAAAGGTAATATATTCAAAGTTAAATATGAGTAACGCGTAGTGACACGTGTATTTAGAAACAATGAAAGTGTCATCGTAAATTCATAATACAAATAGCTTACTATATTTCATAGAATTGATGATTAAAGTTTTAAAAGATGGAGTAATTCATGTTCTGAATATTAAATATTTATGGTCGATGGGAGTACTCCTATGTTTTAGGAGTCCTATGTTTTCTTCTAAGCAAAACTGAGTGAATTCAGCATGAATAACTTATGCTCAAAATGGTGACAGCTCAACTAGAGTGGCATGTAGCCTATTTATTCTCGAATGTACCTGGCAATGGTGGTGTCAATATGGGCAAAAGGGCAACCATCCATAGCAAAGAAGAGGAAGGGCAAACCCTTATCAAGGCAATGCAACATTGGTACATTGTTGGCGCAATAAAGTAGCGTAAGAGGATGACATTGTCGAAGATGCAGAGGCGAGGTACGGGAGTGTCCTGGTGTCCAGCGGCGATATTTTAGAATATAGGGGCTTTACATGTGGGTCCTGTGTGTAAAAGAAAGAGAGATAGATAGATGGGAGATCTGGCATGTTGGCCGAAGGGTAATTAAGAACTTTCACGTTGTTTCTCTCGTATTTAATTAGAAATGAATATTCCAATGTGTGTGGTGTCCATGAGCTAATTCTCACATTTATATACAGTGCATTTCCTAAAATCACTCAATGTGGTGTCCTATAGCTAAAACCGTGAAATCACGATGTCTTGTAGCAAAATTTGTCTTTTAGATATTTTGTAAATTCATGGGAAGTCCGTCCCTCGTCACATTGTTTTGTGTTATTGTTTTAGTTCGATTTCCAAATTTTGTTACGAAACAGTGCTCATAAATTCCTTTAGACTTCATCATTCTCTTTCTTTTTTATTTATATTACTTACTAAACGACTGTCTTTTGCTACGGATAAAAATATTAATATTTCTTAAAATAAATATAATTTTATTTTTAATGAAATGTATCACCCATCTTTTTATGGAATATTTATGGTCATTTAATTTTATATATGGTCATTTAGAGGCTCATTGTTTCTCAATATTAAGACACTCTAACAATAATTTAAAAAAAATTAAAGAGAACTAAGTTGTAAATTGTAGAGGCATATTACTGTATTTAACTTCTTTAACAGATATATCTTTCCTTTTTCACCCTCCCGTGTCCTACATCTCCTTTTTTTCCAAATTCCCCTTTTCACCATTCCTTCTCCTCATTTTCTCCATTCCTTCTCTCCTCATTTTCTCCATTCCTTGTCTCTACCTATTGAAAGCCCACGTGCCTTCAAACTAGTCCAACTTTCTCTGTCTGCCATAGGACTCCTGCAGCCCATCTAGCCAAGCCACGCCACTGTTGCACCATCCCTCACTCCACCTCTCTGCCGCTCTGCCTTCGCTATTGAGGTGAACCACATCTCACGCTGCCACACAACCTATCGCTGATGGATAGAAAATTGAGATTATACCACCGGAAAGATGATTTCGTTGGAATGCAACCATTTTAATTGGTTCCTATAAAATGTCACTTTCAACCGGGATCTATATACAAAAGTAACGTGCTGGACCATTTTGCCCCTGAGATTCTTCTTGCTCCCTCCATTATCTCTTCCTTCTCTATCATCGGTCAACCTCTTTGTCACCCTTTGCTTCTTCATAGACGCCACCGCCCTCCAATGTAGCGGGATCGGTCAACCTCTTTGTCACCCTTTGCTTCTTCATAGACGCCACCGCCCTCCAATGTAGCGGGAGGTTGCTGCCCCCAACCTCCACTTTGCACAATTGCTTCTTTGTCACGGCCATGACGACGTTGGCTCCACTTCCAACACTCTCACAGTCTATCTCAACCTCTCCAACTCTAGGCCATCAACTGACTCCCTTCATGCCCATAATCCGTTGCCAGCCGACCTTCTCTCATGGTCGTCGCTTGGAGCCCTGTGTCCTTACTCCCTCTCGTTGGAGATTACGAGAGACAAGAGCCATCGTCGGGGATCGACTCCTCATCACGCCGTCTATGGGACCATAGATTGATCTTCAGTTCTTCTCCGATTTCGCCTAAGCTGCATCACTTGTCACTACTAACTCCAAGTCCACCGCTCTTAACTCTTTATATGTTATGGTTGTTGCTGCTGCTGACCACCTCTCCTCCATCACCAGAGCTCCCCTCTTGCTATGACGAATGACGGTCGACGAGTTTTTCTGGGACATATTCAATTCATAGGATTTCTAAACCATAGAAATATAGGAATAGTAGAAACATTAGAATAGAATAAGAATGTATGTGCACACATATAGGATTGAAAAACACATGAAAATTATCTAGATGCTTTACAAGTTAACCAAAGGATTGAGAAACTAAGATTGGAGTGGCTTATTTTCATCATGTTTTGCTACCGAAAGTGGAGTGATAGGAATTTTTTTTATAGTTTTCCTTTGGTATATTCCTTTAAACAAACTTTAAAACGTTGGTAGAGTATTTGTTCCCAACAAAATTTATATTTATGTATTTTTTCTACAAATCATTTAAAACGAATGGGCCCTTAGCTTAGTATTATACGAAGAAAAAGAAAGCTTACTGATAAAGTTTCTTAGAGCATCCCCAACGGCTCATCTATCCCATCCTTTATCCTAGAAATAGAGGATGAAGAGTAAAAGTTAAGCTCCAGCAGAATATCTATCATATCATCTATTTTTCGATGTCATCCATATTAGAAGAGAGAAACTCTATTTTTAGATATTTTCTCTCCAATCCTCTAAATATATATAAGGGATGTCATGTATAGATGATCTGCTGGAGTACAAAGGGATATGAAAGATGAAAGTGTTTTAGATGATCATCTAAATAAAAATATGGATGACCAAATTTAGATGAGATGTTGGGGATGCTTGTTAGCATAATACATCCTGGTTGGGAGTGGTGTGCTTTATCGAAACCAATTTAAGGCCCCTTTGATTCAAAGGAATTTCATAGGGATTTTAGATGATTTTATTTCTATAGGATTTTTTTCTACAAAACCCTTTGAATTAAAGGAATAAATCCTATGAAATTTGTATGGAATGCATATTTCATTACAAGTTTTGGAGAAAATTTAGTAAGAGGTTGAACCTCATAGAAAAAAATTTTCCTCAAATTCCTGTGTTTTTCCTGTGGTACAATCAAATGGTTATTCCTATATTTTCCTATGTTTTATAATTCTCTATTTTGTATCTACTTTTCTATCAGAATCCTATATTTTTTTTATTTGTCTGTTTTGTTCGTGTGATTCAAAAGGGCCATGAACAATGAAATTCCAGCAAATCCACTGATTTGCGATGGCCGCCCGGACGCCAGCGGCGGCGGCGGCGGCGTCATCTTTTCTACGCTCCGTGCCACCGCGCAACGCCGCCGGTCGCCTCGCGTGGTTCCTGGGCGGCGCCTCCGCTGCTTCCTCCGGTAGTAACCGCTTTTAAGCTCCGACGCTGGCGCCCATCTTAATCTAGCTTCCGTTCCCTTGAAAATCTCTGCTTTGGCGATGGGGTTGTGAGCTTCTTGGATGTTCAGATGCTGGGATTGGCTCGGGGGAGTTCGTCGCGTGGCACAACGGCGGCGGAATCCTGCACAGGGCCGCGTCCGTTGACCCCACGGCGGTGGTGGAGGCCGGCGCCGTCGTGCACTCCGGTGCTGTTCTTGGTAAGGACGTCGTCGTCGCGTCAGGTGCCGTCGTCGGGCCCTCGGTGTCCGTCGGGCAGTCCACCAAGATTTGGTATGGTGTTTGATCTCAAAATAAAGCTTAAAACTCTCTTCGATTTAGTTATTTGATTTTGCTGGTAGTGAGCTTTCTGCTTCTTGTTGTTGGTGGTATGTGCAGGTACAATGTTGTTTTGAGCAATTGTTCGGTGGGCGAGTTCTGCACCATCCACAACGGCTCCTGCATTGGGCAAGACGGTGAGCTTAGATCTATCTTCAGTTCTGAAAGATTTACATATTGTGATTCATGAACAAATTGGTGAGGGTATTAGTAAGACTGCTGCAATCTTGTATTCTTTCTGCTACTTGCACATGTGATACTAGTACTGGGTACAAAAATCGGAGTTTTAGTACTTTTGCCTAATTACATAATAGTTTCGGGTTGTACCTCCAGGCTCCAGCCCATCTATTTTAACCCATTTAGTTTCATTTATTTTTTTATTACAACTTGCATCCTGATGCTATTTTTTCTTATGTATGATGTATCTATTGCAGGTTTTGGTTTCTTTGTGGGGGAGGATGGACAGGTCAAGAAGAAACCACAGGTTAGTGTTCTGTAATAATCCTTTTCTTAGTAAACTTTCTGTGCACATGACGGGATACTAGTTTTCAAATTTAAGGGCAGTGAAATGGTTAAGTGAAGTATTCTAAGATCATAGAGAAGATTCGTTTTTTATTGCAACGATAAGGAAAATCTCGGTCTGTCATTTGTCATGTCTACCCAATGGGCTTACGTGACATCTGATAAACAATAAAGAAAAGTGAGAAAATGCCTGTGACATGTGCAAAGTACTTGCCATAACAGAATAACTGATGTTTAATGACTATACATTCACTCTCGCAAATGGTGTTATTTAGATATTTTGTTATGGATTCAATTGGTATCAAATAGGCACATTGTGAAAGCTTTTTATTTCTCCAGATGTTGCATGCAAGAATTGGAGATCATGTGGAGATAGGCGCAAATACATGCATTGACAGAGGCAGGTAATTAATTTGTCAGCTGTATAATCTTGCCCACAAGTTCTAGTACTCTGTTTCATATTTTGGGCAATCCTATATTCCTATGCTGTCAGTTAGTGTACAGATAACCAGAGAATGTGTAGCTTGGTGAAGGCAAATGTTCCTTTAAGCCAGTCCATGATTGATTTTGATATGCCCAACATTAAGGAATATCAGCTCTTTCTATCTGATTCTATGTTTATACATTTGGTTGCACATAACTCTTGCTGAAAATTTTGATTAATATTTATTAATTGCAGTTGGAGAGACACGGTGATTGGAGATGAAACCAAGATTGACAATCTGGTTCAGGTATTGCGTTTCGTGCTTTATGTGATTGCACACCCCTCCCTTTCCTGCAAATTGAAAGTTCCTGTTGCAGATAGGTCACAATGTGGTTATTGGAAAATGCTGCATGATTTGCGGACAAGTAGGAATCGCTGGTTCTGCGACGTATGTATACCTTGACCTCATTTATCAGATGCCTGTGTTTTGAAAATCCATCCTACCATGAGCATTTTTCTACAGGTTGGGGGACTATGTAACATTGGGCGGAAGGGTGGCAATTCGGGATCATGTGTCCATTGCTTCAAAGGTTCTGTTCTCCCAGCTCTGTTCTTTTGGAATAGCTTCCAGTTCGCATGATTCAATATTACTTCAGGCTCTCCAGTTTTGTGTCGATGTGCTAAAAGTTTAACTAGGTTGCTCGGTGTATTATTTTGAGCCTGGACAGACTTAAGAGGTTCTTCGCTAATAAGAAATTCATTTTTCCTCAATCCTTTTACAGGTTCGACTTGCAGCAAACAGTTCAGTGACAAAGGATATACAGAAGCCCGGTGACTATGGTGGATTTCCAGCAGTAAGTCTTTCATTTTATAACTATGACCTTGCATGTTTTAACACTTGTTTCTCCTTTCACTCCCTTACAAATGTTTGCTATGCTTGTTGAATTTAGGTCCCTATAAATGAATGGCGCAGGCAAACTGCAAACCTGCGCATGTTTTCGAAGAAAAATGGTGACAGAAGATAGTATGTGCACAAATCCTGCGACGCCGAAACAGAATGTTATAGTCCAATTTTTTTTTGTTGGTAATCTAGGCTTGTAGTTTGCCCACTGAAGCTGGCTGATGTAATACCTCTTTGTCTAGGGGAATCAATATATCTTTTACTTCAAGAGGCTTTTTATAGTCCTTGAGAATATACATGCATATTCAATCATTTGAGAAGTATTTAAAATTTGGTTTGATATCTTCTGGTTGTATCAACAACGTTTCTGGAAGTAACTTCACGTACTACCCACTTCTCTTAGAGTAGGTACTTCTCTTAGAGTAGGTACAATAGTAATTATAAGCAAACTATAAATATATTTTTAAGAGATAATAGGGATTAAGAGATAAGAGATAATAGGGATTAAGAGATAATAGGGAAGAGAGAGCAGTGAGTTACTAATTTATAGCTAACTACAACATGAGCTCTAATACACGGTGTGTGTATGACATATGAAACCATGTATTAATGGTTTATAGATACCTATTGTATGAATTGATTATTAGATTGACTATAAATAAATTGTAGCTATTAATTAACTATGCTATTGAACTTTTTTTTAAAATCACTATACCATTAAACTTGCTCTTACGAGGTGGAAGTAACCTGTTCATCTTTTCTCATCAACTTCACCTGGAATACCTCCTGCTACGGATGTGCAAAGCTCTGAATATTCAGAGCAGGTACAATAGCAAGCTATAAACCATCTATAAGCATATTTTAAAGAGATAAGAAGAGAGAGAAAAGAGGTGAACTACTCATTTATAGCCAGCTGTAGCACAGGCTACTATACATAATATGTGTATGACATGTGTGACCATGTATTGATATTTTATATATAAACTATTATATGAATTGATTATTAGATTAACTATAATTAAGCAGTTGGCTGGACTATTGAACTTGCTCTCGTGGATATATGGAGCAGGGGAGAAGGCCACAGAACATGGATGCAGATGGATTTGCAGAGAATGGCGCATCGCATGCATGCATGCGCGGAAAAGTGGGTACAGTAATGGCCCATGCTCCGACGCGCGAATCCGGCCGGCCGACCGCCCTGCGCCAATCCGGCCTTTTACGCACACATATTGATATGCATCACCATTGGCTCAGCACTGCCGGCCATCTCGTTGAAACGGATGATGCATAGCCAACTTTCGCCTCAATTCCTGCTGCTCCTCGGCCGATAAAAATCCATCAAATGCAAACGTTAGTGGATCGCTAGCGGCACAAAAGGCCAATCTGGTTTGACTTCCGCTTATGTTTATAAGCTAAAATTTTGAATTTTAAATTTAAAGATGATTTTGAGTTTTTTTGAGTTTATTTTTTAGCTTTGGCTTTTTATCGCTATGAACACGTATATACAAGTTGTATTTATAATTTTTTCATTGTAAATTTATCGTTTACCTTTTTCTTTTAATATGCCAACAGATGACCCTAGTCTTCGACGAAATGGAGCTAATATGAAATTTGATTTTTCATATCTCCATTTAAATGGTCATCTAAAATAATTCCTTATCTATATTTATTTATACTCTAGCAAATTATCCATATCACTTACAACACATTTTCCTCTTAAGTATATATGCTACTCAAGAAATAATCTTACATCACCAGTTAAAGTATCTCTCATCCGATCATGACTTAAAAATAGAGGATGTGTTAATGAACCACTAAACCATATCTTTTTACCTCTCAATCTCTATTTTATAGATGAAATATAAGATAGATGAACTGTGCTCTAAAGCGATCTGAAAAGTACTGAAAATTAAGAAAACAAACAGTGGGTTGGAGCAGTATATACTGAAGATTGAAAAAGCAAACAGTGAGTAGTACAGATTCAGATATTGGAGAGCAGATGAATCAAAATTAAAGCGCGGTTTGAGAACCAAACGATCGAGATCACCGCGGCGATTATTTGGAAGCTTGCAAATCTTCTCGTCTGATTGATTGTTTCTTGTCTGCCTGTCTTGTCCTTTGAGATGCAACATATGCAAGGCTGGATGATCAGTAGTTTCTTTCAGATCCATCTACTCTCCCATCCGCTACCGACTGCGTGTTCATTGCATGCAATGCAACAGTATACTTCTTCAGATAAAAAGGACAATCATTTTCATGAATTTAGCTATGTAGGCCCTGATATAAACAGCCAAACTAGCTAAAGACTTCGCCAAGGAGCAGCAACTGAATGGAAACAATTCAGATTTTATTATTATGATCATGGCAATCATCATCATTATTAGGAGCATACCGTATGTATTAGGCTATCAGCTAGCTTTGTTGAATTAATCTGCCAGTGCATACCTGCCAAATTGTACTACATTGTCTTCCTCTGAAACTTGCAGTACTTTCCCTGTTCTCGAATAATTGGCACTATTGAATTAGTCTCACTTTGATCCCAAATTAATGAGATAATTATGTTATCATGACTGAAAATTGTATAGTTATATTCATATCACTACATACTTTCAAGTATTTATAAAGTTTGTGTGAGCAAAGTTAAGTATGTTGATTAATCCCAGCTAGCCAAACAACACTCTGATGAGTCTGATCGATTCTGTCGATCGAGCTGTACAGCATTGTTCGACTGTTCTTCTCCTTCTTCTTCTTCTCTTTGACAGCGTACGGAATATTGGAAGAGATGATGAGATGGGGTTCTGAACTTGTGGTTTCTGAAGACCTGCAAGCATGCGTCAAAGACCGTGCAAGATTCAGAGTATTTTACTCCTACCAAAGAGCAGCTAGCACGCATCGTCCCGTGGATTGGAACAGTAGAGTTCTACTTGTACATACTCCTATGCAATCAAACATATAATTAGTACCACTAGCTTAATTAGGGCTCGATTTATTAATTATGGAGTAGTAGTTGATGATCGAATATAGTGGCTCTGATCGATGGGATGATATGAACAAGATCATAGATGCTGACATATCGCCACCAGTAGTACGTGCTGCGACGACAGGCGTCGTGGTCGTAGTAATAGATCACGAATTATTAGTAGTACCTCCGTAAAAAAGACCTTTTTTTAACTGTGTTCAGCGCTTGAACATCATCTTATTTGACACATTTATAAAAAAGACTTAAAAATTAGTAACTACTCATGTTTTATCATAAAATAATAATAAAAATATTAATAACAAAATTTAAATAAGACGAATAGTTAAATATTGTATTAAAAACTGAAAAGTGGGCTTATTTTTGGGACAGAAGGAAGTATTTGGCAGTTACTTGATACCATGTTTGGGATAAGATTTGAGGAGCAGCCAGCGAGAATCTGAAGAAGCTAGGTTTATTAGCTTTTAGTTTACTAGTAAAGGGACCGACTCCGGTGTATTTTACTGGTAGTAAAGTTTAATTCATATCGTGGATCTATTTTTATCGGATGACTGTGATTAAATTATACTACCAATAATATTATGTATAATGGAAATTTGAAGGGGTAATATTGTCTTTTTTATTGTGATCTTTTTTGCAAAAAAAACAAAATCACGAAATACTGCTAATCAAGTAATTAAAAAAATAAAAAAATACTCTTTTTCTACTGGTAGTATAATAATACAAGTAAAATACACTGGAGAGTTGCCCACTAGCAAAATGTCTATTTGTTGTTGCAGAATTAAAAAAAGTCACATCTGTGTATTACAAAGAAAACATATTTTAAACTTTAGAGATTAATTTAAAGTTAATTTGAGGTGTTTTGTTGCCGAGTTTATAGTTGAGAAAGAGAATAGATCACACAATGGTCTCACGTGTCAGAATTTTTGGGAGTTGATCGTGAAATGGTAGGTGATAGATAGACAACTTATCATCACCACCACTACTTTCATTTAAGAAGTGATATTATTCTCAAAATATTCTAAATAAAAATGTAGACTATTTAAGAAGCTAAATATTATTATATATATACACACACAACCTGCAAGCTAAGATAGTTCTCTAAACATGCCTTTAGTACTCTTGTAGTTAAATATGTCAAGTCTTTAATTTCATGAACATGATTAATCATGCTCATAATATTATTCCGGCAGATAGTGATATTCAGGTCCGTAGCATTAAAAGATTTGTTCGACAATCAGTCCGTTTTAGTCCAAACTGTACTATAGTGTCTAAACACTAATTAGGCTTAGAATAAATCAATCCGACGTGTTTAGTAGCTAGTGATCATCAAATAATGAGAACAAAACCTTGTACTCCTACTGTTCCATTTTAGATTAAAAATATGATCCTCAAAAAATAATTTTGACCAGTATTTTCTACGACAGTATATAAAAAGTATCACTAAACATATGATTTTGTAGTATCTTTCAATATTAAACTATACATATAGTATTCAAATATTTTAAGTTATTTATATACACCAGCATATACCCATGCTTTGCTATAAAAATGTATTACAAAATATTATAGAAATTTTTTATCAACTATACTAATATCACTTGTTTGTATATGTACTATTCCACAGTATCAAGAAACTCTATAAGCTAATTTGCAAAAGAACGGTAGAAATAAGCGTGGTGGTACATTCACTCCCACCATTAGAGCAAGTTCAATAGCATAGCCAACTACTAGTTTCAATTCATCTATAGTCAATCTAATAGTCAATTCATATAGTAGTTACCTGCAAAACATAAATATATGGTCCCACATGTCATATACACATTTTGTCTTGGAGCCTGTGTGCAGCTGGCTATAAATTAGTAGTCCATCTCTCTTCTCTATCTTCTTATCTCTTTGTAGCTAGCTTATATCTTGCTATTGTACCTGCTCTTAGAAATATTTAAAATAGTATAGAAATGTCTAAATCTTTGATTTTAGTATTATCTAAAACAACAAATTAATAAGGGTTCAAGGCTGCGATGCAGGCCGGGCATGTGGTTGTTGGAAGAGGGGACAAGATACGGCTGGCTCGAGGCAGTACAACTCCTACAAATTAATTAAAATCGATCACTACGTAACCCAAGTTTTAGGCATAGCTACTAGTGCTAGTGGAGTATGTATAGTAGCTCACTTCACTATGGTCATTTGTTTATATTGTAGGTGTAATTTGCACACTAATCTAATCTAATCGAGCCATGAGATCTACAGGGTAAAGACACCTGATTAGTCGCGCTTGGCCACAAAAACTCGTGTCCAAATTTTTTGTCTCACATGCCATGTCTCATCGATTAATTGCTGGCTGTCTTGCACCCGTTGCACGGCCAATCTCGGATCTCGACAAATTGGACACGTACTTCCTATGTCCCATTTCAAACCAATTCAACCGACCGTGCTGCTAATATTTCATGGATCTGCTCCCTTCGTTTTACTGTAACTTTATAATCTTATTAAAAATTATATGAATGCTAATAAATATAAACATATATGGAATTGCTTCGCGTACAACCGCACCAGTAGGACGCACACGTATGATCACGACGTACTCTGCGTGCATGCAGACGGAGGACGAATGGAGCGAGCAGGCGCGCGTCGTTAGGTCGTACGACTCGTACATCTACCGTCGTACGTGTAGAAGGACTCTATATATATATATAATATTTATTAATTAATAAATTTAGATATAGTTAGAAAGTCTTACAGTATGAAATGAAGGTCATACAAAATAAACAACAAAAGATAAAAATTAATGGTCTAGCCAATAAATTCTCTATTTTTAGCCATCATTTATATATGGTTTCTCTCTTCTTACTCCAAAGCAAGACTATTTCTTAGACAATATATGCTTAAAGAGAAATGGATGGTTGATATATATTAAAAAAATATAGTTAGGTGTGATATGGATGATTTGGTAGAGTACAAACATATATGTGGGGGAATATTTTTAGGGGTCCTTCAAATAAAAATATGTGGGGACTAATCTGCTGGGCATCCATGCTAAGTTATGTTTTTTCCTAAACAATCTATCATATCATAGCAATTTACAAACACCTTCATAAAAGTTCTTTCCATACATATGGAGTCTTGAAGAAGAATGTATTTAGTTTAGGATGGTGGGAATAATATTTAGGAAAAAGTATGAATTACCCTCCTGAACTATCGCAGTCGGCCGAATTACCTCATAAACCCGAAAACCAGACATCCTTCACCCTAAACTTTCAATACTGGGCAAATTACCCCCCTCGACCTAATCCAAGACGGTTTTGTCCTACGTGGCGTACACGTGGCAGCCCAGACAACATTTTATTTTTTTACCGTGGGGCCCACATGTCATAACCCTCCTTCTCCCTCCCCCTCTCCTTCTCCCTCTCACTCTCTCTGGCAAACAACATGGCGACGGCGGCGGGCGCTCGGCTGCGCGGGGATGGCCAGACGGTGGGCAAGCGCGGGCGTGCGAGCAACGGGAGGACGGCCACGCCGCGACAATGAGGTGGAGCAGCAGGATGGTGACGGCGGTGAAGCGGAGGAAAGCAGGCGAGTGGCAGGTAGTCGGCGTCGCTCGGGGGCAACGGGTCGGCTCCGGTGTCAGCGGTGTCGCCGTCCTCTCTCCCGTGCGCCGCCATCCGCCGCCCTCGCCCTCATCCCCACAGGCCGAGACTGATGGCGCCGCCCGCCGCTGCCATCCTCCGCCACCGCTGGCGATGAGTCCTCCGCTTCGTCACCGCCAACATCCTCTGCCCGTCGTCCGCTCGCTCGCGCCCTCCCGCCGTCCGGCCATCCCCACCTGCTGTGGCCGCCTTCCTCCTCCCCATTTTGCTACTCGTCGCGACGCGGGTGTCCACTCGCCGTCCAGTCGTCCCCACGCAGCGCAGGCATCCGCCCGTCGTCCGGCTGTCCCCGTGCGCCCGCCGCCGTCGCCTAGTTTGCCAGAGAGAGGGGGAGAGGGAGAAGGAGAGGGAGAGAGAGGGTTATGACATGTGGGTCCCATGGTTATAAAAAAGAAGAAAATGCTGACTGAGCTCCCACGTGTCCGGTAGGACAAAACCGCCTTGGATTGGGTCAAGAGGGTAATTTGCCCAGTATTAAAAGTTTAGGGTGAGGAATGTCTGGTTTTCGGGTTTAGGGGGTAATTCGACCGACCATAATAGTTCAGGAGGTAATTCATACTTTTTCCTAATATTTATAACTGCATGTGGAGAGCTTGTATTTATCAGGTTTCGTCAGGCATCTAAATTGGTGAAACAGCCGTAACGTACGCTTAATTGCTGGTTGGTGGGCAACAGTACGTGTACGTAGACATAGCTTGGACTTGTTTGCAAATCTAACCATGGGAAGGATTGATCTCTCCTTAGCAAAAATGACCGTTCTACGAGCCTGTGTAACAATAGGTTGTAAGCCGATTAAATACTGAAGTGAAGAAAAGATGAGAGAAGAGAGGATAAACATGTTATAAGCTTATAGCTAGTCGGTTTGGTATAAAAACCAAAAAACTCTTTGAGCCTTGTATTAATGACGAAGAGCTAACTAATATATGTGTGTTAAGAGATTACTATATATGTGGTAAGAGAAAACTGTAAAGAATTTTATAGTAGGCTTGCTGACTATATTAATAGCATTACATGTAAATTTACTGAGAAAGAGATCAGACGGGAGCAGCTAACAATGGTCAAGATGTCAGCAGAAAACGACGCTACATTTTGCAAGGTATCAAGCGTGCATGCTCTGTGAAGTAAAGAACCTGCAAAAGGCACATAAAGTATATTTTGTTTAGGAGTAACAACACATAAACTAAGCAAAGCTACTTTCCAATGATGGCCTTTGTTATGCTTCCAAACACAGTTTGTGTTCTTTTCGGTTGTATAACTTTTGACTAGCTTGTCAGCATTGTTCGGTATCAAGTAAGAAATTCTTGCTTATTTATTCATTTCAAAGTGATTGTGGGGGATTCAATATTCTCTTAAAATCAGTGTGCAATTTCAGTGTTCCGAGCAAAAGCTTAAATATAGAAGATTATGGCTCTCTTTGAAACAAAAGAAAATTAGATGGATGAATTTATTATGGGTATTAGATTCTCATCGTTTGCTCATTGGATTACCTAACCAAAAATAACAATTTTGAAATATAATTTTAGAATTGATTTTGATGGTTTTCCACTATATTATGTTTTTCTAGCATTGTCTTTTTAAACTGCAATAAATACATATATGTTTTTTTACCCACAAATTACTTCCAGTTGCTTCATTCATATTTCTATGGTTTATTATCCATAGCTCAACCAAGCAGAGCCATACAGATATTTCTCTATCTCCTTTTAAACAAACAAATATGTATATGTCAAATAATTCCTTTAAAATAGTTCAACTTGTAGAAATCATGAAGATAAAAATCCTTCTTGTATATATCAGTCTTACCAAGTCCAACATTTTTCCAATGCAGCATCTAAACAACACCACAATTCTTTTGCTTTTGTTACCATGTTCTCTACAATACTGTTCTTTGGTACAGAGATGTAGCACCATAATACAGTACTGTTTCTTTTGGAGGAATACATGGAACATAGCTAGCTGGTATACGTACAGTGATCATCTATTTTTCTGCTGAGTCAAAGATGTTGGTAGAGATATAAAAACTCGAATGAACAAGATGTGTATATACATGAATCTGTATGGAGTTAGCCGACAGAGCTGTCAAAGTACCAAAGGTTGCATCATGGCTATAGCAATTAGCAGCTACCAACACGATCAGAAATGGACCACATCGGATTCTCAGCTTGTAACAATGGCCAAGCCTTAGAACCTGAACCAACATACTAAAAAAACAATCCGTCTCCGATGTATTCTACTAACAGTAAAATTTAATCGATACCGTTCATTTATTTTTATCGGACAACTATAATTAAATTATATTACTAATAATATTAGGCATAGTAGAAATTTAAAGGATAATATCGTCCTTTTATTGTGATTTTTATCGCCTAAAAAACAAAATTACAAATACTACTAATCAATTAATTAATAAAGTATAAAAATATTATTTTTAATTAATGTCTGAGATTAGTTTACTGGTAGTATAATACTAACCATGGATCGGAGAGACCCCTCCAAAATTGGTTATGCTGAATTGCTGATGAAAGCTGGTATTGGATGTGAGGTCTTACCAGACCAGGCCGTTGTGTGAATTTGACAGGGTTTAAATGGATATCCGCCTCTGAAAATGGCTTGTACTGCTAAGTATGCAGTTGTCTCTTAAGTGTGGATTCTAATGATGATTATGGAATGATGTCTTGTTAGTTTAGAAAGTGATGTCTTGTTCATGGTATTTGATTTTTCAGTCCCTGCAGAGAAAGGTAATCAACATTTGTCAGGGGAAATTGTGGGCAAAATGACACGTATAACATGACCACGGAGGCTTAACAAAGCTCATTGGGAAGGAATTAATCCTAATAAAAAATACAATAGCAACAAAACAACCCTTACAATGTTCTAACAGAAAAGTTATGCTTTTGATTGGTCCCAATCAAGCTAAATCAAGATTATCATTGATGCATAAAACATGAGTACATGACAATAATCCTACCTAACAAGGTAGGATTATGAAACTTAATGAGGCTTTTGGACTGTGTTCATAAGCCGGTAACCCCGGTTAAAACTTTTCATTACCATCTGGCTTTAATGAAAAAGCTGGGCTGAATAAGCCTTTTATATATAAAAAAAACAATAATCCTACCTAGCTTTTTGAAACTTGGCAGCAAAATATATATCCAAGAAACAGAAAGAGAGAGAAATAGTGTCACCTCAGAAAGCAACTTTTATAAATAAAAATCCACTTGAACTACAAATCCACACTTGTCCCATCCTAAAAAGTTAACAACACCCCAATTCACCCAAAGACACCAGACACTATTTCAACAGCAACACACCATCCATCCACAGCCCAAAACCTCAAAAAGAAAAGATACAAACTTTATGCAAGAAAAGAGGGAAAATCCATCAAAAAGGGAGCAAAATTCAAGCATAAAATCCAACAAGACATCACATGTTTTTTATATAGAAATAAAAGAGAGAGAAAATCCATAAAACTGAGTAAAATTCAAGCATAAAATCCAACAAAGCATCACATGTTTTTTTCCTAGCAAAAAAATAAATTAAAAAAAGGGGGAATCACATGAGTTTATTATAATAGCAGTAGCCTCCATTGCGAAGGGAGCTAAAGGTCTCGCCTTTGCTGCTCACACTCGTCGCACTCTCTTGTCTCCACTCGCCGCGCCGCGCAATGCGCCTCCACCACCTCCTCCTCGCCGCCGCCGCCGTCCTCCTCGCCGCGGCAGGGACGGCGGCGGAGGCCGGCGACGCGGACGCGCTCCTCGCGGCGAAGGCGGCGCTCGACGACCCGACCGGCGCGCTCGCGTCGTGGACGAACACCACCGCCACCAGCGGCGGCGGCGCGTGCGCGTGGTCGGGCGTGACGTGCAACTCCCGCGGCGCGGTGGTGGGGCTGGACGTGTCCGGGCGCAACCTCTCCGGCGGCGTGCCGCCGTCGCTGTCCAGGCTCCAGCACCTGGCGCGGCTCGACCTCGCCGCGAACGCGCTGTCGGGTCCCATCCCGGCGTCGCTCGCCCGCCTCGCGCCGTTCCTCACCCACCTCAACCTCTCCAACAATGGCCTCAACGGCAGCTTCCCGCCGCAGCTCTCGCGCCTCCGCGCGCTCCGGGTGCTCGATCTCTACAACAACAACCTCACCGGCCCGCTCCCGCTCGAGGTGGTGGCGATGCCGCAGCTCCGCCACCTCCACCTCGGTGGCAACTTCTTCTCCGGGGGGATTCCGCCCGAGTACGGCACGTGGGGGAGGCTGCAGTACCTCGCCCTCTCCGGCAACGAGCTGTCCGGGAAGATACCGCCGGAGTTGGGCAACCTGACGAGCCTCAGGGAGCTTTACATCGGCTACTTCAACAGCTACTCCGGCGGGATACCGCCTGAGCTCGGCAACATGACTGACCTCGTCCGCCTCGACGCGGCCAACTGCGGCCTCTCCGGCGAGATCCCGCCGGAGCTGGGGAATCTCGCGAACCTTGACACCCTGTTCTTGCAGGTGAACGGCCTCACCGGCGGCATCCCGCCGGAGCTGGGGAGGCTCGTGAGCCTCAGCTCGCTGGACCTGTCGAACAACGCGCTCACCGGCGAGATCCCGGCGACGTTCGCGGGGCTCAAGAACCTCACCCTGCTCAACCTCTTCCGCAACAAGCTGAGGGGGGACATCCCCGAGCTCGTCGGCGACCTGCCCAGCCTCGAGGTGCTTCAGCTGTGGGAGAACAACTTCACCGGCGGCATCCCGCGCCGCCTCGGACGCAACGGCCGCTTCCAGCTGCTCGACCTCTCGTCGAACAGGCTCACCGGCACGCTCCCGCCGGACCTCTGCGCCGGCGGCAAGCTGGAGACGCTCATCGCGCTCGGCAACTCCCTCTTCGGCGCCATCCCGGACTCCCTCGGCAAATGCAAGTCGCTCACGCGCGTCCGCCTCGGCGACAACTACCTCAACGGCTCCATCCCGGAGGGTCTCTTCGAGCTCCCGAACCTCACGCAGGTGGAGCTGCAGGACAACCTCCTCTCCGGCGGCTTCCCGGCGGTGTCCGGCACCGGCGCGCCCAACCTTGGACAGATTAGCCTCTCCAACAACCAGCTCACCGGAGCATTGCCGGCGTTCATCGGGAGCTTCTCCGGGGTACAGAAACTGCTTCTTGATCAGAACGCGTTCACCGGCGCAATCCCGCCGGAGATTGGGCGGCTGCAGCAGCTCTCCAAGGCTGACCTTCGTGGCAATTTGTTCGACGGCGGCGTGCCGCCGGAGATTGGGAAATGCCGGCTGCTCACCTACCTGGACCTCAGTAGAAACAATCTCTCTGGGGAGATACCGCCGGCCATCTCCGGCATGCGGATACTGAACTATCTGAACCTGTCAAGGAACCAGCTCGACGGCGAGATTCCGGCCACCATCGCTGCAATGCAGAGCCTCACCGCCGTGGATTTCTCATACAACAACCTGTCTGGCCTCGTGCCGGCGACGGGGCAATTCAGCTACTTCAATGCGACGTCCTTCGTCGGCAACCCGGGATTGTGCGGCCCGTACCTCGGGCCATGCCATCCTGGTGCTGCTGGCACTGACCATGGTGGCCGCAGCCATGGTGGACTGTCCAATAGCTTGAAGCTGCTGATTGTCCTTGGCTTGCTTGCATTGTCCATTGCATTTGCTGCCATGGCGATCTTGAAGGCGCGGTCACTGAAGAAAGCCAGCGAGGCGCGTGCTTGGAAGCTAACCGCCTTCCAGCGCCTCGAATTCACCTGCGACGATGTGCTTGATAGTCTGAAGGAGGAGAACATTATTGGCAAAGGTGGAGCTGGGACTGTGTACAAGGGGACAATGCCAGATGGTGAGCATGTTGCGGTGAAGCGGCTTCCTGCGATGAGCCGTGGTTCTTCTCATGACCATGGGTTCTCTGCAGAGATTCAGACGCTTGGGAGGATCCGACATCGCTACATTGTGCGATTGCTCGGTTTCTGCTCGAACAATGAGACGAACCTACTGGTTTACGAGTACATGCCCAATGGCAGCCTGGGGGAGCTACTCCATGGCAAGAAGGGTGGCCATCTACACTGGGACACTCGGTACAAGATTGCTGTTGAGGCTGCCAAGGGGCTCTGCTATCTGCACCATGATTGCTCACCGTCGATTCTGCACCGTGACGTCAAATCAAACAACATTCTCCTTGATTCCGATTTCGAAGCGCATGTTGCGGATTTCGGTCTAGCCAAGTTCTTGCAGGACTCTGGCACATCAGAATGTATGTCTGCAATTGCTGGCTCTTATGGTTATATTGCTCCAGGTAAAAGATTAATCTTTGATTCATTTCTGCTGCCTGCATATATGAACTAAATTCTGTTGATTTTGATATACCACTATATGTTGCATCTGTTGTAGTCTTGTTTTAACTTGTTAAGAACTGTGGATTTACAGAGTATGCATATACACTTAAGGTCGATGAGAAGAGTGATGTCTACAGCTTCGGTGTTGTGCTCCTCGAGCTGATCACTGGAAAGAAGCCAGTAGGGGAGTTTGGGGACGGTGTCGACATTGTTCAGTGGGTCAAGACGATGACGGACTCGAACAAGGAACAGGTGATCAAGATCTTGGACCCTAGGCTCTCAACTGTTCCAGTGCATGAGGTCATGCACGTCTTCTATGTCGCGTTGCTTTGTGTCGAGGAGCAGAGCATGCAGCGACCGACGATGAGGGAGGTGGTGCAGATCCTCAGTGAACTTCCCAAGCCGGCATCAAAGCAAGGAGAGGAGCCTCCCAGTGGTGAAGGCGCTGTGCCTGATCTTGTAGTACCAGCTGAATCTGCAGAGGCCAATGAAGCCAAAGAACATCAACAGCAGCAGCAGCAGCAGGAGCAGCTGAATTCACCGTCTTCGCCACCTCCTGATCTCATCAGCATATGAAGAACTGTCAAACTGAAGTGTTACAGTACTTCAGTTTGTTTTGGTGAGATTTGGGTGTTTAATCTGGAATGCTTAGGGTGTGTGGTATGTAGGCCTTTGCATTTAGAGTGTGGAATTGTAGGCCACTGAATTTCTTGTGTGGCATGTATCTTCAGGTATTTGTGTTGTAAATATAAGCTCCTTAACCTCCAGTTTCCTGTTACAATCAAGAAACTCTGTAGGGAGTTAAGAGCTTAGTTATGCCCAGCTTTTTTAGTTCTTTCTCTTTTTTTTTTCCCTTTCAATGTGAGCACCAAAATGTCAAATGCTACCTCCATCCAATGTGACAGCATAACCTTTAACTGTGGAATTATGATTGTTAAGGTGTTCTGTTATCTGTACTTGAGTTTAAACTGCTGAAGTGAGCAGGTGTTGCATTCAAGAGTTGTACTTAACCTCAAGCCTTAAGGCAAAGAACAAAGGTACTCTCACATCTGGTGAACAAGCACCACTCATTCAGATATGGCCAGTAAATGCATATCATCCCTTGATCCTTGCTCCATACTGTATAGGATGCTTCCCATCAACTGTTCATAGGTACCCTGCTGATATAAATGCTTCTGTCCTTAAAATGACTTTGCTTTGTTAACTTAACTTACTGAAGATTATACTATGTTCATTCTCTTGCTAAATTCATACCATTCTACATTTTTACCAAGTAAATCACATGCCATTCATTCCGATGGATCATCAACATGAATGACTCCAGTAGCAATAACTGCACAAGGACCTGGGGCCAAATTCACAGTGAAACTTTACTAGAGGCAAACAGGTGTATTTTGTTTAGTAACAAACTGACAACTACCTACCAACCTGTGGTTGTATACTTGCAAGTCAGGATCAGGTCAGCACAGCAGCATGGGAGCAAAACTTAAAAGTGAAGTGAAAGCGAGAGGATTTTTTCTCCAGAGTAGCACACTCAGCATCTTGACTTGATCTGTTAATAGGTCAAAATGTGTGAGCTGTGAAGGATGTGCATGAGTCATGATAACATGGTTGATGCCAGCCTTCTCTCCCTCCAAAGTGGGCCCACATGTCATTGACTTTTCATAGTGGACAGCAGCTCTGCTGTTTCTTCAGAGAAGCCTAGGAGGCTCCAACTGCAACTCTACCTAAACCCTACTAATTGCCCATTTGGCATTTGCCTCCCGGGCCATAAAGTCCATGAACACATCCTTGAACTATCATGCTTCAACAGAAACAAATCAAACAATACTCCAGTTGGTGAAAATCCTTCAGCAAAGCATCAGTGCTGAACATTGAGATGAATTCAGTTTTTTCTGCAACCATTTGTTTGGAAAATTTTGGGATGATCTAAAGATGATGACACCCACATTGGTCACCAACACAATTTCATCAGCATCAGATCTTCCCGGGAACAGTCTCAAGGAAGCAGCAGCATGTGTTTAGCCCCGTACAACTGCTCTAATCTTATCCATCACTCAATCATTCAGACAAAAATATATGCAGACCAACAACTTGAGGGTCCTCTTGTTAAGTGGGTTCCTGATAGTATCTGTAGTTGCACAATTATCATGGTCCTTTCCAAGTTGATGCTCTTGTCGTCCTAAGAAGAAAACATGGCACTCCTACTGTAAGGTGACAAGAAATCTAACCAATATGCCTAAGCTATGTTGTCATCTTCAGAAAAAGCCTATGTTGGCAACACACCATCCATTTCCCACCAATCCTAGGATTGATGTTTATCTTATCTCCTAGGAGGTAAGACATCATTTACTATCAATTAAAATCTATTAAAGGCTATTGCTAAAGTATAATAAGGAATGCACAATTTTCCCCTTAATTTCCTATTAAAATAATAATTTTGTAAAAAGTTATGTTACAATTTTGATATAAAATATGGAATAGTAATCATAATTTTTTTAAAAAAAGTTTCATTTATAGTGAAAGTTTATTTCAAAAAACTTTGAATTACATAAATTTAGTTATGATATAATAGAAGTTTAACGCTTTAAGTACTTTTTGTTAGGACACTTTTTTGCACATTTACATTTAATTTGAATAATGTTGGATTTTATCTACGTTGAACTGGATTTTTACACTCCCACCTTTCGCTTATGCCTATGCTTATAAGCTAAAATTTAAATTTTTAATTTTAAGTTTGGAGTTGATTTCGGAGTTTTTTCATTGTAGTTTATTTTTTCAGCATTGGCTTTTAATCGCTAATAATACGTATATAAAAGTTTTTTTTCACAAATCATTTTTATTTGTAAATATGTCATCCAAACAATCACCCCCTTAAATTATCAAAAATTAAACTGACGTTGCTCACTTTTTGGTGAACGTTCCATGATTTAAGTAGCTAGATGACTAGGAGCATGGCTGTTAATTAGGAGTGATTATTATGGCCGGTAGTGAAGTTTACATTTTTAGCTATGATTAATCAATGCAAAAAGGTTTGATCTTTTTATTAGATGAAATGAGTCACTTATAATCGTTGGCCAGGATTTGTTATATGCTCATGGAAAACTATAAAAGACCGCTAATGTAGTATCCTCGATAGTATCCTGTATCCCATCCTTTTTTTTTCTATTTTGCATTAATTTGCGATGTCTTATAATAATGCTCTAATAAGTTCCGGTATATCTACCTTTTTCTAATTAAAACATAAGAGAATCATCCTCTTTTCACATTGATTGGGAGCAAAGGAGGTTGCCTCCTTGAAGGGAGTCCATGAATTAAACCTACTGAAAAGCCATTTCACCAACTGCCACATGGACACTTTACCGAGGAGCAAGCATGCATGTATGTGCATCGATCACTGGAATACTCGAATCACATCATTAACAATTTCATGTCCTTTGGAGCGACTCTTGATCAGCCAGCCAGGCCAAGATGTCAAGGCAAGAGATCATGGCTCACTGAACACGCACACACAGATCTTCGATTGCATATGTCCTGGAGTTTGGCAACAGCTATCATCAGAAGTTCAGAACAAGATAAGTTGGTCACACAGGCCACCAATCTACTTAATTCTCATCAGTCAACATCACACACTTGATACTACTGGTTTCTAATGCTTTTGTGGTGTCCAAGATTCAGCAATACATTTGTTAGATACTACACAGCTAATACAAATCAGTCTAAATGTTTTTCTTTTCTGTAAGTGTGTTTTGGACTGTCTGTTCCTGTAATCAATCCAGTGTTTTTGGGGAGAAAAAGGGGACCTTTTGGTGGTCCAAATCTGAAGTGTCTTTTGCAGTGGATGCTGCACATTAGAAAAAATTATGAATAATGGGGGACCATAGTGCAGGTTAATCACATGTAGCAGCTTGATCCTATAGTGTCATACTGTTGTTCTCTCCTCTTCTGCTCAGATGGATGAGAGGATAGAAACAATTTTTACAGGCTTGCAGCTCTGAATCATGTTTCTGAAAGAACTGAAGAATGCTTTTCTCACAAGCTCCTAGGTGCAGTGCTTGCATGCATGCCTTGCTGCATTTACAGCATCAAAAAAAGAGAGAGGCGAGCTATTATCTTACTTCTAGAATCTAGTAGGTGGATCACACAAATATGGTGTATAACTGTATGTTCTGGTCTTACCAGTGTTTTCAGTAATGGCTGACATTTGCATACCTGTAACTTCAGTCCAGTAAGACAGAACAAGGAAAATGTTTTTCTAAACTTTCATTTGTATCCCTTCGTTTTATATTATAAGACTTATAAATTTATTTATGCACTAACGAATCTAGACACATGTACATCCATACATAAATGAATCTAGAGGAATCTAAAAAGTCTTATCATATGGAACGGAGGGAATAGGTCTTTGTAAAATCTAATTTTAATCTGTAGATGAAGACCTTACAGATAAAAAATCAATAGTAATCTAAATAGTACCAATCCAACTAAGTCTTACTTTTGCCTTAAAATATATGGGTGGAAACTGAGGTGGTTATTGTTTGGCTTTTTTGGAAAAAAGTCAAATGGAATATTTGCAAACGAAAATTATTTTGTAAATAAAACTTTTATATATGTGTTTTTAGCGATCTAAAAACAAATACGCAAAAATATAATATAATAAAAAACCTCAAAATCAACTCTAAATTAAGATTTAAAATTTAAATTTTGACTTATAAATATAAGCAGCGAAAAGACGAGGGTGAAGAATTGACGTGCCATTGTTTCAGAGAAGCAGAGACAGATGCTAGTGGAATCAATCGATTCATCAGATACACACGACCAACCCTAATTATTACCTGGTTTTCAATATTTAACTGGATAAAATGACTAGAGAAATGCAGGTTAAACTAGAAGGCATTAAAAAAAGATATGTTTTTCCGCAGGTACAGTGTTGTTGCAGGCCACCCTGTGGTGCTTTTTGGAGGCAGTGATCAACTTACCTCAGCTGTCTGCACTGAGTTTACTGCATGCATAGATTCATAGCCAAAGTAGAATCCTGTTCCTGCTCCATCTTAACCATCCTATCCGGCTAATAGCACTCTGAAAATGTTTATTGACACATGTATAGTAACCATCATCTAAGCTAGATGATCTGAACAATACTGTTTCTCTGTAATGAAATGATGTTTGGTTGCTGAAAATGGTTTCTGTACTTCCCAGGACTGATGTAACCAACAATCTTAATGCGTTGTCCGAAGACTCGAGCTTTGGATTCTTCTTGAATGCAGTGAATTCAGAGCAAACATGTCTGTACTCCAACCTTCAGAGATGGGAATGGCACAGGAACAAAACTAAATGCAAGTCAACATGTTAGAATTCAGGATCAGAAATTCTTGCAGATCACAAGGTGTCAATTAGTGTGCTCTGGAATCCATTGAATTGATGCTAAGATGGACCACCCAAACTTGATTGAATTCGGTTCAGTAGCTCACACAAGCCTGGCACCCATGGTAGCACATGCAAGTTCAGGTGTGTTTCTGACAACTTGAACTGGACACCTTACTTTTGTTCATGGTAAGTTTCAAAATGTCCCAAATGGTACACTGTTAGTATTATTATTAATCTCAAACTTCGATCTCTTTTATGTTCCAAAAGAGAAAAAGCTATGATATTTGAGGAGGTGCATTTGAGACCCAAAACTGTTGAAGGTCCACAGATTCAGGAATGGCATATTTCTTAGCAGAGGCCCAGTGACTTGCATTCATGGGCCTTCCGAATCAGGGTATTTCTGCTACTTCCACTAAACATTTTTTTAGTAAAACAGGATCAGCCAGCTTGTAGCTTATTTGGGCCAATAAACACAGGCAAAATACAAGCCATGCAAAGCAAAACAGATAAGGTCAGATAGAGTTATCAAAAGATAACAAGCAGCAAAACCTGCAAAATGTATCAAATCAGAAGCTTGACAACGGAAAGAAATCAGTATGCATATTGTATCTACTCAGACTAATTAAGAAATCAGATAGACCATGAAAAATGATCACATCTTAGGTGACTGTATTTTTCATTTCAACAGGTCTCCAACTTCTTTGGAAAACTAGGAAGTAGGAATTACCAGGTCTTGTTTTCTTCCTCGGTTGTCAAATCAGTTTCAATTTTTTAATCGCAAAAAGAACAGCTTTTTTTTTTGTTCTGACTTCTGAATTCTTATATATTCTAAAACTCATGATTTAGTCCACACATTTCAGATTGACAATATCCAATTCCACTAGAATTTGACTAACCGGGTTAGTCACTATATATTCAAAAGGTAGCAGTCGCAGCACCATTAATTGAGCTGATATGAATGAAGAAACAAACATACAGCTGTTTTATAACGTTCTCTACTAATAATATAACTAGCCTAGATCGTTTATTTTTTAATCCAATATATCGGATCTATTTATACTACTATATCAACTACTGGTAATAAAATATTTTTTTCTATTGACAGAACTTTAAATCGATGGTTAAGATTCTTCTACCGATGATAATACTAGTATGATAATACTATCAGTACCAGTAGAGAGCACTTTAGCCATATAAGCACATGGTCAAAACTATGTGAATCAATATGCCATGGTCAAAAAGAGATTAGCAGCAAAAGCAAGAACAATACTAGTTTACTACAAACAACATGCCAGATTATTTCCTAACCAACTCACCAAAAGAGACTTTCATTAATTCCTACTTCCTGTCTGTCTTGTCTTGATATCGCAGCAATGGACAATAACAACTTTTTTGTCAAGCGTTTTTCCTGATCACCAACCTCGGTTTGTTGAACTGGCAAATAGCAACTGATCCTCTCAGTCATCCTGATGTGAGATAATTCAGAAGCATGTGTCTGCAAGCCAGGATGAAAGATCTGTCCAACATTCAGACTGCTTTAAGATCCCATGCGACAGGGGAATCTGATTCCACTAACGATTTACTGATCGCAACCATTTCATGCTCTGGGAAATTCAGTGGCCTGCAGTAATTCTAGCCATTTCGGCACAGCATGGACACATGGACAAGTCCAATTTGAAGTGCTTGGGAGATCTTTATTTGCACTGTCGATCGACTCATTCTCTGATCACATCAGATGCAAAAGTTTTCCTGTGCAGTGCGATTATGTGTCATCAGTGACATGCATATACCTTGTGGAAAATTGATTGGTTAGATGTCTGAAAATACAACCAACTATGCACATTTGGATATGCAGTTGGTACCTTGGTTAAAATCTGATTGAAAAGACAACTAAGTGCTGAGGGACAGCAAGGAAAATTGATTGGTCAGCAGTTTGAAAATACACCAACCACGCACATTTGGATCTTTAGTTGGTGAAAATATGATATGGAAAACATTGGAAGAAAAGAAAGGTTGGTGAAAAATATGATATGAAAAACATTGGAAAATGTAAAAGGGGAAAAATCATGCACATTTGGATCTTTAGTTGGTGAAAATATGATATGAAAAACATTGGAAGAAAAAATGCTTTCGTTGAGAGTCGAACTCAAGACCTCCCGCTTACTAAACGGGTGCTCTAACCAACTGAGCTACGAAAGCAAGCTGGTTATTTTTTGTTCAAGTATAATCAGATCGTTTGCAGTCAAGATCAATTCGACCGGGCGGTCAGTAAGTCTCAGGCGGCGCCTCGATCTCTGTGCTTTTAAATTAATCTGCACAGAAGAATGTTGTCACCGGACAGTACAAAAATGGTGAGAGATATGCGATGCATGTGACAGTTGTTTACTAAGTACTTTAAGACTGACAAACATGTACAGGTGTTATATATATCCTCGAGCCACACACCAAAATCAGATTAATCATCGGACATCGTAGCATTTTAAAATAATGACTAAATTTTAACTCTAAATCGAGATTTAGTCATTTATTTTAGTTTTGGCAACTCGAATTTTTTGAGCATATCTAAGAGGCTCTCCATACACACTCCCCAAATCGTAGCAAGGAGAGAATAACAAGGGAAAGGATAATAATTTTACTAGTAGGAGAATGAATTGTCAAATTTGGTCATTGAGGACTCAAGTTTAGCCATTTAAATGTCATGATAAGTCAAATAGCCACTCTTTTGGAGACTACTTTTTTTACAAATTTAACAAAGTATAGCAAGTGAGATAATCATTACTACTATACATTAATGTTGGTATACTGACTGATGAAACATGCTACGAATGTTCTGGCTGCTAGACGATGCCAAGGGCCAGTAGTAACGGGCGATGCAAATGTGACTTTGTTCGATGGAGTGCCTGATGAGCCAAATTAACAAACTGATAAGTGCCATCTATCTGCTAGCTATCTGGGCCATGAGTGCAGATGCAGTAGTTGCCTGCTAGCTGCTGTAGTGATCTCGATCGATTAGTACCTTCGTTCTTAAAAAAATATTTTTTTTATTTTTATATCCAACGTTAGCAGCGATCTCGATCGATCAATATGTATTAGTACCTTCGTTCTAAAAAAAATATTTTTTTATTTTTATATCCAACTTTTGATCATCCGTTTTTTCTAAAAAAAATAATATATGAAAAAATAAAAAAAAATTAGTCATGTGTAAAGTACTATTCATATTTTATCAACTAACAACAATAAAAATACTAATTATAAAAAAATTAAAATAAGATGAGGAGTCAATCAATATATACGGGAATTAACGAATAAAGTTATTTTTGGTACGGAGTGAGTGCAGTACGTAGCAGCAGTATCTCCGATAAATGAATGCATTGGAGCAGTGCTCCCACTTCAGTTCATTCTCTGCAGGCCAGTCGTCAGATGAGATCACTGCAGTGCAGGATCATACTCCTACATATATTCTGGTGCTGTCTCCTGATCTCCTGCCTCCATTCATGCAATGCGATGATTTCTGGCCACGAAATTGATCGATCGATCGAGATCTATCTATCTATGTTGCGTCTCATTTTAATTCCAGAACTGTCAAAAGGCTGGAGTATATAGCTATCTATCTAGCTTTGCATCGATCGATCTCGTGTGTGTGATATCTATACGCGCACTAATTCACTGTCCACGATAAGGTTTAAGTTCTAGGTAGGCACAGGCATCGATCGTGCAGCTGTACATGTGACGTCAGCATTCAGATCGTCGTAATCTTATGTAAGCGTTCTTAATGATCTAAAAGCTAAGACTGAAAAATAAATTACAGCGAAAAATCTCCAAAATCTACTCCAAATTTAATATTAAAAATTTAAATTTTAGCTTATAAGTATAAACGGAAGTGAAAATACTGAACAATTGTATATGCACGGTAGCATGGTTGACCAATTGTGGATAATACATCAACCGTCATATTAGTGAGCAGAAGATAATTTACGACTATACAAATATTATATTTGGGTTCTTACCAACTTAAGTTGTAAAAGATAGGGTTATTTAACTTTTCATCACTCCGCACCAAACAAATTAAATATTCCTTAAAGAAACTAGGATGAAAACCCCAAAATCAATAGTAGAATTGCGTTTTAGAATTCAAATTTTGCAAGCAGCATATGTTGTAGGCAAAAACGATGAGACACTGTATATATGTCAGCCATCTATCTATCTAACACCAAGATCGAGTTAGGTATAGTCAACTTATTCTAATATACATTGGTTGAGGAGATGTCATGTTCTTGTTTAAGTTAAGTAGGATCACTCTCTGCTACACTATTAATGACGAAGCCAAAAGCATCTTTATAAACCCAACACAATAATGTAGAAGTTTCAAGGGTATTGAAGAGTTGGCAGTTAGCTAGCAATCAGATGAGATACTACATATTATCTAATAGATATACCACAAAGCACAAATAATAGTTACATGATATATACTTTGCATTGGTTGGTGAAATCATGGATGACATATAGGCTAGTATCCTTAATTCCCATATCTAGCAAGTTGGTTTACAAAATCAAATACCATGTTTGGAGGCATGCAGAGCGCCACAAACATATTCAAAAGGAATCCATAGTATGTCTTAGACATGTGGTGGGCTAAGGAATATGTGCTATGAGAGTAATGTCTAGTAACATATATTGCAAACATGGTTGATGCATCTAGGATAATATAGAGGCAAGCTACTACTTGAATTAATATACACATATGAAGAGAGTGTTAATACTTATCTCCTAAAAGCTTAAAATACGTATCTCACTATCATCGTGTACTCCATATTTTTTGAAGTTAACTACTGTGCTTTCTACTAGTAGTTTTCTACTATCAATATTACCATTGATATAAGAATCCCGATCGTTGATTTGAATTTTTACTACCAGTAGAAAAACATATTGTACTACCAGGGGTGATTGTAGTAGTACAAACAGATTTGATCCTTAGAAAAAATAAACGGTATAGCTTAGTTCTACTATCAGTAGAGAGCACTGTAGTGTAGATCATCTACATTTTTTCGCCTATGGTAGGTTACCATCCAGCAGACCTAGGTGGCTTGAGCTTGGACAACCCCCCCTCGAGATTTCATCTTAGAAATTCTTCAATGTAGTCTATAATAGACTAGTAGTTGTTGGATATTTTTTTGTGTCGTGGACTTCTTGAGTCAACATTGTCGACATTAGACAAGGAGAGATCGATGATAGGCCAGCGTTGCTCTCAAAATTTTTCGAGAGTTAAGTTCTTTCTCATTATCTTCTCCCAACTATAGCTTTAATCCATCGAGAAACACTAGAGTGCTTTCTACTGGTACTATCTATCGAAGGACATGCTCGCGCGTGCAAGAAAATTCCTTCCATGACAGCCGGCCAATAGACGATATGATTGATAGATCCACTATGGATGGATGCAGGCACATCTGCTAGCTGGTAAAATTTGCATCGATCTCTCTTGCTTTTTAGATTTCCCTGTGCCTGGATTTTTGGCTTTATTAATTATTCTCCATCCTTCTCATGTTTTCAACACATAAACAGTACACATTACTCATAGATGGACGATGATTTTGAACGTGGGCATGAACAACATATAGAGAATTGAAGTTGACATTCACAAAAGCTATAGCAAATGCATGCAAAGCTAGCTAACTGGTATAGCTCATCGTTTATGAATTGATGTAACACATCTGAAAATCTAGAGATAGGAGATCGATCGAGGAAGCTTCATGCCGGACGACATTGATGGAGATGGTAAAAAGAAAAGAAAAAGGTAGATTCAGACCCTCTTTATTTTCCTCAAACTTTTCTTTAAAGTCCCTATCACATCGAATATTTAGACATTAATTAGAAGTATTAAATATAAACTATTAATAAAACTCATCCCATACTATGGAGTCTGGACTATTTCACGAGACGAATCTTTTGAACATAGCTAGTCCATAATTAGTGAATGTGATGCTACAGTAAACATTTGCTAATCGTGAATTAACTAGTCTTAAAAAAATTGTCTAATGAAATAGCCATTATTTTTGCAATTAGTTTAGTTATTAGTTTATATTTAATACTCCTAATTAATGTCTAAACATCTGATATGACAAGAAAAAAAAAAGTCTTTGGATCTAAACACCCCTCAGACTCATGCCATCCAAATCTGTATGAGCTAGTAGCAAGCATGGATCCTGTCAGTTTCAACTCATCCACTGCACAAAATGGCAGTAGCTGTGAAGTGTGAAGAGTCTCTTTGTCAAGGCAGGCAGTGACCCTACCAGCAAGCGAATTGGTCCCTTCGATGTGGAGACATGGAGTGACCCTCCACTTGTTCTGCAGCCGGCTGCAGCCCTGGGTGATTAATTCCTGATCATATCCTGATGAGCTCTCAATAACAAGATTCCAATTCAACTTTTGTGTGCATATATTGTCCTCTCACCGTTCTAATCTTAACATTTTGTTAATCACTGTTGTACAGTGGATGATTAGGCTAGCTTTACGGTATCACTGGCTCCACTACTAACTCGATCCCCTTTCTGTGCTGAAGGTTTTGATGAATTCTTAACAGGTTTTCATGAGCACACACTGTAAACTATCAAATGGGGTGTTTTTTTTTAAAAAATAAAAATGTAAATTTTTTTTAAAATCAAACAAATTCTACTTTTCAAGTTGCAAGAATGAATATTTCATTAATAGTATGCTAATGGTTCACCTCGTTTCTCGTACCGTAAAATATTCCGTACAACCTCCACTAAATAACATACCCTATACCCTAACTATATGGATCATCTTTTCGCTTTTTTGAGAAAAAAAAAGTCAAACATCATATTTGCAAATAAAAAATAATTTATGAATACTATTTTTATGTGCGTACATGTTTGTAGCGGTATAAAATTCAAAGCTAAAAATAAATTACGATAAAAAATCTTAAAATCAACTCTAAATTTAAAATTGAAAATTTAAACTTTGGCTTATAAGCATGAGTAAAAGCGGTAAGATCATATAGGTGAATATGTTTATCGACTATGGCCGCATTCACCGCCCCCTCCAAGTTAATTTATCATTCTTATTTTCCGCGTGCACGCTTTCTGAACTACTAAACGGTGTATTTTTTGCAAAAAATTTCTATAGAAAAGTTGTTTTAAAAATCATATTAATCTATTTTATATTTTTTAATAATTAATTAATCATGTACTCCCTCCATGTATGAATGTATGACGTTGGTATATTTTGAACTAACCAACGTCTTACAGATAAAACAGAAGTGAGTACTAATAGCATCTATTAGTACGTTTTCCACGCCGGGATAAGTCAACTTACCCCTCAAACGAACACAGCCTATTGTAGGCAGATAGCCAGTGATCGCCGTCCTACAATGGAGTGCATCATGCTGAGCTACTCAATGCAAAACTGTCACTAAAAAGAAAAACTATTGATAATTAATGACCAGTAGTAAAAAAAAAAGCTCTTCGTTGACTATAGCCTAATTCGCAGTATCATCGCTAACCTCCACTACTAATTATACCTATCAATAAGTGTGGGATCACTAACTATGTAATTAAACATGTGGTTGGAACAAAAGTTAATTAGCAAGAGGTTTTTCAATGTCATAATTAATTGCAGCTTTACCCGTGTCATTAGCAGCTTAATTGATTCATGCATGCATTGCTTGGTAGTGGGAGGCATCATGATTAACACTCTCTGGAAGAACGAACAGTAGTGACGATATGTTGGTTAGTTTGGTGAAAGCAAAGCAGGACATATTCCATTTCAGCCGTCCAATCCAAACCCATGGGAAAGATGAAATTTGGTCATGGAAGAACCTAGCTACTACCTTTCTTTAACTTATTTTTTAAAAAAAACGTTTCTTATGTATAAACATAATGCATGGTGGCTATGAATCTATGATCAAATGGTCATATTTTACACTTTAATTATTTCACTCTTGAGCATGTGAGGCTGTCCGGTGGGCCCCACTCACCACTGCCATATCTTTGAGGGCCTGCTTGTTTACCCGAGACTTTTTTAATCCCTATCACATCAAATGTTTGGATACTAATTAGAAGTATTAAATATAGACTATTAATAAAATTCACCCTATACTCTGAATTATTTCGCGAGACAAATCTATTAAGTCTAATTAGTCCATGATTAGCGAATTTGACGCTACGGTAAACATTTGCTAATCGTGGCTTAATTAGGCTTAAAAAATTTGTCTAATAAAATAGACTTTATTTATACAATTAGTTTTGTTGTTGATCTATATTTAATACTTCTAATTATATCTAAACATCTGATGTGAAAGAGATCTTAAAAAAATCCTCAGCCACGGATTCCCCTGCAGCTGATCAGTGAAAGCTGCCACTTGGTGTGTGTCAGTGTGTATTTGAGGCTGAGAGCTATTCTGGGCCACTCACTCCCGGCTGGGGAGATCTGAATCTGGCCTTCCTGGCCGTCCACGTGTACATGCCTAGGTAGGTTTAATGCAGCTAATCAGGAGCATTACCTGGTAACTTTTTGTTGAGCTGAGAATCCGGCACTAGTTGCAGCAAAGTTGGTATCGCTTATATGCTGCTGAGCTCGCCATTACGTCTGCAGAAATACAGAGGTGATGATGTGATGGCTGAGTTGTTGTAGTTGTATAACTTTAATTGATTTTAGTTAGTGTGATTTTAGGGAGAGATCAGGAATGTATTGATAGTTCCCTATACCTTTAAAATGTGTTTTGGGACATGTTTACTCCGTTTCTATTGTAAAACTTAATTTTTAGTATTATCTTAATTATTTATTGATTAATGTTGGTCTGAATGTATTAGGATTTATATGAATCTAGATAAAATTAAAAAGTTTTCGTTATAAAACGGGAGCAATTATTAAAATCAGATCTCAACGGGAATAAACCGATTGGGACGATTCTTCATCTAACCAGGTATGCATGTGTACTTTTAAGCGAACCAAGCAGTTAGAATAATATGTGGTTGTATAGACAATATAAATATATTTCACCCTTGATTCAACCAAAGTTCAATTAAAATATATGATTTATTTAATTAACCAGAGGTTAAACCAGGGCACTGATTTCGGTTCGGATTTACTTCCTTTGTTTACATTCAAAATGTAAGTATATCTGAGATTTAAATCTTGTATGAAAATATAAGCATTGATGTTAATATATTCCTAGTTCAACTTATTTTATGAATCACTTGTCATTCAAAAATTCTTTGTACTTTTAATCCTTTTTACACAATTTATTTCTTCTTTATTAAGAAACGTTATAGTTTTTTTCTCGAATTTAATTACTGCTAACAATATATAAATGCTTCCTAAAGTTTTGAGACAGATGTATAATAATTATGGTTAAGAGAGAGTACTCGTGGGTATATGCGTGTGCATATCTCGCGTGTAGAAAGAAAATTAACCTTGTCACATCCTGTGACTATAACGTATAAGCCAGCAATAATAGCAACCTATCTTTTCGCTTTCTGCTTACGCTTACTAGTTAAATTTTAAATTTAGAGTTAATTTTGGTAGTTTTTTACCAAAGTTTATTTTTCAGCTTTAGCTTTTAAATCGATAAGAATACGTATATAATAGTTAAATTCACAGATTATTTTTTATTTATAAATATATCGTTTGGTTTTTTTCATGAAAAATCAAATCAATCACCCCTAGTGCTTGGTACAGTTGTTGCATGCCGTATCAGAATATATAATCAGGCAGAAATGATATATTCATTCTTCACCTTTAATCTGCATATATTTCCCATCTCTCTTTAAATTCAGGCCATCATTCATGCCTGATCGGCTTGATTGTTCTTGTTTAGTGATCGTTCCGTCTGGATTATATTTGTGATTGATTGATATCGATTCCTTCTCCATTTGTTTTGCATCACTTGAAAAATTCGTGCTGGGGCCCCAAGAGTCAAAAAAGGAGCAGCTTTGTCTCACTCTCACTAGCACTAGTAGCTAGTCACTGTAGAGTGATATATATACTCTTTGACCGACGAATCCAAAATAAAAATTATCGAGATCTTATATATATCATAACATATATAATATTTTTATTTTCAACTAATAATATAATTAATATAATAATTTAAGGATTTGATCAGAATATGGAATTATTAATCATTTAGTGATTTTTTTAATAAGATAAATAGTTAAATATATATAAAAAAAAGTTAACGGTGTCAAACATTTAATAACAGAGAGTATAAAACTTCGGTTGGCGTTGTATATGAAATTGTGCAACCACGACTCTCCCGCTATATACACCAGTGTTTATTGAATTGTTTAAAATGTTTCAAACCAAATTAGTGACACATTTGACCTGTGCTATAGCTAGACTTCAAGTCGGTCGATCGAGTCGTAAAGCACAAGATACAAAGACACGAGTCGCATTTTACGTGTGGCAGCATGCTGGTTGTCTACGACCAGCCCCCGTGAAACACTGAAAGATTCGTGACATTTTGACATAAAAAAAAGAGAGTACATGATCTGCACTTCACTATAGCCAATCTATTATCCAACACTAAGGTCATTTTCTGTGTGCCATCATCGAGTTGCTAGCAAACAGCACATGCCACTGGTTAATTCAACACATAATTAATTCAATTGAATTTTGTTCGGGGATATATATCTATATGCAAAAATATTGCTTACACGCTATCTGCAATCTATTTGATTGATATTAATATATCCAGATGAATATATATGTGCATCGATGGCAACATCGATCGATCGAATAAAGTTGGAGAGCGATGGGTTAGACCGATGTAAACACATTTGTTTGTCGTCAACTATTTGTCCCGCTGAATCTTTTTTTTTTCATACTTATAAGTCAAAATTTAAATTTTTAACTTTAAATTCGAAGCTAATTTTAAATTTTTTTATCATAATTCATTTTCTAGCATTTACTGTTATATCGCTAAGAAAACACATATATAATTTATTTATAAATTAGTTTTTTTTACAAATATGTCATGAGCCAGAATATAATTGAAAAGATGATTGGGTTAGCAAAAGCTTTAGATGAATATGGATATATATATGTGCGAAAATGGGGGGATTTTGTAAGAACAGTACATTGCCTAACTGTGAACTGATCACATATATATGTAGCTAGCACATGGCTGTGTAAGTGTGTGACCCCAGCTGCTTAAGAAGAGAAGACTAGTTCGAGCTAGCGTTGACGAGGAGACATCACCTCGTATATGTGTCGAACATTAACTGCTTCAATTAATTTTCTCCCTATATTTCTGGCGACATCCGATCCAGATGTCGTTGTTGTTATGTAATTCCACGTTAATAATTTAAGTGCCTACTTGTGTTAATTCATTTTTGCCAGTTTTGGGGTGCCCATATCATTCTTTTTTCAGCCATCAAAGTCTAAATGAACCTCTCAGAGATCACAGCCACAACCCCTTCTAATCTTCTGTTATTCTAGCCTCCTTCTAAACTAACTCCTACCTCTTTCACCTCTCATTCTATTATTAATAGTCAATGATTTATTTTAATGTACTCTCGAATGATTATGAGTCATGCGTTTACTTTGGGTCCAGCGGATCTGATTTTATTAGACTACGTGCATGTGCAGTAGAAATTCTAGCCCATCTTTTTTTGGAATGCATATATGCAACTCTGATTTGTTAGTTAGCTAGCTAACACCTGATCAAGAAGATATATCAGAAAACATTAGTAGCTTAGGTGGCTTGGAGCTAGGCTGCAGGAGGGAATTAAGTGCTATATAGCTGTTAGCAACAAAAGAAGAGGAGGAAGAAGAAACATGTCGATATACTTGGCTAATTTGCAGTGGCCTTTCCAAAATTAAAGCAATCCAATAATTGGTTGGTCCAGATGCTTTGGTAGACCATAAAGAATGGACGGCAGATAACAGGTATATTTCAAGAAAACAAAAAAAGCTTCAATCTGTCAAATGACTGCCTCCCCAAAAACCTTCCTTTAATCTTTTTCCCCTCCCTGTCATTTCATTGTTGGTATAGGTTTCGGATCAACTATGCTCCAAAATATATAACTTCTACCCGTAATTATTTTTTCAACCAATCACAAATATCCACAACTAAAGTTTGTTACACACTTTCTCCTAGCTTTTTTCAATTTAATTTCACGAACTTTCTTAATATCGTGTTCGGCACAAACTTATTATATATGGGATGGAGGGAGTAGCCAATTCCATTGCTATTTTTCTAGCCATATAGGGGAATTGGCTCCTGTGCAGTTATTGCAGAAAATGCTCACCAGCATATGGACCCCACATGATTTTTGAGCACATATATTAGTGTAAACATTGCCATAAAGGATCTAAACCCATTAATACCACAGTGTAAATATTGCTATATCACTATAGGTAGTGTAGGAGCAGAGGCAAAAAATGTTATCCTATGCAGTCCTACAGAAAATGCTCACTGGACCCCACATGATTTTTGAGCACATATATCAGTGTAAACATTGCAATAAAGGATCTAAACCCATTAATACTTCAGCATAAATATTGCTATAAAGAATCTAAACCCATTAATACTGTATTATTATAGCCAGTATAGCAGCGGCGGCATAAGAGACCAGACAAGAGGAGGAGAGGTGGAGAAAAAATAGACAAAAAGGAAAGAAAAGAGACACAGGAAACGCCACACGGTGATCCGCTTTTGGGCGTAGAGAATCCCCGACCGCTCCTCGTCGTCGTCGTCCTCCTCCTCGCGAAACACAACACGCACACGCTCTCCTCCGCTTACAAAAGGACCCCTCCTCCCTCCTCCCCATCGCCATTGCCACCACCTCCACCACCTCAAGCCCGCGCGCTAGCTAGCTAGCCGCATCCTCCGCGGAGGGCACACTCTCGCTCCGTGCCTACGAGTCAGCGAGACCGCGCGGCGCGCGCGCAGCTAGAAAATGGGGGTGGCTGAGGGGCAGGAGAAGGCCGGCGCCGCCGCCTTCAACCTCGCCGAGTCCGGCTACGGCGACCGGCCCGACCTCGACGACGACGGCCGCGAGAAGCGAACAGGTAGGCCAGGGTTTGCCCCCCACGTCGCCATGGACATGGACAGTAACTAACACGCACGTACTGCAACTGCAGGGACGCTGGTGACGGCGAGCGCGCACATAATCACGGCGGTGATCGGGTCCGGCGTGCTGTCGCTGGCGTGGGCGATAGCGCAGCTGGGGTGGGTGATCGGGCCCGCCGTGCTGGTGGCCTTCTCCGTCATCACGTGGTTCTGCTCCAGCCTCCTCGCCGACTGCTACCGCTCTCCCGACCCCGTCCATGGCAAGCGCAACTACACCTACGGCCAAGCCGTCCGAGCCAACCTTGGTAAATCATTTATTACTTCCTCCCCCTTATTTCTATAAAAGAAAAGCATCGATGACGGTGAATCTGTCATTATCCCACCATCAACCCCAAATACTTTATCGTCCCGTGAAAAAAAATTAATTATAAAAAAAATTTAAATAACACGAAAAGTCAAACATATTAGGTAAAAACTGAAAGATAAATTTATATATTTATATATTTTGGGATAGAGAGAGTAAATTTATATTTCCTATTAATTACTAATTACTCGTATTAATAACTACCTTGTTAATTGCTAAGATATTTTGTGCACACATATGTGTGTGTACTGTGTACTGCAGGAGTAGCCAAGTACCGGCTCTGCTCGTTGGCGCAGTACATCAATCTGGTCGGCGTCACTATTGGCTACACCATCACCACGGCCATCAGCATGGGGTAATTTAATTACTGCTACTCACTATAGTAAACTAATTAATTACGGACTGACTGACTTGTACGTAAACTTAACGTTGGACTAAGACACTTCGCTAACCCACTCTTCAGGTTTACGTTACTAATAATACACTGTAGAGTGAGTTGCTAGCTTGTACTCTACTGGCTACTGAGTAGCAGCAGTAGATGAGAAATTTCAGCTGATTAATTAGGCGTGCATGCATGTGTTCATGTCCTCCCTGCACCCTGCCTGCCTGTTAATTTGTTTGTTTCTTTGTAACTATCTAGGTGGCAGGATATTTTTTGGTTGTCCCAAACTCCAAATATATGTTTAAGTTCCTTTCTAAGTATGTTTATAAGCTCAAATTTGAATTTTCAAACCTTAAATTTGAAGTTGATTTTAGAGGTTTTTTTACTAAAGTTTATTTTCTAGCTTTAGCTTTTAAATCACTAAAATATATACTTATATAAAATTTTTATTAACACATTATTTTTTTATTTATAAATATGTCATTTGATTTTTTTCTATAAAATACCCAAACTATCGCTCCTTCTGTAGTGCTGAGTGCACGTGCGTTATAAACGTCTAAGTGTGTTTCCAACAGAAAAATATGATTAAGAGGCTACTCAACATAATTTTTAAAAGGAAGTGAAATTTGTAAAGCATTGATTTTTCTGAAATGTCGATTGTCTGTTGTGACGGTCAAATTAACGTGGTCCTCTTGAAGATCCAAACGAATTAAAGCATAGTATATAGTGGCAGAGAAAAAGCTGAAAAGATAAGATAATTTGACAGTTCAAAAGTACTTGGAAAAATATTCAGATTCTAGTATCCAGCTTTTCCATTGAAAAAGAACTAGCGAGCTAAAAAGGAGTGGTTGCTTGCCCTGCATATTGAGAAGAATCTTATTCGTGATAAGCATCTACTACTACCACTACTCATCACTACTAATCATTGATTTCATCAACAAATAAAATATCAAACACTTACCATGATTCCTACCTTTAGTTTCATTTTCAGTACTCTTTTCTTTGAATGCTTTCTTCATCAGGTACTAGTCTGAATTTCTCTGAATATATATTTCAGTACTCTTTTCTTTGAATGCCTTTTTTTCATCAGGTACTTGTCTGAATTTCTCTGAATATTAACACATGGTTAATTACATCTGTATGTGTTGATATGCAGGGCGATCAAACGGTCCAACTGCTTCCACCAGAACGGCCACGATGCAGCCTGCTTGGCGTCTGACACGACCAACATGATCATATTTGCAGGAATCCAGATCCTCCTCTCCCAGCTGCCGAATTTTCACAAAATTTGGTGGCTCTCCATTGTCGCTGCTGTCATGTCACTGGCCTACTCGACCATTGGACTTGGCCTCTCCATTGCAAAAATTGCAGGTAAATATAAACCACCAACTCATAAATATGGATAAAAAATCGAATTTATGTGGCTATCTTATTCTTAGGATCGCGATAATTATTTTTCCTGGTATAAGACATAATCCTTATTATAAAATCGCTACGTTCCAAAGGAGACATAAGTCCTGGGTCAGAAACAAGAGGACCCAAGTCTCCAATTTTCCTTTCATCTATTCTGCTTCCATGTACACATCATGTAATTAATTCCACAAGGGAAAGGAACAAAAAACACAAAGAAGAAGATATGATGCTGATATAAATTTAATATATGCTTTTTTGGTAGGGCAGAAACAAAATTGAGGCGTGCAAATATGTACACACAATTACATATTGTGCTTTTTTCTTTTGCTAGGGACATTTGACATGTTGGTTTTTGTTTGTACCATCCATGTTGGGGTTGGGGGGCCATGCATGGCCATGATGCAATGCATGTGTATGATTGATCTGAAATTTTGTGCAGGTGGGGCACACGCCAAGACAACACTCACAGGGGTCACTGTTGGAGTGGACGTGTCTGCAAGTGAGAAAATCTGGAGAACTTTCCAGTCCCTTGGTGACATTGCCTTTGCATACTCCTACTCCAATGTCCTCATAGAAATTCAGGTACTTAATTAAACTCTAATTATTTGTCACTAAAATCTAATATTACTTGTGTTACTAAGCTGTCTTGAGGTGTAAATATTCGGGGCTCTTTCGCATCGTAGGAATTTTACAGAATTTTTATAGGAATCAGTTTAATTCTCGCAGAAAATCCTCCTTCTCGAATGAGCCCTTAGGAGTAATTTTTTTTTTCAGTGAAACAAAGATAGACTCAATAAAAATGACCAAGCATATTAACAATATAATTGGTGCACTTACATTAGAAAAGGAGAGAGAAAAAAAAACTCATGAAAATTTTGGGGCATGCCCGTGATCTTTTGGACTCCGTCAAAGAGGACAGATTCTGAAAAGATAACAAGTATGGGCGAACCCTACGAAAGGACATATTTTGCAGTCCAATATCCTGGTAGTACATACTAGTAGTGTTTTCCAGCATCACGAAAAAAAATACAGATATATCCCTTTCTTTAAAAGAATCATGGATGGTCTCTGCTATTCATTCAACCCAGTTGTTTGCAGCAGATATATAATTACTTATATTCAGTCTTAATCATTCTTAATTTGCCACATAACTTGAATTAGAAGCCAGAAATTCAGAGTTCACATGCAAGAATTAACATTGCTGATGATAATGACCACTTAAATCTAGTTACCCTATGAGATGAGCTTCAGATCTTGAAATGTGTCACTGTCCTCAATCGAATTAAAAACGCTGTCTTTTTTTGGGGCGTTTTGATATATATGGAGGACAAAAACGAGACAAGTCTCGAGGCAGCATTACATTTCACTGCATTGATGGCACATTTACGTCACGTGCAAATCTCAACGCAACTCTACTGCTCCTAGCTTTCTGAATTTGCAATCAAAGCACAGATTTTTATTACTCTCCGTCCCATAATAACTTAACTTTTCGTTTTTTCATGTCTAATATTTAATCATTCGTTTTATTTAAAAAATTATATAAAAATTTAAAAAAATAGTCACATATAAAGTACCATTTATATTTTTATTATCCGGTAACAATAAAAATATTAATCACAAAAAAATTTAAATAAGACGAATAGTCAAACGTTAGATACGAAAAAACGAAAAATAAAGTTATTATGGAACGGGAGGTGCTACTAATTTGCAGTAGCGAGGAGTGGTTAATTTGGTGTGTTTTAGAGGGGGTAAAATGGAAAAACTGAGGATGCATGGGCATGACAATGGCAATGGCAGGACACGTTGCGGTCGAGCCCGGCGGAGAACGAGGTGATGAAGAAGGCGTCGTTCATCGGCGTGTCGACGACGACGACGTTCTACATGCTGTGCGGCGTGCTGGGGTACGCGGCGTTCGGCAACCGCGCGCCGGGGAACTTCCTCACCGGCTTCGGCTTCTACGAGCCCTTCTGGCTCGTCGACGTCGGCAACGTCTGCATCGTCGTGCACCTCGTCGGCGCCTACCAGGTGTTCTGCCAGCCCATCTACCAGTTCGTCGAGGGCTGGGCGCACTCGCGGTGGCCGGACAGCGGCTTCCTCAACGCCGAGCGCGTGCTCCGCCTGCCGCTCGGCGCCGGCGACTTCCCCGTCAGCCCGTTCCGGCTGCTCTGGCGCACGCTCTACGTCGTGCTCACCGCCGTCGTCGCCATGGCGTTCCCCTTCTTCAACGACTTCCTCGGCCTCATCGGCGCCGTCTCCTTCTGGCCGCTCACCGTCTACTTCCCCGTCCAGATGTACATGTCTCAGGCCAAGGTGCGCCGCTTCTCGCCGACGTGGACGTGGATGAACGTGCTCAGCTTCGCCTGCCTCGTCGTCTCCCTCCTCGCCGCCGCCGGCTCCATCCAGGGCCTCATCAAGTCCGTCGCCCACTACAAGCCATTCAGCGTCTCATCATGATCACTGACATCTCATCAATCCATCCATGAATCCATATGTTTGCACACATGTTCATGTACTGATGATCCATCGGTGAACAAATCAAAACTTATATATATATAGCGAGATCGATCGAGCAGATGCAGGCACAGTGATCATCAAGATCATGAATGATAGATACTGCTGCTACATAATTAACCAGATATATATATTAGCTGCGTCCATGCATGTGCCGTGTGTGTGATCCTCAGATCGAGTTTAGACAGGTTAATTAATCTGAGATGAGTCTCGGTCAAGTGTGTCAGGTGTGATGTAACTATGTGGGGTAAGTGGTAATTAAGTCTAGCCTGATGATGATCAGTCTGAATGGATGTAAGGGGTAAATTTGACGTCAATGTAACAATTAAAGTAGCTAGTTGTCATCAGTATGAACAGCAATAAGAAGTTAACAGCTTTCAGTTGACTATACATTTACAGTTCCCTGAGGTGAAAAATGGGGACATAGATGTGTCTCAATCTATCTAAGGTCAAGACTATAATTCTTCAGGTTGTGTAGTATTGTGTTGAAGACTTGAAGTCCAACAAATTGTAGTTAACAACCTCAATCATCAGGCTGTGGTGATAATTAACAACATGAGTGTCAAAGTCTGACCATGTAAATGACACACCAATTATTATTATCTGTGCCTTGATTCTAAGTCTCATCTGTCATTGTTGAATCCTGCCTCTGTAAGGAGTCAAAAGCTAAAATCCGTAAAACCAAGGTTGCTGTCTGAAATGTTGAAGCAGGAGTACAGAACAGAATCACAATGATCTTTTAACTTGTATTCTGCTTCACTCAACTGAACCAAATAGCCAAATTGGTTAGACTTCTGAAAAAGCAAAAGCAAAAGAAAGAAAGGGAGAGCATATCTTCAAGACTTGTACCTCTGAAAAATGTTTCTTTTTACCATCATCAAGACTTGCAGTATGGTAATACTGATCATAAGTCAGAATCAGCAGACAGCAGGGGACAAGTTTCAAGCAAATTAGTATTAACTTAGACTCCTCTCCAAAGTCCAAACTCTCCCAATCTTTCCAGTTTCCATAGCATTCATCTCTACTGCAAGTCAAGAAGGGAATTGGGGCAAGCATTTTCAAGTTCATGGTGATGACAGTCTGAATCTGATGTCACAAAGTGATGCAGAGAAAGTATTTTAATTTGCACCTGCACATGCACACACAGGATGCGCCGCTGAATCTTTGTGTTCTTGTCTCAGGTAAGTCATAGCGGCGCAGTCCTACACTAAGCAGAGCAGAATACGTAGCAGTAGCAGCTAGCATAACAACGAGTGCAAAGTCAATGATGCAGCCAACCTTACGACGACATTGGATACTATACCAAAAAGACTTTATTTTTTTTACGTGTTCATTTGGTCATCCATTTTATTTAAAAAATTAGTCACATGTAAAATACTATTTATGTTTTATCATCTAATAACTATAAAAAATATTAATTGTAAAAAGTTTTTAAATAAGACGAAAAGTCAAACAATATATTTAAAAACTAAAAAATAAACTTATTTTAGAGGAGAGAGTAGCAAGTACAACCTCCGTCCCAAAATAAACGAATTTCTGAGTTCCGATGAAATTTTTGACTCTTCGTCTTATTTGAAAATTTTTTATGATTAATATTTTTATTGTTGCTACGTGATAAAACATGAATAGTACTTTACATGTGACTATTTTTTTAAATTTTTTAATAAATTATTTAAATAAGATGGATGGTCAAACGTTCCAGCTAAAAAACCCAGAAACTTTTTTTTTGTTTGGATGGAGTAGTATATCGGTGTGAGGTCCAAGGATGACATAATCGAGAGTACTACGCTTTGAATGGCTTTATGTGATCATCATCTTTCATGCACAAAATTGGCACCTTGCTAGTAGCATGGATGTCAGCTACACAGACTGCTAGAGGCTTATCTCCGGCACCATCAACTCACCTTTGATCCATTGACCTTTGCAATGGCCCTTTCTGTATCCAGATTCGGCTACCTCACCGGATTAGATTGCTTCACACTTCTAAAAACATGTTTTCCCAAGAAAAAAATATTGTTTTTTATAATGGATAGAATTTGGCCTCTACACAGCCAAAATGTTACTCCCTCTATTTCTTTATATGATGCCGTTGAATTTTAAATCTACGTTTGACCGTTCGTCTATTTTAGAAATGTTTATTGAATCTAGTTGTTCTTCTTCTTTTCGTGGGTGTGTGTATGGAGAAGATCATGTTTACTGAACTTGAGATGCCATTGTTGTTTCAGAGCTTTTAATGAACTGCAGGATCCCAACATGCTATTTACTGGGCCTACAGTATTGGGCCGCCATCATGGGCCTAATGGACTTGGTGCAGCCTAGTGCCAAATCCGGCATGGCCCGGCCCATCTGGATCTCTCAAGGATGTCTTGCCTTGCCTACCCTACCCTAGCCGCCCGCCCATTCCCCGTCCGCCGCCGCCCCCGCCTCCGCCCCCGCCCCCGGCGTCTCGAGCATTTGATGACGTTCTCGATGAGGCGGAGCAGGTGAAAAAGGAGTAAAATTTCGAGACATTCGCTGATTTGTTTTTGGGTTCATGGTAGTTTTCTTCATGACTAGATAGATACGGAGTATAAGGTTGCTCCAGTAATTTCATGTTAATTTTCGTTATCTATAAACTCTCTTGTGAAAACCTGGTAGAAATCCAGTATGTTTGTGTGGTTACATGATGCAATGCATTACATGAAGATGACATAAGATGAACCAAACACCTTGTCTTGCTTTACATTGGTGTTGATTTCACCGGGGTAAACCGGTGGCCTTCTTTCAAAAAAAGATTGGTGTTGATTTTGCACCTTGCACTTTGTTTTACCTCCTTACTCAGGTCGCAATTTCAGCTGTTACATACATTGTATTTATTTTATTTTATTTTTTCAGATCTTGAGTATAGTTTTTACCATCGGTTAAAGAAAATTAATCCTGGTCCACAACATTTGATTTTAATAAGTAGGGCCTTGCAATTACATCAACAACTCAGCATGTATGCGACGCATTCTTTCTCAAACAAAACAATTATGCATTACTCAATTAAAAATGAAGATACAAGACATTGCAATGACGCAAGAGGTTCATATATACTCACAAAACAGACTTGATGAGTTTGAACCTCAAGACATCAGTGCATGTAACATAACATGGAAGAAATGTATTACTGGTGCCTCAGAGAGGCCTAAGTAAGTAAAACAACGAGACTTGCCCGAAAGGAGAGCTGACGAAGTAATTCAAGCAACAGCACTTTGCTAAATAAAACGATATGAAACTAATTCTGCTCCTTAGTATCCTGCAACAGCATTAGCATATTCCCACTAGAAGAAGAGTGTAGCAGCATATCAAAGGAAACCAACTTCTGCAGGCATACCAGGAGCTTGACGAACGCTGTAAATGCAAGCAACTTAGCCTATATATTCCCATTGGGAGCGTCCAAGTCAGCAAACCAGTTGGCATCAATAGGAGAACCCAATGCAGCATCAGTAGCAATGCCATCATCACTGACATCAGCCAACAACTCTGAAAGGAGATTATCACTGAAGGTTGGGATAGGGGCTGCACTATCATTTTGCTGAGGTTGCTCCACTAGAGTGGATGCTTGTGCTTCAGAGGATGGCTGTTCCCCGAAACGCATTTGCCATTGCGTTAACAGGGGAACCGCTGATGATTGATTGGTAATTGGCTTTTGCGCTAATGGAGCATGCATTGTAGAAAGTGGCACTGTGTTCTGTGATAGTGATGCCAGTGGTAATTGTTGAGATGGCACTAGCTCTGCAGAAGGAAACCGTGGTGAACGTAGCGGAACTACGTGAGACCACGGTGACCCTAGAGCCTGGGGTGGAGGTACCATGGGGATTCTTGATGTCCCTCCAGGAAGCAATGGAGTGAATGGATGGTGCGAAGCCATCAAGCGAGAACACGAGGGCTCCTGGCGTGCCGACGCACTAGATCCACCAATCTGCAGCTTGTTGCCACCACGTAGGGTAGGCAACCGCTGCTTGACATCTTGCTGGATCACCAAGAGTATTTGATAAAGTTCACGCATTTCATCGAGGCTAAGATCCTCTACCTTGGAGAAGACATGTTTGGCCGGACCTTCGCTCTGTTCTTTGACCTCATTGAAGCGCTGGATTGATTTTTCAGTCTTCTTTGCCTTCTCATCTTGTTCACTCTCTAGCTGAACCAGCTGTCTTTGCATCGACGCGATCTTGGCCTTCAGTTGTTTGTCGACAAATGGTTTTGTCTGTGGATGTTCTGATAGAAAAGCATCGGCGATGGGTTCCACCATTGGGGCCCCGAAAAACTGTACCTGTTGTAAATAATAGTGCGCTATATGAGCAAATATTTCAAACAAAAATCCATTTAACATTACAAAAATGATAACACGATTCAAGCATAAGCATCGTGGAACAACAGTACCTTATTATTGTTGTCATGTAGGCAAACTGCGACACTAGCATCAGTGAGGATGGAGAGGTCATTCGCAAGCTTGAACAGCCCTTCACGCCTCTTGCTGAGGGTGATGCCGCGATCTCTGTTCTCTTTGATGTACCTCACGCCTTTCCTTCTACCCCTCCTCTCCATACTTGACTGGTGAATAGAGACAGGATACTGTATAGTGTACGGCGTAGCATGCTGGATACATATATATAGTGAGAAGGGCATCCTCAAACAGAAATCGAATTAATACAATACCAACAGTATCCAATTATAGCGAGAAAGACATTTTTGGATGTTGAATGGCCTAAAGCGAAAGCGATTAACTACATACACTTTTTGGATTAACTACGTAGCATGTAGCTAAGTTGAGGTATATTGTAAGAAACGCATCCTCTCCCATGGGGTACGGAAAACTTCCGCGTAAAAGCTGCAGATACTTCCTAAAATATCTATAGATATGCATCTTCTAATGAGGATGGGAAATGCTAGCCAATTATAGCCTGTTGTATATATATTTTTGATAAAGCCATACTCCCGTGGATAACGGAAACTGCTATGTTTAGAAATAGCTTTGCGGAGAGGTATGAGGGGAAGACATCCTTGAGGGAGAGCGAGAACTGCAAAACGAATTATGCAAATAGCTTGCTAAAATCTATGGTTAGAAAGGCATATTCCAGTATGGATCCTGCTATGTGAATACTGTAGAAAACTTCCTGTACATCACATGTATCAGGAAATGTGCTCTGATGATCGAAAGAGGATAAGGTCTATAGATGTCTATAAGCTTCAATGTGCGGAATAATGCATAAACAATATTTCATAAATGTCCTTGAATGGAGAATGGAATCCACTAAGCTATGACTGCAAATAGCTTTACAGCGATCTATGTTAAGCAACAAAGTTATCCTCAACAATTGGATAATAGCGCAAATATTTTTTTATAGAGATTTACATTTAGCAAAAGATATATATTCGGGTCGATTGACAGAGGATACATGAACCTCGTATAGAAAGAAGTAAGGGCTGTGCATATCAAGTAGCTTAAATTTTAATCGTTGCTAGATAAACACTCATAAAGTTCCACATTATCACTGACAGGTGGTACATCGTTCACACTGGCATGGTGGTCTCCATTGTCAGTCCCAGTTACAATGCAAACATAAATGGAAGTTTTGGTGCAGACAATACTTTATCTTCAGCGTGGTAAAATAATTCTAATCCATCAAAATAATGCATGCTGATGAGAGTTGCGACTTTTGGACATTCAAATGTTTGTAGATAATCCACACATGCCAAAAGAAAGATAGAGAAAAGCAACAGGGAAACATAGGGATAAGTTATTTGACAGACCCACCCATAGGTAGAAGAGTATACACAATAGTAATCATGCAATATTCTAAGTCCCTGGCAATAATTAATTGAATGTCTATTTGCAGTGAGTAGAATAAAACTTGTATTAGATGCAAAATTCCTTGGGGTCTCTTCCTGCCTGGATCATCCCTTGATATATCAGCATATAGATCTTTTGATCATTGAACAAATGATATGTTGAATGCTTCTGCCAATTAATAATGGGGTCCCTTCAAATATTTTTGTGGATTCCTATACATAAGAAGAATTTAAGCAACAGTGGCACAAGGTAGAAAACAGATTGTTGTTGGAAAGTTAAGATTTCTGCCATGATTCCCTTCTGTGGTATTCCTAAAGAAGCGTTGAAAGAACAGCTTTGTTCAGATCCAGACTAATATACTAGAAAATGCCATCGTGTTGCTGGACCCTATTGTGTCAAACCTAATAACACTAGGTTAGCGATCCTTGATTAGAATCTTATGATGTATGTTTGCTTTCTAATTGGCTCTAAGTTGGATAATTCTAAAGGAGCTTGGCAAGAATTGAGAAGGTAAATATCTGTGAATTTTCATCTCTTCCAAGTCAGATTTTGATGGGTGCTACTAATATTTTTGTATTGACATTAAATTCAAGCAAGGAACAGTACCAATGTACCATCATAAATGTATGCCTCCATTTTGGTGTGGTGATTTTTTTACTTAAATCTAATGTAAATTTTGCAAGGTACATGGGGAAATTGGCAGATTGCCATATTTTAATAACAGGAAAATGATGGAAAATCTCAAAATTTAGTAATCCTGATCACCATCATCCATCCAAGTTATTATAAAGTATTAAAGTGATTGTGCAGACAAGGTCCATTCCATTGGTTACTGTAAATATAAACCTTCTGATTCTTGTTTGTAGTCTTATTTGGTGGCGGTTAAGGATGTGTTTTTCTCCTTTTGTAAATAGGTAACGAGCCTATAATGTTGTGCGTAGGCATTTCTGGTAAGATGTATGGACAGTATGGTTAGTTTTAACTGGGATAGATTTATTTTCTTTTAATGATCTGAAAAATAAAAATGCTGCTTGTTTCTGGAAACCGTTGCTCTGGTTGCACTGAGATTGTGTTCAAATATGCTATTGTATTGAATTTCGGCTTCCCTTTCAGAAAGTAGAACGGTGTGTGCAACTTCAAGTGCTCTGGTGACTTCTTGGCCTGTATTCAAGTTTTTGAATCAGTAAGTGATTCCCAACTTACTCTCTAGCTTGAAGGACTTAATTTCTAAGTGGCGAAAGAACTCAAACTCAATCCAATCCGTCTCGCTCGTCCGGGAAAGAAGAGCAGGCTGTTAGGCAAGCCGGCTTTACTACAACCTCTAGGGAAGCCAGGAGGGTAGGTATATACTTTGAACCACTTTTGAAACAGTTTGAATTATATGCTCCAATAAGGGAGAATTGGCAAAGCTTAAGAAAAGATATTCACACTTCGTCTTTGATTTACTTTTCCTTACTAAAATAGCTTCTCCTCAACCTATACTATCGGTATTGAAGATTTCGCCGGTCAGGGAGGCGAGCAAGCTGCAGTTATTCCAGTTGGAGCCGGCCTAGCCAATGGATATTTGCCTGGGTCCTCATCTTCTAACGTAGCTGGAATGGTTGTTTTTTTTTTCCCTTTTGGAGTTGTAGAATGCTGATGGCTGACTTCTATGTGGCTGGTTGTAGTTGATGCCTGTAGTTAGTATAGGTTGTGTAGTGCTCTGCAGATGTTGTTTGTGGTGCATTCTGGAGGTGGTTCACTGGCATAGCTATGTTGCATTCTAGCATTCTGTTGTGTGGCGATCGTTGTGTGACATGCCGATCTGTTTGTACTCTTTGTTCAAAACTCTTGTAGTTTGCCCTTTTGTTAATGAGAATGGGTCCTTGCCTTGTGATCATGAAAGAAGTAATTCTGATTCGTTGCTATTTTGGCCACATCCAGTTCTGAAGTTCCATTGATAATTGACAAATAACGAGCCAATCTGCTTATTGTGAGAGGTGTATATGTAGTTACATACATCCCAATTAAGAGAAACTTTGTTTGTGGCAGTGATGTATATAAGTGGCTGAGTGGCTGATATCATATCAATATGGTTTGAATAATTACTGTCGTAATGAATTCGTCCATGGTGTCAGTTCTGTACAACAAGCATTTGACATACAATACTTATGTGCTTAGAAAATTTTGTGCGCATTCAAATTGATGGCATATATATTTACATATGTCAACTGGTACTGGTACGACGTCCAAAATTTGAATATTTTCCTCCAAATGGTCATCAACATTGCCCTGAAAAATGCATGCTTCTGCCATTTTACTGGCTCAAGCAAGACAAATTATAGAATGGTAAATGAACATGAAAGAAGCCAGAATTATTTTACTTTCCAAGGAAGAAATGAACCTCATATGCATGCACTATTGACTTGGTATTATCTTCAAAAGCTCAATGTCAAACAGGAGAGTTTTATCTATTAACCCTTGATTCCTCAAAACAAAATCCAGAGCTCTTTGTCCCTGAACAACGTTAGCTTTTAAGAAAATTGATCAACAGAATTCGCACAGTCATGCCAAAAGAAAAAGAAAGAAATTACCGAGAATGTCGTTGGTTTTGGACCCAACTTGTTATAGTCATTGTCAGGGTATCCGAGATCCGGTGGTACTATTATTCTGAGGCTTATGAATTTCATCCATGTTACATTTAAATATTATGAATATAAACACATGCTTATATTGAAAATGGTGCTTCAAAAAGGATAAATGACACCTGACCTCCTAACTCCACCTGGAGCCATGCCTGATATAGCCTCCTCAAAAGCTGGTATGACCTAAATGTTACAAATGCAATTTGTCAGAAAGGTGCTTGCACAAACAACAGCTAAAATGTTCTTAATCGAGCAGAATTGACTAGATCTCTATGGAGTTGAAATAATGAACAATTGAGCAGTTAGCTTGCACAGACATAGACATGAAAAATGGAACAATAGTACAACCAAAGAATGATACACTAGATGCTGGCTAGATTAAATTAGTAACTCACCTGTCCTGATCCAAGCCTAAATTTGAAGAAGTCTTTATCACCACCCTGAAATTCATATTACAGTATGGGGAATTCATGAAATTAAACAAAATTAATAATTCATATCTAAATAAAAAACCGTGCTGCGAGTCTTCCAATCATCCTAGCAAAGGACTTGTCCAGTTGTCCTTGTGTACACTAAGGGGGTCAATTTGTACCTCAAAGGAGCCACCTTTGGTCTTGTTTCGAGCTTCAAATATGCGACCATAGTATCCAATTGTGTAGCCATCCCAGTCAACCTTAAGTGCACTCACACAATCCAAATCTATATCAGGGTTGTGCATAAATCAACAAAGAGAAAATCTAAAAAATGTCATTGACAAATACCTATGTTTAAGAAATGCTATTGACAAGTACGAGTGCGACTTCTATGAAATACAAATGACTTTATTTAAGAAATTACGCCACCGTTAGGGTTCCGTCCATCTCACGCCATTAAATACAATGTTCATCTTATAACACTTAACGGAGAACGGCTGGCGAACCCTGATGGCGATGATATTTATTTAAACAAAGTCATTTGTACAATGACATTTCATACAACTCGCACTCGTCGATGATATTTCTTAGAATTAGGTGTTTCTCAATGATATTTCTTATATTTTCTCATCAACAAATGATAATACTAAACATAGAGATATGTATAACACATGCAAGTACACAACAGATTAGCTAGATATGAACATCAAATGTGACGCTGATAACTCACCACTACCGTTTCCCCTTCCTTTGGAGAAGGGCCATCACCAACCCTCAAGTCCTACAATTTCTCACTAGAGTTACGAACAGAAGTAGAGAACATGTCTGATCGTGTCATGATATTGCTGCAAAAAGTAAACTGCTCGATAGAAGTATGCCACCTTGTACTGAAGGCCTGATTGTGTTTCAGTGTAATCAGGGTACCGCATCTTCGTCTTTCCATAATCCTTCCCACGAAGCGCAGGCACTGAAATTGCAATATCCAGAAGTGAGGCGTGATTAACAGTATGTACTAAGACCTAGCCTAAGAGTGATTCCATTCTACCTAAATAGTAAATAGATCACTCCATAGATTTTTTTTTTCAACAGTGGACAGTGCTACTATGTGTGATAAATGACTCACTATCAGCAAACTCAGCTTTTGCTGCCCCCTTCTCGAAAGCATACTGGAAGGAGCCAATGGTGATACTGATTGCAGGAATCAACAGTAGTCTCCTTCTATCCAACATACCACCTGTACAGAAGTAATTAACAGAGGCTTGCATTAAGCAAGAACAATGCAGTTAATTTGGATTCAAAACAATCTTATTGATTATTTGCCTATTTTTTAAAAGAGATATCCATTGATGCAATATAACTACTCTGCGACTATGCATATCATGCTTAATATCAATTTTAATCCCTGAAAACTTCATCTTTTAAGGATCAATGTAAACTAGGATAGATAAACTACATTGAGCTTTTATATTGTCCCTGGGACTTGGAGCCACCGTTTCTTTTTAGGCAAAATTTGCTACAGGACATCGAAAAAAACACATAATTTGCCGATGGACACTATAAGATCATGAATTTGCTGTAGGGCACCACAAAAATGTGGTAATTAGCTATAGGACACTCCGGCCAATTTTTATTATTTTTAGAGTAAAAAATTTTAAAAATGACGAGATTGCCCTCGGTGGCCAACCCGTTATGCGCCCTCGTCGCAGCTGGGTCAGTGGCGGAGCCAGGACGAAAATCTACCTATGGAGAGCTTAATACTACTAAGGCCGCGTTTGGCCCCCCTATAAGTTAACTTATGCCCCTCGTTTTCCGCACGCACGTTTTCCAAACTGCTAAACGGTATTTTTTTTGCAAAAAATTTTATATGAAAGTTGTTTGAAAAAATCATATTAATCTATTTAATCTATTTTATATTTTTTAACAACTAATAATTAATTAATCATGTACTAATTTATTACTACGTTTTTCGCGCTGGATAAGTTAACTTATCCCCTTACCCCTTATCCCCTTACCCCAAACGTGGCCTAAGTTCTAATTTGTGTATAAGAACTATATATGTAAAATAAATGAAGCTATAATGCATTAACTTATAAATCATCATGCGAATAGTACTCAATATAAATCACAATACTTATAAATCATCTTTTGCGTGACGTATAACACTGAGTATGGCGAGGGGTTCTGCCGGCGACCAGGTATGGCGGCCGCCATAGCTCGCCACATAGGTGGCTCCGCCACTGAGCTGGATCACCGTCGTCGCCACCTGCTTACTCGCCCTGTAGGCTAGGGTTCGGGTGCGGTGTGCACCGAAACCAACTGGGTCTGGTTCGACTGGACCAGTCGACATAACGGGTTGGTTCCCGAGGACAATATCGTCATTTTTAGAATTTTTAACTCCAAAAATAATAAAAAATTGGCCGGAGTGCCCTATAGCGAATTACCACATTTTTGTGGTGCCCTGCAGCAAATTTGTGATCTTACGGTGTCCACCGGCTAATTACGTGTTTTTTCGATGTCTTGTAGCAAATTTTGCCTTCTTTTTATTATTCCCAATTCAGAATTGCAATATAACACATATATTAGTTTAATTGAAGGGAAGAAACTAAAATGCATCCCGAGGCACAAAGCAGCACTGCTACAATAAAAATTATCAGCCTAATCAATCTCGGTTACAGATAAATATACATGAAAAATGCTTGGAAATGAGCAACTTCCTATCCAATCCTTCTATACTAATTGTCAACAAATTAATACATTATCTCACACTTCAAAGGAAGGTTATTTTTTTCTCTTACAGATTGCGGGCTGCGGCCTTGGAGAAGAACAGGGTGGGGATCGACGCAAGCTTACCTGCTGCCGCCGCCGGCGCCGGGGTGGATGGCTGAGGTCCATGGCAGCGAGCCCGTGTGAGCGGGGCAGGGAGGAGTCGAGGAGCGGGCAGGGCGGCAAACGCGCGTGCGAGGTCCATTGGAGTCGCCGGAGGAGGAGGTGGAGGCGGAAGGCGATGGCGCCGGCGAGTTTGCGCCGCGTGGCCGCGGCTGGAGGAGATAGGCTTTGCTCCTCGTGCGATGTGGATTGGTTTGGGCCGGGCTGGCTCGGCCCTGCAGCCCATCTATTTCCTCTCTTTTATTTGGGCCTGTGTAAGAGACCTGCGGACGATGAAAAGTCAGCTTCTCTCGCACTCTGAAAATGATGAAGACCCGCGAGGGTTTCTTTTTGGTGTCCGATCTTTCGATGAGAGGATAACTCGATTGAAGTAGAGATGATGTTCACGGCTCGACTACAGCTGTCCAAGAACGTTGTGCCTTAGCAACCAATACACCACCTCCAATAGTCGACGAGATCTTGCGGTGCGCGACGCCGGCTACGAGGGCATTTGTCCTGCGAGCAATCGAGAACTAGCAAGAACAAGTAAATAAGAGACTCAATTGTGAGATGAATATGACGACAAAGATGAATGCTTATAGTGGTGGGGTTCTGTAAACAAGTATCCGAGTGGTTGCATCAACACACACGTGTACAAGGAAGTAGCAAAAATATCTTACAGAAACAAAACCCGACGTTCTTGGTGGTGGCCAGGGGTATAAATAGGGAAAAAGCACGACCAGAGGGTCGTGACCTAACCCTAGGACGCGCCCCTGATGGGCCCAACTTGATACACGTCCCATTGGGCCAAAAGAGGTGACACAACACCCATGGGCATAAACCAGTCCGAAGTAAAACAATAATATCTGTCGATCCAGAACAGATAATAAGATGGGGTTGGATCCATTTGAAAGTAGACTTGATAAGCTTTCCATGAAGTACTTGAACGTCCAAATCGGAGTTCGCATGAAGCTGTGGCGGCCGTTAGAAGTTGCCATTGTCCTGCAGTCCAAATCCACCCCGCGCGAATCCTTGCCCCTTTGGATCCTCTCCATCGTTCTGAGTATAACAATAGTGCACGCGTCTCCGGGGTATAAAGAAGAGGAACATGAACTCAAGAAAGAGCTTACTTGATAGTTGAGTTACCGTGCACGAGCGCGGGCAATAGGACCAGGAAGTTATACTGGTGGAGTTGTGGATGTATCGATGGCGTTGATGTCCCCATCAGAAAAAAACTGAGTTTTAAAAACTTCCGACTTCTAGTTCATTTTCTAAATTTAGTCATCCATATCTTCATTTGGATAATTATCTAAAACAGTTTCATCCTCCATATCTTTTTGCACTTCAGCATATCATCCATATATGACATCCTCTATATTTCTTTGGAGGATGGAGAGAGAACATCCAAATATAGAGTTTCTCTCTCCAAATATGGATAGCATCTAGAAATAGAGGATGAGATGAATGTTCTGCTAGAGCTCAATCTTTGTATTTCATCCTTCATTTTTAGGATAGAGGATGAGATAGATGAATTGTTGGGGATGCTCTTAGATAGTGTGGAGTAGGAGTACATTGCTTCTTTCTTTCATATTCTCTTCCAACATTATATTTTTTGTTTAGATTTTCTTTGCTAGCTAGGTAGGAGTTATACATCTAATATCTTCATTTTTTTGTTTATGACTTCTATATATGATCTCTTATGTTTTATTTAGTATTTTTATGCATGTTGTTTGATAGGATTCAAGGTGTTTTGGGGCTTAGGCATGTTTAGATATCGGGTTATAAAGGGTGGGATTGGGAAATGTAAATAAATCGAGAGTTAGGATGGAATTGGGGTGGAATGAATGGAGGGTTGAGATTTAAAGATACCCTTTCTTGGGTGGAAAATCATCCTACCAGCTTAGTAGCCAAACATTTTTTTAGTATTTTGATAATTGTGACATGTCTTAATGGATACACGGGAGATTCATTTTCAGAGATTGATTTTTTGTGGCATAGGGAGTATTGTTTGTTGTTTTCAAATTTGTAAAATGTCACTAACGTAAATACAAAGTTTACTTAGGAGAAAAACATGAACAGCCTATGCTGGAAGAGTCATAGTACCTTTAAATAATACTTTGAGACATCATATTTTCTAGGCAATAGCTTGGCTTCCAAGTACTAGGTATCTTAACTACTAGGTATCTTAACGTACTAAAATTTTATATTAAAAAGTTAGTATCTTGATATTTTTTTAGACCATAAAATTTCTATGAAATAATACAATGAATCCGAAAATGCCTGAAATGTGACTAGGGATTACATGGCTCCATCCACCGAGTTTGAACTCTTGAGGCCACAAACATTACAAACTTTGTGTGCACTTTTGATCAACAGTAGGGTTTTCCTCGAATTTGCGTATTAAACGGCATATTGTTTTCAAAATATTTCTACATAGAAGTCGTCATCTCATATTTCTAAAATAGATTTTAAATATTGTAGCAGTTAATTTCATCATTTACATTATTAAATAGGTATCACAAAAGTCAGAATTTTTTTATTTTCATCTTTGTCCCTTTAAAAAACGCAGCCTAGTAACGCTACCGGTTTTCCTTCAAGTGTGTTGGAGGCGCTCAGGTGTCTGAAGTCTGAACCAAGGATGCAAAACCAACACATCTGAAAGCAAGTGGTAATCAGGATGCCCAAGAAAATCCAGACAATGAGACAAACTGCTGACTCCTTAATTAGCCAACTAGCAACACTTATCAAGCTGTAACAAGAACAAAGCAAGATTCCTTGCATAAATATCTTTTGATTAATTTGGTCAAAGTACAGTCACTAGCTAACACTGGAGGATCGATCGATCATCTTGTCCTAATCCCCACTGCCTAATTGCCTCTCAGGTTGATCATGGGATGCTTTCTATCAGTGAACTAATCTATATTTTTTTTTCTCGTACAAAGGATCAGATCCTTTTATACTACTGTAAAAATTATAATATTTTCTACTACTAGCCTATCTCTAAATCAATAGTCTACTATTCCCTCTGTTTCATAATGTAAGACACTATAGCTTTACCTAGAGTTATATAGATGCTAATGAATCTAAACATATATACGAATTATATATCTTCCTCGATAGATGAATCTAGACAAGACTAGAAAGTCGCACTGTTAGCTAAGTTGTTGATTAATCAACTCAAGGTCTCAGAAAGTTGTTTACTTAACGGTTCACCTGTCGCCGCGTGCATCGGCTATACCGGTATTTAGCGGTCAAAGTTTCCAACTCAACTCAGCAAATCTTCAAGTTAATAGCCTCTGACACAGCTCTGACCCATATATTTTAACGAGGGCATAAGCTAGCTAAGCCCAGCACTGATCGTATCCATTTGCAATTAATCAAATCGGACGCATGCTGCATCAGTAAACAACTCGCACGAGGCCTGCAAGTTTTGTTTGTTTATCAGAAGATCTCATGCACAATGCAAAGCCTGCAAGTTGCTGAAAATGTTTATCAGATAAACTAATGGCATGCTCCCCTGGCGTAAAGCCAAGACCAGCTTGGTGATTAGTGGTAATTTAGTGGCACAAGAGACAAGAATCAAAAGAGCACAGGTAGAATCCTATGCTGTACTGCTCTGTTTGTTGTGTACTGCCTGCTCATATATACTGTATCTATTTAGGAAGCAATATGCAGCTAATTACTCCCTAAGCCATTTTTAAGTTTATACTAAATCAAAACACTTCAAGTTCAATTAAGGTTTATATAAAATGTACCCTTTTCGTTATATTATGACTTTTTGGGTTTACATTGATTCATCCATGTATCAATGTTCATGTTTTGTATATGTTTATTTGCACACGTATAAATTTAGACATGACAAAAAAAATCTTATAACGTGGAACGAAGAGAATATTGTATCTACGACACCAATATAGTTTCCTCAAATCTATCGTTCACTGTTACCCTATATCCTAAAAAAACCAACTTCTGATATTCATGCACAGATTTATTTCTAGAAATTTGTTTTTTCGGGACAAATGGAGTGTTTGTATAGTATATTTGCATGTTTAAAATGGTGTATACTTTGTGGTATACTGGTATATTTATACTCTGAACTAATTAAATAGCCAAAACATAAGAACTCTGTAAGCTTAATATAGGGCGATTGGCTAGGTGATTAATTACGGATTACTCACTTGACAGTACTACTGTTGATTGAACCTAATGGTAGATCATAGCACTATATCAATCATGAACAGCACAAGCCCACACAGTGAATTGCCTCCAAAACGCTACTAAAAGGCTACTATAGTACTACTAGACACCTAAGAGTGCACTTTTGGGTGATTAAAAAGAGCACAAACAAAGCCCTTTTTTTTTCAAAATGTCAAAGTGTTGATAAAGAAAAGAAGAAGATGTGTGTGGGACTGTCTTAAGTACTGTGATTTAATCAAGCTAGCTGCATTTGCAGACAAAAAAAGCTCTCCTTCTGGGGCCTTATGACAATCAAACCGAACCCAACTGCTGGCTGTCAGCTACTAATTGTCAATCAATTTAAGAGATGGCATTGAAGAAACAATAGCAAGCTAGCTGCTACTGCAAATAATTGGATACTAGTATGTGTGATCAACAGCTAATTTGCAAGCAGCAGCAATTAAGTAGCCATTTGTTGCTCCAGCTGGGAGCAATCAGGACATCAGGACACATCAGGTAGCTAGGCAACGTACTTAGTGTCATGCTTACTTAATTAGCCAGGTCGTAACTGACAGTGCAGGCCCCAAATCAGAAAGGTAGCTAGTACCTAATTCAGATTTCAGTGATTTGGATTTAAAGAAGGCAATGCTAGCTCAGTAATACAATTAGACCCTATTTAGTCCCAAAAACTTTTTCCAAAAACAACGTATCGAATCTTTGAACACCTAAATGAAGTATTAAATATAAATGAATATTAAAATTAATTACATAGTTACGGAAAAATTATGAAACGAATCTTTTGTCTGATTAGGACGTGATTAGCCATAAGTACTACAGTACCAACATATGCTAATGATGAATTAATTAGACTCAAAAGATTTGTCTCGCGGTTTACGGTCGGAATCTATAATTATCTTCAGGCGGCTGATGCTTGCCCTATGTATGCTCCTCTCAAGTAATGAAAACTTTTCAGACAGGGAGGCTCTCCCTTGTGATTAAGTAAAAAAACATACTCCCTGTGTCTCGAAAAGAAACAAACTGTGAGTTTTATGTCCAGCGTTTGACCATCCGTCTTATATGAAAAATTTATAAAAATTCAAAAAAAATAGTCATACGTAAAGTACTATTTATGTCTTATCATCTAGTAAAAATAAAATTATTAATTATAAATTTTTAAATAAGACGAAAGTCAAACATTATATCTAAAAATTGAAAAGTTGTCTTATTTTGAAACGGAGGGAGTAACTACTTTAAAAACATAGAGAGTATATGCACATGCACATTGATGTAAATATTTATTTGAAAGAATTGTAATATCTAAAAGAAAAGCCACACACTCTCTATAAGTAATAAGGTTCTTCTTTTTGTTTATACTAGTGCTTATAAGCTAAAAATTCAAATTTTAAACCTCAATTTAAAATTGAGTTTGAGGTTTAAAAGTGCAAAAAGATGACGCTGAGTACAAGAAGTGTACCGTGCCATCCTTCCTACCTGAAAAATACTGTAGAACCATCAGCACGAGTTGGATGTCTACAGAGAGCATCACACGAACAGGTGGGCCCCACCCCCTTCCTTGGGAAGGCATGCAAGCAAAGCACTACACCTCATCCACCCAAATTCGCGGCTCCGCAGCAGAACGCATGGGCGTTTCGAATTTGAACCATACTGGAGTTGTATACTGCAATTTTTATTTTAAAATAAAAGTGTTTTAAATTAAAACAAAACAAACCCCATCCTGTGCAGTATATAGGCTGTTCCCAGCTGGATCGCTCAGCTCAGCTGGGCCCCACTTCATATGCTACTATCCGTAGGGTGGGGCCACCCCGACACTGACGCGATCCCGGAACGGACACATACGGTTGGAGTACGCACGAGCACGTCTCGCATTTCCTTTTCTCTCTTTTTTTTCCCTTTTCATCATTTTCTTCAATCTTTTTCTTTCTTTTCATCATGGAACATTTGAGCTTTTTTAAAAGTAAAATTCTATCTAATTTATAATAACTATTCAATAAACAGCATAAATAATACAGTTAACTACTACCAAATAAAAACCTAATTTATATAAAATAAGATACTGAAATTTATATATATATATATATATATATTTAAAATATACATGTTTAGTACTACTTTCATCCTAATATACGAGCATTGGTGGACTCTCATGTCCTGCCATTTGTCTTATTAAAATATATTATATAATAGTTTTAAAAAATAACCACACATAAAGTACTATTTATATTTTGTAATCTAAAAATAATAAATATTAATCATATTTTTTAAAAATAAAATAAATAATTAAACATTAAAACTTATCGTGGACTGAGGGAGTGGTTTGATAAACGCACAAAAGGTTCTACCAATATACTCCCTCTGTCCCAAAATAAACTAATTTTTTACTTTTTATCTATAATTTTTGACTTTTCGTCTTATTCAAAATTATTTTATGATTGATATTTTTATTTTTATTAGATGATAAATAATAAATAATACTTTACGTGTGACTAATTTTTTTATAATTTTTTGAAAAATTTTCAAATAAGACGGATGGTCAAACGTTGGATATAGAAACTGAAGAATTGGTTTATTTTGAGACAGAGGGAGTATTTCTCGTGCTTTGCTGTGCGTTCTGCACGACACCACCGTATTTATAAATAAAGAAAAAGGAAAAATTGAAGAAAAGAATTGAAAAGAAACAGAGATTGCGTACTCCATCCTTTTTGTGGAGGTCAAATCGACAGGCTGTTTGTGATGGATGATTCGTGGGGGAGGAATTTTTTAACTGCCCCCTATCCGTAATTCCGTACAGCTAGCTCATGCTCCTCACACTCAGCCACTGACATTCTGTACTCCGGTTTAAAACAAACAATTATCGTATCGGTATCCAATGGGAGTAAAAAGGAATAAGAAAACCTTTTATTTTAATAATATGCTTGCTGAAAAATTTCTATATTTTATACTGCTTATATTTTATAAAATTAAATAGATGTTAAAAGAAAAAGGAAAATGTCCATTTTCATCCGGGAAGAACGCAAAGCCGAAGGCGGCGACCGTTAACGACTCGGGTCTCTCTTTCTTCTCTGCCCCAGCCAGCCACTTCCACTGACAGTGGGGCCCGCAAGGAGACCCCGATCCCACTCCACGGCACAATCATCAGCCCCGCCCTCACCGACAGCGTGGGTCCCCCTCCCCTCCCCTCCCCCCACGAACGACGGCTTCCCGCCTTCGCTTTCCTCCTTCCACGCAACCTACCACCACACGAGGGATCTCGCTGCATTTCGCTTTTCTTTTCTTTTTCATATTTAAATTTCAAGTAAGTTTAACATATCTAAAACAATATTATTTGAAACATGAAAAAGCTGAACTAATCACCTATTTTTTCTATAAAAAAATCAACAGTTAAAAATTACGTAGTCACTTTGCAACAAAAAATAAATTAAATGTATCACACACATCATAATACATGTGATTTTTCTATAATTTCAGAAAAAATATAGGGTTTTCTTATAAAAAATTAAATAATCACACCACCCAGGGGAGGAACTGAAAAAAACACAAAAAAAAAATAGATGAGGGAAGCGGCCACAGCGAAGGCCCCGCCGCAAAAGCGCCCCGGGAACCCGGATCCGGTGCGACCGCGCGGGACTCGCGCCACACGCATCTCCACGCACACCCCACCCCGAAGACACCCTACCCAGCGCGAGCCTCCTTTCACTGACAGGTGGGGGATCCCCAACATGGGGCCCGAATGGAGGTGAGGTAGACATGAGGTGGAGGGCGTGAAATAGGAGTCGCGGGACACAGCTGATCGGGGATCCAGGCTGGCCACGGCAAAGGCGCGAGTCTTATACCCTATGATCCCTCGTCACCACACACCCACCACCTCCACCTCCGCCTCTCCGCCATCGCCATTGCCGCCGCCGACGAGAAGAGAGAGACACAGAGAGAGAGATTCAGGGGAGGGGGAGATGGACCCGTGCCCGTTCGTGCGGGTGCTGGTCGGCAACCTCTCGCTGAAAATGCCGGTGACGCCGCGCCCCGCGGGGGCGGGCGCCGGGGTGCACCCGTCGACCTCGCCGTGCTACTGCAAGATCCGGCTCAACAAGCTGCCGTACCAGACCGCCGACGCGCCGCTGGTGATGCTGTCGTCGTCGTCGTCGTCGGACGAGCAGGCGCAGGCGCCGGCGCCGGCCACGGGCGCGCTCGCCGCCGCGTTCCACCTCTCCAAGGCCGACCTCGACCGCCACATGGCCAAGCCCTCGCTGTTCGGGTCGCGCACGGCGCGGCTCAAGGTCGCGGTGTACGCCGGTCGTCGGGGTACCACCTGCGGCGTCGGCGGCAGCTCCGGGAGGTTGCTTGGGAAGGTGGTGATACCGCTCGACCTCAAGGGGGCCGCGGCGAAGCCCGTGGTGTACCACAGCAGCTGGATCTGTATCGGGAAGCGCGGCCGCAAGCCGTCGTCGGTGTCGGCCGCCAACGCGCAGCTCAACCTCACCGTCCGCGCGGAGCCCGACCCGCGGTTCGTGTTCGAGTTCGACGGCGAGCCGGAGTGCAGCCCGCAGGTGCTCCAGGTGCAGGGCAGCATGAAGCAGCCCATGTTCACCTGCAAGTTCTCCTGCCGCAGCAACAGCGACCTGCGCTCCAGGTAAATTTCTCTCCATTTACCACCACCTCGACCTCCAGGTGTTCGACAAAATTCCCAACCAAATGTCGCGTCGTTCTGACCAGAATTTCGTACGATTCAGATCAATGCCGGCCGATACGGGAAGCGGCGGCCGGAACTGGCTGACGGCGTTCGGCTCCGACCGGGAGCGGACGGGGAAGGAGCGGAAGGGGTGGTCGGTGACGGTACACGACCTGTCTGGCTCCCCGGTGGCGCTGGCGTCAATGGTGACTCCGTTCGTGGCGTCGCCGGGGACGGACCGGGTGAGCCGGTCCAACCCAGGGGCGTGGCTGGTGCTCCGCCCTGGGGACGGGACGTGGAAGCCATGGGGCCGGCTCGAGTGCTGGCGCGAGCGCGGCGCGGGGGCGGCCACCGGCGACAGCCTCGGGTACCGGTTCGAGCTCCTCCTCCCGGACCCAACCGGCATGGGGGTGGGGGTCTCCGTGGCGGAGTCGACCGTCCCGTCGTCCAAGGGCGGGCGCTTCGCGATCGACCTGACGGCGCAGCAGCCGTTCGGGCGGAGCGGGTCGCCGGCGTGCAGCCCGCGCGGGAGCGGCGACTTCGGGTACGGGCTGTGGCCGTTCGGCAACTACCGCGGGTTCGTGATGGCGGCGGCGGTGCAGGGGGAGGGGAAGTGCAGCCGGCCGGCGGTGGAGGTCGGGGTGGGGCACGTCGGGTGCGCGGAGGACGCGGCGGCGTTCGTGGCCCTCGCGGCGGCCGTCGACCTGAGCATGGACGCCTGCCGGCTCTTCTCCCACCGCCTCCGCCGCGAGCTCTCGGCGTCCCGGTCCGACCTGCTCCGGTGAGGCACCCATGAATCGGATTATCCAAATCATCCGAGAGATGTACAGCGCAGCTAAGCTAGTGTTCGTCGCCGTCGTCGTTCTGGTCTCTGTCGTTTTTTGTTGGGCGATCAGATTGCGTTGTGTTTGTGTTTTTTTTTTGAAATCACTCGCTGTGATTTGGTGGTTTTTTGGTGATGAACCGTGAGTTTTTTTTTGGTTGTAATTTTAGACTTCTAGGTGCTTTTTAAAGTCTAGAAGTAGATGGAAGAAAGGGGGCAACTCAAAAACTTGTTGTCTGTGTCTGTCGCGAATTTATTTATGTTTCCGTTTCAAATTTAAATTTTGGAGCATTTTTCTTCTTTTTTGCGTGATCGAAAGGGAGTACTACAGTTGTAGGGGAGGTGGGCCGGGCCGGGCCGAGCTGGAAATGGTGAGTGGGCGGTGGGGCCCACGTACACATGGGATGTCTGGCTGCCAGACGCCGAGGCCACAACTGTACGCGCGGGCCGGGCCCACCGGTGTCTGTGAGGTAGGCCCCGCGGTGCGTGCGCGCGCGCGTGGGTGGGGGTGGCAGAGTGGGAGTGGAGTGGAGGGGAGTGAAGCTGTGTGCTGCGAAAAATTATTAAGCTGCACGGCACACCAAACACTTCCGTTCAACACGTTGTTTGTTTCATAGGGCTACGGATGTTTGGATAAAATCTATCCATAATTTTGGGCTAATTCGCGAGACGAATCTAATGAGCCTAATTAATCCTTGATTAGCCTATGTAATGCTACAGTAAACATTTACTAATTATGGATTAATTAGGCTCAAAAAATTCGTCTCTCGGATTAGCTCTTATTTATGAAATTAGTTGTTTTATTAGTCTGTGTTTAATACTTTAAATTAGTGTCCAAACATCCGATGTGACATGGGACTAAATTTTTTAGCCCCATGTAAACAACCCCTAAATTTAAAGGGAATTTTACATAGGATGCTTCTTTCCTTTCCTTAACAGGAAGCACTAATGAAACATCGCGGAATTTTAAGGTGTACTTCTTCCCGTTCTGTAATTCTTATCACTTTGAACAAGAGATTGATCAATTTTTTAAACACTAAATGTTAATGACTTTTAAAATATTTTGTGTGAAAACATTGGGACAAAATGTATAGAGAGCACTGTAATAAAAGTAAATATTTCTTTACTATATGCATATATACATTAACAGAAAATTATTTTTAAATGGTAAATTTAGAAGACCGAGCTGTTGTTTAAAAAGATAAGAATTATCAAACTGAAGGGAGTATTTTGTAGCATGATGACTTAGGTTGTGTTCTTTTGTTAGTTTTTTCTCGGCTATTATGTGTACATTTTTTTGAAATACTAAATACTATGTGTTTGTTCTTATCTTTATATTGTATACTCTTCAAAATACTAAAAGGGTTTCAGAACAGTTTCTTGATCACAACCGCTGGTAGCAGTACATGGACAAGAGGAAAAGGAATTTTGGTACGATTGTCTTGTTTTGTTTAAACAATTGACACCTTCACCGTGGGGAATAAATCTAAGTTGATAGAAGTTGAATTAAATTAAATTACTCAGTCACCCACAAAATATAACAATTTATATGCATACGTTCTCTGTTCGGTCAATCACGAGATTTCACCCCTAAATGTTTTCACTTTTTCTCGCCCTCACCAATCCTTATCTTTTCTCCATTTATTTCTTTTATCAACTTTCTTATTGCATGTATTTAGATGTTAAGATCCTTATATCCTCGTGCATTCGTTCCAAAATATATTTACTTCTACTTGCTGTGTCAAAAGATTCTCTTTTAATTATTTCAGTGGTTAATTTAATTTTTTGAAATTAGGTTTTTTTCTAAGCATTTAAGTGGCTATGAAATTATTAAAATAACTAAAATCATATGAGTCGATATAGAAATACTTACAAAACATACGAATGATTATATTTGAAACAGAGAGTACTACGGATGGACTACTCCTTCCATCTCAAAATAAATCAAGTTTTCACTTTTTATTTATAATTTTTGACTCTTCGTTTTATTAAAAAAATTTGCGATTGATATTTTTGTTTTTATTAGATGATAAATCATGAATAGTACTTTACGTGTAACTAATTTTTTTTCTAATTTTCTAAAAAAAATTAAAATAAGACGAATGATGAAAGGTTAGACACAGAATTCGAAGAATTGGTTTTTTGAGATAGAGGGAGTAGGTAGCAAGGGCAAGGGTGTTGTTCAGGAGCTTTCAGCCAGCCAGACAACCCCCTCCCAAATCCAACCAGACAAGGATCCATATAATGCCAGCTCACCTCACCCTCTAGCTTCATTAATTCACAGTTTCCTTTAGCTAGCTAGCTACCCTAGACGCCACTCTGTCTCGTCATCAAATTAATTAGTACACCACTAATCGGCTGGTAGCCTGTTAATTACATCTTGTTTAGCAAACCATGACAGCTTAATTCAACTTGCTCGACCCTAATTTTAGTTTAATCTAATTCAGTCTTGTTATTAACAAAAGCTTTCGCTCGCATTGGACTCATATATTTGAATTCTTGCAAAAAAGAAAACTTATAATAGGGGATGCAGCTGCTAGCTAGCTGTTGATGATGGTGACCACTCCTAATTATGAGAAAATTGTACATCATTACATGTACCTACCTGCAATCTTGTAAATATATAATACTTAGCTGGGATTATGAATGCCATTATAGCCGGATTATGAATGTATATATCCATTAGACCATTAGGCATGGCACAAATTAAATATGGACCATTGTAAATTTGTAACTGGTTTGAAACTTGCAAAACTGCTACTCTAAAATTGAAAAGATGATATTAGAACTGTCATTCCCTTACAATTTAGAAAACCAATGACAAATTTACAAAAGCCCCAATTATATATGATCATATATATCTTTATGTTTGTCCAAACAAGAAAATAATAAAAGGGATTGACATGAGAAAATTCTCATACAAATTAATCAGATCACGACGTGCGCACGGCGATATTGGCACGAAGAATATGTGTTGGAACCATACAATGGATCTTAATTAGCTGCAAAGTTTTCTGAACCAGGTCAGTGTAGCAATATTATTTCCATTGTCAAAAGCCGACAGGTTGTCATTATATTACTAATTTATTATCAATATATATATCCTTAATTAGCCAAGTCTTCTGAAGGCGACTAGAAACACTGGATATCATCATATCTCTGTATATGAAATGAAACAAATTTAGAAGAAAATAAATACTCCTATATGGAGATTAGCTTGCTAGCTGTACAGTACATGCATATGCCTTTGGAGTCAAATTGCTGTAAGATAATGTTTTAATTAAGAAAGATTGCATGTTGGTTCTACTCGCAAGATGATCCGGATCTTGTTTCTTCCGGAATGTAGTGCCCGATGAACAAGGATACGATGCGAATATACAGTTACCTTCTACGCACACCCACACACGTTTCCATATTTCTACCTTTTCTTGTTGGAGGGGCGACCGTCCGTTAACCAGGATTTAGTTCAAAATGGGACTGCAAGTGAAGCCTTCCAGAAGAAATACAAATTTCAAGCAATAACAAAGAGCGTCCCGGGATAATAAAACTGAGAAATTGACTTGGAAAGAATTTTTTTGGAAGCTCCATTGCGAGATTCAAACCTAACCATTAAAGAAGAAGCAGTGGGAACGACAGAACCTATGACGGGATAGGATTTTTTTGAAAAGAATCCCAATACTTCATTGGTGGGATGTGCGGAACAAACCAAAAAAATTGCCTTATTTGATAATTCATAACCTTATCAAATAAGACAGGAAAGAGTAAATATTCGCCCGCGAAATTTTTATTGAATTAGAATACTTTACCGTGATTCAATAAGAGTAAAATATAAAAAGGAGATTAAAAAAGGATTACATTAAATATAGAATATAGATAAATAAACATACACATCTAGATATATTCTAGGTCTTCCTTCTTGACTATATATTTTAGTATTTTAATAAATTCAATATTAAAAAATCCTAACTTTTTCTATTTTCTATTAATTAGAATATTGTGGAATTAGAGAAATTTGCACACTTTCTCATTTGATTCGCGAGGAGCTGGATGAGAAGAAACTCTCATGTCCAGTTTTGCAGTAGATGGAACTAAGAGAGAACCATCGACTATAACCCCAAAAGAACGTATGAAATCCAATCCCTTATCTTTCTTAAGCGTAGGGATGAAAGCCAAGAATGAAGTCGTCTCATCTCGTATGGTAGCCTATTCTTTAACCTCTCGTTGACAATAGCTTAAATTCCGGGTCTGTTCCCCCAATTACTTAAGATCTAGTGCTGTTCTAAAGTCTAAACCAAGGAGCAAAGTGGATTCGTCCCCACCACATGTGAGTATGTTATACGCACATGTGAATGATACGAACGATATAATATGGTATATTTCTTATAATAAATTTAGACATATATACAAAATATATATTTTTTGGTATATGAATGAATCTATATAAACTTAGAAAATCTTATAATATAGATCTGACGATGAAGTAATATAGATAGCAGTGGTGGCGAGTGAGCTATTAATTAGCAACTTACCTAAGTATTTTGGTTGCTCTCTGTATTTCTCTATGACTCAATTTTTTAAGCGTGATGTTTTTAGGTGAACGATTTTTTGCGTTTTTTTAAACACTATTTAACCAACTAAAAAAATCGATATGGCTTAATTTTACTATTTTCAATAACCATGCATTCGTAACACGCATCCATTTTGGTGGTAAAAGAAAAGATTAGCAGAATACATATGATTAATGTTCTATGCGTGGATGGATGGACCAACTTCCTTCCCAATGCAAGTATAGAAAATTATAATATAATAAGCAATTTTACAATTGAGAAGATACCAGGAGGCACTAGAAGTTACTAAATTTGACAACCTCTCAATAGTAGAACTGTAAAATAGCTCTAAATTAATACATACAATATTTTAAATGTTAGCTTGGGGTACTGTACGTGCCTGTTCTATGTCCTGCAGTAACCTCTTAAGTTCTTCTAGAGAATTTTCCAAGAGAGCAACAGAACATGTTACGTGTATATATATGTTGGTCTTGCTTAATTCAATTCTTTCAATGCCCTCATGTCTTTTGAGAAAGCGTATATAAACCAACTATTCTCTTTAGCCATAGAAATTTGATGTTTAGAATAAAATCTGACCAAAATATAAAATAGTAGTTATAATTCATAACTTCTCATATGCATATTTATAAAATGGTATGCACATATTTATCTTAAATTACTGTCTTAAATGTCAACTTACTACTTCCTCGGTCAAAAAATATAATCATTTTTTAATGTCTTAGTTAAAATTTTTCTTATTTTATTCTCAGCTACTATCACACTCCATCCATTCCTTATTTATAAAAGGACATCATATTTTTTTTCTTCACCATCTTAATCTTTGCTAAACAATCTAAAAACTTTTATATTCCAGGACAAAGGTAGTAGACTTTATAAATTTATTTTAGTATAAAATTGACAATACAAGTTTTCAAACTTGATAAAATCTTGTTGTAATTGTCAAATATTTATAACAACAGAGAGTTGAGTGAATTTCCTTTCTTTTTTATTTTCTACAAACACCGATTCTCTTCCATATATCAACCTAAGCATTGGTGTCTTTTTTGGTTCCACTGCATGGAGCCTTACCGGTCCTCTGCAACTCTCTTCTCCTTGGCTATATATAATCCAATTTCCTCCACTAGTGCTCTTTATTATCTACGGTGAACTTGGTGCACACCTCATTATTATTTATATTGGTTATTTCTGGTCGCCAAATTTACTTATTTATTTTTATATATAAACTTAATAACTGGATATACTTAGAAAACTCCCACATCAATAATTAGATATGTTTATTAAATCCCAAATTTGAAATAGTAAATCCTGACACGATGATGTATTGACGACGTAATAAGCTTTTTACAATTCACTCACCATGAGGTTAACTTATAAGGGCATATACCATGAGATGGGAGAACTTCTACATGACCACTTAGACATAATATATACACCTGCTGGTTTTTTATTCGATAATTAATTTTCAGATTTACGTCGTTTGTTTTATTTAATTTTTTATAAATATATAAAATTATAAGTCATATTTAAAGTGTCTTTAGTAAAAAATCAAATTACAATAAAATAATAAATCTTATATAAATTTTTTAAATAAAATGAATGGTTATAGATTTAAAAGTCAATGAATTAGATAAAAGAAACAAGGAGGGAGTATATCGCCAGCTTGAAATTAATGAGGCTGATGCAAACAACCAGTAGCATAACTAGCGGTTGCATAAATATATACCTACAAGCTTAATTAGCTAGCTAGCGAGGATGGTTAGAGCATCCCAACAGCTAATCTAAATTTAGTCATCCATATTTTTATTTAGATGATTATTAAAATAATTTCATCTTTCATATCTCTTTGTACTCCACCAGATCATTTATATATAGCATCCTTTATATCTCTTTGGAGGATGAAGGGAGATCATCCAAATATTAAGGTTCTCTCCTGATATGGATGATATCTAAAAATAGATGAAAAGATAGCTGTTCTGTTGGAGCTTAACTGATAGTCTCCATCCTCTATTTTTAAGATAGAGAATAAGATAGATGAGAGATTGGGTATGCTTTTAGATGGATATATCATAGTTTTCAGGCCCAGCTGTTGCTCACCACTCCTTCCTTCTACAAATACGTACGCATCAAGATAGATACAAATTAAACACACACCAAGTTAATTAATTAAATGCTATATATGGATACGGCAGTATATTATAGGGAGATTGTTTAGCTTTTTATGAAAAAAGCCAAACGACATATTTATAAATAGAAAATAATTTGTGAATAAAATTTTATATACGTATTCTTAGCGATCTAAAAGTCAAGGCTGAAAAATAAACTTGGGTAAAAAAACTCCAAAATCAACTCCAAATTTAAGGTTAAAATTTAAATTTTGGCTTATAGACATAAGCAAAAGCAAAAGACATACTCCCTTCGTTTCACAATATAAGTCTGTCTAATATTATCTAGGTTCATAAAAATGCTAATGAATCTAGACATATATATATAAATTATATACATACATCAATGAATGAATTTAGACAAGGCTAAAAAACTTACTATATGAAACGGATAGTAATATATATCCTTGTTAATTGGTTAGTTTTGATGCCGATCAGGTAGTTAATCATGATGAGGATATACATCCAATTAAAGATCGATTATTAGTTGCTGTACATGTACTAGCATATTCATAATTGTAGTGTACTTTGTTCAGGTTAATTGATCAGTTACTAGCAAATACTGCTAGCAGTGTTCTTTATTAAGGGTATATAATATAGTACCACTTTATTATTTACAGTACTAGCAACTTAATTATCCAAACCTTGGCCTTACGTAACTTAATGTAAACGTAACTTAATGTAATGATGATCATAGCTGGAGCTGTATCACATTGATTAGTAATAAACAATTTCTATAGCTGGGTTGTGTTCTTTTATAGACGACGAAAAAAATAAAATATTGTCTGATTTTTATAGGTATTTAACGAAGTAAATAATGAATTTAACCATTAAAATATTAGAAATATAAAATGATAAACTTGTATATAAATTTTTTTTGGCAAAATATATAACGTTTAATAGTTTGGAAAACTCGCGTGTAAAAAAATCAAGAGAAAAACGGGCAGCCTAATGTACGTAGACAAAGCTCGCGCGTAAAAAAATCAAGAGAAAAACGGGCAGCCTAATGTACGTAGACAGGCAGCAGGATATACCTGATACTGTATATATACGCAGGTACAGATCGACGGATGATTTATTGAGTTTGTACGTGCAGGTACAAGATATGATGTTTCTGTCCGTCCGGGGTCACTGACGAGTGGGTCCCGCACATCAGCAGCATAGCAGCATGTACGGACATGCGATGGCAATGCTGGATCCTAGTACTATATACTGCCTCCGTCCTATAATTATCTTATTTTTTGTTTTTTCTATCTAACGTTTGACCATTTATCTTATTTAAAATTTTTTATGATTAATATTGTTATTGTTACTAGATGATAAAATATGAATAGTACTTTATACTTGACTAATTTTTTAATTGTATAAATTTTTTAAATAAGATGAATGGTCAAACGTTGGGTACGGAAAAATGAAAAATAAGGTTACTATAGGACGAAGGTACTACTGATTGAAAGCATGCATTATAGTGGGCTGCCGTGGGTACTGCTCTCAAATCAGAGGCAATTAGTGTTGTCAATTCAATCTTAAAATTTTGGGTTTTACATGTGCAAAATTGGCCTTATTATATGCATGTGCTGCCTTCTTTCTCACCATTAATGTCTGGGCCGTTTCTCTCTCTCTCTCTCTTTTATGCAGCCCATCACCATCAGCCACCTACTGTACTATCCTGTGCTACACTACCGGTCCTGAGGCCCATATGACACGATAGCCCATGTGCACTTCAGGCTTTCACAACTACCTTCGTCTCACGATAGAAGGTTTTCTAGCGTAAACTATGCTAATAAATCTAGACATATATATAAATTATATATATTGATATGAACGGAGGTAGTAGTATGTTTTTTCGTTGAACAGAAGGGTTAAAGCTAAATGGAAAAAGTTCAAATATTATCCTAGTTTGATTTTCATCAGTCAACTGTAATATTTGATGGAGAGCATCTCTTAGCTATTAATTAAAGCCGTAACCAAGTGCATGTGGTGATGTGAACAATTAATGGAGAGTATCAGCATCACCTTTCTTTTTTTGATTATGCTTATAGCCGGAATTTTGCTTATAAGCCGTAAACCTCTAGTCATTTCAACACTAATGACTATGCAACATAATTGCCTCCTCCAGTAGGGATCATATATAAAACTACTCCTTTCGTATTTTAAAAATTAAACTTATTCAAATTCATTCAGTGATAAATACATATAATTTACGTATATATTTAAATTTATTAGCATAACGATCTTACGCCGTGAAACGCATCGAGTACAGGATAGTAAGGGACGGGGTTGTCGTGCTGCTCAATAGCTCATTATTCTACAGTTCCATGAAATAATATATAATGCTCGCTCAGTTTTAAATATGTGGTACGATTGACATTTGAACATACGATTTGGGTGCCATGCAATCATCTTATTCAAATATATTTGTTTTGTTCTTAAGGGATTTTGTCTTGACCTACACTTTTCATACTCGTACTAAATCTACCTACGGTGCATGGTTTTACTCATCAAACAAATTCTATGAATCAGAATCATTCACGTTAATCCAACGACATGAATTTCTTTCAAATAAGAGAGTTTGTATATATGAATGGCCGCAGGAGATTGAACTAATATAAAACAAGAAGCAGTGTAGCGATGCAGAATTATATTTCTAATGGATCGATTGGCAGCATGGGCAGTTGGGCACGGAGTCGAGGTGTTGAGGAAGAAGATCTTCTTTCTTATTATTATCATGTTTGGGCCTTTTTTCTCTCTCTTGCAGCCCATCATCACCAGCCCACCTACTATACTACACTACCGGCCTATAAGGTACGTACGAAGGGTTTATTCGGTTTATAGGATTTCTAAATCATACCAATAGCAAAAATATATGAATATAATAGGAATATACGTGTAAACCTATAGGATTAAGAAACATAGGAATTTTCTCTCTAACATTGTGAAAATGAGATTGGAGTGGATTCTTTTTTCCCCTATGTTTTACTCTCAATAGTGGAGAGAGATGAAAATTTTCCTATAGTTTTTCTTGGTGCATTCCTTTGAAACGAATGTCGGTACAACAAACATTTCATAGGATTTCATATTCCTACACTTTCATTTGCAAATCCATTAAAACGAATAGGCCCAAAGCTTTTCACCGTCACATGCACGATAGCCCACATACATGGAACAACCAAGATTGATTAATATGAGATATATCACTTCATAAATATATAGGTATAAATTTAACTTGTATATTTATATATTTATTTGACACATACCCTAGCTGTACCGTTACCGTCCCCCGACAGAATGTCGCAGTTACCGTGGTTACCACGACGGTCCAGATTGTACATGCCCTTGTGTGTGGAGGGAGTAAATAGCGCACTTGTTGGAAGTCTTTGCTGGAGGACAGGTCAGTCACAACCGTGAACTAATTACCAACGCTGAAAGTGACTATGATAGGTGTTGTTGACTCCGTATGCAATTGACGCCCCAATTAAATCCAACGAGAGTACAAGATCCGAACACATAAATTATGAAGCAAGCGCTAGATATATCGATAAATAAGGGGTGTTTAGTCGGTGAAATGAAAATTTTACATGTCATATTAGACGTTTGACCGAATATCGGAAGGGGTTTTTGGACACGAATAAAAAAAACGAATTTTACGGCTGGTGTGCAAACCACGAGACGAATCTTTTGAGCCTAATTAGTCCGTCATTAGCGCATGTGGGTTACTATCGCACTAATGGCTAATCACGTACTAATTAGGATCAAAAGATTTGTTTCACGATTTCTCACGTAACTGTGCAATTAGTTTTTCGTTTTATATATATTTAATACTCTATTTAGATGTCCAAAGTTTCGATGTGATGTTTTTGGGTGAAAATTTTTGGGAACTAAACAGCCCCTAGATTAACGACTTCCAAGCTAGTGATCCACAGCTGCAAAGGAAAACGCAAAGATCCAGCAAGCAAATTAAAGGATCGAATCCAATCAGAGGCACACAGCCTAACTAAGTAGCTAGCATCATGATCAGTGTCGTCTTAATGTTGCTGCTCTTGATCAATGGCGTGATGGTGCAGAAGGTGATTGCCACCACCTTCCCTGAGTTCACATACAACGGGTTCACCGGCAGGAACCTCCTCCTCGACGGCGCCGCCTCCGTGGGAGAAGATGGGATCCTCACCCTCACAAATGGCACCACGGGCGTCCAGCAGCAGGGACGCTGCTTCTATCCCTACCCCATCCACCTGCAGTACGCCGGCGGCCAGAGCCGCTCCTTCACCTCCACCTTCGTCTTCGCCATCGCATGCTCCGGCAGCGGCTGCGGAGACGGGATGACGTTTGTCATCTCCTCCGCCGCCGACTTCCGGGCCGCCTCTTCGCCGGCGTACCTGGGCCTTGCCGACCCACATGATGCCCTCTCGAACCCTTTGGTCGCCGTGGAGCTCGACACTGTCGCGGACCCGGAGCTCATGGACAGGAACGGCAACCACGTCGGCGTTGATGTCAACAGCCTAACGTCCAACCTGTCTAGACCTGCAGGGTATATTTACCGCGACGATGGCGCCGCCACCAACTTTAGCTTCCAGGCGCTCAATCTCTCCAGCGGCGACCCGATGCAGCTGTGGGTGAACTACGACGCCGAGACGACGCAGCTGGATGTCACGCTCGCTCTCGTCCCCATGTTCAAGCCGTCGACGCCGCTGTTTTCTTACAACGTCAGCCTCGCGCGGTTGCTGGTGACCGGCGATTCTCCCATGACCAAAGCGTACTTCGGGTTCACCGCTTCGACGGGTGAGAGCGGCGGCACCAGCCATCAGGTTCTTGGCTGGAGCTTTGGCCTGGGTGGATCGCCACTCAACTACACGTTGCTGCCACTGAAGCGAGCTCATCAGGATCAGGGTGGCGGCGGCGGACGAGCACGGGGTGACCGGAGAAGCTTCATCGCGTGGCTTTCCGCGGCTGCATCCGTTCTTGCCGTGCTTTCAGCGGTGGCGGCGGGCCTCGCGATCCGGTGGTGGAAGAGGAGAGCGGGGAGGCGGGAAAACTGGGAGGCGGAGCTGGAGCTTGGGCCCCGCCGCTTCGCTTACAGGGACCTCCGGCGCGCCACCGACGGGTTCACCCGATTGCTGGGGAAGGGTGGGTTTGGCCGCGTCTACGGCGGCGTGCTCGCATCCGACATGCCCGTCGCGGTCAAGCGTGTGTCGCCGGATTCCAGGCAGGGGATGGCGCAGTTCACGGCCGAACTCATCATCCTCGGCGGCCTGCGCCACCGCAACCTCGTCCGGCTGCTCGGCTACTGCCGCCACAAGGAGGAGCTGCTCCTCGTGTACGAGCACATGCCCAATGGCAGCCTGGACAGGTACTTGCACGGCGGCCAGTACACCACGCGGCCGCTCGTCTGGTCGCAGAGGCTTCACGTCGTCAAGTGCGTCGCGGCCGGCTTGCTGTACCTGCACGACGACTGGGAGCAGGTCATCGTGCACCGCGACGTCAAGGCCAGCAACGTGCTGCTCGACGCCGAGATGAACGGCCGCCTGGGAGACTTCGGCCTCGCGAGGCTGCACGACCACGGCGCCGAGGCGCTGCACACCACGCACGTCGCCGGCACCAGGGGATACCTCGCGCCGGAGCTGCTCAGGTTCCGCAAGGCCACCAAGGCCACCGACGTGTTCGCCTTCGGCGCTTTCGTCCTCGAGGTGGCCTGCGGGAGGCGGCCGGTGGGTCTCAACGCCCGCGGCGTGCTGCTCGTGCTTGTCGAGTGGGTGCGCCACATTTGGTCGTCGGGCGGCTCCGTCGTCGACGCCATGGACCCGAGGCTGGAAGATTACGCCGCCGACGAGGCGGAGCTGGTGGTGAAGCTCGGGCTGCTGTGCTCGCACCCGCTGCCCGTGGCGAGGCCCGGAATGCGCCTCGTAATGCAGTACCTCGACGGTGACCTGCCGCTGCCGGAGTTCTCGCCGGATTATCTCTGCATCACAGACGTCGACCAGGTCCTCATTGATGAGTCGTCGTCTTCGGTGGCGACCACGATCACAGGTCTGTCCGGAGGAGGAGGTCTGACTTGTTTCAAGTTAATTAAAATTTTAAACGTTTCTTCTTATGTCAAACACGCGTCTAATATATAGAGACTGAGGGGAGGGTGTGTAAGAGCTTTTTAACTTACGTGCACGCTATTAGATTATCATCTAACAGCAATGGCTGAATTTTATTATGAAATTAAAATTTTTAAACATTTGATCGCAGGACGGAACCTTAATTAACCGAAAGACGGCGATTTCTTTCATTTTCCATTTTCTTTCCTCTCTTTTTTTTCAGGCCACGGGCCATTTCATTTATTTTCCTGGGCCGAAGCGGAGTTTCATGCACAGTGGGCCTCCCCTGGCCGTGGCGCCCTCCACTCCAATCAGCCTCTTCTCCCCTTCTCTTGCCGTGTGCGCGCCTCGCCATGGACCGAGTCCATGGTCCAGGTCCACTGTGGACTTGGCCAATGAGTCACCGATGGGTGGTACCCGTCTGTTGGCGCCTTCCTCGTCTTGCTAACGTCATCGCGTTGGTTTAATGCGCAATAAAATAATTTTGGTTTTTCTGTTTAATGCGCAATAAAACAATGGTGGAAGTCCTGGCTTGCCGAAAGACGATTGCAGTAGCAAAGGAAATGGGCGCTATCAATGTTATCATAGAAACGGATTCTCAAGTAGTGGTGAATATGTTGATGTAGAATGAAATTAACCGATCAATCTACGGCGTGCTAATTCAGAAAATAAAAGCCGGTTTGGGTGGCTTTTTAGGGGTGAAAACTATCTGGAAGCGACGTTCGGCGAACGGTGGCACATCGGCTAGTGAAGGAAGAATTTACCAATAAGTTTTCTTTTAATTGGGTGTCTGATGCCCCTGGGTTCTTAGCTCTTCTTCTCGAGGAAGATTGTAAACCTTTAAACTTAGATGAATAAATTGCTAGCGATGTTTACCCTAAAAAAACCGAGAAAATCTTCTAAAAATTCATCTGAGCTTTGCTTTAGTCCATCCAAGTAGCAATAAATTCACAGAAATACCAAGAACCTATTAAAATAGTTTTATGTACCATTTCGGTATATTTATAGTCTGTTTTTGCTCGTGTGTTTTGTTTGTCGTGCAGAAACTGTTACTTCCGACGCTCCGGTTTACCTTGAAGTCGCTGTAGAGGCCCCTATAGGTCTAGCACAATGCAAGTTACACAATTCCATTTATCATATTGATCCTACGAGTATAAGTGTATCGCTTTACATTCAAAATGCATGTTTTTTCTTTTAGTTTAATTATGGGACGATACCTATTTATTAGCCATCGCTCAATTAAATTATTTTTCTTGCTGAACCAGAGATAATATGACTAGTGCGAGGGCTAGCCGGCTAGGTATTGCTTAGACATGCTTAGTTCAACTAGCTCATGAGAAATATCATAAACTAAGGACATTACTACTAATAATAATTATCAAGGATGATTACCCCGTGTAGGTTAATACAACTAAAACTTATTTAATAGAGGGTTGTGAGTGCACGGTTTTGATGGACTCGTCCATGATAATTAAGGACTAGTTCGTGGGAAATCCTGAAAGAATTATAGTACTAAGCCAGAATGGCTAATGGTGAGGCTTTCCATCATTCGTAGGATTCAAATTTTATACCGCACTATAAATTTTGGCAATACTTCCGATGATTTCAATCATTTCAATGAGTTAGCCAATCATATGTCTAAAAAGGAAATTTAATTATTTCAGAATTTAAAAATTGACTATTCAAGTAACTAAAAAGAAATCTCTTACCATCTTCTAAATTTATACTACTAAGCAACGTAGGATTGATTACATTTTAAAATAAAGATATTATATCACACGACTTTGTGTCACTGGCGAATATGGCCAAAGTAATAGATTCACGTGTAAACGACGCAGAGGGTCGGCGTCCCAGACAGAGAGGTGAGGCTGGCGGACTCGTGCAGAACCGTACGATTGACTCAGATGATGATCACATGTGAACGCTGCATGCATGCATGCCCTCGACTTGGTTTGGTTGGGTGAAATAAAAATTTTTAGATGTTATTTTAGATATTTGATTGGATGTCGGAAAAATCTGGATACGAATTAAAAAATGAATTTCACGGCTCGCCTAGAAACCGCGGGATGAATCTTTTGAGCCTAATTAATTCATCATTAGCGTACGTGGGTTAGTGTAGTATTTATAGCTAATTATGAACTAATGAGGCTTAAAAGATTCATCTCACGATTTCTCCCATAACCGTGCAATTAGTTTTTCGTTTCACATATATTTAAGTTCCATTTTAATATCCAAAGATTCAATTCGATGTTTTTGAGGAAAATTTTTGCGAACTAAACCGGCCCAGGATGTCTCATGTACGGCTGGGAAGCAGTCCCCACCCACCTTCTCTGCCTCTTGTGCTTGCTTTATTTCTTCCATGTCAAGTTGAGGAGAAATAACCTTTTTAATTTGTTTTAACTTTAACAAAAGATAAATATAGCACCAATTAAACAAAAAAAATGTACACAAAGACACAATCAAGGTTTGAATTTCGTTCCAAAAATTCTTGAAAGGCCGAAATTTCGGTCCCCTAGGCACAAAATAATTTCAGACGATTTTTTCATAATTCAAGAGGGTAGCTGTGAAAATGTCAAACGGGGTATTTACAAATGGAAATAAATTTGTGAATAAAACTTTTATGTACGTATTCTTATTGATCTAAAAGCTAAGACTGAAAAATAAATTTCGGCGAGAAAACCTATAAAATTAACTTTAAATATAAGATTTTAAATTTTATCATATAAGTATAAGCAAAAGTGAAAAAAATAAAGATCCAAATGATCTCAGATAGAAATGTCTTGAAATTTCCGGGATTTCGGATTTGCTGGTCTCCCTCAAAGTTGTTTGCCCTTCTGAAATTGTTAAACCTAGACACAACACCAACCCAACAGCAATATAAGCAGCCCACTCCATGCTGTATCAAAACTTACTGGCTGTATGACCTACAGTTACACATAGTTCAGAGACAAAACAGCAGCCTAAGCATCCAGGAGACCAGGAAGCACCCCCGGCCAAAGCATGCTAGATTGTAGAACAAAACAAAACCTATGGAGGCATCTCATCTCCACTTGTAACCTGTAACCAAGAACCATCCTTGTTTCTTTCAGCTGTTTAGAGGAGCTTATGATAACTGGTGCTATTTGTGAGAATCTGCAGCTCCCCATACACAGCCAAACTCTAAAAAAAATGAATGAGAGTAGCCAGAAGAAATTCTCACATGATGGATATGAGGATGTCAATACTTATCATCTGTTTTTAAAAATCTATATCTCTCTAAACATGATCTTAATTTGGCATATATAGGTCACACAGCTGCAAATTCACATGCCTTCTCCAAACTATAAGAGCAGGATTTCAAGAAAGTAGGTTTTCATATTTTCGCTTTTGCTCGTGTTTGTAAGCTAAAATTTGAATTTCTAATCTTAAATTTAGAGTTTTGTTATTATATTTTTTCACTCTTTGCTTTTAAATTTCTAAAAAAACATGTTTACAAAATTTTTATTTATAATTATTTTTTACTTACATATATGGGGAACCATGTCGTCCTAATCTGTCCGATACCCCCATATATCTTTGAAACGGGTACAAACTTCAACGGGGAATGGGCAAGTAAATCAAGGTGTGATGATTTGGTTTTTTCAGAGAAAAAAAAAAGGTCAAATGACATTTTTTTTTATATACGTGTTCTGACTTATGAGTAATATAAAGTCAATGCTGAAAAATAAATTATAATGAAAAAACCTTAAAATCAACTATAAATTTAAGATTGAAAGTTTAAATTTTAGTTTATAAGGAGTCAACAAATGTGGATTCAAATTATGAGATCGATTTTGAAACGGGGGATGCACATTTTCGATGTAAATAGTATGTGCTAGAGTAGACAGGGAGGACCAATGCAGAATGCAGCGATGGCAGTGAGCAGTCCAGCCGTGCCACGAAAGGGAAAGGGAGAGCACACCTGACCTGACCACACCACATAATATGGATCAAACTCTAGCAAGCTCAAGCTGCTCTGCTCTTACTGTCACTATAGTCACATGCACACATGGACGATCCATCCATCGACAACAACAACACCTCCTGCTGCAAATCTGCATCATATATTATCCAGCGGGCGGGCAAGCGGCCATTGCTCTGGTCAAGCTCTCTGCCTCCCTGTCCTCCTCCTTTTTCCAGTGGTCCGCCATTGCATTTTCTTGCTGCAGAAAGCTCCAATCATCGCGACCTTTGTCTCTCTTATTTTGTTTGGAGGAATTCCAAAGAAAATTGGAGGGATTGAAACGAATCCTGTTATTGTATTTGTGTTTCATAAATTTATAATGTGATGCCATTCTGCTCAAAATTTGAAGACCCAAGGAAAACATATTCCCTTAGGTACAGCTATACTTATTTCCCTGTAGCAATGACAACTACCTAACACTGCTCTGGTGTACTATCTCCTGTTCTCTCTCACACGCACACAATTACTACAGAGAGAGAGAGAGAGAGAGAGAGAGAGAGCAGAACAGATGTTTGTCCCTACCATGGCCATGGCTCATTGGCTTGAATGCACCACAACAATTTAATATCCTCTGCCTCCAAGTCAGGGCCAAATCAAAATGCATTCAATGCCTAAATCAAGCATTCTCAGTTTCACAAAATTGCTGCCTGCTGCTAAATATACAAGGAATGTGCAGCTTCATCTCCCCACTCCTCCTTCCAATTTCTTCTCTGGATGAAATCAAAAGGAGGAATAGCCGGTGGAACAAGAAAGAGAAGAAATTCAGATGAACAGGCAGAGAAGGAAAGTTGTTTACATTTTGCACAATGTTGATGTGATCTTCCATGAGCTGGGGACATTAGTATGCCCTAACCATGGTTCATGGATCAAGGATGATGCCTCCACACTTGCATTTCCAGCTCAATGGCTTGTAGTTTGAGAGGCCATTCACTCTGTAGGTGAACACTGCAGCATTGATGGCAGTAGCACTCACCACAACAGCAGCAGCTTCTCCTGCTTTGGTTTCTGATCTCTTCAGTTGCTGTGGCACAATGGGCACCTGCACTGCCTCACAGTGGCCACAGGACATGCACACCCTCTCACATCTTGGTGGCCTTGATCCAATCAGGTTCCTGCCTTCCATCTTCATCTTCTCTCCCCTGGTACTTCCATCAGGCTCCTCCTGCTCAACATAACACACAAATGCAAAACAGATTACTATATATAACTAATTGACACATACTATACTTCATAGGAAGCAAATAAGCAATAACTTGTTGATTATTGATTGGTTACCTTGATGTTTCCAACTTCTAGTAGCTTGAGTGGCAACCTCCCTATGCATATGAACCAGAGCACACATGGTTGATTGAGTCCGAGTGAGAAACCAACTAACTACTGAAGATGCTAGAATGGTTGGGATAGGATGGCAAGAGTAATTAAGCAGAAAAGAGAAGAGATCTTACTTGCATCTGAAGGTGCCACCTCCATGGAGAAGAAGAGGAGGAGAATGGAGAAGAAGATAGGCAGGGGCAAGTGAGCATGGCTGCATTGCAAGAGATGGACCATCTGGAGTGCACAGTGACTGAATGCCTGAATCTGAATCTGAATGAACAACTGTATGCAGTCAGCAGCTAACCACTCCGTCCTTCCTCAACTTATCTATATATTGATCTCTTTTTCACCAGCAAAGCTGATCTGGATCCTCACCCACACAGCTGCTAGCTAAGCTAAGCTAGGTAGGCTTGGGTGTGGTGTGGTTAGGTTGCATAGGTTGGGGGGCAAGAGGAGTCAAGAAGAGGGAGGTGGTTGAGGAGGAAGAAGAAAGGCCAATGGCCAAAGAGAAAGATAGACAGATGAGATAGGGTGAAGTGAAGTGAAGAGGGTGAACTGAAGCAGCAGGTGGTGCTGCCTGGCGTTTTTCCAGGTGTCATGGAGGTGAGTGCATTGATAAACTTCATGTGGTGAATGAATGTGTGATCGGGCAGAGGAGCAGTAGTGCCAGTGTGTGTGTGGTTGATGGTGCTGTGCAGGAGTAAATGGGGAGTGTAGGGCTGTTCTTTTATCCTATATGGGGAGTGTTGGGCTGTTAGGCCCGTTTAGTTCTTAAAAAAAAATTTACCCCAAAAACACCGTATCGAATTTTTCGATATCTAAATAGAGAATTAAATATAGATGAAAAAGCTAATTGCATAGTTACGAGGAAAATCGTGAGACGAATCTTTTGAGCTTAATTAATCCATAATTAGCCATAAGTGCCACTGTAACCCACATGTGTTAATGATGGATTAATTATGCTAAAAAAATTGTCGCACGATTTCTAGGCAAGCTATAAAATTCGTTTTTTCACTCGTATCCAAAAATCGCTTCCGATACCCGACCAAACGTCCGAGGTAACACCCAAACATTTTTATAGGACCTTACTAGTACTAATACTACACTACCAATTTGTTAATAAAATGATCAATTTTCTCATCCTTGAAAATGTACCTAGAAGTACCACTGTTTTCTATGTAAAATTTGATATCTCTTGGTACCTTAGATACTAGAAGATACCAAATTTTATATAGAAAATAGTGGTACCTCATGGTATCTACTCAAGGACGGAAAAAAAGATCTAATGGAATAGGGTGATTCTGATGAGGTATCAAACATAATATCTTATCAGTATTAGATCTGATACTGAAAATGAGATGATTCTGACAATATATCAAATACCATACCTCATCGGTATTAGATCTGATACTGAAATGAGATGATCCCGACGATGTTTCAAACATGATACCATATCGATATTAGATAAGATACTATACCAGTTGATACCAGTACGATCACATCTGATACTCGGCTAGTACCACCTAAAAACTGTTAAATCCTTCTCGTTGTCGTCGTCGCTACCACGGCAGCCGCCGTTCGACCGCCGCTAGCTGTTTCCGACCACCGCTGTCATTATCGTCGTCGCTACCACAGCAGCCACCGTTCGATCGCCGCTGGCTGCTTCCGGCCGCCGCTATCATTATCGTCGTTGCTGCCGCCGCAACTGCCGTAGTCGTCGTCACCGCCGCAGCCATCGTCGACCGTCGTAGCTGCCATAGTCGTCGCGATCAACGGAGAGCCATGGCAAGCAACAAGGCCTCGAAGTCGTCGTCCGCAGCGCCGAAGCTCGCCTACCTCTGCTCGCCGACCAACAACCCGGTGAAACATAAACATACCCATGACGTGTGAAATGAGCTTAGCTGGTTTCGTGTTGTTTCTAACCTGAGCTATTACAGATAAATTAGAGAAGTGAAGAAACAATTTTACAGATTACTTTTGTGTAAATAAACTTTGTCAAGAATCAGTTAATTTCCGGCAGATATGGGATCCACCCAGAGAGTGAAACCTGTACGAAAAACGTAGTAATATATTAGTACATGGTTAATTAACTATTAATTATAAAAATTGAAATGAATTAATATGATTTTTTAATGTACCTTTCCAATAGAATATTTTTTTAAAAAAAATACATCTCTTAACAGTTAGGAAAGGAAATTCAGGAAATCTGGCTTAGTTAGCCCACCAAACTAACGCGGTCTAACTGGTTAGCATAGCACAAATGGATCCGCAGCATTAGTCGAAAAGAAAAACACCAACAGGTGAGCATGAAGGGCCAATAAAATTGTACTACAGAACTCACCAGCATCATAACAGGGCAGAAAGTAAATTAGAAAACACTAAGTTACAATATTCTCTTTTAATTATTTTATTGTTAAACTTTAAATTAGAAAATGATTAGATTCGCTTTCTAAGTACTTTATTTGCACCTGAAATCATTGGAATAATTAGAATAGTAGAAACCAATGAAAAAAATTTAAATTCTATTATAAAATTTAATCCTACAAATAATTATATTTTAAAATGGAAGGACTAGTATCTCCATTTCAGAATGTTAACATTTTTATGATTTAAATATTATCCTAACATGTGACATTTCTTAGCACGGCTCACAGCACTGTCACATTAATCACTTCTTATTTAAAATTATTTGTATTTCATTCATACTTACCCTCTCACCTCATACTCATTCCTTATTTATTACTTATTTATTAAGATACACCGGAGTTTTTTTTTCTAAAAATACTTATATTTTGAAACTGGCTAACAGAAACCAAAAGGAGATGAGGTTGAGAGAGATCTGGGAGATGAACATGACCCTTGAAATGAGGATGACACGATCGAAGGAGCAAAAGTTGTGGGGGATTCTCCCCGGATGCCGACAAGCTGCACACAGCACAGCACCCCCACCCCGGCCCACTGTACGTGCAAATTCATCAATCTGCTTGCTTTCTTTTCTTTTCTCTCAGTTTCTTTTTTCACAGCAAGATCATATATGGCCTCTCTTTAGTCTTTACTTTGCTTTAGCTCACATTTACTGCAATCCCCTCACACACATCCACTCAAAATTATACTGTACTTTCCGTGTCAACTGCTTCCTGCTGCCAAGGTATCATGGGTGATTGTTGGACATTTCCATAAAAAGGATATATTTACAAATTATTTTAAAATAAATTTCTGAATAATATATATATATATATATATTCATTCTTAACGATCTAGAAGCCAAGACTGCAAAACAAAATTTGGTGAAAAAAATCTTAAAATTAACTCAAAATTTAAGGTTGAAAATTTAAATTTTGACTTATAAGTATATGCAAAAGCGAAAAAACGTGAGTGATAGTTTGGATCTGTTCTGAAATTATACTGTGGCAAAGCACATAACTAAAATTATCTGCAATCTGGTCCTGGATGGGTAATTTTTCATCAGTCTGGACCTGCAAACTATTTTTTTAGAGCACATATATATCACGTGTGTCTGCATTATATATCACTGCTACTTAAGGCCTCTGTTTTTTTTTTCTTTTTTTTTGTCTTAAGGAGTTCGAGACCTCTTTTTGGTCACTGTTGATTCGGCAGATCTGAAACGTGGACAGAGAAGACCGACCCGTGGTGTTGGGACACGATCGATGGAGTTGGAACAACGTGTGAGCCGGTGGTTTAATTTGTGCTAGATCATGGGTTTGTGAATCCATATGGTTTAAATTGACCTTGTTAGGTTATGTGTTTCCTGCTTTAAGTTATACTATATCCGTTCTTAAATATAATTATGATTATTTTTTCCTTCCCTGTAATATATAAGATGCGTATGTAAATATGTATTAATTAGCATATTTCTCCTCTCTAAATTTTATTTATTTTAATTTGGTCATCATTAAAATACCCAACCATATTACTTATATGCATATCTACACCAATACAATATAAAATATTTATATTAGTGATAGTTACGACTTATATTTTAAAACAGATGGAACAAGAGTGAGATTGATTGGGAAAAGAAAAAAAAAAGAAGATTCTGGGTCAAGATGTCTGCCATATAGACCTTGTTAAACATTAAATGACTTGAATTCTGGATAATACAGGGTATTTCCATCTCTAAACAGTGCACACTTTGACAAATGCACACTTACTGCCTACTAAAATCCCAAAATACTCTTCCACACTATCTAAAGGGGGAAGGAAAAAACCAAAAGAGGGTGAGATGAACTAATTTTCATAGGCACTTAAAATTGCCAAATGATCATTCCTTGGACAACCATTTTCGCAGTTGTGCTTCATTCCCCTCTCTTCGCGAATTATTGACTGTACAATATGCTCAATTTTGTATGATTTATTTGCTATCGATCAATATGATTAGCAGCCTAACATGCTATGAAATTGACCATTGGACGGTTTCCAAATTATTGAATGGTCTTACCAAAACTGCTTTCCTAGTGCACAAGGCCTTTGACTAGGAAAATACTGTTCTTTTTAGACTAATTACACGTGGTAATCACGTCCAATTTTATTTCTGGTTTCAGATAAATGATTTAGTCTGAACCCGTGAGTGTTTGAAACGGCATGTAATTATGTCTGGAGGGAGGAAAAAGAATATTTTTCTTATCCTTGAGGAGGTACCGTTCAAACGGTGGTATTTTTTCAAGGATGAGAAAATTGCTCGAGGAAAAAACACTAGTTGGACTAATTAATGCCACATGTCCAGTATACCTAGAAAGCATGTTAAAAAAACAGTGTATCTGACTGAGGTCACGCTCTTCCCTCTAAGTTAATTTATCTATTTCGTTTTTTACGTGGACGTTTTCCGAACTAGGTGTATTTTTTCAAAAATTTTCTTTAGGAATGTAGTTTTAAAAAATCACATTAATCTATTTTATATTTTTAATAATTAATAATTAATTAATCATAAATTAATTTATTACTATGTTTTCCGTAATAAGTTAACTTACCCCTAACTGCCAAACGTGGCCTGAATCACCTTGTGAAAGGTCGTATAACACCTTATTAACTCCAGTCAGTCAACGGATTATCGAAACTGTTTGGCAATAAAATATTTTGTTGAATTATTTGCCTGGAAAGATTTTTCCTTCCGTGTACAGGATTAGTTTCAACAAATGATTGGATGGATATCGTTCTAATTCTGAAAAAAAAACAGAACTGAACAATCACGATTTGTTTTGTCCCTTTTTATAGAATACTGATGTTAGAGATATGATCCGAATTGTTATATATAATAATAAATTTAGATTATATTACTAGTTTCCTAATATGACTCCTATTTTTTTTCTTTTAGGACTAATAGGGTTTTCTAATAAGACTCGTAGTATTTTCCTATTATGACTATTATATTTACTCTTGTATGCTGCACAGGATGGGTGTGACCGCATGGTGCATTCATCTGTGTTTTAATCGTTATCTTATAGTAGTTATTGTCGATTGACGCTCGTGGTTTTTCCACGTAGGGGTTTTCACCTTAAATTCCGTATCTCCGCTGTGTCTTCGATCTGGTAAATTTTTCTAACAACTGATTTACTGTATGACCAGTCAGTTAGGACAACCCATTCTACTCTGATTTGTCGTAATTTATAAGCTCAACTGAAACTAGAAACATAATGACGCAAAGAGAACTTAATTTTAGTCCAATAGCCCTTCCCGCACGTTTAGTCATTTGATTTTGCGAGGGACATACAAATATATGATCGGGGTCGTGATGATTTTGAAAGGACTGAACTAATGTACTTGCACGAATTGACCATGCACATCTTCGATGACCGAATAACGTCTCAGGAAGGGCTCATGTTCAGAACAATTTGTGTGTGTGTATTCTGTCAAGCTTTTAAATATAGAATGCAACTGCAGGCAAAAAAACCAACAGCAGTGTGGAGGCTAACCTGTTTGTGTTTTTCCAGAGAGATTCTTCGCTGCCGGAGAAGAAGAAGAAGAAGAAGAAGTGGAGCAGTTCATCTACACTGGCTTCTGCGGCAGCACCATCACCGTAAACGGTACGGCTGTGGTCATGCCCGGCCGAACGGCCTCCTCCAGCTCACCAATGGCACAGCCCAGTCCAAAGGCCATGCGTTCCATCCAACGCCGCTGCGTTTCCAGGAGCAGCAGCATGGCACCGATGGCACGGTACTGCGGTCCTTCTCCTCCTCCTTCGTGTTGGCGATCCGCTCCATCGCCCCCGGCGTTAGCGCGCAGGGCCTCCCCGACCAACAACCTCTCGGGCGCCTTCTCCAACCAGTTCCTCCGCCTCCTCAACAAGAAGAACAATGGCAATGCCAGCAATTAACCATATCTTTGCCATTGAGCTCGACACCGTTCTCAACAACGACATGCTCGACATCGACGACAACCATGTTGGCATCGATATCAACGACCTTAGGTCCACGGATTCCTACACCGCCGGTTACTACGACAACAAGAATGGTGTTAATCAAAATGGGCTAGGCCCAATTAAAGTTGATTAAAATTTACTGGCCCACAATGAATGCTAGAGACAATAATACCACCTTAGAGATTTAAAGTGGAGAAGCTCAACTTAAATAGAGAGGTTAGTGAGACTCTTCGTTAACTGGTTGAGACAATAGAAAGACCGTCACATGCGCGCGCGTGTTTTGCACTTAATTAGAACGGCAGCCTTAATTAGCCATATAAGCCATGTCATGTATGTCTCGGCCGGGTCCGGTCGTGCCCAGGCCAACACATGTTGGGCCAGGCGGCCTATTTGACCGTCTGTACTCAAGATAAATAGGACTATGTGTTGACGTAAGATAAACAAATAAAGAACAAAATTTTATTGCTAAGGAAAGACGATGCAAATGCATGCTCTAGGGAAATATCTGTTGTACTTATTGGCCTTTTGATGGCATAGGAATAATTGGAGCTAGCAACAAGCTCTATGGTCGATTCCTCGAATCAACGCGTGAATCTTACCCTGATATCAAATTCGGTTGGTCGATCTCATAATTAAGTAGCCTCACATGTAAAAAGATTTATTTGTTCCACGATCATGCATAATTTCCCCAAATTTCTATGAAAGTTCGATGGGCCTCCTTGCTGGATCGCACAAAATTCAGATGATGATAACGTCGTACTACAGGCGCCGGTAGTCTGATGAGTCTTCACGTTCTATGCTTAATTCGTCATTTCTCCCACACTTTTGTTTTGGTCTTTTTAGCCACCGGCAGCAGCGTACGTACGTTACACGCTGCATTTTTTTTTTCATGAGCACTCGTCGTTTTTCACGCTTCGCCACTGATGGTATGTCATTTTCCACACGCTGTCCTTTTTTTTTTTGATTTTTGACACCGACAGAAATTTCAATAGTTGAACCATAATCATAAGATCATTGAAATATAATATTATAACTAGTCTCCGTTTTATATCGTAACAGTTTCCACCGTTGCTTAGATTGATTCATCGATGAATATATGTAGAATTTAAATATATGTCTAGACTGATTACCTTTTCATATAAATCTAGACAAGAGTAAAAAGTCTTAGATTATGAAATGGAGAAAATTTAAATGCATAGCCGAGTATATTAGATACTCCCTCCAATTCTATAACACTTTTAAACTATAAAAATTCATCAACTATTTCTTCAATAAATTATAATTTTTATTCACATTTTTTATATTCATTCTAACAAAAATAGTGGTTAAAGTTATCTTTGGAGACTGTGTGCTTATTCAAAACCATAAGTATTAGAGCAATGCCAATCGAAAAGCTAACTATTAGCTTATAATTTTTTTCTATATCGTCAAGAGAGCTAGCTTGTACAACAACTAATAACGCCTAAACATATAGGCACATCTCATACATGAACAGTGTTTGTTTTAGAGTCCATTCTACAGTCAACTATATTGTCAAAGTCTACATTGCTAATTAAGGTTATTTAACTTGTATTAAACTGTATGGATTTTAAGACGATCTTCTTTTTTTATAATTGGTGGGAACACTGGAAGTTTGGAGAGCCTACCATAGACGTTCTGTGTGTTCTCATTTGGCCATATTTCCACTAGTAATTTGTAGGGCACGCCGAGACGCCCTGTCAATACAAACATTGACTGAACAGCAAACACTTTTAGACCAGCCATATTTCCTGCGTGCTGTTGATCCTTCCCTGCTCTCTCCGATTCCATCCAAAGAAAATTTTAGAGCCATGTCAGGCCTGAATCGCCGGTGCTTTGTCCCAGAACTTGTTTCCACCATCGTCATCGTCATCCTGCAGGTAGCGATTGTTCTTCCATCGTACATCACTGCGGCGACAGGCGATGGCCAATTCGTATACAATGGATTCAGCAACAGAGATCTCATCGTCGATGGTGCAGCGACGGTGCTGCCCGGGGGATTGCTCGAGCTGACGAACGGCACGGCCTTGACGAAAGGCCATGCCTTCTACCCAACTCCTTTCCGCCTCCGCGGGTCGCCCGGTGCAGCACTCCAGTCCTTCACCGTCTGCTTCATTTTCGGTATCGTCTCTGCCTACCGCGAGGTCGCCACCGACGGCATGGCCTTCTTGGTTGCCCCGAGCTCCAATCTCTCCGGCGCGAATTCAGCGCAGCACCTGGGCTTGTTCAACGAGGAGAACAATGGCAACATGAGCAACCATGTTTTTGCTGTAGAGATGGACACCATACAGAACAAGGAGTTCATGGACATCGACAGCAACCACGTCGGCGTCGACATCAATGGCCTTCGCTCCGTGAATTCCTCTTCCGCAGGATACTACGACGACATCACCGGAGGCTTCCGGAACATGAGCCTGATGAGTGGCGAGGCGATGCAGATTTGGATCGACTACGATGCATCGGCGACGCGGATTGATGTGGCCATGGCTCCATTTAAGATGGCCAAACCCACCAAGCCATTGCTATCGACGTCACAAAACCTATCAGCAGTGCTAACAGATGTTGCATACATTGGCTTTTCAGCTGCAACAGGCCCGTTTGAAACAAGGCACTACATCCTGGGATGGAGCTTCAGCATGAATGGAACCATTCCATCTTTCTTGACAGATCAGCTGCCACAACTGCCTCGTGTATCTCGAAAAGCTTCTCAGCAGTCCAAGGTGTTGCTGATAATTGTGCCAATAGCAACTGCTGTATTTGTCTTTTCAGTGAGCTTAGCAATCTTCCTTTTTATGAGAAGACAACAAAAGTATGCAGAGCTGCGGGAAGATTGGGAAATTGAGTTTGGACCCCGTAGGTTTTCATTTAAGGACCTATATTTTGCGACCGAAGGGTTTAAGAATAGGCACCTCCTGGGCATAGGAGGGTTTGGAAGGGTGTACAAGGGTTTTCTTTCCGAATCTAAGTTGCAAATTGCCGTGAAGAGGGTGTCCCATGAGTCAAGGCAAGGCATAAGAGAGTTTATTGCTGAGGTTGTTAGCATGGGCCGCCTTCGGCATCGGAACATTGTGCAGTTACTTGGTTATTGCCGACGTAAAGGTGAACTTATTTTGGTCTATGACTATATGCCTAATGGTAGCCTTGATAAATATTTGCATTGCAATAGTAACCGTCCGAGTTTAGATTGGAATCAACGGTTTCGAATCATTAAGGGTGTTGCATCTGGTTTATTGTATCTTCATGGAGAATGGGAGCAAGTTGTTATCCACAGAGACATCAAAGCCAGCAATGTGCTTCTTGACGAAGAGATGAATGCACGCTTAGGCGATTTTGGCCTTGCAAGATTATATGATCATGGGACTGATATGCAAACCACACACCTTGTTGGCACAATAGGGTATCTTGCCCCTGAGCTGGTAAACACAGGCAAGGCTTCACCCAGCACCGATGTCTTCTCCTTCGGCATATTTATTCTTGAGGTTACCTGTGGACGAAGACCCATTGAGCATGAGATGAATAGTGACAAGCTCACATTGGCAAACTGGGTAATTGATCATTGGCACAAGGGATCACTTCTTGAGGCAATGGATCCAAAGCTCCAGAATGACTATGATGCAGATGAAGCATGCCTTGCTCTAAAACTAGGACTGCTTTGTTCTCACTCATCACCTACTGCAAGGCCAAGCATGTGGCATGTAATGCAGTATCTTAACAACGACTTACCGTTTCCGGAGTTGAACCCGATGGACATGATGCAGAATCGATGGGTGGACTCACCGGTTACATATTGCCAATCAGTGGCAAGCGATGGCACCATGTCAGGCCTGTCCGAAGGGCGGTAGCATCTATCTTTTCACTTGAGAATTCAAAACTTATTCGCAAAAAAAATGTCATATTGTAATGCACCTGGTCCCATTAATCACCTTCCATTCAAAGTTTCTCTCTATTCTACCCTAAACACCGTTGTGAATTTTTCTCGGACCTTAACTTTTACTAAACAACCTAGAACGATATGTATTTTGGGACGGAGTTAGTACACTGGTACTTACATCCATCAATGTAAAAGAAGTGCTACCAGTATGTACATGTTCTTGAGGGAAATATAGCCAGTGTTGTTCTGAAACAATCATCGCCTGATCAGTTACATCAGTAAGAGGATCAGATAGTCATTCAGTGATGTTAGGCATAGCATGTAAACAAGTGGAGTAGATCTTGGTCTTGCAATGGTAAATTGTTTCGATCAGCGAATTGCAAAATTGATTGTTTCAGAGCTTGTCGACGCCGATGGCTCTACATTCGTCGTCGTCGCCGGAGTCGGTGACGAACCTCTTCCAGAACCAGTGATGCGCCCACAGCTTCCCGACCTGCTCGATGGGCAGTCCCTTGGTCTCCGGCAGCAGGAGGTACACGAAGGTGGTCATGGCCACCAGCCACGCCGCGAAGAAGAAGAAGATGCCGGCTTTCATGTGGCACAGCATCGCCAGGAACGACTGCGCCACCGCCGTCGTCAGCAGGAAGTTCACCGCCACCGCGATGCTCTGCCCCGCCGACCTCACCTCCAGCGGGAAGATCTCGCTCGGCACCAGCCAGCCCAGGGGACCCCACGACCACGCGAACCCGGTCACGTAGACGGCGACGAGCACGATGAGCAGCAGCGCGCTCGCCCTGCTCAGCTCGCCGTCGTCGCCGAGCTGCGCCGCCATGATGGCCCCGATCAGGACCTGCGACACCACCATCTGGGCGCCGCCGGCGAGGAACAGGGTGCGGCGCCCGAACCGGTCCACGGCGAACATCGAGGCGAGCGTCGCGGCGACGCCGGCCACCTGCTTGACGACCACCGCGAGGAGCGCCGCGCTCTCGCCCATCCCGACGGTGCGGAGCAGCACCGGCGCGTAGAACGCGATGGCGTTGATCCCGGTCATCTGCTGGAAGAAGGGGATCATCACGGCCATCACCAGCTGCGGGCGGTAGCGCCGCTGGGTGAGCATCATCGCCAGCCCGCGCCTCGCCGTGACCTTGGACCTGTCCGCAGCGACGATGTCGTCCAGCTCGTCCTCGACTCCGGCGCCGTCGTTGCCTCGGATCTTGCTCAGGAGCGCTCTCACTTTGTCATGGTCTTCGCCCTGCTGGATGAGGCTGTTGGGCGTCTCAGGGAGGAAGAGCGCGCCGACGGCGAGGAACGCGGCGGGGACGGCCGCGACGGCGAGCGACACGCGCCACCCCCAGCCGCCGGCGATCTTCTCGGTGCCGAAGTTGACCAGCTGCGCCACGAACGCCCCGACGCTGACGCAGAGCTGGAAGCCGTTGCTGAACGCGCCACGGCGCGACGGCGGGGCCATCTCCGAGAGGTAGAGCGGCACGGCCTGGTTGCCGAACCCGACGCCGACGCCGAGCAGGACGCGGGCAAGAATCACCATGGGGAGGTCCACCGCCGCGGCGCCCACCGTGGCGCCGGAGACGATGGCCGCGCCGGCCACGAGCATCGACGGGCGGCGCCCGCGCCTGGCGGTGACCGACGAGGCGAAGAACGTGGTGACGAGGCCCGCGACGTAGAGCGACGACGTGAAGGCGGTGAGCAGCTGGCTGTCGAACCGGCAGTAGTTGCTCACGCCCTCCCCTTCACCGCCGCCGTGCATCCGCCGGTACACGTCCGGAAAGAACCGGCGCAGGAAGGCGTCCATCGACGACACGCCGGCTGCAGCAATCGACGATGAGCGGCAGTGGCAGTGGCAGTGAGGAGTGGATGGGTAGGTGCGGTGCGTACCGGAGACGCCGATGTCGTAGCCGAAGATGATGCCGCCCATGCAGGCGGTGACGCAGGAGAGGACGACGAAGGAGGTGGTCCGGCCTACGTCGTAGGGGTGGATGAGCTGTTGGATCTCGGGGGCGACGCCGGGCGCCATGGCGAAGCTCGAGCAGTCCGGCCGGCCGCCGGCATGGAAGGATACCGTGCTGACTCTGCTTATTCTTTTTTTTTTTTTGTCTCTCTCTCTTTTTAATTTTATTTTTGTTCCAGAATTGTGCCGATAATTTTTACTTGGTTGTCGAGTTGCACATAGGCGAGAGACGTGAATGATTGAGTGAGTGAGGCATCACCATCAGGGGAACACACTTCTCACTCCACTGGTGTTATTGTAGCATTTGGCCCGGTTCACGGCACGGTCATTTGGCCCGGTAGAGTACGACTAGTGTTGGGCCCATCTCAGTGTGGCCCGACAGTTAGGCCGTGCATACACCAATCCCTTGACATGATAGGCTAGTCCGGCCCGACATGGTTTGGAAGAAAGATAGTTGACACATGTAAAATAGACTTAATTTAATCATACTAGCACATATTGCTCGTGCGTTGTAACGGGATTTAATTTAAAAAAATATCATAACATGTTATTAACATTACTTTTGGTATGTGTCATGTTTTAACTGTTATATATATTGGTTATTGATATATGGGTTTATTAATCTCACAGTTCTTTTTTTCTCATAGTAAGTAAAGTCAATGAGAATGGTTAATATACAGAATCCATCATTATTATTTCTTTTAAAAATAGAGTATAAATAAAAAACAAATAGTTGATGTTGGTGGCGGCAGATTCATTGCCACACCACCACTAGTAATGTTTATAGCAGTATAGACAAGGCACGACCCAAGGAGAGAAGAGTGACACGTCAAAGTTGTTCCAAGCTTGTACCTAGGGGTCCCAGCATAAGTCTGGTCTAGCCTTGTGTGTCGTGTAATACAACCTCTTTTCTTGTAATATATTGACGTGAAAATCTTTTGCGTGTTCAAGAAAAGAAGAAATGTAAAATGGATTTATTTAACACATGGCCCAACGATGGTTTGTCATGTATTTCGGATGGCTCGGCAAGGCTTAAGACTTATTGGGTGACGATCGGTGCAACCCGTGGCCAGCGCATAGGTCTGGTCGGACGGCCCATTTGGCTGTGTTCTTAACAGAAAAGGCCAGGTGTGTAAACCATTTTCATTAGCAAAAAGATATTTTCAGGACTGTGAATTCTGAACCATCAATGTGCAGAGCTAGTTAGGTATGTATGCAGTACAAACTGCATCCCTGATGCCTGCTGGTTCAAATATCACTTTGGCATATCAAAGAACTGACAATTTTTAGGTGAATTCATCTCTTCACTTCCTGAATATTACGTCTAAAACTATGTCCGGGTAAGGAGAATGTAGATATCCCGAGCATATTACTGCACACATAAATAAACCCATTTGGAACAGGCTGGCAAAAGAAACCTCTCAGATTTAAACACCCAAAATTTACTAGGTGCTTCGCTAAAGAGGCATACCTAGACATGCAAGGTTTTCTTCTTAAAAGACCGGAAATTGAAGGTTATATGTAATTAAATGAAAAAACCTAAAGATTCAAGTCATTGTCTTTGGGACGCAATGGGCAGCAAGCTCAATTAAATTCGATCCTTGGAACCCTCTTCCTTGGGTAATTAACCTTTCATCAAGTCAGTCAAGACTAGATGAGCATCATCATGTGTCATGCTACAAGATTATTAAAGATATCATATCCCTGTCAGAGATGTTGGCACAATTTAATTTGGTAGCACATAACACTTGTGATAACTAGCCTACACAGCAGGTTCCATGAATCATAGGCAAGCTCCACCAATCATAAGAAATATTTGCACATATATGCTCTGCATAGATCCATTAACGCTGCCCCTGTGGTGCAAAAACTGGCTGGGTGGATGGACACATGTGGTGCAAAAACATCACGCGTTTTTTATAGAGGTGGAGGAATATAAGGTTTGGATATGTAGCAATTTTTACAATCCTTAAAAGAAAATACCGTAAAATTTGGTACATCTAATTATTCTGTATCTTAAGGTATTAAAATTTTACAATTTTACTATTCTTAAGAAAATATTTGGAGGTACTATATTTTCTAGTGTATAATTTGGTATATGTAACTCAAGATATTAAAATTTTAATTGCAAATTTTAGTACACAGAGATACTTCCTCGAGAATGATAAAATTGCCCTTAGACATATTGGGATGTATCTAGCCGTATCATGATTTCTTTTGTTTATTGGAGAATGTGAAAAATAGCATATACCTACTGGACACGTATCCCGACGTGTCAAATACGTATCTGACACAGACACACGACTGAAGGGGCGTATCTACTTAATGTAGTGTGCCACCACCCCAACCAACAGCTCCATCTTTTGTGAATGAAAAATGGGTAGAGTGTGGGGGCCAATTAGCTGAAAGGTATGTGTAAATAATGGATGTGACGTGTAAAAAGTGATGACGTAAAATGATTGATAATGATATTCTTTTTTAAAATTTTTGTTACAATGCATGGGCAGTAAGCTGCTAAATGAATAGGAAAATTCTCCTATTTTGAGTTCAACCCTTTGTTTAGGATTTCAGCCTTTCTCTACTGAAAGTCTCAAATCAAGATCAGTGTCAAGGACCTCCCCTGCTGCAAGCCTTCAAGTGCTAAACATGTCTGAAAAGGATACAAACAGGAAAAGGAGGCACCTACTTTTTAAGTTGTGGAAAGTGTTCTCTTGGCATCACATTCCATCTTTCTTTCACAAAGAAATTAGCTACGAGGGCAATACACCCTTGAATGAAAAAGAAAACAAATGTGCTTACTTGTAGTGTAGTTCCATGCACTTGCCTGACATAATTCTAATAATTAATCCTTCCATTTTTTATTGACACCATTGACTTTTGCATCTATGTTTGTTATTGGTTTTTTTCAAAAGAATTATGCAAATATGCAAAATTATATCATGCTTAAAGTGCAAACCAAATCATATCAAAATAGTTAATAATTATGTATTTTTGATAAGATGAATGGTCGGTGTCAAATAAAAAAAGGTGGAGTGAGCACGTATTAGAATTTCCTACTAGATCAGAGTATATCCCATAGAAGTTATTCAAGTTTGCTAAAAATATGGGACCACATTTTTTGTTTGATTTCAGTCATTTCTTCCCTATGTATTTGCGCTCTCTCTCTCTCTCTTATACTCTGTACGTGAATATGTCTCTCTCTCTCTCCTATCTCCTCTTTCAAGTAGGCAGTCAATTGTTTTTTTCCTAATTCTCTTATATAGTGAGCATGATAAACTTACAGTATAGGTATTGGAATTTGCAGTGTAATTACAGTGTAAGTGCCTGTGATATACGGTATAAAAAATTAATTTTTTATACAAGATGCGGCGCCATAAATATAGATAGTCCCAAAAAAGTTTGTGAGAAGAAATATTGAAGGAGACAGCTTCAATTTTCCCTGAAATTATTAATACTGTATTAATTTTGGATTCTCTGCACTTCTGCAGCCTGTAGGTAATTGTTCTTTTGGAGGACCTGTTCAAACAAACTTCGTTTTCAGTATACCTAATTACTTGACCCATAACACCTGTAGAAAATGGCAGACAAGGGAGGACTCCCAGACCTACTGGATAGGCAAATGCAAAATACAAAGTATCAAATGGAGAGCAAGGTTCAGACGTTCGTTCAGTACTAGTGAAGCTTTTCTGGCACTTTGATTGTGTCACTGAAGCTCATACCTGCCATGAATCGTTTATCCTTGCTTTTGCACTTGATCTTCTTCTTCCTCCTCATCTCTAACCTTTCAGCCCTTGTCACTGCTGACGATGAATTCGTATACTCCGGCTTCAATGGCGCTAACCTCACCCTCGACGGTGCGGCCACAGTCACACCAAATGGCCTACTTATGTTGACCAATGGAAGCCTACGGCTCAAAGGCCATGCCTTTCATCCAACTCCATTCAGTTTCAGGAAGAAACCCAATGGAACAGTGAGGTCCTTTGCTGTTTCCTACATATTTGCCATCTACTGCCTCCGACCTAACATTTGCGGCCATGGCATGGCTTTCGTTGTTTCCGCAAGCAAGAACTTCTCAACCGCAATGGCAAGCCAATACCTTGGCCTTGGAAACGACGAAAGCAATGGCGATTCGGCCAACCGTTTCTTCGCTATCGAGCTCGACACGAACCAAAATGATGAATTCAAGGATATCAACAACAATCATGTTGGAATCGACATCAACCATCTTACATCTGTGAACTCCAGCAGTGCAGGCTACTACGTTGGTGACAATGGTAACTTCAACAACATTACACTCACAAGTTACAAGGTGATGCAAGTATGGCTGGAATACAATGGGAATAGCAAACAGATCAATGTGACCCTAGCTCCCATAAAAATGGCCAAGCCTGTTAAACCACTACTCTCTGCCTACTGCAACCTCTCAACAGAGTTCACAGGCATGGCATATGTTGGCTTCTCGTCATCCACGGGCTCATTCGTTGCACGACACTATGTGCTTGGCTGGAGTTTTGGCATCAACAAACCTGCGCCAGCCATCGACATCAGTAAGCTGCCAAAGCTACCATATGAAGGCCAGAAGCCACAGCCCAAAGTTTTAGCAATCACTCTGCCAATAGCCTCAGCAATATTTGTTCTTGTAGTGGCAGCACTCGCCATTCTACTCTTCCGGAGGAGATTAAGGTATGCCGAGGTACGAGAAGATTGGGAGGTTGAATTTGGGCCTCATAGATTCTCATACAAGGACCTGTTCTATGCTACGGAAGGATTTAAGAATAATAATCTACTAGGAATAGGAGGGTTTGGAAGGGTATACAAGGGACTGCTCCCAACATCTAAACTGGAGATTGCTGTGAAGAGAATCTCTCATGACTCCAATCAAGGTATGAAGGAATTTGTTGCGGAGATTGTCAGCATAGGTCGTCTCCAACACCGCAATCTTGTGCAGTTACATGGCTATTGCCGACGAGAAAGTGAACTTATTTTAGTGTATGATTATATGTCCAATGGAAGTCTTGACAAGCACTTGTATGGTCAAGAGAACAATTCTACTTTGACATGGGCCCAAAGGTTTCAAGTAATCAAAGATATTGCATCTGGATTGCTTTACCTCCATGAGGAATGTGAGAAAGTAATACTCCACCGGGACATCAAGCCAAGCAATGTACTTCTTGATGACAATATGAATGGACGACTAGGTGACTTTGGCCTGGCAAGGTTATATGACCATGGTACCGACCCTCAAACTACACATGTTGTTGGTACAATAGGATACCTAGCTCCCGAGCTGGCACGCACTAGCAAAGCAACACCCCTTACCGATGTATTTGCCTTTGGCATGTTTGTTCTTGAAGTCACATGTGGCCGAAAACCCATTGACCAAACTTCACAGGATGGTCAATTGATGTTGGTAGACTGGGTACTTCATTGTTGGAACCAAGGACTTCTAAATGATGCAGTGGATATCAAGCTCCAAGGTATCTACAATATTGATAATGCATGTCTTGTTCTGAAGTTAGGATTGTTGTGTACACACCCTTTTATCAATAGAAGACCCACTATGAGGCATGTTATGCAGTTTCTCAATGGGGAGATGGAACTACCAGAGCTAACACCAACAAACATGAGCTTCAACATGCTCTCCTTGATGCAGAACCAATGTTTTGATCCTAAGATCACCATGACAAACCCATTTCCAATTTCAAACAGTACACTATCAGACCTATAGAAGTTAGATCTCACACATGGTCTCCCTACAATGTGTAGTTAATCTTTGTATTTTCGACTCTTAGTTTTACATGCACAGTAGCATATTATTTCCTATAATGTAAATAAACTGGGGCTGTAATATTAGATCTACAGTATGCCTACTTAGTACATATTCCTATAGTTATATACCAAGGTTTCCTTATATATATATATATTCTTACTTAGTACATATGGCCATTACCTTTTCTGAAACAAACATCACTCCAATTTAGTGAAATAAATGTGGTAGACAAACTAGCCAATAGCTAGCAGGTATTGCATGCTAGTTTTGAATCCTGAATGCTAAGCCTGTAAAATTTCCAGAGGAAGATCTTTCAGATGGTTTCATCTAAATTTTCTCCATTTGCCAAAGAACATATTGTGTAGTTATTGTTTGCAAATTCTTTAATGGAGAATAATGTCAATTCTATGGATTGACAATAATACTTATGGGTGCTCTAGATCATTGAAAAGATGGTGACACACGAGAATTTATACTAGTTCATGCCCTTAGTGGTAAGGCAATTTCCTACTCTAGTGCGTAGATTAGATTGTATGAATATGAGTGTATTATGGCGTATGAGAGCACCTATCCATCCCCTTTTAGGGTCGGCCGACTCCCTTTTACAGGCGGCCGACAGGCGAGCAAATCCCAGTTTTCATAATGGTTGAGTAATCACCACCTAGATTAGTAGGAGGAAGGTTACGTTCGTTATCCTTCTTAGGCTGCGTTCAGTTGGGGTTTTGATAACCGGCGTGGAAAACATGATATCAGATTAATATATGCTTAGTTAATTATTAATTATAAAAATAGAAAAATGGATTAATCTAAATTTTTAAAGCAACTTTTATATATAACGTTTTAATAAAAAATACCATTTAATAGTTTGAAAAACGTGCACACGAAAAATGAGAGAATATAGGTTAGTTACCTAGCTTGCCAAACGATGGCCTTAGAGCATCCCCAACAGTTCATCCATCACATCCTCCATCCTAGAAATAGAGGATGAAGAGTAAAAGTTGAGCTCCAGCAGAATATCTATCTCATCATCTATTTTTGGATGTCATCCATATTAGGAGAGAGAAACTCTATATTTAGATGTTCTCTCCAATCCTCCAAATAGATATAGAGGATGACATATATAGATGATCTGCTAGAGTACAAAGGGATATAAAGGATGAAAGTGTTTTAGATGATCATCCAAATGAATATGGATGACCAAATTTAGATGAGCTGTTGGGGATGCTCATACTTAGGTTACAAGACACTTAGCAAGGCTGGGCCTACTCAACCCCACCCTACTTTTTGGTACCCTAGCCCCATGTATTCCACAAATAAGCTTCATTGTTTGTATCCGATTGCCTTACACAGAAGGGTTCGATCCATCTGTGCACTCACCTAGTTCATATATATATGGCAGAATAAACAAGATATAAAGTCAAGATCAGTCCATTTTCCTGCCAATTAATTTGAGCCATATCAAGGATACAAAGTCTGGTTTTTATATTTTTAAACAGACTGACCACTTTTTACCTAATTAATGGGATCTTTCACATGAGATATATACCATTCCCATGCAGGCTAAGAATACCAGCTCCAACCATTTTATTGTCTCTGAACAGCTTAATAAACAGGATTATCTTGATGTAGTTCAGAAATCTCAAAGAAATTGCAAAATTAATTGAAATGTGAACTCCATTCATAGAAGCCATATGATTCTAAATAAATAGTATCAAACCTGTTTCATGTGCCGGTGTCTGAGGCATTCAGAAAACATGTTAGTTTTGGAAAGAGTGGTTACCAACCTCCGTTTCATAATGTAAGATGTTTGACTTTTTTGTTGTAACGTTGATCATTCGTCTTATTCAAAAATTTAGTTTAAATATAAAAAATAACAAGTCGTGCTTAAAGTTCTTTTGATAATAAAGTAAGTCACAAGCAAAATAAATGATATTTTCATAATTTTTTGAATAAGACAAATGGTCAAATATTACAAGCAAAAAAAGTCAAACATCTTACATTATGAAACGGAGGGAGTAATAACCAATAGATTTTCTGAAACTTGTTCCCAATGCATGCTTGATTCCTACAGAACGTTTTGATGTTTTCAATAATGCTTTTATATCATCATATAAATCTAAATCAGGTTTCTAATGTCTTGAGTCTGAGTAACAAACACGTCTATAAACACTTTATTATGAATTACTTGATTGTCATAGGAACAAACATCAATTTCATCATGAACCCGATTGAGCGTAACTTGATTACGGTGACTACAGGCAATCTCTACAAAGCACAACATTTTGGGAAAAGTTAAAAGATGTTGGTCAGATTACAACAGATAATATCCTATGAAATTAGCACATACCAGTCTTCATCAAGACAAACTTGAGGCAAGTATTTATTGCATTGGCAACCGGCAACCAACGTCTGGCACACATAAGAAACCTGGCACATGATTTGGTACAAATTAAGTATTCTCCAAATACACAGTACAACAATCTTAATTTTGTTTTCTTAAAGTTCTATAAGATTTCACCTTCTTGTCTCACTTTCATGTTTCTTGCATGCATGCTAGGTAATATTTACATAGGAAAAATTGGAGGGGCTCTGTAGACAATAAACCAGTCATACACAGTTGTCATTATTAGAAATTGAATGCTTGTTATATTTGAATTTTTGGAACTTAGGACTTCACATTCTCAATGAAAGAGTAGTCATTTAATATTGATAAAGGCTGGAAAGCTTAGTACAATTGCATGGATAAGATTAATTAGCACACATTTTATTGCATCAAGAATTCTTTTAAGAAAACACATACACATAGAAATCACTTTCTCAATATAAAGTACCAACTAAAAGAAACAAGGTAACAGGATTTGCCCTCACTATAAAATCAATACAAATTTACTAACAGTGTGTTATCTGAAACCACAAAGCAACATGGTTTATCAAGCGCTTCATCCATTCATCTTCTTCAATGTTTTTGTTCAGGTTAGACAAACATCTCACAGAAAGTTTTGCTTCCTTTTCTTTCTCGTTTCCTTTGGTGCCAACTGTACATCCTTCACCACCTCCAGTGATGATCAACTCTTATATCATGGTTTCACTAGTGCAAACCTCATCACTGATGACACTACCATAGTCATGTCAAATGGACTACTTGAGCTAACCAATGGCACAGTTAACCGCAAAGGCCATGCATTCTACCCATCTCCATTGCACTTCCACAGGTCACACAGTGAGACAGTACAATCTTTCTCGGTTTCATTTGTGTTTGCGATCCACTCTAGCTACCCCGGCATGAGCCTACATGGATTGGCCTTTGTTGTTTCCCCAAGCACAAACTTCTCCAATGCATTGGCTAGCCAGTACTTGGGATTTCTAAACTCTCAAAACAGAGGCAACTCAAGCAACCATATCTTAGCTATCGAGTTTGACACTGTCATGAACATTGAGTTCGAAGACATCAACAACAACCATGTAGGAATTGACATCAACAACATCCACTCTGTAAAATCCCATTCTGCAGGCTACTATGATGATAGAACTAGTAGCTTCCGAGACATCAGTCTTATTAGTGGGGACCCAATGCAAGCATGGGTGGACTACAATGGGGAAGACAAGAAAATCAGTGTGGCTTTGGCTCCTATTAAAATGGAGAAACCTACAAGGCCACTCATCTCAATTTCCTATGATCTCTCAACAGTCTTGAAAGAACCATCTTATATTGGATTCTCAGCATCAACTGGTTCAGCTGACTCACGACACTACATCCTTGGCTGGAGCTTTGGCATGAATAAACCAGCTCCTACGATTATTGTCAACAAACTACCAAAGCTACCTCGTCGTCAAGGCTCAAACCCTCAGCTAAAGCTCCTTGCAATCACTCTACCGATAGCCAGTGCAATATTTGTGATTCTTTTATGTGGTGTATTCATTATAATTGTTCGGAGGCGATTGAGGTATGCGGAGCTAAAAGAGGATTGGGAGGATGAGTTTGGGCCGCATCAGTTTTCATATAAAGATCTACTCCAGGCGACACAGGGGTTCAGCAATAAACAACTACTTGGTGCGGGAGGATTTGGCAAGGTCTACAAAGGAGTGCTTCCATCATCTAAATTAGAAGTTGCTGTGAAGAGGGTGACCCATGAGTCTAGACAAGGGATGAAGGAGTTTGTTGCTGAGGTTGTTAGTATTGGCCACATTCGTCATCGCAATATCGTCCAATTATTGGGCTATTGCAGGAGAAAAGGTGAATTACTTTTAGTTTATGACTATATGACAAATGGCAGCCTTGATAAGTATTTATACTACAGTGACCTCAAACCTACATTGAGTTGGGATCAACGCTTTCGGATCATCAAGGGTATTGCATCTGGATTGTTATATCTCCATGACAAATGGGAGAAAGCTGTCATCCACCGAGACATCAAGGCAAGCAATGTTTTGCTCGATAGTCAAATGAATGGAAGGCTAGGTGACTTTGGCCTTGCAAGACTATATGATCATGGCTCTGACCTACAAACAACACACGTGGTCGGAACCATGGGGTACCTTGCCCCAGAATTAGTGTGCACAGGTAAGGCATCCCCTCTCACAGATGTGTTTGCCTTTGGTACATTCCTTCTTGAGGTCACCTGTGGGCAAAGGCCAGTTAACAACAGTGCACAAGACAATCCTCGTGTATTAGTTGACTGGGTTGTCGAGCATTGGCAAAAAGGATTGCTAACAAATATAATAGACACAAGGCTGCAAGGAAAATATAACATTGATGAGGCATGCTCGGTGCTAAAGCTAGGTCTATTATGCTCACATCCATTTACCAGCATAAGGCCCAATATGCAGCAAGTCATGCAATACCTTGATGGCGATATGCTCCTCCCAGAGCTGACACACATGGAAATGAGCTTCAGCATGCTCTCCATAATGCAGGATGAAGGGTTTAACCCACTGACATTATCATATCCTCCTTCAGGAACTAGCATTGGCACAATATCTAACATCTCTGGAGGAAGATGATAAACTTGGTTATTATGTCATGTGTACTTGTGTGGCATTGGTGATAATATGTGTCAACTCTTATGTAACCTTAGGCATAGTTAGCTTAAAAGGTCCTATTATTATCTTTTTAAATAATAGTGTATTATTTGTATATAGTACGTGGTGTTTACAACACCCGCAGTTAATCCTATACACACTAGAATGGATCCCCTTATCGGTGACGGGCCCACGACTGCCACCGATGGCAACCATCTTTGATGGACTAATACAAACGTCTATCATCGATGATGTTTACAGCCCATCATGGACAAAACATCTGTGGCAGGCCATAACTATGGCCCTTCATGGATGCCCCATCGATGATGGGCATAAGTTGCGGGTCGTCAAAGATGACTCATCCATGACAGGCTTCAAGTTACAGCCTGTTACGAATGGTTAACGAGAAAAAATAGTCTAGACATTGGCTAGCTTCAGGATATTGCTAGCCATGTCCTATGTACAAATGAACAAAGCATATATTCCTAGAATCCTAGTGTTAACAGCAAAATTTAGCAATCGGTTGCTTTAGGTTTAATTGTGTTTTCTCTATTCTACATCTTGTCAGTTGTAGGGTCAAATTGATTAGCATGTCTATTGTCAGCTAAGTTCCAAGAATTTAGGTCTTATACTGGAGCGACACAGAGACTTTCAGGGTTTCGTGTGTAACACGTTAAGGCTCCAGTTTTAGCGTCAGCACCTAGCTCCCATTTATATCAAACCATGCATTCATATATATCCATCATATATATAGCCACATACATCAATCCACATGTTTTAATAGATACACACATCCATTCACATACATATATACATACGCATATACAAATATCCATCAAAGCCACATAATTTAAATTGTCCATCTTCAATTCAAATGGTTATACCTGTAGATTGAGTTAGAATATAAAAGAAGTAACCAATTACCACAAGTACCAACGAATTACAAGAATAGAGCACAAATTAAAGTGACTGTCATAATTAAAAGGAAAACAAGCAATAAAACATTGTCTAGATGTGACTTAATAATACAAATTAGTACAACCATTGATAATTGTCCTTCAATCCTAACTATCACTACTTTGTATGATAGCTTTCTTTTGAAGATATCATTTTGCAAGCAAGAAGGTGGATAGTTCTTCTCTAATATTTTTAAAATTGTGTTTTGGAGCGCAATTGCTCCATCCCCTCGATTTAGCCACTATTTCCCAGTATGTGGGGGTGTTCATTCCTCGGCTGAAGCTGCCTATGGGCCTCACTAACGACCTGGAACTCTAGTGTGCTCTTTATTCTCCTGAATTCATCCCATATCTCTGGTGTGATATGAAGATATTCCATGAAGGAGGTTGGTTGGTTGGGGTCAAGTGCAATTTTAGTGTGCATCTTGTGCTTAAAATTATTCCAGGTTGCACCCATCTTATGGGATGCCCTTTGTTTCAACAAGTACTTGTCATCCAGTGGGAACTCATAACATCTATTGAACCTTTCCTAGGCCTCTTCTTCTCAACATCCGTCACATGGTCGACATCCTTGTGCACTATGCTCTAGTAGTGCCTTTCAAGAATTCTACATATACTAGCAAACTTCCTAGCCGCTACTTGAGTTGCTATAGGAATTCTGGTTGTCAACCTTGTTTATTGTTATTTTAGAATCCGATAACTTATTCTACGACCTCTAACTGTGTTAGATGTTTTAGTTGTTGTGGATGACGTTGTATGGTCTTGTTCCGAAATTTCTAAAGACACCGCTGTTGAGCTAACAAATATGGGCTCCAACTCGTAAGTCAATTGAGTTGTCATATATTTGCAATAAAAAAGTACTTTATAATATTCATATGTAAATATTATCTACATTATTTGTACATCCTCTATTTTATTTTGTGTTGGCTTCAATCCAAATGAATACTAAACAATATTTATCAAATACCAGTAAGATCTAATTAGGCAACAAACCAAACTGGCAAAATAACTTATCTTTCTTGTTTGAACTAGAGAACAGGTAGAAGATTAAGGGCTTGATTGGGATCTATCACTACTACAGAAACATTCATCCAAAATGACTTATAATATAAAACAGGGAAAATAGTTTATAATATTTAATATTTAATGTGTCCCTATAATCAAATTGTCCATAATAATAGAGCAATTTTACAGTCCTTGAGAAGGTACCATGAGGTACCAAAATTTCAGTGTAAAATTTTGGTACCTCTTGGTATCTAGGTACTAGGAGATACTAAATTTTACACTAAAATTTTGGTACCTCTCAGTACCTACTCAAGAACTATAAAATTGCTCATAATAATAATGTATCTAATCAACTAGAAAGAACAATCTTAGGATAGAGCATTATTATCATTGACTATTCATGTATTAATGAACATAAACAAACTAGCATGACAGAGTATGATAGAGTACCATCAATTATTAGAGTGTATGAATGGGCATAATCAGGAAACAAGGAGTGTCAAGTATTGTCGTCTATCAGTGAGTATCATCAAGTACCTACCATCTTATACCAACCAGCTGTATCAGCATGTACAAATGAGTATCATCAAAGTTATCAGGAAGATTTCAATGGCTTGAGATAAAAATATCAAAGACGCTTAAATTAAAACAGGAAAAACAGGAGAGAAAGAAACCGAGAAATTTTCCCTCTTCACTTGATACCTAAACTGGCAAAATCCAGTGTAGCCAAATAAAGTGGTTATGCGCAGGAGTGGCCTCGTATATACGTACCTCGGCGGCGAGCAAGCTTGGCGGCAGCGGTTGGTAGAGACATCCATGGAGGCGGCGGACGTTGGCGACAACCTCGTGACTGGCTGTGGTTGGCAGCGACGTCAATGGCGGCAGCGTCAGTTTGAGCCGGCGACGGATGAAGGCGGCGGAGCATGCCGATTGGCAATGACGAGCACTAACAGCAGGTGGCAGCATGAGGCCTCATCATCCTCCTTCGATGGCTGCAGCGCTCGTCAGTGTGTGTGTGAGTGGTACAACGTCGATTCGGGTCTAAACAAGCTAACTGTTGGCCCAAAACCCTAGTCAATGGCAATCAAACACATCCGTGACAGGCCATATAATAAGCCCGTCAAAGAAGTCATTGCTGACGGCCTGTCACGGATGGGTCATCGATGACAGGCGTATGTTGTGGTCCGTCATGAATGACTTGTGGCAGGCTCATATTTTGACCCGCCAAAGATGATATGTCATAGGTAATAGGCCAAACCTCCTATAATCATCTACAATGGACCTAATTTCGGCCTGTCATAAATGACTGGGTCTATGATGGGTTGTTGGGCCTGATCAGGTCCATCTTCTTTGGTAGGTTCTGTAGTAGCGACACCTAACAGCTTCATTTGTATAATGGTATACACTTGCATACTAATGTGTATTGTTTAATTGAGTATTTATGGTTATATATGAAACCAAAAATATTATTAACTTTCTGCAGAAATCAAACAATATTTGCGTAGTACTATACTGCATAATATTGTTATATTTGACAAACAGAAAATAATCATGCACGCCCTTATAGTTGTGGCGAAAGTGGGTTTGCCCTCTCGTATGTCCCAACCACCCAAAGCAATTTGGCCCAGGACTTCAAAATATAATTGGTTTTGAAGCAACTAATTCCAAATATTGATTTTACCTCTCCTTTTTAGGGTTTTCGTTTTTGCCCCTCTTTTTTTAACCGAATGAACCGTTTGCCCCTATTTTGGATGGAAGTTATGTCGACTGTTAGTTGACCAATATATTTAGTTTAAAAAATAAAAGATTTAATTCCCGAAATAATTAATGACGAAATTATCCCTGTTTAAAAAATTTTAAGTTTTTTAACATGTCATTTGAATTAATAATATATTGTTTTTTGTATATTTCTATGAAACTTATAATTTTTAAAAAAATTGACATAGTTATGAAACTGTCAAATATTTTAAAAAATTATAAGTTTTTAAACATGTCATTTGAATTAATAATATATTGCTTTTGTATATTTCTGTGATTTAAAACGGAGGGTAACTAACACAAATGAAAAAAAAAACAAGGATCAAAATGATATTCTCGTGCATGGGTAAAATAGTCTTTTAACATGTCATTTAACACTGTTAGTCCTTCCATCCAAAAGGAGGGGCAACCGGTTCGTTCAATTTAAAAAAAGTAAGGAAAAAACAAAAACCCTAAAAAGGAGGGACAAAACCGGTATTAGAACCTGAAACAGGGACATAAACGAAATTGCGCCTTCCAAATAACGTACTGGTGGCCATGCATTATTTAAAGTATAATTTTCTAGAACAAATGGAAATTAAATAAGTGCCCAATTACGTTGCATCCATTCCCAGCCACTGAATGTAGTATTAGGGACATAGGGTGCCATTTTCCAAGCTTGCATACTTGCACCACTAAGATTTGTAATCATCATTAATTACTATAAATGAAAATACAGATATCATATTGGAGTATTGGACCAATACAAAAACAGGTGAGAATTGATCAGTAGATATAAGGATGCCCATAATCCATATTTGTATAGTTGTTTGGCATCTTTTCAGAAAAGAAAATGGTAGTAGAAGGGACCACTGTCAGCAAATTCCCAAAGTCACCGTCGGTGGGACCGAGAAACTGGCTCTAGAAGTGATAGCGAACTTTATCCAAGCAACACATTTCACTCCAAAATGACTGACTAGCTAACCATGAAAATAACATCAATATATCTTGTATAGTCTCTACTGCCAAAATGAATTATTGATCCATTGAGGACGCTCCTGATGATGACTCAGGATAATTATTTTTAATAAGAAAGATGGCTATATCTTTGACATCTATATCATAGACTTCAACGAAATCAAAATACAGTGTCGGTACCCTTGTATCAGTGCTTCCAATTGCTGATATAGTAATACCGTTTATACTTTTCTTGCAAGGGAAAATCGCTAAGCATGTTACAAGACTTGGGTATAAGCACGTGCTACCAACCAAATCAAAATACAACGTGACATGCTCTACTCTGTCAGAATCACGACCCCTCCATAATTCCACGCATACTAACTTCTAATGCGAAAGAGTGTATAAGCACGTTACGAGACCTAGGTATGGATTAGGTCAAGAAAAAATTATAGTTGAGATTACTAAAGATAACTAGTTGAATGCAGTAAGTCTCAAGGGCATCTTCTTCGAACTCGTACCCAGTTTCTAGATATTGGCTTATTGGCCTCTACCAAGCTATATATATTTCCTTGTGAATTCATCTTCCCAGTGTGATAATCATGCAGTCCTAATACCATGTGCTTTTTCAACAAGTAATTAACGCAATCCAAATCAAAGCTATTGATTGTGGAATGGACATTATAGCTTAACAGAGATTTATGCGTTTCTTTTTGATATGGCTTTGGATAGGGAACTAACCATCGGTCTCTGTCGGATCAATTTTGTTTCCAGATAGCTCTGCTGGGAACCTGGGACTTATTTTCCCGACAACAATTACCGGGTGCCTGCAATTTATCAAATAATACAGAAGATTTTGTAAGGAACAGCCTTGAGGACATTTCAAAGAAAAGAAACACTTGGGTCAAATTATAGGATAAGCTCTGAGATATTTGACCAAAGAAAAAAAACTTGGCAGTTTGCATGTAATAACGTAGATGCATCCCTTTCAGACAAGGACACAGAAGAAAAATCTTTGCAGAAGATTCCTCCAGTTTAACTGCATAAATGGTAGAGTGAAACCTTAACTAGCTACTCCTAGTCTAGGGATTAGTCAGAAACACCTTTCACCTTTTGCATCTTCTGTGGTTGTTCACGAACTACACATGGAGAATCATCATGTGCTCTTCAGTGCAGCTGTGTTCATCCTCTGTCTTAGCCTTCACTGCACTGGCAGCGAAGAGAACTTTGTCTACTCTAGCTTTGCCGATGCCGGTGAAGCCAACCTCGCCCTCGACGGCGCAGCCACGATTACCCCAGAGGGGCTCCTTCAGCTGACAGACAAAGTGGCCAACATCCAAGGCCACGCCTTCTACCCAACTCCATTTCAGTTCAAGAAGCAGCCCAATGGCACGGTCCAATCCTTCTCCGTTGCCTTCGTGTTCGGCATCTTCTCCCCCTACCCCGATGCGAGCACTGATGGCATGGCCTTTGTCGTCGCCCCAAACAAGAGCTTCCCCGGTGCATCATCGGCACAGTACTTAGGCCTCCTCAACAGCAGCAACAACAATAACACAAGCAACAACATGTTTGCCGTGGAGATTGACACTGCCCAGAACAACGAGATGAACGATATCGACAGCTACCACATCGGAGTCGATATCAACAGCCTCATCTCCGAGAAATCACACCCCATCGGCTTCTACGACGACAAGCATGGTGGTGTCTTCAAGAACCTCACCCTTGAGTGCAGCAACTGCAAGCGGTTCCAAGTGTGGGTTGACTACAATGGAGAGACCACACAGATCAATATCACTTTGGCTCCTATCAAAGTGCAGGCCAAACCTACAAGGCCACTGCTCTCAGTCATCTTCAACCTCTCGACAGTGCTCACTGACAAAGCATATATTGGCTTCTCAGCAGCAACAGGCCCAATCACCTCAAGGTACTACGTAATTGGCTGGAGCTTCGCCATGAATGCTCCTGCCCCAGCAATCAAAATCGCCAGATTGCCGAGGCTGCCCTGCCCTAGAGATAATAGTTTACAGAAGATCTTGAAGATCACATTGCCCATTGTCAATGCAGCATTAATCTTTGCTATAATCATTCTGCTTGTGAGGAGGCAGCAGAGATATGCCGAGTTGAGGGAAGATTGGGAGGTCGAGTTCGGGCCACACCGGTTCTCATACAAGGATCTGCACAATGCAACAGAAGGTTTCAAGAGTAAGCACATACTCGGCACGGGAGGCTTCGGGAAGGTGTATAAGGGAGTGCTTCGGAAGTCCAAAATGGAGGTCGCTGTGAAAAAGGTGTCACATGGTTCGAACCAAGGGATGAAGGAGTTCATATCTGAGGTTGTTAGCATTGGTCACCTTCGACACCGCAACCTTGTGCAGCTACTTGGTTATTGTCGACGAAAGGGTGAACTTCTGTTGGTGTACGACTACATGTCAAATGGCAGTCTTGACAAGTATCTGTATGGCGAAGACAACAAACCAGTTTTAGATTGGACTCAGAGGATGCAAATTATCAAAGATGTGGCTTCTGGCCTATTCTATCTCCATGAGAAGTGGGATAAGGTTGTCATCCACCGTGACATCAAAGCAAGCAATGTGCTCCTTGACAGTGAAATGAATGCACGGTTAGGTGACTTTGGCCTTGCAAGATTATACGACCATGGCACCAACCCACAGACCACGCATCTGGTTGGCACCATGGGGTTCATCGCCCCGGAACTGGCACGCACAGGAAAGGCGTCCCCTCTCACCGACGTGTTTGCCTTTGGCACTTTCCTTCTTGAGGTCACTTGCGGCCGGTGGCCGGTCAGCAACAGTGCACACCATGGCCGGAAGATGCTGGTGGACTGGGTCCTCCAGCACTGGCACAGGGGGTCGCTGCTGGAGACGGTGGACCCAAAGCTGCACGGCATCTACAACGATGATGAGGTGTGCCTGGTGTTGACACTTGGGCTGATGTGCTCACACCCAATCCCCAATGCAAGGCCTATCATGCGGCAGATCATGCAATACCTTGATGGCGATGCACCACTGCCAGAGTTTACGCCGGCGAACCTGAGCTCCAGCTTGCTGGCGATGATGCAGGATGAAGGGTTTGACCCGTATGTCGCACAGTACCCATGGTCGGCGAACAGCTTGGGCACGATGACACCAGAAATCTTGTCTGGAAGATGAAACCTGTAGATAATGCCTTCTCACTTGTTACAATTTTCAAGTGCTTGCCAGTTTGTATTGCTAAGATTTACTAGTAGATGTGCGGTGAATTTTGATTTAACTGCAAATCCGTGTAAGTAACTGTTATTAATAGTCTCCACTCTGTGCAATCCCGGGATGCTGGTTTCTATGATGAGAAAAATGGAGAATTCAAGAACTTGGACGCTCATTAGCCGTGAAGTGATGCAAGTGCGGATTGAGTACTATGCAGGATCTGCGCAGGTTGACGTAACCTTAGCTCCTATTAAAATGTCCAAACCTGCAAGCTCTCAGCCATCTACAATCTCTCAACAGTACTGAAAGATACAGCATATATTGGCTTCTCATCAGCAACTGGTGTGACAAACTCAAGATATTACGTGCTTGGCTGGAGCTTCAGCATGGATGGTACTGCTCCAGAGATTGACATCACAAAGCTACCAAAGTTAGCTCATGTTCGACCAAGTCGTCCCCTTTTACAGATGTTTCATTTGGCTCATTTCTTCTTGAGATCACCTGTGGGCAAAAAGACCTGTCAAGCAGAATGCACAAGGTGACCGAATTATATTGGTTGATTGGGTACTTGAGCATTGGCAGAAAGGGTCGATGGTGCAGACAATAGACAGGAGGCTACAAGGCAGCTGCAATGTAGCTGCGGCATGCCTGGTGCTGAAGCTTGAGCTCCTGTGCTCACAACCATTTGCTAGCTCAAGGCCCAGTATGAACCATGTCATGCTATACCTCAATGGAGATATGCCACTTCCAGAGTTCACACCTATTGATGTAAGCCTGAGCATGCTAGCATTGATGGAAAACAGGGGATTCGACCCTTCTGGTGTGTCATATCCACAGCTGATGACAAGCAATGGCGCAAGACGATAGAAAAAGAAAAAAAGGTCATTAGTCTATTGCATTATACTGAATGTTTTTCTTGTATATTTTCTTTGCATGAACATCTGAATGTAAATTAGCACATGCCATAAGTAGTAAAAGTGTAAGCAGTATGATATCGGAATCCTTTATTCATTTCTTCAGGAGTAGCAATTACCCCCAAAGACTATAATAGCAATGTAGTTTACTAGGATGGAATCATGGAAGTATATCACTAAATTGTTGTTTTCAATTTAGCAGTACCAATTTAGACCTAAATCACAGAAGAACTCGCACATGCCATGGCAACTAGAAAATTGGTGCAACAACTAATCCCAAACCGAACAGCTGAGAACTTGAAGACAAACGGGATGACCGGAGCATACCAACGACCACCTGGGCTGGAGGAATCCGCTGCAGCCACCGCCTCCGCGGCGGGCATTCATGGCTACGGAGGAGGGCGTCGCGGCCGCGCGCGCATAGCGCCACGCGCCGGCAGCCGGCGGGGCCTGTTCATTGCTTGGCTGTGAGTGAGCAGACTGGCCTTGTCCCCGCCGTGCGAGGAGAGGCGGAGACCCTGGTGGAGCCGAGCAGCCGGCGGCCAGGCGGCGGTGCGGCGGAATGGATTGGCCGGCGAGTCGGCGACGCCAGCGGAGTGGTGACGATTCCCGGCCCAACGAGGCCCACATTAGGCCCATGATTTCGTGCCCGTTATTACGTAAATTCCTTTCTTCTCAAAGAATTTTTTTAAAAATATTATTATTTTAATAGAAAATCGCAAAATTACATGCAGTCCGTGTTAAATCGCAAATTAGCACCCTATCTTTTCAAAATTGGATTTCGTGCCCGTTATTACGTAAATTCCTTTCTTTTCAAACATTATTCACAACGTATATAAAATTAAACAGATCATTTTCTAAAAACTCGTCCGTCTATATAGATTGTTCAAAAGTCTAGAGAAAAAATATCTAATTCCTCCATAAAAAAACATGTGAATTTTTAGTTTTAAGCTAAGTGAACCTATTATAAATTTGTCTAAATTTATATAGAATAATGTCAGAAATATTCTTTCCGTTTTCAAATCTAAAAATTTTTTTCAAAAACATCACATCGAATTTTTGGACATCTAAATAAAGCATTAAATATAAAGCATTAAATATAGATTAACCAAAAAACTAATTACACAGTTATAAAAGAAATCTTGAGACGAATCTTTTGAGCCTAATTAGCCCATGATTAGTCATAAGTGCTACAGTAACCAACGGTGCTAATGATGGATTAATTAGGCTCAAAAGATTCGTCTTGCGGTTTCTAGGCTAGCCGTGAAATTCGTTTTTTCATTCAGGTCCGGAAACCCCTTCCGACATCCGGTCAAACATTTGACATGATACATCTCCTAAAAATTTTCTCAATCTAAACACCACCTTATTTTCAAAGCTTTTTATACGTGCAACATTTAGGCCTTGTTTAGTTCCCAAATTTTTTTTTCAAAAACAACACATCGAATTTTTAGATACCTAAATAAAGCATTAAATATAGATGAACCAAAAAACTAATTGTATAGTTATGGAAGAAATCTTGAGACGAATATTTAAGCCTAATTAGTCCATGATTAGCCATAAGTGATACAGTAACTAACATGTGCTAATGATGGATTAATTAGGCTCAAAAGATTCGTCTCGCGGTTTCTAGGCTAGCCGTGAAATTCGTTTTTTCATTCGTGTCCGAAAACCCTTTCCGACATTCGGTCAAACATTTAACGTGACACTTCTCTCAAAAATTTTCTCAATCTAAACACCACCTTAACACTTGTTTATTTATTTCTCTCTCTGTTCCTTCCCTATTTTGGTTTCTGGTGGTTGTGTTGCTTATGATTCTTTTTGCCTAGTATCCTAGCATCTTCCGCTTCCATACTTTAGGCCATGTTTGGCAATGGTACGTACCAGGTTTAGTCGTCCGACGTGAAAAACACACAGTAATAAATTAGTACATAATTATTAATTATAAAAAATTATACAATAAATTAATATGATTTTTTAATAACTTTTCAATAAAAAATTTCGTAAAAAATACACCGTTTAGTAGTTCGGGAAGCGTGCGCGGAAAAAAAGAGAAAATATAGGGTTATTAGTTGGGGAGGGGAATGCGGCCTTAATCACATAATGACTAACTACAATGTAACATAAATTGTGTCGGTATTCGGCCTCGATGTGCTCTTTTTTTTCATCTGTACTACTTAGGTGGTGTTTGGAACAAGGCATTTATTTTTAGTCTCTTGTCCCATGGAATGTTTGGACGTTTATTATAAATAGTAAACGTAGACTATTAATAAAACATATCCATAATCTTGGACTAATTCGCGAGACAAATTTATTGAGTCTAGTTAATCCATGATTAGCCTATGTGATGCTACAATAAATATGCTCTAATTATGGATTAAATAGGCTTAAAAAATTCGTCTCGTGTATTACCACTCATTTATAAAATTAGTTTTTTTATTAGTCTATGTTTAATACTTTAAATTAGTGTCCAAACATCCGATATGACATTAGGCTACAAAGTTTAGCCCCATCTAAACAACCCCTTATTTGGTTGCTGCAGGCCTGCAATGCATCAATTGAATTTTGATTGGCTGCAACCTGTAATCGATCTGTCAGCAGCTACCTGTGGCTGGTAGTTGCAAGGTTCAGTTTTTGTTCATATTGATGTTTGTATTCCGTTCAAAATTGATTTTTTTTATTTGGACTCCAAGCCAGATATCATTGTGAATTTCAGTCAGCCCTCCATGGTCTACCAATGCAGATTTATCTCATTTTCCCTAATTAATGTGTTAATTTCTAGCCTCCAAAATAAACATGTGCTGTCTTTATATTTAAATTAATTTGTCTTTACAATATAATAAATAGATAGTAATCCTCTGTAATGTCATACATCATACAACCTTAGTTACCTGTGGCATATTTCATTGCGATACTTAGAAGTGGCATTTCTCTAGAGCAACCTTCAAGGATGTACGTCAAATGTCCCATCAACAGAATATGTTTTTACTTCTGTCTTGCTCCCTCCGTCCCAAAATAAACTAATTTTTCACTTTTTACTTTCAATTTTTGACTCTTCGTCTTATTAAAAATATTTTTGCGATTGATATTTTTGTTTTTATTAGATGGTAAATCATGAATAGTACTTTACGTGTGACTAATTTTTTTTAATTTCCTGAAAATTTTTCAAATAAGACGGATGGTCAAACGTTGGGCACGAAAACCGAAGAATTCGTTTTTTTTGACAGAGGGAGTATTTTGCTACAATGTTTGTTTACCAAATTATCATAATCGGTGGTTAGAAAATATATATAACAAAACAGGAGACCACGTGCTGCAGAGGATACCATTTATCAATTGCAACTTGTATCTCTTAACTTATTCTATTCTAAGAGCATTAAGTTTTGATCAAACAAATATTTATACCATAGACCACACAAACATGTATAAACTATTGCATTGAAATCACATGAGAGCCTTCTGTTATAGCTGCAAGTAGTCTTGGCATCGGGGGCATATCAAGCTCACATAGACCCTCAATGGCCCGGACCACTTCACACATTGTTGGCCGATCCGACTCAATGTCTTGGATGCACCAACATGCAACTTTACAAACCCTTTCAGCCTCTTCCAAATTGAAGACACCTTCTAACCGTGGATCCACCAAACTCCTCACATCTCCCTCACGAAGCCTGCTGATTGCTTGCACAGGAAAATAAGCAAGTTGATAGTTGTTGCTATCACATACTTCAGGTAAATTTCTCCTTCCCGATATGATTTCAAGCAGTACCATACCAAAGCTATAGACATCAACTTTTGGTGTAATAGCAACTCCACTAAGCCACTCTGGGGCAAGATACCCTACGGTACCTCTGAATGTAGTTAGGATTCGGCTGAAATCCCTTCCTACAATCGCTGCCATCCCAAAATCTGCAATCTTAGGAACAAATGATTCGTCGAGAAGTATGTTTTCTGGCTTGATATCACAGTGTATGATGCATTCGCGACAACTCCGGTGCAAGTAGCACAATCCTCTAGCAACTCCTATGGCTATTTGATGCCTGGTGCTCCAGTTTAGGATGGTAGCATTGCTCCGAAATAGATGGGCGTCAAGAGACCCATTTGGCATGTGTTCATACACAAGTAGCCTCTTATCACCTTCGTAGCAGAAACCAATCAGTTTGACTAGGTTGATATGTTGAATCATTCCAACTGAACTCACCTCTGCCCTAAATTGCTTCTCTCCCTGACGAGCACCATCGAGTCTTTTCACTGCTATAGCCGTCCGATCTCCTAACATTCCCTTGAATACAGAACCAAAACCACCTCCTCCTAGCCTCTCTGAGAAACTTTTAGTAGAACGAACTAAGCCAATGTATCTAAAGGCTATAATTCCACCATCACTACCTTGACTGCCATGTAATGGCACACCACACCACTTGAATTTTTTAATCCAAACCATTAACAAGAGCATGAGCACAAGTAATCAAAAACCCACGGTACTTACCATGGCAACAACTCTTGGTTTTCGTTTGGTGTTTCTCCTTATACTTTGCAGATCTCTGGCGGCAAGGCGAAGGTAAAGAACATCTTCAGAAGAATCATCAATGCCATCGTTATGATTTACATTTCGCAATTCCCCATGCCAGACAGAGCATCTGTTACCATTGTAGGAATAAGCAGTGCAAGAGCAGTTAGCAAGGCAACCTTGCTCGCATTTGCTCCGAGTCGAAGCATCATCTACGCTTTCGGGGTCAGAAGGCATTGTAACACGAGCTATGGTGTGGAACATGCCTTCTGGACTTGTGTCCTGCAGGTTACTGGATCTGCAATCTAGGGGAGTACTTCTGACGCACCCTCTAATTGGATCACCAGCATCCCAGTCCTGCGGTGACCTGGGAGAGAAGCCCTCCATACAGTCGCAGAATGGAACTGAATTGCCATTGCAAACAGTGAAAGGTCCACAGGCATCACGCAGGCTACAGGGATCAGATGGCTCAGCATATATGGTTTGCCAAGACTGCTTGGGCCGTGACCAAACTTTCAGCTTAACCTGGCCAGTGATGTCCATATAAACGAAGGCAGAGATCGATTCGTCATGTGAGGTGTAGGTGAAGTACTCCTCTTCATTGTTGTGGACATAAGAAGCTTTCAGCAAACCTTTGGTCCTTGGATCCATGTCCAGTAGCTCATTGAGTAACGGTACGAGTGTATACGCCAATTGTCCGGACGACCAAGACCAGTACACAAGGGAGGGTCTGCGGCGCTTGATGAACAGCACCCCATTAGTGCCTAGCTCAATGGTGTAAGAGCCGAGACCTAGATCGGTGAGGCTCTTCTTGGAGATGAACAAGCGATTCAAACCGGTGATCTTATTCCGGCCTAGCTTGGCACCCGGAAGCCCAACATCTGCAGGGTAGTCAAAGCTCTGCCACAGCACAACATGAACGCTGCTGGAGGGTGGGTTTTCTGCCATGAGGACTAGGTTTCCATTGTTCATGAGAAGAGCACTAGTGTTTGTGCTGGTTCCTGTCGTCCTATTGACGATGATGTGAGTGGACCAGATCATGGACTCGGAGCTGGCGGTGCTGTTCAAGATAATGGCAAGATTGCCATCTCTTGAGATTTTGAGGTGTGCTGAGTGGTTGATCAGATCGGCGGCAGTGATGGGATTCTCCCTATTAGCAACCCAGGCAGTAGTAAAAACTGGGATCTTGTTGAACCATATGCCAAGGTACCAACCAGGAATGGTGGTGGTGGTGGTGGTGGAGTTACTGATGCTTGTTGGCGCCTGTACCTGGAAGAAGCCGAGCGCGAACTTGCCGTCCCCGGAGACGAGCTTGTCACCGAGAGCAAGCGCTTGGCCTGCCATGAGAGTGTCGCCGCCGTCTGCGGCGGCGGAACATGGAGGAGTGTGGTGCAGGGAGGCGAGGAAAAGGCCAGCGCTGAGTAGGAAGACATGGAGGGGATGAGGAAGCATGGTCGTTTGATCGGACAAGACAGGTAGGTGACCGATCGCCTGAACTGGAGAAGGAAGCGTATGTATATAGCTAGCTAGTAACAACGGTTCATGGATGCAGTGGAGGTGTGCTGCTTTTATGTTTTATATTTGGACAATGAAGAAGAGTGCATGTGTGTGTATATATATACCGGGACTGCATCTAGCCTTACCTCTCCCAAACAACATTTAGATTCCGAGAACATGTAGTTTATAGAATTTAAAAAATAACTAAAAGTCACAAGCTCAAAAACCAAGATTTTTCATATGAAGCTGACTTCTTACCGGCCGTTTCCTAAAACCTTAACTCTCACAAATAGGACCCTTGTCATCCATCCTGCGAAAATTAAGTAGTACTCCCTCTTATAAGATATTTTAGTCGTGTATAAATTCATCAATTGATCAATATATACGGTGTATATATATGTCTATATATATTAGTATCCATACAAATCTAGACAATATATCATCGTAGAAAACCTTATATCATAAAACAACAGATGGATTACGAGGCAACAGATGCTGCAGGTTAGAGTGCACGCCTGTTAGTTCACATTCAGATTCCAGAAGAGAAAGGGTCATGTTAGTTCACATACACACAGTAATTCATAAATTCGCACAGTAATTCAAAAATTCGGACACCAACTTGGCCCGGTAGAGGTACAACACAAATGAACGTAGCAATGACGCTGCATGAATGCATGCATATATGCTGAGATTTGCTTCAGTCCAACAAAAAGTAACTCGAGGTACCGGTACCCCCACGGTATATACCAAATCGTTTCTGATCGTTGATCTAAAAATATCCATCATGCTCAGCTAGATCCAACGATAAGAAACATTATAGTACTGTGATATCTCGAGATACATTTTATTGGACCGGAACAAATCTCATATATGTTTGGTTCACATGTCTACGTACAATCGAGGTCCCGCAGGCACCAGCGCAGAGCAACACGCAACGACCAAGACTCTCGGCGGCTATTCGGTTTGCACGAAGAACAAAGGATTTAGATTTTTAGGATAGATTAGTTTTTATGAAACCATTTAGTCTATAGGAATGAAATATGAAAAAAAATTAAAAACATTTTTCCTACAAGACGTAAAGAGAAAACAAAAAAAATCTATCCATCTGAAACTCTTTGAAAATTTTCTAAAGATAAATGAGTGATTCATTTGAATCATTTCTGTTCCTCCACCTTCTATGAAGTTCCTCTAAACCGATCAAGCCCGGTCTCCTTTTATTCACATCAGTAATCCCGGTGGAAACATATAGGTTCTAATTGTTTTAGCAACGGCTTATATGAATAGCCAAAATTTAAGTTTTAGAACTTTAAAGTTGATTTTAAAGTTTTTTTTCGTTGTAGTTTATTTTACAATATTAATTTGTTTATAGTGCCGTAAGGGCATGCGTGCTAAAGTTTTATACATGAATTATTTTATAAGTACTAATAAGTCGTTCATTTATACTTATTGTAAGCAAATTGATGAAGCTGATAGGACTTTATAATTCACAAGAATGAGCCATGGGAAAGCTAGATGATTTTTTCCTCTTGAACTCGTTTCACATGTGCGTAACATCAAGGCAAATGGCACATCAATGCATATATAGTTGTTGTTATGTTTTCCGGAACAATGCAACGTACATTCTGATATCGATCATGAATAAAACCAACGTGGCAGGTATTATAGACTTCTTAGTATTCCTTTTCCTATAAATATCACATACCCTTTCAGACGACTACTTTGATTTTCAGTCTTTCACAAATTTCATACGTATCGCAATCATATGTATTTTACAGTTAAATGTTCTTTTAATAACGGAATTTATTTATTCTGCTTTGATTTATAAAAGCTATATCAAATTATTATAGAAATTGCAAGACAAATGATCGCAAATTACAAATTAACAGCTTAATTGAAACAAGTAAAATACCTAGATGTGTGTAGTCGTTTTATTTCTCAAACTAGTAAAACAAATATCCAAAATTGATCCTAAGTCGACTTAATTCCACTCCTATCACCGTTAGGAGTGATAATGAGCCAAGGCTCTTGAGTCTTTTCACAACTCTACTTAAATCAAACAACCATATAAAAATTTTAGCTCACTCTATTTTAGACCCAGCCCTTAAATTTTATAGGCAAAAAGTTTGAGCCAATTACCACCCCTAATCACCGCTAGCAACTAGCGTCGAACTAAATAGAAGATAACACTGGAGAATTAAGAGTTACATGTTTATAATTAGATAATGCAAAAACATTCCCTCTGCTTTAAGAAAGCACAACCAATTATTACATCTTTATCAGTTAAGAACTGATATTACAAACTGTAACTCTCTGATTTTTTAGCCATTAAAATTGAATAAAAGTCTATCTGCAAAATTCCCAATTCTGGTATGTGAGCTTAAGGACCTGCCTAAAGTCTCGATTGTCTCACTTTAAATCCGACTCAAAACCCTAAACTCAAAATTTTCATTTCAAATCCTGGAATTTGAATTCATAATTCGAAATCCCTCCGAAACACACTACTGAACCTCTCCAAATTGCCTTCAAGTGTTGCCCCAAAAATTCCTCATTTTTCAAAGTTGAAATCCAGAATTAAAATTCCATATTCAAAACTACAAATCTTTTCAAATCGAAAATTCCCTCAAAAATCCCAACAATTCTTTAATGTTGAGCCAAATCTCCCTCTTTCTCCTTCTCAAAAGTCAGAAGTTAGAAAACCAATATTTTTCATATTTGAGAAGTTGACTTCTTACCAGCTATAATTCCTAATCTTAACTCCCACAAACAGAACCCTGGTCATCTATCAGGTGAAAATTAAGAAAGTGGTACTCCCTCTTGTAAGATATTTTAGTATCGTCTATATTCATCCATTGATCAATATATATGTGTTTATATATATGTCTAGATATATTTGCATCTCTAGACAATGCAGGTTAGAAAGTTGTGAAACAGAGGGAGTAGATGCTGGTGCAGGTTAGAGTGCGCACCTGTGAGTTCACATTCTGATTCCAGAAGAGAAAGGGTCAGGTTAGTTCACATGCACACACTTCATAAATTCAGAAAATTGGCCTGGTAGAGGTACAACACTAATCAACGTACGATCGAGGTCCCGCAGGCACAACAGCAGAGCATCTCCGTCGCCCCTAGGCACACGCAACGACCAAGGATTTAGATTTCTTGGATTGATTCATATGAAAACCATTCAGTCACTTGAAATGAACCATAGAAAAAAAACAAAAAAAATATTTCCTACCAGTTATAATAGAAAACAGAGAAAAATTTCCATATGTTCTAACCTCTTTGAAAAATTTCTATGAACTAATGCGTGGATACATTCCTATTCATCCAGTTTCATGTGGTTTTAAGTTCATCTCAACGGAACAAGCCCGGTCTCTCCTTTGATTCATAGGAGTTCCACTGGAAAAATATAGGTTCTCATTGTTTTAGCAGTAGCTTATATGAATAAGCCAAAATTTAAATTCTAGAACTTAATTTTAGAGTTGATTTTATAGATTTTTTTTGTCGTGTTTTATTTTATAATATTTGATTTAGTGCGATAACGACCCACGTACAAAAGTTTTCCATGTTTTTAATTAAATAACACCAGAGAATTAAGATTTACATGTTTTTATAATTAGATAATGCAAAAACATCCTAGCCTCTACTTTAAAAGAGTACAATCAATTATTACATCGTTATCGGTTAAGAACTGATATTAGACCAATCTCAATGAGAGTTTTATGGGCAATAAATAGGATGTCATGTAGACATTTTTGATGATGTGGCAAAGTATTAATAAAAAGAGAGATGAAATGAGTTTCATGTGGATGAAACCTTCTATGCACTGTTACCTAGATAACTTGTGTCTTGCATGTAACCTAGAAAACATTAATAGATGAAACTATGCATTGAGAGAGGGGTGTTTTATCCTAGTTTCAAAATTTTTAGATAACATGACATTCTAGGTAATCGTGTCCATGAAACTTACGTTAAGGATGGCCTTTGAATATGTAAATATCTGATTTTCAGGTCATTAAAAACTAATTCAATAAAAGCCTATCCGCCATATTCCCAATTCTGGTATGTGAGCTTAAGGACCGAAATCCGACTTGGAACCCTAAATCAAAATCTCATTTGAAATCTCAGAATTTGAATTTCATAATTCAAAATCCCTCCTAAACACACTACCGATCCTCTCCAAAATACCTTCAAGCGTTACTCCAAAAGTTCCCAATTTTTTAAGTTTAAATCCAGAATTATAATTCCGTACTCAAATCTAAAATCTTTGAAATCCAAAAGTTTATATATATATATATATATATATATATATATATATATTTGGATTATTATAAAAGAACAAATGGGCTAAGCCCATATCAAATGCCTATAAATACCTAGGCAATTGATATAAGCCCAACCACTATATACAGAGCACATATCACATCCAGTGACATCCAGCTCATATGACATCCAATACAGCCCAATAAAAATCCAATACATTGTAAAGAGATAGCCCAATTAATACTCAAATTCAGCCATTTTTAATGCATACTTCCTTTTGCCCATAATAACTTTATTTTCATTTTTTTGTGTCTAATGTTTAACCATTCATCTTATTTGAAAAATTTGTAAAAAATTTTAAAAAAATAGTCACATATAAAGTATTATTCATGTTTTATCATCTAGTAAAGAAAATATTAATCGCAAAAAATTTCAAATAAAACGAAGAGTCAAAACATTGTCTCAAAAAACTGAAAAATAATCTTATTTCGAAATCACAGTGACATTCGGCCAAATTAATACATGTCCACCGGTTCACAGGTTGAGCTACATAATATATCCAAAATCACAACAGCAGAAGCTTGCAGCCTGAGCCAGCACACAGGCCTAGTAGTTCACAACAGCAGAAGCTGACTTGGAGTCGCCATCGAAAGCCGATTGGCCGGAATTTTGGGTAACGGCGTGTTTAGTTGGTGAAATGAGAATTTTTGCGTGTCACATTAGACGTTTGACCGGACGTCAGAAGTTGTTTTCGGATAAGAATAAAAAAAAGAATTTCACGGCTGGCATGAAAACTGCGAGACGAATCTTTTGAGCCTAATTAATCCGTCATTAGCGCATATGGGTTAGTGTAGCACTCATGGCTAATCATGTATTAATTAGGCTCAAAAAGATTTGTCTCACGATTTCTCACATAACTGTGCAATTAATTTTTCTATATTTATTTGTTAAAGATTCGATGTGATGTTTTTGTACGAAAATTTTTGGGAACTAAATGAGGCCTAAGCGCGGCGCCGGAGCAGGCAGCAACCGTTGGAGCTGGACGCCGTCGCCATCACCGTATCTTCATTTTTCCTAGTGCAAGCTGCTATTAGTCGTGGATTCCTTCATTTTTCCTGCTTTTTGCATACAAGAAGTTTTTTTATTCTGCATTCATCACTGTTTTTCACTCACATCAACAGTCATTCTCTACTGTAATGCATAAGATCCGGACCCGTCGGTGGAGTAGTTGTTGTTTTCTTTGTACCGAATAAAAGGAAAGAGCAAAACGCTGAAAAGCTGCAGCAGCACAAAAATTATGTCTTATCAATCACTCTGTTTTTTCTTTATTGGCAAATACTCTCTCCAGCAACCTATGCATTTGCCCACAATTAACTAATTGTCTAGGTTACGAAAGTGGCTGTAGCCTAGTGGTTACAAGGACCTTAATAGTATCTAAGGTCTTTGGTTCGACTTCTGGTTAGGGCAACGTGCTTTCAGGGATGATCAGGCTTCGGAGATGCTCATAGGGATAGGGTTTGCGTGCATACGTTCTTAGGAGAGAGTGTACGTGCGTTGTGAGCGTCTACGTTGTAACGTGTTCCCTCAAAAAAAACTAATTGTCTAGGTTGGCCGGCCAAACTAAGTCAAACTATTTGTTTTAAAATAGTTGACACTAGGTACTATTCAGTTTGAAACTTTGGAGAGTAATCGTTTCTAAAAAAATTTTGCAGCTAAACATACTCATCTTTTCGCTTCTACTTATGTTTATAAGTCAAAATTTAAATTTTTAATCCTTAATTTAGAGTATATTTTAGAGGTTTTTCATCGTATTTTATTCAACAGGCTTGGTTTTTACATCGCTAGCTACGAACACACATATACAATTTTTATTTATAATTTTTTATTTATAAATATGTTATTTGTCTTTTTCCCTTGAATAAGACAAACAATTAAAAAAAAGAATATCATAGGATCACCGGTAATTAGTGGTCAAAGTTAGCCTAGTGGTAGTCAATAGTAGGTTTTCTTAAAAAGGAGGCAGTATCTATGACCTCAAATAAATATCAGAAAGTATATTTTGTAATGGATCTAAAAATTATGATTAGATATTATAAATCTTAAGTTTCAATGAAACCAATCAAATGTATCATAGTTTGACTTACGATATCAAAAAAATTATAATTATTTTAGAACAGAAAGACTTAAACAAACATATCGACATAGAGTTGTGTCACTTGTGAAAACAACAACAAACTATGATTTGTTCCAATACATGGGTATCCCCTTCACCAAAGAGATTCGCTCCAGTCCAACAAAAAGTATCTCGAGGTACCGGTACCTTGAGATACCAAATTATTTTTCACCATTGGATCTAGCTGAGTAGGACGTGTGCTGTTAGATCCAACGATAAAAACAATTTGGTACCACGAGGTACTGGTACCTCGAAGTACTTTTCGTTATTTTTTATTGGACAGTAAAATTGTTCTTCACCAAATCATTCTAATTCTAACTTTGACCTCACACACATTATTAGCGCTCAAGTCGATTCTTTCGTGCAACATTGAAGCCATCATGCATCTTCACGTGGTGAAGCTCGTCTTCTTCCTCGCCCTCGCCGCAGCGTGCAGCACCGGCGGCAACGGCGACGAGCAGTTCGTCTACTCGGGCTTCACCGGCGCCAACCTCACCCTCGATGGAGCGGCCGTCATCACGCACGCCGGATTGCTGGAGCTCACCAACGGCACGCTCCGCCAGAAAGCGCACGCCGTCCATCCCGTCCCGTTCCGCCTCCGCAGCGGCTCGTCGACGTCGACGACGGCGGTGCGGTCCTTCTCGGCGTCTTTCGTGTTCGCCATCGTCTGCCCCGACGCCGACGCCTGCGGCCACGGCATCGTCCTCTTCGTCGCCCCGGCCGACCACGACTTCTCCGCCGCGTTCCCCAGCCAGTACATCGGCCTCTTCAACGGCACCAGCAACGGCGACGCCGCCAACAACCTCTTCGGCGTGGAGCTCGACACCGACCAGAACAGCGAGTTCCGCGACATCGATGGCAACCACGTAGGCGTCGACATCAACAGCCTCACGTCCGTCGACTCCGCCAGCGCCGGCTACTACGACGACGCCGGCGACCATGGCTTCCGCAACCTGACGATGGCAAGCCACGGCACGGCCATGCAAGTGTGGGTCGACTACAACGGCACGGCCAGGCAGATCAGCGTCGCCATGGCTCCCCTCAAGATGTCCAAGCCATCCAGGCCATTGCTGTCTACCACCTACGACCTCTCCACGGTGTTCACCATGGACAAGCCCTACAAGGTAGGCTTCTCGTCGGCGACAGGATCGTTCAACTCCAAACACTACGTTCTCGGTTGGAGCTTCGCCGTGGACGGACGACCTGCTCCGGCCATCGACGTCGACAAGCTGCCGAAGCTGCCACGCTTCGCCCCCAAACACAAGCCCAAGATGGTGGAGATAATTCCACCATTAGCGACGGCTGCATTCGTCGTCGTGTCGCTTCTTTTGATACGAAGACGGATGAGGTACTCCGAGTTGCGAGAAGATTGGGAGGTTGAGTTTGGACCACATCGGTTCTCGTACAAGGATCTGTTCCATGCCACGGATGGATTCAAGAGCGATAATCTTATCGGTGTTGGCGGATTTGGGAGAGTATACAAGGGAGTGCTACCGTCGTCGAAATTGGAGGTTGCTGTCAAGAGGGTATCGCACGACTCGAAGCAAGGGATGAGAGAGTTCATTGCGGAGGTTGTTAGCATAGGTCGATTGCAGCATCGCAATCTTGTGCAGCTACTTGGTTACTGCAGGCGGAAAGGTGAGCTCCTTTTGGTCTATGAGTATATGTCGAATAGAAGTCTTGATAAGCATCTATACGACGATGGCGTTTTAGATTGGGGTCAGAGGTTCCAGATCATCAAAGGGATTGCATCCGCTTTGCTCTACCTCCATGAGGAGTGGGAGAAAGTGATCGTGCACCGGGATATTAAGACAAGCAATGTGCTCCTTGACAGTGAGATGAATGGTCGATTGGGTGATTTTGGCTTGGCAAGGCTTTACGACCGCGGCGCGGACCCACAAACCACTCATGTGGTTGGCACCATAGGATATCTAGCTCCAGAGCTTGGTCGTAGCAGCAAGGCCACTCCTTTAACCGACATATTTGCTTTTGGCATATTTATTCTTGAGGTTACCTGCGGGCAAAGACCTGTCGTGCAAGTTCCACATGAGGGCCATCTTGTGTTGATTGACTGGGTGCTTGAGCATTGGCACAAAGGATCAGTCATTGAGACAGTGGACCCAAAGCTCCAAGGAAACTATAATGTAGATGAGGTGTGCTTAGTACTAAAGCTTGGATTATTATGCTCACACCCTCTCTCCAATGCAAGGCCCCCTATAAGGCAAGTAGTGAAGTATCTAAATGGGGACATGGAAATGCCAGAGCTGGTGCCAACACATCATAGTTTTCATACACTTGCACTGATGCAGAACCAGGGATTTGACTCGTACGTCATGTCGTACCCTTCATCAATGGCGCCAAGCTTGAGCCCCATGTCCAACCTATCAGCATAAAGATGACATGGATATATAAATTAGAGTATTACAATATTGTACCTATGTAAATTCTACTGTATGGCATGTATTTAGTGTGAAACTAATTAAACATTATAAATATATGAAGTTTCACCAACACATGTTAGTTATTTGATCACCTAACAAACAGGATTTAATATTTTGGACGTGTAACTGCAGTTCGATTTAAGTTTTACTGATTTTTGAAAATTCCGTGATATGAAAAGGAAAATTTCACTGAACATGATCATATGGTTTAAGGAAACTCAGATCCAAAGGTACTTCTTGAGACTAGCGAGTTTGAATTATTGCAGTGGATAATGCAAAATGAAAGAAATTGAAATCCAAGAAATTTCTTTTGGTTTTCTAAGATAATGGAAGAGTAGATACACGAATTCATTAGTGTCTAGAAGATCATACCAAAGTGTTGAAATTACATATGGAGTGGTAATGGATCTAGTTTGCGGCCTACAAATTTAAGGGCTGGGCTTAAAAATGATGGACTGAAATTTTATGATTTTCAGCTAGTAATATACCTACGTTGAGTGGGGTTGTAAAAGGATCCATGGACCTTAAACTATTATATATCACCCTCCATATACCTCCTAAGTTTATCTAGGATTTTGCTGAACCATAAAAGGTATGAGTGTCAAATCAAGAGAGATACTGATTTAACAAGCTCTAAACACTATGATGGAATATAATGGTGAACTGGAGCTTTAAATCCTTCCCTAAACAACAAAGACACACCTCAAAGAATGTACTTCATCTATAATTCTTTATGCGACGAGTCATTGACTTTTGTGTTTATGTTTAATCATTCATCTTATTTAAATATTTATGTAATTATTTTATTATGATACGTACGATTTATTACTAAAGAAACTTTCAGCTTGACTTATAATTTTATATATTTGTACAAAAATTTTAAATAAAACAAATAGTCAAATATAGATCCAAAAGTTAACGATGTCAAATAAATAAACACGAGGGATTACTAATCACTGACCCATTTAAAGTTCACATCTTAACTAGGCTTAACTGGACAAGGAGCTAGGCAAACAAAATAACCAAACAACATCAAAGTCATCATCCAAGTGGACAAGTCAGAAATTAAATGAAACTACAGCTAGCATTGACCAAGTGCAAACCTATGAGGAAACGGCGTTCCATTCTTCAACACGATTATGATTGGCTAGTCAAAAACATGTGGTCCAACACTATGATAATTGATTCCAAGAAAGAAAAAAATGGCCAGAAGAAAGCATTTATTTTCTCTGAACTTTCGACTGCGCATCTGCTAATCTCTTGGAAGATCCATTGACGTGACCTGTGACACCGTTGTTAAGGCTCTGTTTAGTTGTCAAAGACATCGTATCGAATTTTGGACATATAAATGAAACATTAAACATAGATAAAATAAAAAAGCTAATTGCACAGTTATAAGAGAAATTGTGAGACGAATCTTTTAAGTCTAATTAGGCCATGATTAGCCATAATTGCTACAGTAACCAACATATGCTAATGACGGATTAATTAGGCTCAAAAGATTCGTCTCGTAGTTTCTTGGCGGAATCTATAACTTGTTTTTTTATTTGTGTCCGAAAACCCCTTCCGATATCTGATCAAACGTCTGACATGACATTTGTTCTATAAACTTTTGGAATCTAAACGCACCATAATTCATCTGGGCACATGTATCCAGGAAGAGATTTACTCCGGTTTAACAAAAAGTATCTCAAGGTACCAAATCATTTCCTAACATTGGATCTAGCTGAGTAGGATGTGCACTGTTAGATCCAATGATAAAAACAATTTGATACCGTGAGGTACCAGTATCTCGAGGTATTTTTTTTGTTACTTTTTGTTGGACCGAAGAAAATCTCATCCAGGAAACGTTCATCAAAATGAATGTTCATATAAGTTCTAAACAAAAAAAAATATCAGGTAAGATCAAGTGGACCGCAACCATGATATTCCATCACATGCTTTGACTGCAAGAGTGAGCTGAAGCTGCAAATATTACGGAGTTCTTAAGTAGAATTCTGTATCATTTTTCAGATGAACAGTTAGCAAAGAAGAGCATACTTACTGTGCCTGTCATGAAGATTGCACCATTCTTTGTTCTTCTTCCCATCCTTCTCTTCTATGGATTTCATCTTGTTCTGGCCATCGCTGCCGGCGATGACCACCAGTTCGTCTTCTCCGGCTTCTCCGGCGCCAACCTCACCCTCGACGGCACGGCCACGGTCACGGCCGACGGCCTCCTCGAGCTGACCAACGGCTCGACGCAGCTCAAGGGCCACGCCTTCTTCCCAGCTCCCCTGAGCTTCCGCAGGTCCGGCAATGGCAGCACGGTGCGATCCTTCTCGGCATCCTTCGTGTTCGCCATCCTCACGACCTACCCCAACCTGAGCTGCCACGGCGTCGCCTTCGTCGTCGCGCCGAGCAGCGACCTCTCCACGGCGCTGGCGCAGCAGTACATGGGGCTCACCGACATCGACCGCAACGGCGACGCGAGCAACCACTTCTTCGCCGCGGAGCTCGACACCATGCAGAACGTCGAGTTCCAGGACATCAACAACAACCACGTCGGCGTCGACATCAACGGCCTCCGCTCGGTGGAAGCACGCAGCGCCGGCTACTACGACGATGGCAACGGGAGCTTCCACGGCATGAACCTCATCGGCGGCGACGCGATGCAGGCATGGGTGGATTACGACGGAGACGTCGCTCGAATCAACATCACCATTGCTCCAATCGACGTGCCAAAACCAGCACGGCCACTCATCTCTGCCGCATACAACCTATCAGATGTTCTCATGGAGCCATCGTTCATCGGCTTCTCCTCGTCGACTGGCCCAATCAACTCCCGCCATTACGTTCTTGGGTGGAGCTTTGGCATGAACAAGCCTGCTCCCGCCATTGAAATCGCCAAGTTGCCGAAGCTACCTCGCCTCGCCCCGAAGCCTCGATCCAAGGTCTTGGAGATCCTGCTTCCATTAGCTACTGCAGCATTCCTTTTTTCATTGGGCATTGCTGTGGTTTTTGTGGTGAGGAGGAGGCGGAGATACGCCGAATTGCGCGAAGATTGGGAGGATGAGTTTGGACCGCATCGGTTCGCGTACAAGGATCTGCTCCATGCCACTGATGGATTCAATGACAAGCATGTTCTTGGGGCAGGAGGGTTTGGCAGGGTGTATAGAGGAACCCTTCCAAAGTCAAAATTGGAGGTTGCTGTGAAGAAGGTCTCCCATGAATCGAGGCAGGGGATGAAGGAGTTCGTCGCCGAGGTAGCTAGCATCGGCCGGATCCGACACCGGAACCTCGTGCAGTTACTTGGTTATTGCAGGCGAAAAGGTGAGCTCCTTCTGGTGTACGACTACATGTCAAATGGTAGCCTCGACCGATACCTGCATTACGAAGGGAACAGGCCAGTCTTGGATTGGGCTCACAGGTTTCAAGTTATCAAAGACGTCGCGTCGGGTTTACTCTACCTCCACGAGAAGTGGGATAAAGTTGTCGTTCACCGGGACATCAAGGCAAGCAATGTGCTACTCGACGGAGAAATGAACGCACGGCTCGGCGACTTTGGCCTCGCGAGGCTATACGACCACGGCGATGATTCGCACACGACGCATATGGTTGGCACCATGGGTTACCTCGCTCCAGAGCTAATCCACACGGGAAAGGCGTCGACTCTGACGGATGTTTTCGCGTTCGGCATATTCATTCTCGAGGTGATATGTGGACAGAGGCCAATCAAGCAAGATGAACATGGAGCCCAAGTTCTGCTAGTCGATTGGGTGCTCGATCAATGGCAGAATGGGTCATTGCTCGACGCAGTGGATCCAAGGTTGCAAGGTGAGTACAATGTCGAGGAGGCATGCCTGGTGCTCAAGCTTGGGCTGCTGTGCTCACACCCTTCTCCCAGTGCCAGGCCATGCATGCAGAAGGCCGTGGACTACCTTGAAGGAGACACGCCAGCTCCAGAAATGGCGTCGACACAAGAGAGCCTGAAGGAGCTAGCCTTGATGAGAAACAAAGGTTTTGACCCATACATCATGTCGTATCATCCGTCATCGACAGTGAGCTTCGGCACTGTATCTGACATATCAGGAGGAAGATGATACTGCTTAATGCATGATGATGATGCTTAATGGCATCCTGTAAACTTGCTTTACAGCCTTGCAGGACTTGAGTTCAGTAATTCTGAAGGAGAAAGCATCAGTGAACAAGAACAACAGAGGCAGTGTTGATGCTTCTGCATATTTGGTTTTCTAGTCTGACTCTGTGAATTCATAAATCACTGTCTGAACCCCTCGTTCTCCACTGTTTTTATCGGGAAAGTAATCTAAACCCGAGGGGATATCCCATCGTCTATTGCATGCTATCCAAATAGTTATCAAAAAATTTGAAACAAAATTATGAAGATAGATTAATACAAGATGTATCACTACATACACAAACATGCAAGTTCAAATATGACTTTTACAATTCATAACAAAAATAACAAATTAAACTCTAAATAGTACGTATACTCACGGTAATATTTGTTATTTTTGTTATGGATTGTGGAAGCCATATTTAAACTTGCATGTTTGTGTAGTGATATATCTTATATTAATCTATTTTCACAATTTTTTCCAAAATTTTTTATGGCTATTTGGATAGCATGCAATAAACGAGAGGATATCCTCTCGAGGGTTTCAAATCCACTCCCGTTCTTATCTTGTGTAATAATTTGTAAACAACTGTCAACCATGGCTGTAACCTACTGTGCTTTTCTTGTAAAAGCATGGGGCAAAATCTTCAGAAAATGCAGTACAGTTTCCTGCAATACACTGCTCACTCCAGATGCACTCTTATCTCCAATCTTGCATCTGGTTGATGCATTTATTTTCATTTTTACCGATGGTGCAGCATGAGGATACAGTGCAGGAACACCAGCTCGTTGGTCGAATTCAGGTTTTCAGAGGTGGAATAGCAGCTCGTTGATAGCCAACATAGGGTTATCTGCTTGTGAGTAACTGACAGACGGATTTCAGTGGTTTGCATCTAAGGGACCAAATAAAATTCACATGGCTTAAAAAATAGCAAAAAAAAAAACAGCAGCGTTTCCTTGTTCCGAAACAACGTTCTAAGAACATTGTTCCGGTCACACTTGGAACACGTTCCATCTGCGTTAGAAACATATAGAATAGGTATACCCCTTTCGTATCATGATTTCACAAAATAATGTTCCATGTCCCACGTGCCCGTTCCGCGTTCCAACGTTCCAGGAACATGGCTTCTAAGTGCTCGACCACTGGCGCCATGGGTCGCTAATGGACACGGTGGACGCGAGGCTTGCCGGCGACTACGACACCGGCGAGGCTGAGCTGGTGCTGAAGCTGGGCCTCCTGTGCTCGCACCCGTTCGCCGGCGCGGCGCCGCCGCCGGCGGACCTGAGCTTCGACGTGCTGGCCATGATGCAGTACAAGGGATTCGACACGTGCGGCGGGTCGTAGCATCCTGATGTCGTGACGAGCTTTGGCGCCATCCCGAGCCTCTCAGGAGGAAGATAGCCAGGCCCAGCTGAAGCATACTCTCGTTCCTGTCCATGTCTCCGGTGTGCACCACCACCTCCAGCTTCGCGGCGGCGATGTACGCCTCGCCGGCGTGGGACGCGCTTCGGAACCGGAGCTCCGGGGCGGCGAGCGTGACGCGAGCTCCTCCAGGCGAGGGCACTGCGACGACGACACGAGACGGCCCAAATCGCCTCCTCCAGAGTTTGGGCTTTTGGGTCCATGTAACCCACTTCCGGATCATGGTTGCTGGCCCATTTGTTTTGGACAACCAGGCTTAAGAGTTTTGGGCCTGTTTGGTTTAAGAAAAAGAAAAGTCATTTTACCCTTCAACTATACGTATAACCGAGTTTGATTTAGCTCTCTTAACTTGGTATATCTTAAGAGAGGTAAAATGGGTTTTTTTTTCCTTTTGTTTTTGTTGCTAACATTGTAGATCTTGTAAATTTTGTGCGAGCCAAGGTTTAACACGCTATCGAATTCCGGAAAGGTAAAGAATAGGTCTCTTATGATATTCTCTGGTGCTGTTTTTTTATAGTAGAGTTGTTACTGTTTTCAGCTTGTTTGATCGATCTGTAGGTTTGTTGAAATTTTGCAACACCAAATTTGATACGAAGCTGATCAGTGTTGCGTAACAAAACAAACAAATCTGTACGTAAGACATGATCAGCAGTAGATCAGTAATCTCAACTAACTAAGAATTTTGTCATAAACTGGTACGACTTTAAGACAATCCTTTCGTCTAACAAAAAAAGAATACAAGTCATCATACGTACGGTGCCGATTTCTGATGATGGAGATTAGCTTTCGCAATTTGTTGGTCCAAAGTGAGAAATCACGTGGCTATGACTTTGCTCGCCAACTTTCGGCCAGCTAGTCAAAAAGTTTGAACACTTTGACAGAATTAATAGTCATTGCTCGTTTTCTTTTCTCATTACATGGATGACACACATGCACACACTATTCTCTCCGTTTCCGTTTAATAATGCAAGACTTTAATTCTACTAATGGCTAGATTTATATGGATGATATATATATATATATATATATATATATATATATATTACAAGCAATTAGTTTTATAATCCTTGAGTAGGTGCTAAGAGATACCAAAATTTTAGTGTAAAATTTGGTACCTCCTAGTACCTAGGTACCAAAAAGTACACTTCCTACTGCTACCTTCTCAAGAACTGTAAAATTGCTCAAATTATATACATTCATCCATTGATGAATTTAGACAAGGTTAGAAAGTTATATCTTTTAAAAAACACTTCCTAACCTAAGTTCAAAGGGACATAGAATAGCGCACGTATTTTGGTATCCACATACGTACATAAGGCTAGAGTGATATGTATACGCTTGAAACTTCTAAATTTCCAATTTAGTGGTCTTACTACGTACCTTCAAAAAATACACCCCATATTTTCTCTTCTATTTATGTTTATAAGCCAAAAATTTGAATTTTTAATCTTAAATTTAAAATTGGTTTTTGCATCGTAGTTTACTTTACTGTCTTGGCTTTTAGCTCGCTAAGAATACTACATAAAAGTATTATTTATAAAATATTTTCAGTTTACAAATATGTCATTTAACTTTTTTTCTTATGAAGTCAAATAATCACCCCGTAGAAACCAACTCATACTAATTTGAATGGGTATCCTGTTAATTAGTTGAGCTTCTCATAATAATGTGACAAGTAGTCGAGTTGTTCAGTTCTTTGGGAGGGCAGCTAGTACTTAGCAATTTCCTCACAGACGTGGACAGTTTACCTATTGATTAATTAAGTTAGGAGGAACTCTCCGGTATATTATACTGGCAGTATTATACTAGTAGTAGAAAAAGAGTATTTTTTTACTTTGTAAATTACTTAATTAGTAGTATTTTGTGCTTTTATTTTTTTGCAATAAAGATTACAGTAAAAATGACGATATTACCCTTTTAAATTTCTACTACACCTAATATTGTTAGCAGTATAATTTAATCATAGTTGTCCGATAAAAATCGATCAACGCTATGAATTAAGTTCTACTACGAGTAAAATACACCGGAGTCATGCTATAACCTTGAGCTAGTTTTGAGGTAGCTGCTCCTATATCCACTTTGATGATTAGCATGAGCTCACTTGTTCCTTCCTTCTAATTAAGTAAACTCCTAGCTAATACTACCTCACTACCACCATGTCCTTATTTCTGACAATCCTCTTATTCATTGGCATTAACCTAGCATCCATCACCGCCGGTGACGATCATCACCGGTTCGTCTACAATGGCTTCGCCGGTGCAAACCTCTCCCTCGGCGGCACGGCCAAGGTGACTCCAGATGGCCTGGTTGAGCTCACCAACGATGGCGTCCGGGTGAAAGGCCATGCGCTGTACCCGTCTCCTCTGCGCTTCCGCGAGTCTCCCAATGGCATGGTGCGATCGTTCTCTGCCTCCTTCGTCTTCGGCATCGTCCCCACCTTCTCCGACCTGAGCAGCGGCCATGGCATCGTCTTCTTCGTTGCGCCGAGCAAGAATTTCTCGGATGCGATCGCAGCACAGTACTTTGGTCTCTTCGGTAACCAGACCGGTGGCAATGGCGGCGGCGGTCAGGTCTTCGCGGTGGAGCTCGACACCATCCAGAACAGAGAGCTTGGGGACATGAACGGCAATCATGTCGGGATCGACATCGGTAGACCCAACTCTCTCCTATCCCATCCTGCCGGTTTCTACGACGACGACGGCATGTTCCAGAGCTTGACGCTCACCTCCATGGAGGCTATGCAAGTGTGGGTGGATTATGGCAGAGACACTACTCAGATCAACGTCACCATGGCTCCTGCTGGCATGCCCAGACCTGCAGTGAGGCCATTGCTGTCTGCTACCTACAACCTTTCAGGGTTGCTCATGGAGCCTGCATATGTCGGCTTCTCTTCCTCCACGGGCGCAGCAAGCGCGCGGCACTACCTTCTTGGCTGGAGCTTCAGCATCAATGGACCACCTGCTCCGGCCATCGACATTGCCAAGTTGCCCAAGCTACCTCGTCGTGTTCTCCCGAAGGCCGGTCCATCTTCCAAGATGTTGCCAATCATCTTGCCAGTAGCCATTGCTGCATTCCTCTTGGTTGTGGGCACTGCTATTTCTCTCCTTGTGCGAAGGCGTATGAGGTATGCCGAGTTGCGAGAAGATTGGGAGGTCGAGTTTGGGCCACACCGCTTCACATACAGGGATCTGTTCCATGCCACTGAAGGGTTTGATGACAAGAATTTGTTAGGTATAGGAGGTGCCGGAAGGGTATACAAGGGGATTCTTGTAGGGTCCAAACAAGAGATCGCGGTGAAGAAGATACCACACAATTCGAAGCAAAGCATGAAACAGTTTATAGCGGAGATTGTTAGCATAGGCCGCCTTCAGCACCGCAATCTTGTTCGCCTCCTTGGGTATTGCCGACGTAAAGGTGAATTGCTTTTGGTGTACGAGTATATGCCAAATGGTAGCCTTGAAAACCACTTATATGGTCAAGATGATACGTGCAATTTGGATTGGAAGCAAAGATTTCAAATCATCAAAGGAGTTGCATCCGGTTTGCTTTATCTCCATGAAGAATGGGAGAAAGTAGTGATTCACCGAGATGTGAAGCCAAGTAACATACTTCTCGACAATGGCATGAATGGAAAGATAGGTGACTTTGGCCTTTCAAGGCTACATGATCATGGAGCCGATCCAGAGACCACACATGTTGTTGGCACCATAGGTTACTTAGCTCCAGAGATAGCTTTAACGGGCAAGGTGACCCCACTAGCTGACGTGTTTTCCTTTGGCATATTAGCCCTAGAGGTTACATGTGGGCAGAAACCAATGAAGCAAAATGCACAAGGCATCCAACAAACATTGGTTGATTGGGTGCTTGTGCATTGGCACAAAGGATCACTTGTTGATGCAGTAGATGCCAACCTCCAAGATGACTATGATATTGATGAAGCAAGTTTAGTGCTAAAACTAGGATTGATATGTTCACATCCATCTGAAAGCTTGAGGCCAAATATGCGTCAGGTGATGCAGTATCTAAATGGTGACATGCCACTGCCGGAAACTATTTTAACACACCCAGGCTTTGGCATGTTTCACTTGATGCAGGAGAGAGTCTCCAACTTGTATGTCATGTCATATCCATCACAAGTGTGACAACTACTAATTTGGCTCAATGTAACGTTCTCTCATAGACTAAAGATGGAATTCATGATCTTTGAATTGTTGAGCTTTCCTATTTTATCTTAGGGTTTGTCTAGATAGAATTGGGATTTTTTTTCTCTCCATTGTAAATTCACTTTTCTTATCCTTGGATCAAGATCCAGCGGTTCTTAGCTTTCCCCACCCCACTCATTACCCTTGGATCAGGATCCAATGGTTATCAGCGTTCCCCACCCCACTCCTAATCTCATAGCACTAGAGAAGGCTAGCTGCCCCGACCCATAAGCTATCTCTGCCATACCAACTCACAATACAGCTCTTGTCGGTGTTATAGATATGTCATACCTCATTCTCCTGCAGAAACATATTCCAAGGAATACCGATCCTATCAAATATGGATAGGTATCTTAACACTTTGGAAAGCATATAAAAAAGGAAGGGAATCGTTCTCGGATCAGGAAAGGGTTATCTCTCAGTAAAAATACAAGGGCCTCCTAGAAAGGGAGGGAATCAAGTCTTGAGATAAACACTAGCCACGTCAGGGCAGGATCCAAGGAGTGGCATTGCCACTAGCTGCTAACTTCGATCTTGTTGACCTCGTCACCGTCGCCTTGTAGTTGGATAGTCTAGAAGAATACGTTTCTTCCATCTTATACTTGTGGTTCTCATTGAATATATATATAGTCAATACTGACTTCAACCAACAAGAGTAGGTTGTTCCGCCATTAGGGGGGCCAAACCTATATAAAAATCTATGTGTCCCTATTGCTAAGTCTCGTGTATACCTTGGCATCGACTAGACTGTACTTCCTCAAAATCCTAATGATATAAAATATGTCTAATATTTTGGAATGAAGTGAATATATTATCATCACCTCTTGAAGTCATGCAACTTCGTCAAAAGGTTCATTTACCTTCGATCTCGTTGACCTCGTCACCGTCGCCTTGTAGTTGGATAGTCTAGAAGAATATTTTTCTTCCATCTTATACTTGTGGTTCTCGTTGAATATATATATAGTCAATACTGACTTCAACCAACAGGAGTAGGTTGTTCCGCCATTAGGGGGGCCAAACCTATATAAAAATCTGTGTCCCTATTGCTAAGTCTCGCGTATACCTTGACATCGACTAGACTGTACTTCCTCAAAATCCTAATGATATAAAATATGTCTAATATTTTGGAATAAAGTGAATATATTATCATCACCTCTTGAAGTCATGCAACTTCGTCAAAAGGTTCATTTACCTAAACACAACACGTACAACTTTTTAAGGGAAGATGGGTCATGTGATCGATAATATATTAGTATAACTAATCTCTTAATATAGCATATGCAACATAGTACATAGTTTCCTTAGTTTTTACGCGTATATTTTTCTAGCCGATAAATGGTATGGTTTTTAAAAGCTTTTTATATAAAAGTTGATCAGATTTTTCAACTTTATAATAGTTAATTTTATCGTTTATAATATTAAATAGCTATTAAAAGTCAGAAAATCATTCATCATCTGTCTTTCGGCCAGAAAGAACGCAATCAACTTTTGGTAAGTGGCTATGGGCATTTAGATCAAAAGATATATATATATATATATATATATATATATATATATATATATATATATATATATATATATAATATATATATACTAACAAACAAGATTATATTTTGACCACTAGATAATATATATATATAATATATATATATATACACTAACAAACAAGATTATATTTTGACCACTGGATAATATATATTGAGTCTGTGTTTATAGAGAAAAACTAACAACGATTGCATTCAGCGATCAATCAAGTTGCTTTCCGACGACTCCATGCATCAATCAAGTTCCTTTTCGACGACTTCACCTCTCCGGCTCTCCCCTTTCGGTTGGAAAAAAATTTGGGAGAGAGGTCACATCGATGTGAAAGTATTAAACGTAGCCTAATTATAAAACAAATTTAGATTCCGCCTAGAAACCATAAGACAATCTTTTGAGTCTAATTAATCTGTCATTAGCACATGTTGGTTACTGTAGCACTTATGACTAATCATATACTAATTAGGCTCAAAAAATTTGTCTCACGATTTCCCCCCATAATCATATAATTAGTTTTAATGTTCATGTATATTTAATACTTTATTTAGGTGTCTAAAGATTCGATATGATATTTTTGGAAAAAGTTTTTTGAAACTAAACTGGACCTAAAAGTCTACATGGGGCGGCCAGGGCATATATACTGCTATGGCCGCGTTCGGCTAGAGGGGGAAGAGGGTAAGTTATCCGGCACGAAAAATGTAATAATAGATTAGTACATGATTAATTAATTATTAATTATTAAAAAAATATAAAATATATTAATATGTTTTTAAAACAACTTTTCTATAGAAAATTTTCAAAAAATAACTATTTACCAATTCGGAAAGCGTGCGCGTAGAAAAAATTAGAGGTTAGGTATCTAACTGAGGTGGCCAAACACGGCCTATGAGCTCTGTCATATGCCTTGGACCTTTATGCGTATCAGTATTGTGTAGTAGTATATGACAAATGTCTGGACAGTACATACTCTATAGTCATTTATAAGTAGATGTCGTTTCACTTTCACATATCAGCAGTAAAATATATTAAGGATTTGATATGTTAAAACGATACAATTAATGTTGAGAATATCCACTGCCCAAAAGGTGAGGCTGGAAGTGTGCGAGAGTTGGAAGATCAAAGACGGACTAATTAAAGCAACAGCTAAGGGACCAAATATCTGTTTTTTTTCTTCAAAATAAATAAAAACAAGTTACTTTAGAAAAAAATACAAACGAATACATATAGATACATGCCTAATGACTAATTAGTTTGAAAGTGTGAAGAAAAAACATATGGCGTCAACATGTTTCAGGCACAGGAATTCTCCTACGAAGTTTCTCGTGGCAATTTTATTAAGCTCGGTTAGGTGAATTGGATTTGACCAAGGTAGTAGATGCGACCAGACTACTTTGACCTTTTTGGGAGAGGAAGAAGCTTGAGTAATACAAAAGTCTGCAATGCATGCATGATGGAGAATATTATAACCTAATTAATTACCATTTGTGTCATTTTCTCTCCACAAGCTATCACTAAACTAGACACTTTCACCCTCATGTTCTTGGAAGACAAAGTGCAGAATTTAGCCAGACAAGAGAGAGCTATACATCTAACTGAATCTCTGTTGATTTGCAGCATTCTTTGTCCCCATGAACTACACCTCTCTTCTCTTCCTTTGCCTTGCATCCTCTTTCGCTGCCGCCGCCGGCGACGACCAGTTCGTCTTCTCCGGCTTCACCGGCAGCAGCCTCGCCCTCGACGGCGCCGCAGCCGTCACGGAAGACGGGCTCCTCGAGCTCACCAATGGCGCCGACAACGTCAAGGGCCATGCTTTCTACCCAGCTCCGCTGCGCCTCCGCGACTCGCCGAACGGCACGGTGCGGTCCTTCTCGGTTTCGTTCGTGTTCAGCATCCTCTCCAAATACGCCGACCGGAGCACCGACGGCATGGCCATGTTCATAGCCCCAGACAAGAACCTCTCCGACGCACTCCCCGCGCAGTACCTGGGCCTCCTCAACGACCGCAACAATGGCGACAGCAGCAACGACCTGTTCGCCGTCGAGCTCGACACCATCCAGAACAAGGAGGTTGCAGACATGGATGACAACCATGTCGGGATCAACGTCAACAGCCTGAGCTCCCTGGATGCACACTATGCTGGGTTCTATGAAGACGAGAGTGGCATCATCATCTTCAGGAATCTGACTCTTGTGGCCCAGGAGGCAATGCAGGTTTGGCTTGATTACGATGGTGTTGCCAAGAGGATTAATGTCGCATTGGCTCCTGCCAAATTGGCCAAACCCCAAAGGCCTCTACTGTCAGTCAGCTATGACCTCTCAATGGTGATTGCAGATCCAGCTTACATCGGTTTCTCTGCTGCAACTGGAGGTGTGGCCAACACAAAACACTGTGTTCTTGGCTGGAGCTTCAGGATGAATGGCCCTGCTCAACCTATTGATGTCTCCAGGCTGCCCAAGCTGCCAAATCTTGGCAGCAAGTCTCGTTCTTATAAGATCTTGGCAATCATCTTGCCATTGGCAACTGTTGTTGTGTCGATTTCTGCTGCTGGTGTTCTCCTTGTTCTCTGTGTACGGAGGCGGCTCATGTACAGAGAGATTCAGGAAGATTGGGAGGTTGAGTTCGGTCCGCATCGTTTCTCGTACAAGGATCTGTATGATGCAACTCAAGGATTCAAGGATAAGTGCCTACTTGGCGTCGGAGGATTCGGGAAGGTGTACAAAGGAGTTCTCCCGGTTTCTAAACAAGAGGTTGCGGTGAAGTGTGTTTCCCATGAGTCGAGCCAAGGTATGAAGGAGTTTGTCGCCGAGATTGTCAGCATCGGCCAACTTCGGCACCGTAACCTTGTGCAGCTGCTCGGCTATTGCAGGAGAAAAGGTGAGCTCCTTCTGGTCTATGACTACATGCCAAATGGTAGCCTTGACAACTACCTGTATTGTCATGATGTGAGTGAACCAACATTGGATTGGGCACAGAGATTTCACATCATCAAAGGTGTCACGTCGGGCCTGCTCTACCTACACGAGAAATGGGGCAAGATTGTGATCCACCGAGACATTAAGGCGAGCAATGTGCTTCTCGACAGAGATATGAATGCACGGCTAGGCGACTTCGGCCTCTCGAGATTGTATGATCATGGAGCTGACCCACAAACTACCCACTTGGTAGGCACAATGGGGTACCTAGCCCCAGAGCTAGTATTCACTGGCAAGGCATCTCCAGTCACAGACGTTTTCGCCTTTGGAGTATTCCTTCTTGAACTCACTTGTGGACGGAGGCCAATCAGCAATAGTTTACAAGATAATCAACAGCAGCCAATGCTGGTTGATTGGCTCCTTGAGCACTGCCAGAAAGGATTACTGCATGAGACAGTAGACAGAAGATTGCAGGGCAACCACAGCGTTGATGAGGCATGTCTAGTGCTGAAGCTGGGTCTGTTGTGCTCTCACCCAATCGCCATGGAAAGGCCTACCATGAGTCAAGTCCAGAGGTACCTCGACGGCGACGTGCCGCTGCCGGAGCTGGCACCGGCGGAGCTCAAGTTCAACATGGTGGCGCTCATGCAGGGTCAAGGATTCGACTCCTATGTAATGCCATGCCTGTCGTTGTCGTCGGTGGTGAGCGCTGAAACCTCACCCAAGCTAGACGATGACCATGACACTGTTAGTGTTTGATGTTATTGCAAATTCAATTCATCCGTAATCGGTTGAGGCGGGTTGAATTGTATTACTGCAAAAGTAAATATGGATATTATGTTCAAATTGAAATCACATCTAATTTTTCTAGTCCTATGAATACGTTCCCCTTTACAAGTCAAAAATATAGTTGAGTGACTCAGGTTATACTGTTGATGGACCATCCTGAAAACATTCCGATGTTATTGGATTGTGTATAGGCCAAAATAGAATCCGGCCCAAAGAAACCAACCGTCCTGGCCCATTTGAGCATATTTGACCAGCCCAACTGATCCCACATTATTCTGAATTGGCCCATTTCAATCAACCAATTCTTAATGGCCCACAAGGGCCCAGACATGGCAATAGCCTGACGGCCCGGCCCATAACGACATTGGGATTCAGTGACAAGATGCAGTGATTCAGTGATGTATACTGTAGTATTGGGTAATTCTTTCAGATTATTATTATTATTACAGTTTACCAGAAAAGCTGATTTATTCATTAACCAGGATAGAGTGCCAGATGCAGTGCATGCATATATTATGGATCATCCACTGGAAGTGCTAAGTTGATCTGGTTTAGAGCACAATGAGATCTCCACAAATGATCCCCCACACTGTTTCCATGTCACTGTCAGTACTGTTCATGAACAGTTCAGAAACTGTTGATACGATCAAGTTGTGTCTTGATTGACATGACATAATATAACGAGACCTAATATTCGTGTTCAGATTGTGGGAGCAATGGAAAAGGAGACTACAAAAAAAGAAATTAAAAAGTAGTTTCAGTCGGCATTGCCCTAACTCTCTGTAGCCACAGCTGATGGCAGTTGAAACTTTGACAGCTCCGGTGTCCCTGATTGATTGCACACACATATATACAGATGATATTTTGTGTGTATATTTTTGTTGCTTCGATGCGACTGATCCCCTTAACTCTCCTCGCCATTTTTGAGCATTACTGTCTCGATGGATATGCAGTACTTATGATGTTTGCAGGTTGCAGGTCGCCGGCAGGCAGATGGATGCAACTTGCTCAGCGTCAGTGTCTACTGATGTGTGTGTGTGTAGGCTAAGGAAACCAGTGGCTACTAATTAATCATCGAAACGAATGGTTAATTTTGCGTGATAACACTATGCCTCCAACTTGACAGCAGCTTGTTGAAATCTTGATCTGATGTAGCTGTTGCCATGGCGACGCGTCTGGTCGTCTTCAACAATGGCTACCTGCAACAATACGTTCCATTCAGTCATCAGTTGTTGAACAGATTAGCCTTTCCAACAGTGAAAGGGAATCAGAAGAATCTTTTTACTTACATCATGTAAATGTAGTAATTTTTTGGCTGGCACTGCATTGGCATCAAACCTCTCTTGATCCAGGAAGTTGCAACATGCCTGTCTGTGTTTTTTGTTCTAACCAGTCTCCTCTGAAATGCACAAATGCTGCTTCTGCTCTTGCTCCTGGGTTACTGTCACAGGGTACTATCACTACTGTTTTCAGGTGAAACAGTGGTAACCAAATGTAGTAGTAGTAGTAGTACTATAGGAGTAGCAGTACTACAGATCATAAAGAGCTGCAGCTTGAACAAGCTGCAACCAACATGCTAGTTATTTCTGCACTGAAAGCGATGACTGACGAGTTCGTTAGGTCATCACTGATGCCACAGCGGAATATGATTCGCAGATCGAGCACTTGCAATAATGCAGCTGATGGATGATCACTGTATGTAGTAGCATCTCAGATGGCACGATTGCAAGGTCAAGCAGAGCTGTTCCAGATGCAAACATTCCTGGTCACCCTAATGCAGCTATGATGATAAAAACTGCTCCTGGGGAATCTTTGTACATGGTCACCATGATCCTACTACTGTTGACTGACATATACTGTCTGCAACTGCAACCTTACTGAACACTGAAGAGCTACTGCATGCTTACCACAAAATGACGAGAAAATTCTGGCATTTTAGGATAAAGATAACTGAAGGTTTATCAGCCATTCTACAACTTGTGCGCGTTTTAATAAGCTTAGGAGGATATGGATTACAATATTTAATTTATATCTTTAGATCAACAAGTACTTAATAGTGATTTGGGAAATTAGTGCAGCACATGGCATGCATAGGGAGGGACGCTGTTGGAGAACAAGAATATTGCCTGAATGCATGGCTAAAATTTAGGAGGTGGTGCTACTGGAACAAAACTAACACATTACTGGAAGTTGAAATACGATGGATTTAGATTCCTATATATTAATGTCTGCATGTATTTCTATTATTTCATTTTTTCCCTATTCCTACGAATATGAATTTCCCCAAATCGAACAATTTGGGTAGACAGCTGAATTACGTGTCTCAAGAAAATCTATTAAGACTGAACTATATTGATTTTCCATATATAGGTGAGCCAAATTGGTTAGTTTGTCGGTCAAGAATAAACTCCACACACACAAGCTAGCTGATCATGCATGAACAATTAATCAGGTTGATTCAGAAATAGGTTCAATCATTTTATTTTGCAATCAAAGCAAAACAATTGTACAAACCCCTTCAAACTAATTTACTTACACGAGATAAATTGAAAGGCGTATGAAGAGAAATATGCGAACTTTTTATAATTACCATCTGAAAGTACATACAGAATCTCTAAATGCTTAATTCACCAAGCATTCCTGATCACCAAACCCAGAAACTAAAATTCGTACAGTTGTAGGAAGTTTTAACATATATAATTGATTTGAGATAGGCAACTTTGAACAGGATTCACCAATCTGAAACGCACAACCATACAAATAGACCATCACCAAATTAATTACGACGCGTACGAGCGAGGAGAAATTCCGATACACCTAACTTTTACAAGCCACCGAAAGATCGAAAGGAAAACAGCAACATTACAGGTGAAACTATAAGCCATCGATCAACACTACTAGAGCGATCAACACTAGACCCTTGTCAATCCAACGGAGAAAGGTAACCAAAAATTCCATAACAATGTCCAAGCATTGCAACGCATAATGCTGAATACACAGATAATTGCTCATATCATCAGACACAGCCTGTGATCCATCTGTCTTCGAGGCTCATGAACCGAGGCGATACATTCCATCCGCCATGAATGGGGCGTCCATGTACAATGCAGCAGCGCTCTGGGGATGAAAACCTTCCATCATGACGAACGGCATGTCCTCCGATGGCTTCCAGTGCCGTTTCCTCTGGTTGATGAACCAGTTATTGATCTGCTTCTGATCTAGACCTGTCGATTCCGCGAGTGCAATCTTCTCCGTCTCCTACTCACAACATATGTCCACGCAAAGTTACTAAGATTTCAAACGATGTGATGCAGCATTTGAACTGTATATATCGTGTGGCAAATTTGTATGTATGTGTGTATTAGCTAAAAGGGTTTAGAGTGTCATACTGAGGGGTAAGGCCACTTGTAATGAAGCTCCCACCAGTGAAGCAGCTTCTGTCTGGCCTCCTTGGGCAGCTTCCCTTTCTTCTTTTTCTTGGAGAATTCTTGCCTTAGGCTGCTCAGGTAGCCACTGTACTTCTTCAGAAGCTGAAACTTCAGCTCCTTATCCTCGGCGCGAGGGTCGATCTCAGGCGGCTCGTTTTCGCGCCCACTTGGGTCCATGTCATCCTCAGAAGAACCCACACATTCAGATTTACCATCTGCAGACAAAAAACTGGTTACTGTAAGATGGTAACATTTTGCTGATTCAATGAGCTTCAGTCTAGACCATGTTGGTCAGCAATGGAACCGATGCAGAAAGCCCATAGCTGTGGGTAAACAATTCTATCCGTTTAGGAATATGCATGAGTAGGGTGCAACAGTGTATTTGACTACCAGTAGCATATCCACAGTAAAGAATATGGATTTCCAGAAGGATCCTGTCCTGATAATTTCCTAAAGGAACATTATATATATTTGATATATAGTAACAACTTTGCAAGTGGAAAACATAAGGACATTAAATATATCCAAGGAAATACAAGACATACGACCGTAGGACAGAAAAATAAATGAAGCAAGCATGGATTTGAGTTTTTTGGTTTAAGCTGTCCCAATCTGCTGGTTGAAAAAAAGATGATCAGTGGATTTGAGTGCTTGTTTTCTGGTAGTAAAACAGGGTGTTGACCGAGTAAATAAATAGAAATCAGTGAACTAGCTGGCTAGCTAGAGTCTCCGGCTTCAAGAGAACAATGATAATGAATGAAACTTGATCCTATTATGTTCTTTTGCTTTTCTTATGAAAGCTGCACCTTTGCCCTTTGGTCTAAAAAAACTTGGTCCCATGGTCAAAGGAATGCTCATTATGGCAGAAGATAGAGAATCATGCAGTGCAAACAAATAAAGAATTGACAGAGCACTTCTCTGCTCTAAACAGAATAATCACATGCTGACCATGCGTCCTACAGAAAATATAACATAGAAAAAAGAAATGGACAGAATAAAAGCAAGCAAACAAAACTTATCACCATACCACCGGAAACAAAAATATCTCTTATAAGTCTTGTCTTGGGCCTATGTAATTGAATAATTCTGAGATCAACTTAAAAATAACAAAGACACATACAACCATAACTTTAGACGGACAATCGAAATAATGAGTCTATATATAAGAAACTGTTAACTGTGCATTGACAGTTGTTGAAATGACCTGGATGTGGTGCAAGAAAAGAAAAACTGACGTGTGTGGCCCCAATTTATTAAAGGGCATTTTACATCCTTCAATGACAACATGCAACTGAAAATTATTTTGTGCGCATAAAAAGCACGAATGTGCAGTGACAAACGTTCTAGCTTTATGGAATTAGTTGTTATTCCATGTATTTCTTGGTTAACCAACTTTGTATTTCTCGTCATGAATAGTGTCAATATACCATTTTCAGTACACTGTACACCATTCAAAATCTAGAATTCATTTATTAAACACATTCTCATGGTTGCGATTTTGTTATTGTATATATTAATCTGAAAAACCTCGATGCACAATGACTAAAATCTGATGTACATATATCAGCGCATAAGCCACAACAGAAAATTTCATAGGTTCAGAAGTACTAGAGTGAATAACATCGGGAAAAAAAAGAAACAGAGGAAGGAGTCAGTGTTTCTAAACCAGCCGGCGGTTTTCGCATAAGCTACTAGTCCCTTATATCATACTTGATATTAGTGAGGCGAAATCAGAAAAAAGATCCCATTAGCATTGACAAATACACCGACATTGCCTTTATGCTTTCATGCAGAGAATGAATTATTTGTGTTTTATTTTTCATTGGAAGGTACAAAAGATTTAATCTTTCAATCAAATGGCACTTGGTATTTTGCTTAAAACCTTCAAAATTGTGTAAATGGAGCCTATGATTTTTTATCAACCTTATTTGGCTATTCATTAGTCAATACAAAACCTGACATGAAAAGGAATTAACTAACCTGACATGAAAAGGAATTAAGCAAGTAATTTCGGATTGTGGTAAGTTTCCTCTTCTAGTGGTGTTATTTGTGGTACCAAGAATAAGCTTCAGAAAACACATTACCTTGTGGAATGGGTAATTTAAACATGATAATTCAACTGAACATAGATTTCTCAGTATAAGAGCCTAATGACAACCTTCCAAGTTTAAGTAACATAAATTTACACAAGTATCAAGAGTACAACTATACGGTATAAGAGTGGAAAGCAGTAGCACTAAAAATAATGCTGCACAAAAACTGGCATTTGTGAATGACCGAGACATGGACAATTTGTTCAATAATGCCCAGTGATAAGCACACAAAAGAATCAGATCAAAAATTAGTAAATCCATTTGCATATTCATATTTCTTTCAAAAGCAAAAATTCACTAGTATATACTCCCTCCGTATTGAAATATTGGTACTCTTGATTTATTCAGACAAACTTTTAAAACCTAAAAACATATGGATGGAGTTTATGTTTTAAGTACTTTTACAAAATTATGATTTTTATAGATATTATAGTCATACTGTAATAGAAAAATAATGGTGCCCAACAAAGACCAAAAAGGCAGAAATGTCATATGTTTAAATACTTTTGTTCAAGAAAGTGTTACTACATATATTTAAATATGGAGGTAGCAGAAGGTAACTACTCCATTACAATTATACAAACAATAGGATGATCAAGAACTTTGCTAAGCAGTATAGAAGTGTTATAAGTCCATGGTGAAGATAGGAATATATAGGTGGATGTGATTTAATAGGACAGTTGTCATACTATAAAAAACAATAGAAATATATATATTAGTTGGTTCAAATCTAAACATGGCACACAATAATTGGCATTAAATATCTGGAACACAGATAGAACTACATTATTCAACAATATAGTAAACTCATTGACAAGATCTTTTCTTGGGCAAATAATGTGCAAACTCTGCAAAAAGCCACCGGCCTTTTGAGTTTCACATTTGGGATACATGCCAAGAAGAAACTTGTAGATCTTTGCAAAAGATAAAAAAAAAAGGGATGGAGAAATATTTCCAGACTCCGGTGGGAGAATCTTCCCCAATATTGGATAAACATAAATTAAACACCATTACTACACAATTAATTTAGATAACTAGCTAGGTAGATCGTATAAATCATCTCCCAAACTACTACTAGAAAGTAGTAGATAACTGCTATAGTTGCCACAATTCTTCATGAATGAAATGCAACCGACTTGATCGATTAACATGCAGAGAATTAATCTACTCCAATATGCAGAGACAAGGAAAGCACAGTAGTCTATCAACAGTTGAGCAGATCCCTCGTTATTCTACTGATGAAATCTGCCTGCCTGTCCAGCAATCGATCGACAGTACCCCCGGAAGACACGCATGCATATCTGTGCTGCATCCCAATACCATTACAAGGATCCAGAGCTGTACATGTACTCCGTAGTAGAGCATGCAGCAAGTTCATTTGCAGTAGCAGGAGTATCATATCTGCTGCTACAGTTGCAGCCAGGATGGTCCGTGCAGTGCTGCAACATTGGTTTAGCCATGACAACAATTTCCGATGCATGGCTCTATTGCTATACTCCTAGATAGATGAGGAGTAGTGCAAAGCAAAGAGGGGTGCATGCGTGCTAGCCAATCAGCAGAAACCAGAGATGATTAGCGAGATTGATGATGGTGATTAAGCCAGTAAACAAATGGTCTCAGGATATTATAACTGCTTGTATATACTACAGTACATATCCTAGCTATAGGATGTAGGAGTAGACACAACCTGATGATTCTCCTGCCTGCCTGCCTGCCTTGGAACCCTAAGACAAGGCTTCTAGTCACTTGTCATCTAGCAGAGCAGTAGAAAAGAAAGAGAAGAGACAATTCATACCAAAAGAAAGGGAAAATAAATGGTTTCAGTCGAAAGGCTAGGCTAGCATGTGTTGTGTGTCATGTGGTGCAAGCAAGTAGTAGGCGCCATGGATGGATATTGGGTAGCAGCAGTAATAAACAATGGAGGTGAAGCTGCTGAAACGAGAGGAGGAGAAGCACGAGACATGGTTGCTCACAGTGCCCTCGATGCCAACACAATTAGCTAGATTATGCGGTTAATTAATTAATCCCATGACTAGACCTAGTGCTAATTGTTAATTTGTTAGTGCATGCTGCAAAAAGGCCCCTTCTCCTTCCCTAACCCCAATAAAAAAATTACTGATCCACAGGGCTTGGATGGCTCACAATGGCAATGATCCAAAGCAACCGCCTCCACTATCCGGAGCAAACTTCCCAATGCGGTAAGCCGCCGCCGCCGCCATGAGCAAGAGCATGGCATGTGGTTGGTTGGTCGAAGAAAACGGTAAGGTTAATTATATTTACCGGCGAGAAGGAGGCGAGCAGAGCCGCCGCCGCCGGCGATGGTGTCGAGCTGCGCCTCCACCCTCTTGAGGAACTCCATGGCCTCGTCGATCGGCCGCGTCAGCTCCTCCCGGTACTTGGACAGCATGTTGCAGTACGCCTCCTGCGAGATTTGTGGTTCGATTCGATTAATTGATTAGCCCCAAGCAAAGCAATGTAATCGTCAGCGGAAGAACAAAGATTCAACGTCGTCGTACGGACCAATCATCATCCGGCTAAGTAATTAAACTAGATGATACTAGGTGTGAATGATTGAGTACGTGACGGTGGACGGCTGCCGCCGGAGTCGGGAACGAACCATGAACTGGTCGAGCTCCGGGTCGCGTGCGTCGTGCCGGCCCGGCGGACGGGCGTCCAGCTTCGCCGCCGTGGCGGTCAGCCTCTCCAGCACCTCCGGCGGCGCTCCGACCTGCGGGCGCGCACCACAACAGTGAGGAGCCAAACCAAAAATCACTAATTTTGCAGCAGATGGACTGGTCGAGCTTCCAAGATCAAAGTTGCAATCTTTTGTTTTTTTACAAAAGAATCAGAGAGAGAAAAATTGCGATCTTGAAGCTGCCTGTAGCAAGGTGTAGTACTTTCTGGCAGTCGAGATAGGCGGCGAGGAGGGCGGAGTACTGGGGGTGCGCCATGATCTTGGCCTTGATGGCCTCGGCCTCCGCCGGCGAGATCTCCCCGCCGGCAGCGCCGCCGTGCTTGTGGTGGCCCCCGTGGTGGTGGTGGTGGTACTGAGACGGCCCCGCCGCCGCCGCCGCCTGGTGCAACGCGAGCGGCGTCCCGTAGTACGCCGGCCCACCGCCACCCATGGACGAAGCTGCCGCCGTCGACAGCGGCAGCTGCAGGAACGACGACGCCGCCGCCTTGCCGCTCCCGGCAGCTCCTCCTCCAAGGCTCCCAAAGCCGTGATCCATCCCACAAGAAGCAAGCAAGCAAGCAAGAAAGAAAGAAAGAAACCCTAGCAGAAGGCAAAGAAGAACAGTGCTAGCTCTCTCTCTCTCTCTCTCTCGCTTGCTGCAGGTAGGTCTCCAATGGCGAGAGGGAGCAAGGAGGAGGAAGAGGAGATATTAATGGGGGAGGGGAGGGGAGAGTGGAAGGAAGGAGGGAAGGGAAAGGTGAGGTGAGGTATACGGCGTATGTGCGCGTGTGGCCGATGGCTGGTGGCTATCCTTTTTCTGGCGTCAAATCACGGCGGAGACGAGGGAAGATTATATGCCGCTGCCGTTGCAACTCAAGGGGAATATCATATGCATCATACATTACATACTGTACCCTACTCCTACAGTTACATGTACCAGTACTCCCTCTCTCTCTCTGCTTAATATTATTCACACTAATCATCGTTTCATTCCATGTCCAAAATAACTACTAATCCCAGCTTAAGGAATTCATGTTCTCTATTATTATTATGTCATTTAGAAGGACAGGGTCCACGTGTCAGTGACAATAATAACATGTATAGTATAGTATGTATAAATATACTGCTAGTACTACTGTTGGTATATACGTTATGAGAAAAGTTTGGTTACTGTTAATCTGTGTGATTATTATTACTACCTGGCCATGGACCTTGCATGATGATTTTATTAATGGGAGGGAGGGGAGAGAGGAGGACAGCTTTGGTAGTATAGCACCATGGGTTTTTACTCCTTTGAGTTTGATCCACCGATGAAGCAGCATGGCTGTGCCTGTGCCACGGCCACCAGTTCCTGCGCTGCTTGCGTTCTGCTAGCTGTAGGATAGGAGCAGGCGTAGTTTGTGTTCACTGTCACTGCCTGCCTAGCTCACCACCCCCTGGGACGATGAAAAGATAGATTCGTGGGAATGTAAAACGTTCTAAGCCCCCGTTCAAAAATTTTCACCGAGAAACATCACGTTAAATCTTTAGATATCTAAATACAGTATTAAATATAGATAAATTAAAAAACTAATTACACAGTTATGTAAGAAATCGTGAGATGAATCTTTTGAGCCTAATTAGTATATGATTACCCATAAGTGCTATAGTAACCCATATAGGCAAATGACGGATTAATTAGGCTCAAAAAATTTGTCTTGCGGTTTTCAGGCGGAATATGAAATTTATTTTATAATTAGACTAAGTTTAATATGTGTTTAAAGTTTTGATGTGATGTTTTTTAAAAAAATTTCAAACTAAATCAACACCACACGCAATACTACGCGATACTACTACTCAATACTACGACAATACGGTACCAAAAGGGATTATTAATTGTTTGGACCTTTAAAAAGGAAAAAAACATATTTGTCACAAAATAATTTATAAATAAAATATTTATATACCTTCGACCAAAACCCTTAAAATAAATTTTAAGGTTAAAAAAATTTGACTTTAGTTTACAAGAGATTTGTAGTAAATTCTTGTAGGGTCCTTTCGAAATTTGTAGTAAATCCCAAAACAATCTTAGTCCGAGTTCAGCCATATGCATAAGTTAACTGAGTCCATTAAGTTTTCTGCACTTAAGTTTTTCGAGCGGTTAAACGCTGTATTAAGTTAAAAAAATTCTAAAGAAAAATTGTTTTAAAAAATCATACTACTATATTTTATATATTTTTAATAATTAATAACTAATTAATAATGTACTAATCGATTACTACGTTTTTCATGTCAGGGATAAGTTAACTTATACCCTCTCCGTCAAACGCGGCCTTAGTATCTTTCATCTATTCCGCATGTACCAATATGGTCGCGTTCAGCCGGGGGCTAAGTTATCTAAGTCTTCTCATTTTCCATACACGTGCTTTCTAAACTGATAAACGGTGTATTTTTTACAAAAATTTTCTATAGAAAAATTATTTTAATAAATCATATTAATCTATTTTATTTTTTTAATAGTTAATAATTAATTAATCATATACTAATCTATTACTGCTACGTTTTTTTCATCGGATAACTAACCCTCCCCACCCCCACTCCCGAACATGGCTTATAAAGTCAAAAATTATAGGAGATAATTTTTTCTATGCCAATATAAAATCAAAAAGTTTGAGAGACAATCTTCTCTCGATACCACTCGATACCATTAAGTTTATCCCGATTCAAGTATTTTTAGTTGACATAATCACTTTAGGGTTGATCGATTGTGGTATAATATGTCACCAGACTGAAAATAGTTTTTACATTTTAGGCAAAAATTGCTACAGGGCATCGAAAAAACGTGTAATTAGCCTGTGGACATCAGAAGATCACGATTTTGCTGTAAGGCACCACAAAAATGTGGTAATTAGCTGGTAGATACTCTGTCCATTATTTTATTAATTTCGGAGTCAAAAATTTTAAAAATGACGAGATTGCCCTTGGTGGCCGGTTCGCCGCCACCCTCGCCGCAGCTGGGTCGCCGCTGCCGCCATTTGCTCAATCGCCCTGTAGGCTAGGGTCCGGGTGTGGTGCGGCGCCGAGACCGACTGGGTCTGGTTCGAATGGACCCAGTCAGCATAACGGGTTGGCCACCGAGGGCAATCTCGTTATTTTTACTCTAAAATTAACAAAATAATGGGCGGAGTGTCTACCAGCTAATTACCATATTTTTGTGGTGCCTGCAGCAAATTCGTGATCTTACGGTGTCGACCGGTTAATTACGCGTTTTTTCGATGACTTTTAGCAAATTTTGCCTTTTTAAATATATCCAAAATACCCTTATAGACCAGAAAGATAAACGATTAATTTGTACTCTTCGAAGTCTAAAAAATATGGAATGTTTGTGTTTAGCCTCTTTATATGATGTGAAAGTTTCGTAAGTTTTAATATTTTACGCTTAAGTTTCAGTTGAAATCCTACCTTTTTCACTGTCATGAGTTTGAAAGGGGGCTGCATTTATGTAGAAATTTTTGCAGGATTCAATTTCTGTATAACTTTTTTCTATAACCAAGATTGGAGTTCTTCAAATCATATGAAATTTCTCAGGAGCGTTAACATAGAGTTTCTTGTCCGTTTCCTGCGTTTTTTTTTCATTCAAGTTACCATTTTTGTATTTCTCCTATGTGTTTGCAACCACATCTGTTGTATGCTTGCATTCATATCAATATCTTGTGCTTATCATGTTTGCTCGTTTTTTTTTAATCCCATGTTTCACTAGTGTACCCCTTAAGTTTTACGCAACAACTTCTAATACAAAGGTAGAAAAATAAATGGTCTTGCGTTTCGGACCAGGCCCTTCCATCGTGTGTAGAGTTACAACATTTTATAATCCACAACTTAAACTTTAAAACTTAATTTGAACTTGACTTTATAAAATTTTTCATCATGGTTTACATTATAAATAATTTACCTTTTTAAGTTTCTACGGAAAAACGAAACGATGGGACTATTTTTTTATTTTATAACTGTAAGTTATTTTTTATTTGTAAAAATGTAATTTTGTTTTTCCTTCTGGTAAACGAAGCTATGGGAGCCTAAATTTTTGACTCGCGCAGTACGGATGCCCTCTTGTTTTTCGCTTCGGCATAGCAGCCATAGCCAAATTTTAATTCCAGAGCTGATTTTAATTTTCTTCAGAGTATATATTTTGCATTGGTTTCTAAGTGTTAGCTAAGGAAATTAAAAATCTTGGCCATGAACTATGTTTTTCCACTAAAAGGGTGTGTCTGTTTTATGGTGTTGGGATCCCTTCCCACTTGCACGCAAGACTGAGCCATGTGTTTAACACATGATTAATTAAGAATAAGCTAAAAAACATAATATATATTTTTAAAAATAGCTTTCCTATATATAAATTTAAAACATATTAGACGGGTACCGTTTAACAGTTTACGATAGGTGCACGCTAAAAACGAGTCAGTAAACTTGATTACTCCCATCATCTGAAAAAAAAAATTTTAACATACCGTGTACAAGTAACAATAAAAAATATAAATAGTATGATACACTTTATCAAGTCATAATGTTATTGTCTCCCACTTTATCGAGATCCAATATATTTATTCTTACTTTTATAAACTGTAATGCAACAAATGTTTAGAAATAATCTTGTTTTTCATACAAACAAAAAGGGGTAAAGATTATCTTAATTTAGGAAGAAGGGAATACTGTTTAGATCATTGGCTGTTTTATCGGGTTTCATCCTCGTTAAATGTCATGTGTCATACAGGTAAAAGTAGGGGTGTATACGCCCTTAGGCAGTGTTATTTCTTATAAAAAAGATGAAAGATTTTTTTATAGCTTTCAATAATATAAATGATATAATTTAATACTATAAAATTAAAATTTTACTTAAAAATATGAGATAATAAAATTCGACTTTTGCAGAAAAGAAAACACTGTTCAACGGTTGTGCATAAAAACCGAAATATATTCGGGTATAAGCCAGTAAAGTAACGTAACTGTCTTTTCTTTCTTTAAGGTAGATTGCAAATTTTTTTTCAAAAATATCATATCAAGTTTTTCGACACACGTTTAAAGTATTAAACACAGTTTAATTACAAAACAAATTTTAGATTCTACGTAGAAACCACGAGATGAACTTTTTAAGTCTAACTAATCCGTCATTAGCATATGTCGGTTACCGTATTACTTATGGCTAATCACGTTCTAATTAGGCTCAAAAGATTTGTCTCACAATTTCTCCCATACTATGTAATTAGTTTTAATGTCATGTTACTTCATTTAAATATCCAAAAATTCGACGTGATGTTTTTTGAAATTTTTTTAAAAATAAATAGGGCCTAAGAGTAGTTGACGATGGGAAAGGTGTAAAAATAAATATCCGTCTCAAAATAATTTGATTTTTTTATCTTACATGTTCTCGTATAAAAATAAAAGCATTATAATATATTTTATTTTAACAAATCTTAATTAATTATTCTTGATTTTATTTATTTTTAATATATTTTATTCTCTACTTCTAGAAACCTGGCTACAATAAATATTAGTAAAATATAAAGTTACATTAGGGCCTTGTTTAGTTTCAAATGGATTGTCCAAAAACATCACATTAAATCTTTAGATATTTAAGTAAAACATTAAATATAGATGAAAAAAACTAATTGTACAGTTATAGGATAAATCATGAGACAAATTTTTTAGACTAATTAGGCCATGATTTGCCATAAGTGCTACAGTAGCAAATATGTACTAATGATGATATAATTAGGCTTAAAAGATTTATCTCGTAGTTTCTTGGTGAAATCTTTAATTTATTTTTTCATTTGTGTCCGAAAATCCATTAAAGGTTTGTCTAACGTGACCATTTGTTGCATAAATTTTTGTAATCTAAACGCACCCTACTTAATAAAGATATACGATGGTGACAAGAGGCTGAAAGGATACACTGATTGACCGGCCAGAGGTACGACAGATAGGATGTGAACCGTTGTTGGTCACTTGCCTGCTTCGGTCTAATTGCTAGTATTGCTATGCTAGCTAGTGAATGGACAGAGACGATAAAAATCAAGTTTAATTGCTGTACTTAACTGAGTGAGAATCAAGCTGCTTCGGTTGTGTTGTTGGTCTAATCAATGGATAAAAAATTTTCATTCTTTCAATGACGATTTAATAATATAAACAATAAAATAATTAATTACCAAGGTTTGAAATTTTATTTTAAAATATTAGACGATGAATGTATATATATATATATATATATAATATTGTTTAATAGTTTAAATAGATACGCATAAAAGCTCACCAAAAAGAAAAATCTGAGCAGAGAACACAGGCCTCCATCTTATTAGTACTCGCTCCGTCCCATATTATATAATATGGATTTTGATTTTTTGTTTATAATGTTTGACCAGCTGTCTTATTAAAAAAAATTAAAAAAATTATTTATTTTATTTAATATATTATTTATTATTAAAAAATAGTTTAAGTATTACTTATAAATTTTTATATTTTCACTAAATTTTTAAACAAAACAAATAATTAAAAATTATAACTAAATAGTCAAAATCTTATATAATCTGGTATACCAAGAAGTAATATTTTGCATTATAACTTGACCAATTGATTAGTCGGAAATCGTATAACTACATGAGATCATCAACCGCTGTTTTTACCATTAGTGCTTCCAGTACGTCCGAAATCATTTTAAAATACTGCCGTTTGTTTTCATAAGTAATAGAACTAAAAGTTAGTCTTAAAACTAAAACATATTTTTTCTTATCCTGTTTGTTTAGATAGACTAAAATAGATTAAAACCTTATCAAATAACCTACTCAAAAGTACACATCACACATATCACATCACACACATTGCTATAGGTTTAGAGTAGTAGAGTATACTATAAGTCTTTAGTCCATTTTAGCGCCTCCCTTAGAGCATCCTAACAGCTCATCTAAATTTGGTCATCTATATCTTTATTTGGTTGATCATTTAAATTAGTTTCATCATTCATATCTCTTTACACTCCACTAGATCATTCATATATGACATCATCTATATCTCTTTGGAGGATGAAGATAGATCATTTAAATATGAAGATTCTCTCTTCTAATATGGATGATATCTAAAAATAGATGATAGGATAAACGTTCTGTTAGAGCTCAATTTGTACTCTTCCTTCTTTTATTTTCAGGATAGAGGACAGATAGATGACCTGTTAGGAATACTCTTAGGGACTTATGAACCTAGATAGTTTTAGTTTCTTTTAAATCTCTCATGTTTAATATTTTAAAGACTAAAAGAGTTAAAGTGAATAGAGGTCCCAGCAAACAAACAACCCCTAATTAATTAAAAGGATGTCGTCCTTTGTGAAAGCTCGGGGGACAAAGAATGTTAGTCATGCAATCTCCTTTCTACTGCATTAAACAATTGAGTTCGATCCATTGTTAGCCTTTACACTCTGGACTAAAATATTGCTAAACAATTCAGTATATTTAGGGCTTATTCAGTTTGTAATTTTTTTTAAAAAAAAATCATATTACATATACGGGTATTAAACAAAATAAATCATAAATTATGTCAATAAAACGCGAGATAAATCTTCTAAATCTAATTAATCCATCAATAGATATATTAATTATTATAGCACTTATGACTAATTATGACTATTTACGTAAAGATTAGGCTTTTCCCTTGATATTTTTAGGAAATAACTTGTCATTTCGATCTCATCGTTATGATTCAATGGAGCTGTAAATTGACAAGATGTATGCTGCTGCTCTGTATAAAAACGATTGATAAGACAGTTTTGACTATATTATTTTTCATGTTGGACCGTACCTGCTTCACGGTAGTTCTGTCGGCAAACCACGTTGCATGCTTCACCCACTCGACAACATGCAAATTATTCTTTCCTACTCTCCTCTTTCTCTTGATAGATAAAGTATTTCATAGTATAATTTAAATTTATGTCATAAGAAGAGTATTTATAAAGTTGTATTATAAGATTTTTTAAAGCTATCTAGATTTATTTATATATTAAAGTATATTATTTTAAATATACACGTAAATATAGATAAGACTAAAAGGTTTTACAAATCGTTGGATCTACCTGTTAATATTATTTGAGATCAGCACCACCAAACATGGCTAATTAATTAGGGGCATGAAGGATTTGGTAGGTTCTCTACTTCCTTTTGCGGTTAAATCGACCCTATTTGGTAAATTATCAACGTCGTCCCAGTTAATAAGATTAGCCATTAGTTTGATTTATAATGATGCACCCTTTCAATGCTTTGTTGAACAGCCCCGAGTCTAACTTTAGAAACGTATTTTTTTTCTAAATTCTGTATTTTGGGTTTTCAGTTGCATGTTTTCTTAAGCTCCTAAACGACACGTTTTACGTAGAAGGTAGGTTTCTATATAAAACTATTGTTGGAATAATTTTCCGACCCAAACTTTTCAACTCTCTAGTATAGTATTTAATGATATAAAGGAACACATAATATAAGAGAACACATGTGTTCCTTTATATCATTAATTAAATAACTATATAAAATTAGTTATATATATAAATAGTCCGTCAATTTCAGCAATCGGCAGCTCCAACTTCGTCTGTGCCCGCGACTGGATTTTGCACATATTTTTTACAACTGAACGCGCGCCATAATTTTCCTTGCAGCATGCTATTTTGCAATCAGAATTAGTTAGTAACATATTAAGCAGTACTACGTGTGTTTCGTAATATAAGATATTTGATTTTTTGGTTATAATGTTTATCATTCGTCTTATTTAAAAAATTAGTATAAATATAAAAAATGACAAGTCGTGTTTAAAGTTTTTATAATAAAGTTAGTCGCAAGCAAATAAATGATATTTTTATAATTTTTGAATAAGATAAATGATCAAACATTAAAAAAGTCAAACATCTTACGTTATCAAACGGAGAAAACAGATGAAGCAGTAATTAGCTGAACGCAAATATAGGGCTATAAATGATACTTCTGTATGAAGGTCACATACACGGACCACGGTCGCCCATCCATAGGTGAAAACATATATAATGACCATAGTTTGGACTTGGGGAAATTTCGGAGAATTTTCGTAGGAATTAACTGGTTCTTGTAAATCATTTCTACAAAATTCTGCATTTCAGAGGAGCATAAAGTATAGAAACTTGTGGCAAGGCACCGTATAAATTTATGACTACAGTTATGCATGGTGTTAATTTGAAATGCCCATTAATATTAACTGGCCGTACAAGAACTCCTGTGCATATCCACAGATCAACCGAAATCTCCGGAGATTGTAAGTGTACGATTAAACTAACCAGCCGTACTAAGAACTCCTGTGCAAATCCACATGCAAGAGCTTGATTGATCCAGTGGGTAAGAACTACTGATATATAAATATATCAGCCAAGCTTCGTTCCGTTGCCAAACAACACATTTAACAAATAGAAAAAAAATAACAACATATTTAGCAAATAGAAAATAATTTATAAATAAAACTTTTATATAGGTGTTTTTGACGATCTAAAAGCATCTAAAAGCAATGACTGGAAAATAAACTATAATAAAATTCTCAAAATAAATTCTAATTTAAGGTTAAAAGTTTAATTAATTTTAGCTTATATATATAAGCATAAGACAAAAGATAAAAGATAGTGTGCTCGATTTATTCTCTTCAAAATTGAAACTTGTGGTTCATTACAACCCAGCAATGGACAAACGATTAATATAAGGTTATAACCTGTCATTGCCAACCACTAGGCGTTTTATTAATTAACCTGGCTCAATCTATGGTAAAATGACATATTTCCTCCCATAATGAAACAGGAGGAGGATCAATGGATTTTTAATTATAAATCCAGCCTGATAGCTGGTGACCTGGGACACCTTGGCCAATTGTCATTCGACAACTTAGTCTATTTATATTTTGTAAGTACAAAAAACTGGATTAATTCCGTACACATGTTGCTAGATTAATTAGTCTAGTGGTGGGCCTTGATTAGCCCTAGCTTAACGCAATCGTAAATAATTAATTGAGGAACAGAAAATGCAATGAATTAGGACAAACTCGATCGCTTATTCAAGGCTCTCTTTTTTTTTTTTTATCATGTGCATTGCACGTTTTCGTTATGGGTACACGTCCACTTCGAATTGATTACTTTTTTTTTCACGTTAGTTGGAAGGAAATAGGAATTTTAATTAATTAAAATGATAGCTCCAGTTCTCCCGTAAGAAAAAGCACAGTACAGTGTGTGCAAACGTTATTATGTATGGTAAGTGCAGTACTCACGAACATAGTACAAGATTAATATTGTAACATGATTAATTGCACGAGTTTACAATGAGGCTTTAAATTATTTAGCATGGTCCTTCTAAAACCGTGCAGCTAGCCTCCACATGCCTCTTAACATTAGTTAACTAGATAGTATTAGATATACTAATACCTTATGTGCTTTTCTAATTAACCGACGACAAGAAAAAAAAACATATCTACTTTTTTTATTGCATAATTTTAATTAGTTTCTTTAGCATCAATCATATCCCAAAAACAACATATTTATGAGATATCGGAAAAATAATATATATGAAATATCTTAATTCACCGTCGTCTCTGCAAAGTACGCGGAGTGCATGTAAATATACTGTACCATGCTAGTATGAAAATTCAAGACATACGGTGGCCGTACGTACGGTATATCGGGAGCCAAATTTCTACTGGGACTCACTTTTTTTCAAAGGAGCCCTGCACAAGCTTTGAATCTGAATCTCTGTGTCTGGTCAGTGCATCCATCAGTACGTACGTGATGACTCTGCGTCGGCGTCTAATAATCTAATCATACGTACATACATTTCAAGCCATATACGATGTACGTGGTAGAAATTATTTTACATGTACAACTGACAGCTTTCTGCTCTACCATATAACGTATAATAATATGGTGTGATACTATTTTTATGTATTTTTCGGGTTCTCGGTATGATATCTTCCTTTTAATAAAATTTGGCTGGTCGCCCTCGTACATGATAAAAATACTTAGATATGGCAAATATAAGTCTGTACGATATTGTACAAGGGCTTTACATCTAACCGAAGGCCTCTGTATTAGCGAATAATACTTATATTAACGGTTAGATCAGAGTGCTAGCTATAGCAAATCTCTCAGGTAATTCTTCTGCCATACAATAAAATTGGGTTATTACTGTACGTTACCTCAGCTTGGCTGTTTCACCGTGGTATTTTATCACTGTAGCGGACACGTTTTACTGTTACTGTGGTGACTCTTCTCTACTACTCTAATACAAACGACATGCAGCTAACCCCACCTCACCAACTACAGAGGTCCACCTATCGCTCACCCTCTTCTTTTTTCTTTAATCGTGGGAAGTTTTTTTCTAAACATATCGAATGGTATTATGTATTAAGAAAAAGTCTAAATTATACCTATAAACTATTAGGCGAGTTAAATTACCCACTGAACCCAAAAAACTACACACCTTTTACCCATAAGTGACAATACCGGATAGAGAATTCATTGCATGGCTTTCAAGCCAGTACATATGGTTGTCCGAAAAACGACAATGTGTATTAATCTAAGCTAAAACCGGTCTCATGGACGATCAATCGAGGAGTTTATCCATCTAGTATTACCAGCTGATTATAAAAAAATATACGGTTTATGGTTCGTCGGGGGTAATTCATACTCACAAATAGTTCAGTTGTGTAATTTACTAATTTGGATATATTTTTAATATTTTTTGATGTAAAATCTGGTATACTTCAGATTGTATTTTAATCTAGCCATGCACATTATATCTTGTATAATATATTTTGCACAGTGTAGTCTACTTCATATATATGATTTGGAGAAAAAGGATAGATCTTTCCAAAGAAGGTATCAAAAAGCAGGAAAGAATACATAATTCGGTGGAGAAAATGTGCGTACAGTACATACAAGGTCATGCACGATGAAATTCTCTCGTAAGAAATTCGAGTCGATCGTAGAAGACTGAGAGTTTCAACTCCTTTCTCTGTACTAGAAAATGGTGTAGGATATAATGATTGAGCAACTAGAATTTTCATTTTTATATATGGATTACTCATACGCGTATTATATGTACAGCATTTCAGATCTGTTCGCTGGCACTGCTACGTACAGTGTATCTTACCGAGTATAAATAAATCTGTCATAATTATATGAGACGACATGCATCAGAAAAACAGTATGATCGCGCGCGTGTGTATATATATATATATAACATGGATTAAGGTTGATTGAAAAAACTAGACTATAGTAACTTTAATAATAGAATAAAAAAGGGTTAGAGGGCATGCGTGGTTAAGATGAGAAGAATCTTAATAAGTAGCGCTTGACGAGACCGGTAATCATGTGAATGTGCTAGAAATATGCTAATATCTTAGCATAAAATTTAAATACGATAAGCTGTGCATGACCGAGTATATATAAAATAAGATTTGTTCCGGTCCAATAAAACATACTTTTCGTTGCATTGAAGCAAAAGGTGAATGTCTATAAGATATACCATACAATTTTTTAATAGAAAAGAGAAAAAACTATCTTTTAATCAACAGTAGTCTCTTACATATATTTTAATGTCAAGTGAAAATAAATTGTAGGGTCATTTGTATTATGAGCTGCTTGGTATGAGTTAGATCATTAAAGAAATTATCGTTTAGTGCTTAGATATAGTGGGCTATCTTTACTGTTTGAGGTGGCCTTAGAGCAGGTATAATAGTAACTATAAGCCGGCTATAAATATATTTTAAAGAGATAAGAGAAAATAGAGAATAGCAGTGGACTACTCATTTGTAGCTAGCTACAGCATGGACTCTAAGACGACATGTATGTCTGATATGTGGGACATATATTAATGTTTCATAGATAACTATTGTATACTGTATATGGATTAGAGCCAAAAGTTGACTATACTAACAACTTCTCTTATGTGCGTGCGTACGTGATTTCCTGCACGTCCGGTCCGATCACAGTGGAAAGGTGGCAGGTGTACTATATGGAAATGCTATCATAGCCTAGAGTGTGTCTCACAAGAGAAAATATTTGATTGTCACAAAGAGATTTCTAGACATGAATAAAAAAAGTTTCATGTCTCGTCTGAAACCACGAGGTGAATTTTTTTAGTTTAATTAATTCGTTATTAGTATATGTGAGTTATATAGCACTTATGGCTAATCATAGATAAATTAGGCTTAAAAGATTCGTCTCACGATTTCTCGTAACTATACAATTAGTTTTTTATCTATATTTAATGCTCTCTTTATGTGTCTAAAATTTGATCCGATGTTTTAAAAAAAAAATTTGGGAAACTACATGGGCCTTAAGCTCCATCTAAAAGGTTTGCCCATTCCATTTTCATTGAGCACTGTTCATGTACTGTACTTAGTGCTACTAGCCATATGTACACAGCACACGCTCACTCATGATGTAGTTTTCGTCCAACGGATTGCAGCTGTGGTAAGAGAAGTTTAATAGCATAGCTAACTAATACTAGCTTTAATTTATATATAGTCAATTTAATAGTTAATTTATATAATAGTTATCTATAAAATATTAGTATATGGTCTCACATATCATATACACAGTCTGTCTTAGAGTCCGTGTGCAGCTGGCTACAAATTATTAGTTCACCTCTCTTCTCTTTCCTTTTATCTCTTTAAAATATACTTATAACTAGCTTATACTCTGCTATTGCTATTGTACTGCTGGTGAACATCAACAGATTGCAACAGGCTTGGCAACAAGAACTGTCCTCGATCGTCTCTGAAATGGCATTCGTCAGAATGCGATCCTCGGTCCCACAGTTAAGTAAATGCTCTCAATCATCACCTCATAATAAACTAGTAAACCAAAATTAATATAGTCATAATTCTTAAATCATAAATTTCAGCAAATATCAAGTTACCAATTCAGAACGAAATGCTAGCTTAAGGCCAATTATGCTCATTGTTTTTACATGTTTACGTGAACCGGGGCCTTTACGAAACAACTTTTCAATTTACAATAGTTAAAATTTTATGTAAAAACATCAATATCGCCTTTTTTAATCTCTATATATAGTGCTTATTACTTGATTAATCATAGTCAATGATTTACCAATACCACGTTTTGCCTGACACAATCAGCTCAGCATCTTCAGCAACATCGAACGGGAGAGTACAGAGGAGCCTCATGTAGGTAGGCAGGCATGAATTGTCAGTGCATGCCGATCGAATCTTGGCTATATCCTGCAGCTGGGAAAGACAGGAGGAAGAAGAAGAAGATGGTACAGTAGCAGTGGCAGTATAGCTCGTACGACGACGACGACGACGACGACGGCAGTCGGCAATTGCATGCGTTCCATTTGGAGCTCGATCGATCGCCGGTGACCGACCACACGCAGCGACGGCCGGCCGCCGGTCGACATCGCTCGATGGCGACCACTCGTCGTCGACGACGACATAGGTACGCCTCTCTCTCTCTCTCTCTCTCTCTCTCTCTCTCTCTCTCTGAAACTTTGACTCCATATCCATCCATGTAGGAGTATGCATCATCTGTTTGTTTGGAGCATCGTCGTGGTGGTCGTTGCTGTGCTTTCTGCACAAAAGTTGAGCAGTCGCGCCAAAAGGCAGGGGAATCAAATCAGCCGGCATTGGTCATACACAGAAGATTTCAGAGTCAGACATAACGGGTCAGTCAGTTCGATCGAGTTGGCGTTGGCTTTGATGCAAAAATAACAAGACCACGTTGCCCATGGCTGCCTCCATGTGGCACTGCTTCGTTTCGTACTAGCCTGTTGCCAACTTGTCCTGCATGGATCAACTTCAGAGCTGTAGTCATTTTAATTCCCTTAATAAAATATAAGTATTTTTTGATTATTTGAAATTATTAAAGTGACCTATATTAATAAATAAGCAATAAATAGGGTGAAAAGATATATATAACTGATAGATTTTTAAATATGAATTGATTGATAGGAAAATTAGTACTACGAATAGTATCATAAATAATTATATTCTAGCATAAGATTTAGATATCACAAATACTTACATTTTACAACATAATGAGTATGAATATACTGCACGCTTCTTTTGGTTTGTCCTAAATTTTATTCCTTTAAGTTTAAATAACATTATAGAAAAAATATATAACAAACAGATATATTATAAAATGCATTAACTAGGGTTTCAATAAAATTAATTTGGTATTGATGTTGTACCTTTTTACATAAACATTATCAGGCTCATCTTTTCGCTTCTGCTTAATCCGTATAAACCGAAATTTAACTTTTAAACAATAAATTTGTAATTAATTTTGAAGGTATTTTTATTGTAGTTTTTTATCTATACTTTTAGATCACTAATATATATATATATATATATATATATATATATATATATATATATATATATATATAAAAGTTTAACGTCATTTTGTTTTTTTCTTGGACCAACCAAACGATGAGCACACGTTAACTTACCGAAGTTTGACTTAGAGAACACTAAAACTCCTTACGTTTTCAAACAAAATAAACATAAGAAAATAAGTTTTTAAAATAAACGAAGTAGTATATATATCGATCACAAAATTAAAAATCAGAAAAATCGATCAATCGTCCAGCTGTCAGAGAGGACATAGCAGGAACTCGGATATCAAAATATAACTGCATTTCTTATATTAAATAAGCAAATTAGTTGTTAGAGAAATAACTAAATGACTCATATTAAATAAAGAGATCGTATATAATGTGAGCTAAATATAGATAGAAAAGATAAAGATTTGAATATGAGTTGATTAATGGATAACTTAATTTATAAATGTATTAAGATAAATTTAAATTTTAGAATACGTCTATTATACAGCTTCTTCGTCAATGATGGATTCTTTATCCATTATTAAAAAGCTGGATTCTTTTATCTATTATTAAAAAATAATATATTATTATAGAGGAGAGGTATTACATGACCGGTCTACGGTTGCTGGGACTAGTCATGTTGATGTACAGGTAACAGGTTATATCACCAGAGGATAATGGTCAAAAGAATCGATCTTATCGAACAGCTGGATGGGACTTAAAGCAATGCACCAACGCTGGGCTTTTCCCACAACTCAGACCTACGCCAGCCTCGTACATGTATTCCTACTCCGTCGTTTATAATATACTGTATTTAACATGCTGCCGCCATGTCCTCTCGGTATTCATCTTCATTTGTTCATAAAATATCAACAGTACATTTATTTAATTTCCAAATAAAGTCGAAAGACAAATAATGGTATGGCAGCCAGGCCATAATCAAGCTTCTCCATTCATGTGGATTGAGATTCCTCAAAACCAGACTAGCCCTTACATATACTTCCTATGCGGTAAATTACTACATCCGTCTCGTTCCATGATAAATACATTTAAATTTAAACTGCAGTGATGTAATTATTATAGGGTGAAGATAATTATTATTACCTATGTTACATAATAAATATATTTGTGGGATTCAATTTTGCTTTATAAAAGGTGTATATGTCACTTACTAGCTAGTTTTTCTTCGATCACCTCATATATTCAAATATCTATCAATATTACCTCTAGTTGTCTCTCACTGTATATAATATGCTTACTTAATTAGGGGTATTTAAGTTAACTTACCTTATAACCGATTTGCTCTGTAATACTAAACATGTGCTTATATATATTGCAAAACAGAGGGAGCAGCACTGCTGCAGTATTAGATGCCCCTCTTCACAAGAGAGACGGTTGGAGCATTTTTTAACGGTTTAAATTTAACTTTTGATCACACGTCTTATTTAAAGAATTTTATGGTTAGTTTTTTTATATAATAAAATATGAATAGTACTTGTAACTAGCTTTTTTAAAGAAAATTATAATTTTTTTAAATAAGACAAACGGTAAAATATTGGACACACAATTAAGGGGTTATCTTTGCATTTTAAAAGAAAAGGCAAATAATACATTTGTAAATAAAAATAATTTGTGAATAAATTTTTATATGGGTTCATACGATTTAAAAGTCTAAGCCAAAAAATAAGCTACAATAAAAACATCAAAATCAACCCTAAGTGTTTAAGATTTAAAATTAAATATAAGCAAAAGCCATAAATAAGATGATAAATAGACAAATACAGTTAATTGAAACATCTACGTAACTTCTGTACTCTACTGGGTTGAATACATATCCTCGAGGCGAGAGCTGGTCAAAATTCGATATAGTATGCGCGATGATTGCCATGGCTTCAGTTTCAGATCCTACGAGCTGTCGCTTGCAGATAACCTGCCCCCTGAAATTACAAGACACGCATGCAGAATGCAGATCGAAGTAGTAGAGGAGATGAATGTTTTACTACCACTGAAAAGACCCCTAAAGGCTGTGGATTCATCATAGTTTTCATGGATGGTGCTCATGAAAATGAAACCTAACTGTACATACAAATCGTGAGATGAATTTGTGCTAATAATAGATTAGTTAGGTTTAAAAAATTCGTTATATTTTTAGGTGAGCTATAAAGTTTTTCTATTTGTGTTCGAAAACCGGTTTCTTTCGATATCCGATTAAATGTCTGACGTGATATTTTTTTAAAAATTTTTGGTAACCCCTTAATATGTGAGGTGCATACCCTACGTACTTCCATCTAATTTGTCCCAGTTTTGGTTGGACTTGAGGATTCGCCCACTTTTATTTAAAGCTAGCGTTTGAACGTATGGTAACACATTTTATCTCCCCCCCCCCCCCCCCCCCCCCGGCCACACCACCACTACCTTAATTTTCCAACCTAGACCATCATCAGATTATAAAGTACATATATTTTTTTTGTTTGGAACAGAGGCACGAAACAAGTCATACGAATTAATTACTACTAATAAGTTCGATATTTCAAGAGTTTAATTAAGAAAGTTGATGGTGACATAAGCAGACCCAAATATATATATGACTGGCTCCGGCGACATCTCTAGGTTCCCTTTTGCTGCATGCGCACGCATTTCTTCACAATACTACCCTCTGCATTGCAACGAAATTTTATTAAAAATATTATTATTATTATATTATTAAAGTATAATAAATAAAAATGGTTTGATATATAGATCTTAGTTATTTTTTCTTTCAAAAATAAAGAGAGGGTTGGTGATGGGCAGGTGATAGATTTACCACCAGCCACCACTACCACTTTTTTTATAGAAGTATAGAATCCTTTCGATTAATATCGCGCAGATCTAGACATCTTTAGACACGTAGTAATAGGTTTTTATCAACGTCCAACTTGCATGTTAATGATCGAGACGTTTGTCAATTAAAAGCCCAACACTTGTGGGCCCAAGCACCTTAATTATGTCAATGGAATGACCGGTGCAGAGCAGATTAGGAGACGAAGTCATTTTCATCACTGTAAATCTATGTCATCAACATGGGAGATAGATAGATAGATACTGGCATCTGGTAGTTTTTGAATTATAAGCCCAAGGTTCCTTTGCAAATACAAAAAGTATATATGCGGCCATCTGAATATATAGAAGTCCACGCAAGGAGCTTAGCTATCTCTAGATAATAATCTTCCCATGAAGACAAATATTCTTATCCTATTCACAATTTAGAAGAGCATAATTAATTAATTAATTAATATTCTTGGTCGTGTCATGCTAATAGCATATATATATACAGCACAAGATCACTATGCACCTAATTAAATGAAAGATCACTATGCAAATAATTAATCGCATGAGACAATTAAACCAAACAAGGGGGTACATAACGTGTAACCTTTCTTCTTCGTATGTCTATTCCATTTAAAAAGAAAAACATTAAAGATGGTGGTAAGTCTGTCACCCATAATAAAGATAATACATGAGGTTAGAGGTATGTAAGTGCTCTCTAAAACTAGATCCCCATTTGTTTGAACTCTCAAGAGGAGAGGAGCGTGGGACAAAGTTGTCTCTATAATTTTCATATATCCTACATGATATTAGATTATGACTCAAATATACTAGTCTCAGTCCAATATGAGTACTAGTAATAGTTCTATTATAGTACTAGTCCTATTCAATGTCTATAAATATAATCTACCCTTGAAGCTGTAATCCCATACTGTTATTAGTGGATTTGTCTTTCGTGTTTTTTCCTCTCTGTCTTAGAGAAGTTTCTTTCACGTTAATCTTGTCTTTTGATTTGTTATTTCCAACATATAATCTCTTGTCACCTTGGTTCAAGTAATATTTAAAGTTCTTAACTAATTATTGAGAAAACCTATGATCTCTTGTCACCTTGATTCAAGTAATATTTAAAGTTCTTAACTAATTACTGAGAAAACCCGTTGCAACGCATGAGTTCTCTCCTAGTACGTCTGGGTGCATGGTTTTCAAAGCAGATAATATACCAATCACATCTTATGTGTGCGTAGGAGATGTTGTGATACGATGTCTACGTCCAATCTGTAGAGTAGTTGAACACTAGATGTAGATTTTAGTAGCGAGTGTTCAATTTCATTTTGTATATCTATGACATTTTTAGTGTGGAGATTTAATTTCCTACATTTATGCTATGTTAATATATAGCATCTCTGCCTATATATGTTATTTAAAATGCAGTTACCATATATAACTAATGGACAAAATTGGATCCATTTATTTTTAGTTACCCGTCCATTTTTTTTAAAAAAAATATTGCTTCCACTTATTGAACGGGCAGATATATGATATCGGAAAAACCTTGCATGGTCGGAAGATATATATAATTAATCCTCTGTCCTATATAATAGTAAGGTTAAAATTTAAACTAGAAAGTTTTATCAATATTTTGGAAGTAGTACTTAGCTAGACTAACCGTGGTGATTACTCTATTCCAAAATATAAATATTTTTAGAATTCATATTTTATACCACAATATAATTATTTCAGTAATGATTCTTATGATTTCAACCATTCTAGAGTCAATCAGCTCGATGCTTAGAAAAGAAATATAATCAATTAAAATTCAAAAATTGATCAATCATATGATAAAAAGAAATATTTTAATATCTTTTAGCCTATACTAAACAACAAAATATTATAGGCAGTACATACAGTATAAAATGTGGGAATTAAGCACGGAAAGATAAAAAGAGAAGTGCAGCGCTGGCAGTAAAGGCTGGGAAAGGTGAGAAGAGGAGAGGAGAGAGAGAGAGAAAGGCAGCCATGGAAAGAAGAAAGGGAGAAGAGCAGCAGCAGGCGAGAAGAGGAAAAAAAAAGAAGAGAAAAAAAGCCCGCGAATCGCGCGGGGTTCTGCGGCGGTGCAGTCTCCCGTCGCGTCGTTGCCGGAGCCGGGCCCACACGTCGGCGTCTCCTCTGCGCATGTGCATGCTACAGAGATCACCACTGTACGTAGCGACTCCAAAAGATGCCCATACCATCGTCATGTGTACTTTTAGTTCTGTTCTTGCTTAATAAAATTAAAATTTTTATTCTTAAATTTAAATCTAAAATTGATTTTAGAGTTTTAATCGTATTTTACTTTCAGCATTTAATTTTAGATATATATATATATAAGTTTAATTCATCAGTTATATTAAATGTGTTGTTTATAACGATAACTCCACGCCACGCCTTCTTGAACCATATAACTATGTTATAAACTAAAATATTTAAATAGTAAGCTTATTTTTAATGTTTTAGAATCGAAATTTATTTTTAAATTTCTGCTTTTACATAAACGAGAATACATACGTAAAGTCTTAATTATAAGTTGTTTTTAATTGGTAATAAATTGTTTGGCTTATGTTCCATTGCAATGGAACAATCGATGCCATGCTCATCATCCTAGTAGCGGTAAATTGGATCCGTGACTCATGACAGTGCACGACTACTAGTATTCCATGCATGCAGACACGGAGTATGCTATATTTGCATCTACAAATGGATTACTAGTTTTTATTTTTTTTTATTGTTGGTAGCAAGCAGACTTATAGTTTTATATTTTTAAGAAAAAAAGGTCAAAACCCTATTTTTCATTAAAGCGAAAGAAAGTATTATCAGGAGAATTAATCGGCTAAAAATTTTGACAAAACATGACAAAAACACAAACAACGACTCTGAACAAGCAGACCCAAAGTCGTTGATTGTAACCGGAAGCATTTTGTTTTTAGGATAACTGAAAGGAAATTTGCTATGTTTTATATATAGTGGGAACAATTAAAGAAAAGCCAAAAATGTGAAAAACGCTAGAAAACAAACCACATATAAAACAAAATATTAGAAATCATTTGTACAGACAGTTCACGTGGACCATTTTGTTTGGGACATATGAAAAATAATTAAGGTGCACTGGTGCAGTGTGTGATCAGTTCATGCATGCGTGCTTATTTGCATTTATTTGTTCCTTTTATTGGTTCCATGGGGCCGGCCGGCCGGGATTTCACTCTCCTAATTTGCTTTAATCTGGGGTAGAAAAAAAAAATCAAAAGACATGTTTACAAATGAAAAATAATTTTTATATAAAATTTTTATATACTTGTTCTTATCGGTGTAAAAGCTAAGACTAAAAATAAACTACGTATTTTAAACTGTAAAATCAACTTAAAAGATTAGGTTGTTGGCGGATATATATGCGCTAAAAGAACATGAAAGGCAGTATGAAACGAATAATTAATGAAGTAGCTTTAGCTTGATCGAGTATGAAAGTGCTGAAAAATAGCGGTATGTAGACTTACGTATTCATACGACCGAGTACGAACAGATTAAGAGAACATCACGTGACATATACTTGATACTCCGTCCTAAAACAAATCAACTTTTCAGTTTTTATATATTGTTTAACTCTTCGTCTTATTAAAAAATTTACGATTAATAATTTTATTTTTATTAGATGATAAAATATAAATAGTATTTTATATGGGACTAATTTTTTTAAAATTTCTTAAATTTTTTTTAAATAAAACGGATGATCAAATGCTCGACATAAAAACCGAAAAATTAGTTTTTTTACCGATGGAGTATATATATATCTGATGCGTGTTAATGCATGTATGGGACTTTGATCGAACAGGAGACATTCCCCAAAGTGATCAAATCAACATGACCATCAGAATACCTGATTGACAGCACTGCAGCTGGTTACGTGCTCGTTTGCCTTGCCCTGAAATGCTTCTGGATTGGTGATGGTTTGGTTTCCATGTAAAAGATAAACATTACATTTATAAAGGAAAAATAATTTATAACTAAAACTTTTATGTACATGTACTCTTAGTGATTTAAAAATTAATATAGAAAAACAAACTTCACTGAAAAATCTTAAAATCAACGTTAAAAATATATATTTTGACTTATAGATATAAACATAAATGAAAACATAAGCGAAGAGATAAGTACGTTCGTACTCCCAACTTTTAATTTAATCTCTTGTGATGTGTAGTACGTACGGACTTATATCATGGCTAACTGTTATTTACTGTTAATTAATATTTTAATGATGGAGAACGTACCCATATATAAGGCACCAGGAGATATCATTTTTTTTCTATGTAAATTTTAGTATCTCTCGGTATCTCGGTATCTTAGATAGTAGAAGGTATTAAATTTTATACTAAAACTTTGATAACTCTTGATACAAGAACAGTAAAATTCTTAAAAAACACCCTTGTGATGATTTTGTTAATCTCAGATATGCCGATCCATTTTTAAGGTGTTATTTATAGAGATAGTGTATGAATGTGTTACTAGATATAAGTATGCACACGTCATGAACGTTTATGATTGTGCTTCATATCTAAAAATTACATGGATCATGATTGTATATGTCTTTTTTATTTCTTTTCGGCCACAGGATAGACCGGCATGGATGCATAACGATGAATGTACGTGTGCATTGATGGGTTAAAATATTAATTATTAGGATTTATTTACCTTTAGGGAGCACATCATTCTCTCATAAAAAAAACTTTGGGAACACATACCATTATCACACTAATCTCTTAATCAGAAAGTGAGCTGATGAGCACTTTGTAGGCATCAATCGATCAGATATTATCTACACAAAAAAGATTTGGAGGCAAAAAGGTGATCCATACTGACCGCTGTATTATCTTATCGGCAGGGCAGATCAAGATAAAGATAAATAAATGCAATTATTAAACTAGGAGCATGCACGTCTAGCTGGATGGCATATAATTGTGATTTGAGAAACTACTGCTGCCATTTATTTTACAGCGTGAGACATTATAGCTTTAGTTATATACATATAAATTCTAATTAATTTAAACATAACTATATAAGTTTTTTAATAGATGAATCTATATAAAACTAAAACTAAAAAGTTTGACCATATAAAAAGACTAAAACTAAAAAATTTGACCATATAAAAAATTGAGTAGTAATTAATAAAGCACGGTATGTTTGATAGGACATCAGCTCTCACATTCTAGTTCGGTGTAGCTAGAGCTTTAGTAAATAATCCAGATATTAAGATCCATGAGAAAATAGAGTGAAGCAGGCCGAGGCGTTTTATTTAAAAAATAACTTGGGTGGGTGAAGCCTTCAAGTTAGCTTTATGAAAACTACTCCATCCGCCCGGTTGACAGGGCAAGATTTTCTAACTTTACCTAGATTCGTATAAATGTTAATAAATTTAGACATATATATATAAATTATATATATTTATCAATGGATGAATTTAGATTACTTGTACGATATGAAACGACGAAGTTAGTATAACGTAAGAGTTGAGTTATACCAAACAAATGTACTGCTAAAAAAATTAGGAATTAATAATCGATGTCTAGCTAGTGGTACAACGTAAATAGCTTACATAATAATGGTCTATTGACAAGTATAGTTTTTAGTTTTTAAAATTTTAACCTACCATGCTATAATAGTTTCATATCATTTTATTATCACAAAAATCTTAGACCTTCGCAAAATCCTTTATAGTTCAATTGCTACAAGAACCCTTGGCCCGTCTTTTATTTATCTATTTTCTTATCTTAACCCCACGAAAATATTTAAAAGTGCTTATATTTTACTAGTACAGACAATTAGACAAAGCACACATGGAGGAATTAAGACAGTACAACAAACTAACATTTGGTATATGCACATATCCATTTGAGAGATGGTGACATTCTTTCAGATCATCACAAATTCACAATCCAATTGTAATTTGTGTTTCTTCAAAAAGCAGTACCAGTGGGCATGGCCAATCAGTCGTCAGAGGCTAAGCTAGCTAGCTGGAAATACATCAAGGAGTACAGTAGGGTTTTGCATGCAAGAGAAGTTGATGAACAGAGAGAGAGGTACAGCCAATGGCGATCGAGGGTGAGAGACAAGCGTGGGGCCCACCACAGCGACTGGTGGGCCCTACTCCCTGTCAACTCAACGTCCCTTCTGTCCTCTCTCTTAACTCCACTGCAACCCTTTCTCTCTCTACTTTCTTTACGCCTTTTTCACTTCCTTCTCTCTCTTCCTGTTAAATTTTATACCTGTGAATACGTATATTCATTGATCCAGGTACGAATCTATACGTATATATCTGTGCACAAAGGTTGAAAAGGGCGCCGTGCAAATTCGTTCAGAATCTGAATCCGAGGAAGGTGATTTCCCCAGCTATATTTATAAATAAAAAAATAATATGTAAGTACAAATTTTATATATGTATTTTTTATTGATCAGACAGAAAATAAATTTTAATAAAAATCCCATAATTAATTTTAAATTAAAGATTAAAAAAATTAAATTTTAACTTACAAACGTAAACAGAAATAAAAAAAATGGGATGTGAATCGTGTTCTCGTGGTTTCGATTTGATCCGACCACTAGTACACCAGCTATTTTCTTCCTTTTTGTGTTTGTCTGGATTTGATCAACTTGTTGAGAAATCAGAACATGGCACTAGCTAGCTAGGTTGGAACAATAATCTTCCACCGCATGTCTAAATATAATAGGATATGTATGCATATTAATTGTTCGGACGGTTGCGTTCTTTTCCGGCTAAAGATGAAATATTATCTTATTTTTATTATGATAATAGTTAGATCAATAATAAACAATGGAATAAGATATATACATCATAGATAATATAATAAACAAATTGTACCATTTAGTAGCACTAGAAGCGTGCACGTATAAGTACCTAATTTTCAAAATAATCAAAGGAAAAGATCAAAGTAACCGACTTAGCCTGCGTTCGGTTGGGTAGGAAGGATGGTTAGTTATCTGACACGGAAAATATAGTGGTAGATTATTATATGATTAATTAATTATTAATTATAAAAATTATAAAATAGATTAATATGTTTTTAAAGCAACTTTTCTATAGAAATTTTTTGCAAAAATATACCGTTTAGTAGTTCGAAAAACGCGTGCGTGAAAACTGAGAGGGTTTGAATAACTTATCCAAGGTGCCAAACGTGGCCTAAATCTAATTAGTCTACTGGACGTACGGTTACTGGGCTAAACGGTTTTGTTTTCACGGAAGCCATCAAACTCTGGTGAGAGATTCAAATAAATTTTAACAAAAAAACGCTCTGTTTATTTTCTTAATTTAACTTTAGCAGCAGTGACGGATCTAGCCAGCAAGATTAGGGGGTCTGAACAAGCTAGATAAAGTTTTAGCTCCTTTTTTATTGATCTTTGCCATAAAATTTTAGGGGGTTTTTGTGTGGCTCCAATAGCTTTAACGGAGACAGTGGGGGCTCAAGCCCCTGCCACCATTCTGTCTCTGTTTAGTAGGACAATAGAGAAAACTGTGACACGCTGTAACTTATTGCCGGTAATTTATATCACAGAAATTACCATCTTATAGCCTTCTCCAAAACCTTGAATTTTTTTCACTTTAAGGTGAAATCGAATAATCCTACAATATTCCTAGTATTAAATTAACGCGTTCGAGAGGAGCTCCTGATGCGTAGCCATCGGAAATTAAATAACCGAGTCAAAAATAATTTCACATCCCTTTCGTATTATTTTTATTTCCCATCAAAATTCAACCGAGTTTGCAGCGACATGATCAGCTTATGTTGCAATCCCCATTAAAAGTTTTGCTCCGTGGATCGTGAAATTTGCGACATGATCAGAGGTTATGCATTTTTGGTCGACATTTTTGAGAAAAATTTCTCCGTGATTGACAACGTGTACGAACTCAAATAACTTTTGCATCCGTGCAGAAAATGTAATAGCATTAGTTTCGACCCGAATGCCCAAATTTGGGCCCGGCCCATCAGTCACTCAGCTATACTAGTGCAGCCCAATTTATATGGGCCGGAAGCACCTCTTAGGGCCGAGCTAATCATGTGGCGGCCCATAAAACACCTCTGACCATTCATGGGCTACACTTTCTCTATGCTCTGACAATCTTTTGTTATGTCTGTGCACTTGAGAAGTTGAGGTTGATGAAGACTGTAGGTAGAATAGAATGATGTGTTCCATAATCACCCCGGAGACATGTAAAAATGGCGAATGATAATCTGAAAATAGTTTTGAAGTACTAATCATGTCAAGCTGTATAGCGAAGTACAACTAACTATCATAGTATTGTACTAGTGTAACTCTTTATCATCGGAATCTTGCTTACACATGTGCATCTATAAAAGTCCAGTAATTAAGTTCACTCAAGTGGGATATTAACACTAAGCAAGCACCATGATCAATTCAGAGTAGTTAACACAGAAATGCAAATATCTTAATAAACACATGGTTTATTTATTTCCGTATCACAACTGTTTTCTTGATAAAGGAAGCTCAGGTTTGCTAAACCTTAGATAAGCATACATCTGGAATAGGGCAATAAATCTGATACAACTTTTGACATCTGCATAGTTACGAGACGCCTAACCTAAAAGAAGCTAGCTCCATTGCATTTTATTGGTAGTAGAATTTAATCCACGCTGTTGATATTTTTTTATCGGACGACTATGGTTAAATTATACTCTTAATAATATCGTGTGTACTAGAAATTTGAAAGGGTAATATCGTCCTTTTTATTATGATCTTTATTACCAAAAAATAAAATTACAAAATATTGCTAATCAATTAATTAACAAAGTAAAAAATATTATTTTTAATTAATGACTGAGAGTAGTTCATACTGATAGTATAATGCACCGGAGAGTTGTCCAACCTAAAATTATTGTGAAAGAAAGAAACAAAAGAAAAAAAGAACAGCTTGACAACGATTATACATGCGTAGGGCACGGGCTGTGAATCGAGAACTCCGAATACTTTTAGTACGGGGATTCGCCGGCCACGTTTCCTCGCCGCCAGTAGTTGCAGGTGATGATGACGCCGCGGCCGCCGTCGCAGACGACGGTGGCGCAGCCGATGTCCGTCGAGTTGAGCCACACCACCTGCGTGTAGTGGCCGCACGTGTTCCCCTCCGGCGCCGAGCAGCTGTTGGTGTCGTGGTCGTACCACTGCTCCTCCGACGCCCACGACGCCACGGCGTCGGCCGCCGTCGAGCCGGCGTCGGAGCTGAAGTACATGTTCTCCCCGTAGAGTATGGTGCCCGAGGACTGGAGCTCGCAGCCGCCGTCTTTGATCAGCTCCGCCGCGTAGCTCTGCGCGTACTCCGCCACCGTGGCGTTCCATGTCACCGCCGGCACGCCCACGAGGGCCCTCGTCGCGTTGTGTGGGTACACATAGTAGTCCTCCGGCAACTCCTGCTGCGCCCTGCACGGCGGCGGCATGGCCAGCGCAAGTGATGCAGCTAATAACAGCAAGAGGGCTACAGAGCTGCTTGACGACCACGCGGCCATGGCCATTTGCATCACTTGGGATGGGACAAATCGATCGATCAAGCTAGACGAAAAAGATGGAGAGATTAGTACTGTGCCTTGCTGGTATTTATAGGGCCGGCTATATATATACGATCAGGTGTAGTAAAATTACAAGTTCATCGTCGTGTCCATGCTTTAATGTTGCTTCGAGATACTCAAAACTCAAATTGCAATAGTAAATTAACCTCTTAACCTAGTACCATTGTGTATTCAAGTTGTGCCGTCGATCAATCATGGAAGTCTAGGTAAAGTTCGATATTGTGGAGGTCGACGGATCGAGAAATTAAATACTTGTACATCACTCTTTGTTGTTTAACTCTCCCCTGTTCGATAATTCTTGCCATTTTAGATAATGATATGGTCTCTGGAGGGACACGTTGCAACAATGTGACACCGAGAGGAGATTCTAGGTTTTCACCTTCCGAGTAGAGGTAAACTGTCAAGGACGTTAGCCTGACTGAGGAGGGGGTGTAATACTCCAATCCATTGATACAGTTTGTGGTCTACATGTGTTCTTGTTTCGGTTCGGCCTATTGGGCCCAAGTGCTTACCGAGGACGTCAACGCTGAGGGAGAGAGTGTAATACCCTAACACATTGATAGTGTTTTAGACCTTATGTGTTCTCCTTTTGGTTCGGCCTTTTAGGGCCAAGTGTTTAATTGGTATGATTAGTCTTATATGGAGATTATAGGTAGGTTTGGGCCGATTTATATACCCAGTTTATCTTTAGCATATTAACTGCAGGCCAACCTCTTATACAAAACAGGAAGGAAAATGTAAGCGGATGTTTTACGAATGTGGGCCCACTTAACGTGTAGAGTGAGCTGGGTAGATTCGGGGGCTGGGTTGTTACCATCGCACCATCATCCGTCGGAATCAAGCCATCATCACGGTTACACTCTTGCTTAGATGGTTCATCGTTGATGGTACTGAGGCTAATGCAGAATATACCATATAAATAGGTGGGAGGGAAGAGGGATGGATTAAAAGGTAGATAGGCTTGCTATATTTGGCCAACATGATGTCCCACTTATTAGAGTGCATTTTTTACTTAAGTTGGTTGACTTTAATCTGGCATGAAGAGCCATATAGCTAAGGGGGTGATTTTGCTTATTTGCCTTTTTCATAGAAAAAGCCAAACGACATATTTATAAATAAAAAATAATTTATAAATAAAATTTTTATATATGTATTCTTAGATATTAAAAAGCCAAGGCTGGAAAATAAACTTCAGTAAAAAACCTTTAAAATTAACTCCAAATTTATGGTTAAAAATTTAAATTTTGGCTTAGAAATGCTTACTTGTGTCCACACCCCTCTTGTGTCCACGTATACGTTTCATGATAGGGTTGTCAGTTCAAATGGTTAGGGTATGGTAAAAGATAGCTACCCATTTGAATTTGGGAAATTTGCAACCGTGTCATTATAATTTTATAAGGTTGGAGATATGTCATTGATATCTTATTGACATGTGAACCCCATAAGTCAATGACTCGTGGGTTGGGATGATATATATATTTAATTCAGCAAAATTACAATGTCAACTTTGTAATTTTTCCTTTCAATTTTGGGTATAGGTATGGTATTCCCATTTTATCTATACCTATTCCCGAATGTATAAATTCAGATCTAAAATTTTTAAACTCGTGTTCTCAATAAAAAAATGTTAAACTTAACTGATTTTTTTAGAAATGATTTATTATGTTGAAGAGCAACTTAATATATTTTGATCCATTTGTACATGTAAAATCCACATATGTCCATTATATTATCCATTGGGTTCCCATACATGCATTAAGTAATATCCATTTAGTTTTAGTATATGTAATATTTTTCTCGGTCATCGTTTTGCTCAATTTAAGCATATATAAGCGAAATAGCTTATTACCGATTACAAATAATTCATAACTAAAATTTTCATATAAGTTTTCTTAATGACCTAAAAACAAACGAAGAAAAATAAACCACGAAAAACCTTAACAACAATTCTAAATTTAAGTGTTAAAATTTAAAATTTGTTTTACAAACATAAGTACATGAGAAAAGACAAGTAGAAGAGAGAAAAGATAAGTACTATAAATGAAATTTCGTATAGTAACGAGTTAACACTTGCCCGTAAGCTACAAGTGGCAGAGCTACCTTCTTTATCTCCTTAATTAACTTCTAAATCCTGATCTGTTTAGACACATTGCATCCACATGGCCATAGCCTGCAGTCAACTCACCGGCTGGGTCAAGATGCACAATCGATCATGTTAGCGCCAGGTCGTATATCTGATCGATCGAGCTGAATATGGCGACTAACATGTTACTCCCTCCGTAAAAAAGAATAATACTCTCTCCGTTTTATAATGTAAGATGTTTGACTTGTTTTATTATAATGTTTGAATATTCGTCTTATTGATACGGATTAAATTCGGAACGGGCCGGAGAAAATATTTTTTCTTTTACTATGTCCCAGTTGTTTATCTTGAAATTGGATGGATTATAGTTTTCTTTGCAAAAAAAAAAAAACAAACAACATATACCACCGTTTACAAGATAACAAATACTAGTCCCACATGGTTTATAATACTCCCTTCACTAACTTTTTTATTTTATGCAATTGATTTTTAGGTCTACTTTAATATAACCATTTATCTTATCTAAATAATTGTAGAATCATTATTTTATTATGATTTTATTTATTACTAAATAACATTTAAACTTAACTTATAACTTTATATATTTGCAAAAATATTTATATAAGACAAACATTCAAACGTTCGTCAAAAATTAATAGTTAGGAACAATTATAAATTTGCCATTGGTTTAAAATGTTATTACAAAACTGCCACTAAAAAAATTATAAAAATACTACTAGAATTGTCATTCGAGTGACATTGTTGCAATTTAGCAAAAGCAGCAGTAAATTTGCAAATGTCCCAAATTAATAGTGTGAAATAAAAGAAAGACCCAGAGGAAGTACAATACTATTGGCGTATCGATCGCACGCGGCGGCGGCTTTATTATTCCACTCGGCACAAATACATACATTTATACGCACATTCTTATACGTACGTCTACGTACATGCACGAACTGCGAAGACGCGCTACATGCATGACGACTGCATCCATACGAAGCGCGTGTAATATAAGACTATATATGAACCACTACTACATACACACGTAGAAACGTACGTATATAGTATAGTACTTCTGCAGCTGGCCGGATCAGCGTATATAAACACATATATAGCCGTGTACGTATACGCATACGATGCGTATGCATGGTACGTATAGTGTACTTATTAGTAAGGGGACTCGCCGTCGACGTTGCCCGGCGGCGAGTAGTTGCAGGTGATGAAGACGCCGAGGTTGTTGTCGCAGACGACGCCGGCGCAGCCGATCTCCGTCGAGTTGCTCCACACCACCTGCGTGTAGTGGCCGCACGAGCTCCCCGCCGGCGCCGAGCAGCTGTTGCTGGCGTGGTCGTACCACTGCTTCTCCGCCACCCACAACGCCACGGCGTCAGACCCCGTCCAGTTGCCGCCGGCGGAGCCCAAGAAGAGGTTCTCGCCGTACAGCCCGCTGGAGTCCGAGTGCTGCAGCAGGCAGTCGCCGCGGCGCTTCTCCGCGTACGCCTCCGCGTAGGCCGCCACCGTGTCGTTCCATGTCACCGGCCCGACGCCGACGTCGGACCTCGCCGCGTTGTGCAGGTCCACGACGTCCTGCTGCGTGTTCTGCGCCATGCACGCCGTCGGTGCCATGGCCACCAGTGCAACTGCAAGCATTGCAGCTACCGACATCCACCAGGCTACCCTGCAGCTTGATGACCCTGCCATTGATGCCAATTAAAGCTTTAATTAACACCAACAAAGCAAACAGGTTATATTGTATATATGTATACTAGCTTGTATATATGGTGGCACTATATATAATGGTGCATATATATACTGGGTATTTATAGGGCTAGGTCGATGACTTAGCAATGTACAGATGCTGCAGGTCAAATTATTTTATTACCAAGAGGACGCTTTGAGGGCAAATGATTTCATGCACGAGGTAGAAAAAGTTTCATTACAAGGAAAAGGGACGTGCATTTGATCGTGTCTATTTGGAACACTATCAAGAAATGATCTATCAAGAAACTCTAGATGGTACACGACTACACGACCTGTTAGAAAGGGGAAATTTGGGATTATACCATTGCTAACATTAGGCTTCCTCACTATGCCATTGCCAACATAGAACACACCAAAATACCATTATAATTATACCAGAATTGCTCTTTTACCATCAAGACAGTTGTTTCTAATTCAGTTACTTTTGCACTTCTAGCCACACGAAAAGACCAAACTACCCGCGTTCACATTTTATTCAACAGATATCGATCAATCCCTGATCCATCCATCTATTTGTTTCTTTATTTCTTTCTTTTCTTTGCATGTTTGTCTCTCCCATTGCTCTTTCCTCTGACGTGGCTGCAAGGCGGCAGACTGGCCAGACTTATCCATCTTATTTATATATTTTAATAATGCATCTTGCTAAAGTTAATCAAACTCGATGATCCATGTTCTTGCTGTATTGCAAAGTTGTTTTTAATTGTTGTAATAGCAGCAGATTGCCACATGCCAGTTAGAAAAAATAAATATGCTAAATGCACTGCTGCTCAATGGAAATTAAGGTGTGAGGGGTAATTATGTCTTTAGTTGTGGCTAGAGAGAGGTTAATAGGCTAGAACTATCACAATGGTAAAAGAGCAATCCGATGCTATTACGATATTTTGGCGTGTTCTATGTTGGTAATGATATAGTAGCCAAGCCTAGTGTTGGCAATGGTATAATCACAAATTTCTCGTTAGAAAGACTATCTGCGACGTGGTTAGTCCAAGGGTCTTCATGGTCTGTTTTTTAAAAAATCGACTATTGCATGCGGACCACTAATTAGTTAGCTATCTAGGAAAATATATACTTAAGTAATTGTAGGCATGTCCTTAAAAAAGACCCGTTTGAGATAATCAAGTTTTAAAAACATATATGCATCTACCGTTTTCATATAAAATTGGATATGAAGAAAAACTTTATATCAAAATTGTAGGTTTGAACGAGATCTAAAACGTTGTAGCTAACAATTTTTTCATTAGAGATTATTTAGAGGCTGAATATTTATTATAACTTCTTAGACTTATTTTGAAAAATCTCAGATCTATGTCTTAAACAACATCCAATGAAAATATGATCTATATGAAAGATCATATATATTCATATCTACAACTTTGCAGTTGCCTATGTTTTCATTCAGAGAACCAAATAAGTATTACAAATTTAGAAGAAATATAAAGTTAAAAGGACAACATCTTATTTTCAAACAAGTGCTTAATAGTGTGTTTGTAAAGATGCCTGTGTAATTAAGGTGCCTACTAAAAAGAAAAGTATTTATTTTTTGTTTTGGCACTTAAAATAATCAAAATAAGGAAATTCATTTTCCTATGTGGACATGTTAAGTGGTCTGCCTAGCAAAATCGATTATCCCAGTTGGATGGAGTACCCGCTAAACTACTGGCTTATATACGTATATATACACATGAAGCTAAATATTTGTTCCGCCTATATGTGAAGATGAATTTTTATCGCATGCAAAACTTGATTTTGTAGTAGTGGAAATTGAAGTTTAATTTACTTCATTGTTTAAACGCAAACAGAAGCAGGGTCGAGTAGATTAGCCAAATATAGCATTAGCTCAGCATCACGCGACTGTGTTAATTAGCTAAATATAGCTAGCGTGAATGAACATAAAAACTACCTGCAGCTGCCACTATCGTCTCGCTGCAAGTTGTGTTAATCAACTGATGCTTAATGAGCGAGAAACGACCGGGATTTCTATACGTGTAACAACGGCTGTTACCTACTTAATTTATCTCCTTGTAAATATTTGTATATAGATGGAGGCAAAGACTAAAAACATATTTATAACAAAAGTACTACGTGCATGGAGTACATTATTATTATTATTATTTAAAACATAATATCCAAGTATAAATGGACAGATATTGTAAACTAGAGGAAAGAGAAGCATAGCTGGGCAAAACTAGTGAAGCGTCGATGTTGTGGAATAATTAAGAAGGAGAGAAGCTTCTCTTTTATTGACATCGAATACATTAAGCAGAAATCAGATAACTGTCCGGTGAAAAAGGGTAACTAGCGTTTACTTACTAGTTTGAATTATTCAAAGAGATGAGGCATGCAATCTTACCTTTCGAGGTTGCCAAATTGGAGTTGTTTTGATTTGATGATATGTATGCTTTCGCCGGGCGATCGATCGAGATGGATGATGTGATCGGTAATGCCTGGAAATTTCCCAAGGACGACTTAGCCAGTCTCTGTTACGATTTTTCGATTTTCGAGTAGCATTTAGCATATGTGGTGTTTGAGTTGATTGTTTTATGTTATCGCACCCTATTTTAGTCGTACCATAGATTGTTAGTTATTTTCTCCACTCCAAAGCATAAGCATTTGTAGTTTGATTAACATATATAGAGTAATGTAAGAAAAAAAAACTATGATGCACCTCAATAAATAATAGAGAATATGGAATAATAGAGGCAGGAGGGTAGACGGAAAGAAATTTAAATAAAAAGTAAGCTGATGGGATCAAAAATGTTTATATTATCTAGTAAGATTTGAATTCTATAAATACTTACTCCCTTTGTTTTTTTTAATTGACATCGTTGATTTTTTTTATCTACGTTTGACCTTTCGTTTTATTCAAAAAATTTATATAATTATTGATTATTTTGTTGTGCTTTGATTTATTACTAAAGTAACTTTAAGTATGATTTATAATTTTGTATATTTGGACAAAAAAAATTAATAATACGAAAGACCACACGAAAATAAAAAAGCCAACTGTGTCAACTAAAAAAATCGGAGGGAGTATATTTTAAAATGGAGGTAATACTTATTTATTTTATTCTAGTAGGATGTGAATTGTGTATAATGACATTGTAGAATAGTTTAGTAAAGGGATATACCGTAGCTTGGTAGTTGGTTTGTTTTGGGTACAGAATGTCACATGTTCAAATCATATCGTCCTTAGACCACTTCTTTGCTTTTTACAGGTAGCAGTGAGGTGATTGATTAAAACAGGTATAATTTTAATTTGTGTATACTATATGTACGTGATATATATTAGGATCGTAGAAAAGGATTTAATTTTTAAAAACACTCTTAGTTCTGTTTGTTAGACTTGGAGCCTCCAAAACTCCATTTCATAGGTTCAAATCCTACAAAGAGTGATTCCATCTATCTTATATCAAAGCAGGTTAAATTTACTTAACAAAACAAATTGCAATTGCAATTTGACCTCATAGGGGGTCAATCAGAAAAGAAATATTAGTTAATCAGAGATCCAGTCGATCCTCTGGCTGTATTTATGCAGTCACGAATAATCAAACTAAAGTAATAGGAATTAGGTCCAAGATGATTCCAAATAGAAAAACTTCAATCATTTCGATTTGTTTCAGGGGAAAAAGGTGATATGATATATGCCTAAAGAGTAGTCTAAATTATCCAAGAATCTCAATAACCAAGAGAAAAAGAATTGGTGATTTATGTGGAGAGGACTAATAGAATACCAAGAATCCAAAAGAGAGGTTTTCTTGTTAGCCCTATTCATTAAATTTATTTAAAATAAGATGTATCTTGTTCATGCCAATAAATAGAGCTAGAGTTAAAGCATCCAATAAAAACTGAATAACTAGTTATAATAAACATGAAAGTGTTAAATTCCATTTTGTTACTATGCTATATATGTTGGTAAAGCACATACCTAATATTTATGGGAAATTCATAATTTGTTGATTATTTCAAATAATCATAAAGACAAGATTGAGTAAGATACAAAAGTGTAAAAGAAAATCGATTTGTCAGATGGGATATGAGTCCCTAATTTCAAATCTGTCAATTGAGTAGCTTTCATTCACATGGTGATCTATGTGAAATTACATCATTAATTACCTTAGACTTTTATGTGGTACATAGTGGCTTAGACTCGATGACAGTGCCTCAGTCAATTAATAGACAATACACGTCTAGGATATCGATCTATTGACTATACCCTATCTATGGAATTAGACGCTATGAGTAAATAATTCCAAACAAATCTAAATAAAGTACTATACATACACGTCTCCTTGCATTTGGCCAATTAACATACGTGTTGTCTAATTTTGAATATAGGGCGTGATTTTTCCATTTGTCGGATTGGAACTACTCTCTTAACATTTACTAGCCAGAAGTAGTAGATTTAAGATAAGGCTATGTTCACTGCTACAAATACCCCATTAGGTACAAGCACAACAATTTAAACAAATGTTGACTACAAATACCCACATCCACATCTGGGGTTGTTGGTATGTAACTAAAAGTTTTTTTTTCTGACTATAGTATCTTTTAGTGTTATTACTCTTTGAACATGGTGCAAGAATGTAAATATTATTGGATCAGAAAGAAATGTATCGTGCTAAAACTAACATGGCTCTATCCTTTATGGGAGATCGAGGACCTAAGCTTGAAGACAAGAGGAAGAGTAGAGAAGATATGTCAGTGACGAAGGAAATAGGGTCAGATTCTCTATAGATAGAAAACGATAAGAAAATTAGGACGTGGAGAGCACATGATGTGAATTGTGTACATTGACATTGTACAACAGTTTAGAAAAGGTCCGGATATACCGTAGCTTGGTAGTTGGTTTGTTTTGGGTACAAAATGTCACATGTTCAAATCATATCGTCCTTAGATCTATTACTTCTTTGTTTTTTACAGGACGCGGCAGTGAGGTGATCGATTAAAGCAGGTATAACTTTAATTTGTGTATACTATATATACGTGATATACATTAGGAGTAGAAAATGATTTTATTTTTAAAACACTCTTAGTTCAGTTTGTAGACTGTGGGTCTCCAAAACCCAATGTCATAGGTTCAAATCCTACGAAGCAGTGGCAGATCTACGATATGAAGTTTGGGGATCTATCGTGTAGGAGTGCTTGAGCCCCCACGCTGGATCCGCCCCTTCTACAAAGGTGGTTCCATCTACCTTATATCAAACGGGGTAAATTACTTAACAAAAAACAAATTGCAAGTGCAATTTGCCCTCCTACGAGGTCAATCAGAAAAGAGATATTACTTAATCAGAGATCCAGCCAATCCTCTGTCTGTATTCCTATATATGTATTGCAAATATATAGGAATATTCCTAACTGATTTGAAAAAGAATTGGCAAGTAATATGAGGCAGATGATCCAATATTGTAAAAGAAAATCGATTTGTCAAATGGGATATGAGTCCCTAATTCCAAATCTATCAATTGAGTAGCTTTCATTCACATGGTGATTTATGTGAAATTACATCATTAATTCCCTTAGACTTTTATGTGGTACATAGTGGCTTAGACTTGACCCCTTAGACTTTTATGTGGTACATAGTGGCTTAGACTTGACGACTGTACCTCGCTCAATGGACAATACACGTCTAGGATATCGATCTATGGACTATACACCATCTATGAAATTAGACGCTATGAGTAAATAATTCCGAATATATCTAAATAAAGTGCTATACATACAGGTATCCATGCATTAGGCTAATTAACTTACGTGCTGCCTTTTTGTTTGGGTGCTGTGCAGTTTTCTATATCAGTGCAAGTGTATATTTTGTGTCTTTCTTTAGACCATTTAAATGATAGAATTACACTGTGGTGGCTAAATGGAAGTTGTGGATCTCATTTTGAAGTTTTCAGAAATGCTATTTTTTATACTATGTTATGTGATGTGGAATTAAAGATACAAAATTGTTAAGCCATGCTACTCTTGTTAGCAGATTCTAGGTTTATTGTATAGTTCAGTTTTGGGTGGGTTTCTAGTGTAGGAAGCTTGTATGTATATATGTTGTGAGTTTTATCTCTTGTATTTGTGGTTAATATTTCTCTTGTACACGTGGTTCCACTTAGTGTCAGGACTTGAGCCCACAATCTTCGTCAGTGAAGGCAAGTGGACGTAGGCGTTGTTTTCTGAGCCTTTAACTTGTTATTGGTTGCTTTCACTTAATTTTTGAGAACGAGTAAGAGAACAATAATGTTGGTTGAGGAAGAAGTGCAATAATTATCTTTTGCATACCAAACATTACAAGTTATGTCGTGCGGCGTCATAACCCTATCGGTAAAACACCGTGTGCTCTTGAGAAGGGGTACGATGAGGAAGAGCATAGCATGGCATGTGCATTCATAAGAAATCTATTGTGACTTTTGATGAAGTATTATTTATAGTATTTGAGGGTAAAGTATGGAAGTGTTTATCTACTTGTATTAATCTTGATAGGAAATTTATTGTATTCCAATAGCTTCTTAAAGAATTCACTTTATGAGATTGTTCAATCTCACCCCTTGTTTCTCTCTACCCAAGTTTATCTTGATGTTTCAACAAGCATGCATGAAGGGTTGTAATTACACCATGTACTTAGCATATAAAGAATGGTTAAATGATTACTTGTTACTGATGTTAGTTGAATGTTTAAACATTCATTTATTCATGTGACTTATTATGGTTATATACATGTCATGATGTCTTATATTGTTGACGTATGACGCTTTCACAATAGATCTGATTAATGACTTCCTATGTATGTGAATGCTTTCGCGATGTTTTTGTCTTAGAAGATATTATATTGAAACTTATTTGTTTTGGCAAAAATATTTGGTTGTTCAGTGACATCTTAGTGTTGCTATGATTCCTAGTGTGTTACAGAGTACGACATACCAATCCTATATGGCAGAGGATGGAAATTGTACTCGGATAGGGAACATGGGTAATCCGATCTAGGAATGATACTACCTATCTGGCCGTTTATCCTAAGGCCTTTTTAGAGTCCCACGCAATTCCTACCAAGACTATTCATATGTCATTCATATTTGTCTCAGTACTTCTAATTAGACATTGTGCCTACCGTTGATATAAATACAAGACTCCTAGGAAGGGATCGACAACCTTTGATAAGAGAATAGATCTTGAGGGGCAACTAGAAATCAATATAAGAAACCTTGAGAGGCCAATAGAGTCTAAGGGGGTAATTAGAAGCCAAATAATAAAAATCATATCAAGCTGACATTGGAGAAGATTTATAATACCAAACCACTGACAATCATTCCTATACTCCCATACCGATATAATTATAGACTAGATCAGAGTTTTCTCCTTGTACAGTGTAATGATGTGAGATTAAGATAACGACGAAACCAGCTATAGTCGACGGGAGTATGACTATTACATAATGGAGCCTGAACTTGTATGTATTAAAATTCCCGTGGCTTGTTCTCGTTGCTACTGTGTCGTGTACATCGTGGCATCAACTAAACCCTATGTCTTTAGATGCTATAGTTGGATATCTATATGATGAGAGAGGTGGAGGAGTTGGAGTCATCGAGCAGGCGAAGAAAGGTGGGGCTGGTTGAGGGGTTAAAATAACTCACCCTAGGCTAGATCAGTTGTTTTGTTGGTAAAGAAAAAGACCATCACCTTTAATATATTACATGTGTTGGTTTTATCTGAAATCGACACTAATATTATTTAGGTGTCAGTTTTTTTTAAAAAAATGGTACCTATAGTTACTCAAAGGTGTCGGTACTATATTCTTCTATCCTACTAAGGTGGGAAATGGTCACTACTATGTGCTTGTTTTAATTGAATCAAAGCTACCCGTCGAGGTTTTGAAGCAGTGGTTGTGTTCGGTTTAAAGCTTTTCCAAATTTTCATAGTGTTTTAGAGTGGAAAGTTCCATGTTATCCAAAATTGGGTAATTGTTTATTTTATCGTCTTATCAAATTCCATGTATTATAAATTAGGTAAGGTCGAAAGTGACAACAAGTTTATTAACCGAAGAAATGTGTTCTTAGAAACTGGTTGTCATATATATGATTGAGTAGAAATTTTTTTTTCTCAGAGCTTGTGAATTTCGTCAGGTAGTACTTACTTCCTCAATTCTAAAATTATTAAACATTTTGACTAAAAATTTTATCCTAAAACAAGTTATTGTTTAAATACTTTGAAGAAAAGATAAGAAACTAAATAGGAGCACACACAATTATTGCACATCCATCTTAAGAGTAATGTTAACATATCTTTCCACTGCTAAAGAAGTAAATGAATAGGAGTGCAGAGGTTATTTATTTTAGAACTAATTTGTCTCAAATTTGCCAAAATAGTTACTTAGCCCCATTCTAAAGTACATTTTTGTTCGGCTACTTTCTCTTTTTCTTTAGCACGTTATTCAAATATTTTGTATGAAAACTTTGTATTTTATATAAAAACTTTTTATATGGAAATTATTTTAAAAATTAAAAATATCCGATAAACTTTAGAACGACATTTATTTAGGACGGAGGAGTACCAACTATATGGGTTAGTGTAACTATTAAGGCTGCACTGAACCATTGTAGCTCTCGTTTGATCTTCAAGTTTAATTTCTATTCACTCTTTTATAGCCTCTATGTGTTTCGTGGAGATGGCACGGAAGAGACCGGCTAGCTGTTTGGTCAATCAGAAATTATACAGTGAAAACAGTGCTAACAATTTTGTTCAGGATGACACGCAATTTTAATCACGCATAGACGTATTTGGGATCACTAGTACAGAACAAGCATAGTAGACGAGTCATCCGTGACCAGTCCATTGGCCATCAAAGACCCAAGTATCAGTGATGGGCCAAAATTTGGTCCGTTGTAAATGACTGTAAGAGCCATGGCCCGTAACCAATGTCCCACATTTTTTGATGGATCAAAATATCAGTCTATCATAAAATCATCCATGAAGGGCAAAAAAATTATCCGTCACCTTTGTTGACTTATCTTTGATGGGCCGTACGTTACAACCCGTCACTGATGCATCATTCGTGAACGGCTCATATATTTTATGGTCATCATCCATAACTTCTTTGATAGGCTTTTTACACGGCCTATAACGGATGTGTTCGACTCCGGGTTGACTCATTCTAGGGGATCAATCTAGATTAATTGGCATATTTAACGTGCTAAACAATTAAAAAATATTAACCTCTAGCGCTACTCATTTTCGATCATGTCAAATTGATCCACCATATTTCGATTGTAAGACTTTTATAGTAGGTTGGCAATAATTATTTTAGCTTGAAAGTGTCGACACAACGTCCGTACCTGCTCCTCTGGAAAATTCGTAATAGCCACCAGATCAAAATATAATATTCCTCCGTTAGACAGACTTGAAGTACATTTGACTATGTCTGTGCTAGCTGCGTTGTAGCCGGCTGAAGCTATGGCTAAATCCTTGTTAATTTTCCCCAAATTAAGTATAAACGAAATATCTTAATTATTTGTAATTGAAAAATATTTTGGGTGTAAAACTTTTAGATATGCGCTCATAGTGATTTAAAATTAAAGGTTGAAAAAAACTACTATAAAATTAAAACCCAAAACCAACTCTGCAAATGCAAGTATTAAAATTTAAAATTTGGCTTATAACCATAATAGCATAAGCAAAAAGAAGGATATTGATGTCTTTGGAGAGCCCATTTAGCATGCAATGCGAGCTAAACAACGCTAATTATGAAGTATTACCTCTACTACAGAGTATTAAAATTGAGAGTTTTGTCCTCTTCCCTTAGTACTTACAAAAAGCGATAGATCCCTACTAATGTGGAATTGAGAGAATAGTTTTTTCTAACTGACACATTATAAGTAGTAGCAAAGTTCATAAACATCATTGCCCATTAATTTTATGACGAACAATACTACCTGGTATCTCTAGGTAGCCGATAGCGCTACCTAGATATCATTGTTGATTCATGTTACTAATTACCAAACGTTAGGGATGTTATTTTTCAACCCGAAATAGTTCGACTACCTAAGCGTCTAAATAATTTAAGAGCCCCAACAACACGTACACATTTTGCGAAAAAAATCGGTTAGTTTTAAAACCATCCAGCTAAAAACAATTTCTAAAAAGTAAAAACGACCATCTCTTGGGAAAAACAAAAACCGAACGGATCGACCACTCAGCTCACATCGTTTTTCTGAACAACTGAAATAGAAAAGTAAAAAAAAAAAAGCCAACACGTACGTAGTACTGTCGTGACATTTGATATATACACTGTGCATGCACACACAGCTGACAACTTTATTCAGTTTATTCTCATGAGCATACGTATTATATATACGTACGTGTGCCAATCACGATGTGATTAGCAAGTGAGGATATGTGTGATAATTAATTAATTAATTAGTAAGGGGATTGGCCCTCGAAGTTGCCCGGCGGCGAGTAGTTGCAGGTGATGAAGACGCCGAGGTCGTTGTCGCAGTCGACGCGGGCGCAGCCGATCGCCGTCGAGTCGCGCCACACCACCTGCGTGTAGTGGCCGCACGAGCTCCCCTCCGGCGCCGAGCAGCTGTTGCTGTCGTGGTCGTACCACTCCTTCTCCGACACCCACGACGATACGGCGTCGGCCGCCGACCAGGCGGCGCCGGCGGAGCCCCAGAAGATGTTCTCGCCGTACTTCCCGCCGGAGTCCGAGTGCCGCAGCTGGCAGTCGCCGCGGCGCTGCTCCGCGTAGGCCTGCGCGTACGCCGCCACCGTGTCGTCCCACGTCACCGGCCCCACCCCGACGTCGGCCCTCGCCGCGTTGTGCGGGTCCACGAAGTCCTGCGGCGAGTTCTGCGCCACGCACGTCGTCGTCGCCATGGCCGCTGCAAGCACGACGACCAAGCAGCAGGTTAACCTGCACCTGCTTGATGAACGCATCATCGCCATTGTTAGATATGGAGATCGAGAGATGATCACTATGGTTGTTGTGTTGTGTGATTGGCTTTGAACATATTTGATGGGTATTTATAGTGCTGGATCGATGACTTATGCAACGCATAATGCGATAGTAAACTGAAGAAATTGATGTTGCTGTGGTACAAAATATCTATATATTTTTTCCAACAGGTTTGGCAGGGAAAAGAAAATTCCAAGCACGCGATCGATCGATCGATCGATCGATCGAGAGAGAGAGAGAGAGAGATAGGATTGGATGAACTTGGGAATAATTATTTTTAGGACACTTGTCCATTAATTGAGTAGAACTAGAACTAACTTGCAGAAGGGACATATTTAACTTGGAAAGTCGACGCTACTTCATGTTCATGTTTGTTGCGTCGTCCAAGACTCCAAGCACACAGGCCGGCACACAGCCAAATAGCTAGGGTTCCAGAAGATTAATTAATTAATTAGCTCGTTAATTATCACGGGTGTTCGATCGTGTTTGGATATGACGTAGCTGGCGTGATTGACCAACCAAAACTCCAAGTTGATCGATGCATCGATGCCTCGCTGAGACAGAATCGTACAAGCTTAATCAAAGCTAACTAGCAAGATGCTGTGGAAAGAATCGAAGCTGCTGGCTGGCCGGTGGAGAAATCAATTAAATAATACGGTAACTTATATATATCATTCTCATATCCTGACATACCTCAGCTCATTTCTAGGGTACATTTTTTTCGTCACGGGAATACCGCGTTTCATGTTAAATATATACATATAGGTATTTTGAGATTTGAAAGTGAGTTATGCTGAGATAAGAAGATGCTAGCTGTGGGTTAAGAATTGAATCGAAGCTTCTGGCCGGTGGAGAAATCATCAAATTAATTAATAAAGAAGGAACTGTATAACTAATAGACTTGTATTATATCTGGCTTTTGGACCGGGTGCTCTGCAGTAATAGCATAAGCTTGTACATCACAACTACTATATACGTAATAGATTTCCGATCACTGATTTTAATTAGAACATCAACCATGCATATATGCACCGATTTACTGTTAACAACCATTTGCACTGTTGCAAGGTACCGTAACACTCGTACGTCTTGGGCCATTCAATGGAGATCCGACGCCTAAAATTATAAGCTAAATGCATCGTACCTCTGCATTTTTCTTACACTGGCTTTTAGAGTCATTCCACGATGAGATAATCTTGTCCTACGTGTTGGTAATCTATATGTTCTTTCGATGAAAAACATATATAGCTTATGTGCCAAGTCAATGGATGGGTCAAGATTTAATTAATCAAGCTTGCGCATGTGTGATAATGCCACCAGATATATTATATAGCTACGACGTACATAAGTTCAGTACATTAGAAATATATATAGCCTTGCCTTTTCATTTATGTTTATAAGTTAAATTTTAAATTCTGTAAGTTAAATTGGAAGTGATATAAAAGTTTTCTTATAGTAGCTTTTAAATATTTTATCTATAAATTATATTTAATTGTTAATAATTCATTTCGTTTATTCTTACGTAAGCCGGCCAAAAGATGATCATCATAGTATAAATTCAACGTTAGCACAACTTGGACGAGCTTCCAACATATTCCACATACGCTACAACGTTTTTCCAGAGTGACCAAACTAACTAATTAAGACTAGCTACTTGCCCACATGTTATGGAAAAAATTTAGAGACAATACAGACTGTTAGTACATATTATATATTCACGCTCTGCTACGTAAATTTTCAACAGTCAACCATAATTGATGGTGTTTGCAATAGTAAACACACGTACAGTTTTCGCACAAGTCTCGGCGAATAATTAGCGCCAAATTAACTTGGTCAAAACGCAGTAATAGCACGTACGTCCATATACCGCATGATGCCTTAACCGTAACACCTATATATAGATTATTATTCATCGATCAAGTTGCTAGGTTGTAATTCCTGGAGTTTCTTAAATACTCGATCCCACGTCCCTAAAATATTTGACGTCGTTGATATTTTTATATACTTTTAACTATTCATCTTATTTAAATTTTTTTAAAAATATGTAAAACTATATATATACATAAAAATATATTTAACAATAAATGAAATGATATAATAATAATTAATAATTATGTAATTGTTTTGAATAAGATAAACAATCAAACATTGGTTAAAGAAAAAAATCAATGGCGTTAAACATTCTTAAATAGAGGAAGTATAGATATGTGCAGCTGATCGAGCTAGCTACTCCATCAATCTTGAATATGTTTACATGTGATCTCTGCACACGTACGTCATGATCTTATTTACATTCTTAAGTGTAGACAGGTGTAAGCATGCGTACGTGCAGACGTTAACATTTTCCAAACAAGCTTGATTTCTTGTGCTTTTGTGTTTGTAATATGTGTTTCTCGTGACCTCGCGTGAAAACTATATGAAATTACGTCTTCCCTTTTTAGACGGAACACGTACTATTACAGTTATATTTAATTGAGATTTGTTCCAGTACAATAAAAAGTAAGTTGAGTTACTAGTATCTTACGGTACCAATCATTTCTGATCATTGGATCTAACAATATCCATTTTGCTCGGCTAGATCCAATGATGAAAAACGATTTAGTACCGTAAGATAACGGTACTTCGAGCTACTATTTGTTAGACCAGAACAAATCTCTAATTAATTGGTCAAGAAACTAAAGTACGATAAATCATAATTTGTATCAATTAGGTTAAATAAGAAAATTTAGTTGCACTTGAGTCTACCACGACTCCACGAGTTATTTATGGACCGAGCTCATGCCCATCCTTAACTGAAATTTGATAATCTTTTGCAATACTTTAGTTATATGGTTAAATAATTATAACTATAATTGTGTCATGCCATTAAGGGATACATAACATTATATATCAGCTTGGTATTTTTGAATCGATTTATTTAGTTAAATTAGAGCTGACTAGACATTACCAGTGTAGACATTACCAGTGCACAATTACGCCCAACTCTTGCACATTTGTATGGGCCGAATTAATTAGCTGTTGGGCCAGCCCACAGTGCACCATTGCATATCGATAACTAGCTAGCTGGAGAACGTACGCTTATCACTTACTACTAATCCCGGTTTACAAATTAAGCCAAATCTCACATAGTATACGCTAATCACCAGCTTACATACATAATATATACTTTGATTTTTAATTGATAATATTATTGATATTTTAACATATGTTTTGTCATTTGTCTTATTTACACGTTTTTTGTAAATATAAAATATGTAGGGTACGCCTAATAATTTAAAATAATAAATCAAGTGACAGTAAAATAAATAATAGTTACATAATTTTATAATAAGGCAAATGGTCAAACATGTGTTTAAAAATCAATGATGTCATCTATTCAAAATTTAATGTAGTACTACACACTCATAAATCATAACATACGCATCAATTTAAACACGTGTAAAATTAAACGATTTTGCTCATTTCGACATAATATTGCTTCAATGACTGGAAAACGGTAATGGGGTTTAGGGATGGCAATTCCACCCGTGGGTTCGGGTCCTTGGCGGGTACCCGTCCATATGGGTACGTGTATGGGTATGAATTTTCACTCGCAGGTGACTGGGTCCGGGGCCCTGCATATGGGCGGGTGAGGGGACGAGAATGAAGTCCTACCCTATCCGAGGGGTATATCAGACTATAAACCTTTAAATTGTAGCTCATGAAATATGCAAGAGCCTAATACTAAGCCCATATATATAAAGAAACCCTAGCTCACTCTTTCTTTTGTTTTCTCCTCACTTTGTCCCTCCTTAGTCACGCACTCACACAGGCGACAGGCGGCAAGGCAGGCAGGCGGTGGCCGGCGACAGCGAACTCCGTCCGAATCTTGGTCCCTCTCCCTCCTCCGCTCTAGCCGTCAACGGCGCACGCGGTGGCGACGGCCGGCGGGGCTGCGGGGTGCCGAGCTGGTGCGGGGCTGCGCGACGCTGGGGCGGCAAGGCAGCGAGCAGGTGCGCAGGTCGGCGAGCTGGTGACGGCGAGGAGCAAAGTACAATCAATACCATTTTGTGTTGTTATCATTTTGTGATGTTAGAGATATTACTTAATGCAGGTGAACGGGTCACCCCGGTCAGGTTGCGAGTACCCGGTCAGGTCGAGTACCGGGATGGATGTCACGCCCAGACTCAGGGTGTGACAATGGAATTCTACTCGTTTCTCCAATCGGGCCGGGTTCGGGTATACTACTCGGGTGATGGGTTCAGGTTCGTTCCTGTCCAACTCACCCCAACCTGCCCCATTGCCATCCCTAATGGGGTTAGGGTTTAGGTTAGAGGGTAATGTCAAGATTGGGGACGGGAAGGGGACAGAGGGTAATGTGTAATGCGTGGCAGGTACAGGATATAGATCAATTAGAAGGAAGGCCATATGGTGTCAGGATAGATAAACATGGGCCTAGCTCACGTTTACAACTAATTATTCGTCAGTAGTAATCTCGATAGCGAGATGCCTATGATAATTTCGTTAACCTTAACCTATGTATTTACAGTGGCGAGTGCGGCGTGTCTACTAGCTATTTTCATGCTTCTACTTTTCAGAACGATCGACTGCCTTCCACACGATGATACGCACGTTCGATGTTTATTAACTAGGTGTATAGATATAGTTAAGTAGTAATATATTTCCTCCGTCTCTAACTGTTTGACGCCGTTAATTTTTTGACACATATTTGACCGTTCGTTTTATTCAATTTTTAAAAAATATTTAAAGCTATATATATACATAAAAGTATATTTAACAATAAATAAAATGATATAAAAATAATTAATAATTATGCAAATTTTTTGCATAAGACGAATAGTCACACATATAAAAAAGTTAACGACGTCAAACATTTAGGGACAGAGGGAATGGTATATATCACATGGATACATATACATAAACGAATCACATGGATACATATACATAAACGAATCACAATATGACACAGATACATGGAGTACACAAACACAACATCACATAGATGCTGTCCCTGCAGGTAGTGCGTGATATACTTCCTACTGTATACTATTTCCTCCGTTTCATAACGTAAGATGCTTTTTTTACTTGTAATGTTTGATAATTTATCTTATTTAAAAAATTATGAAAATATCATTTATTTTGCTTGTGACTTATTTTATTATCAAAAGAAATTTTAAACATGACTTGTCATTTTTTATATTTATAAAATAAGACGAAAATGGTCAAACGTTGTAACAAAAAGGTCAAACATCTTACGTCATGAAAGGGATAGTACTATGGAGTAATAGTGAATTAGTAGGGCGGTCGGCCAACGTAGTTGCCCGGCGGCGAGTAGTTGCAGGTGATGAAGGCGCCGCCGTTGTCGCAGCGGACGCGGCCGCAGCCGATCGCCGTCGAGTCGCGCCACACCACCTGCGTGTAGTGGCCGCACGAGCTCCCCTCCGGCGCCGAGCAGCTGTTGCTGCCGTGGTCGTACCACTGCTTCTCCTTCACCCACAATGCCACGGCGTCGCCGGCCGTCCAGTCGCCACCGCCGCCGCCGAAGAGGTTCTCGCCGTACTTCCCGCCGGTGTCCGAGTGCCGCAGCTGGCAGTCGCCGCGCCGCTGCTCCGCGTAGCTCTGCGCGTACGCCGCCACCGCGTCGTCCCACCTCACCGGCCCGACGCCGACTTCGGCCCTCGCCGCGTTGTGCGGGTTCACGAAGTCCTCCCGCGAGTTCTGCGCCATGCACGTCGTCGCCGCCATGGCCACCGCAAGAACAGCAGCTACTAACAAGCAGCAGGCTAACCTGCTTGACGAACTCGCCATTATATTGTTAGTAGATGAAGAGATCAGATGACTAGGGGCTAGCTGTGTGTGATTAGCTTTGGCCAAATTTTCCGGGGTATTTATAGTGCTGGATCGATGACTTCTACAAGCTGGTAAAATGCATTAGTAATTAAACTTCACGAAGTTATTAATGTTGCTAGCTAGTACCAAAATATCCATAATTTTTCCAACAGGTTTGGCAGGGCAAACAAATTTTCAAGCATGCATATGCGACATCGACAGGCCGGATTGGATCGACGAAAACGTATGTGGCGATAATTAACTCTGTTTTGTAGCACGCACCTATAAAACGTTAATTCAAAAATTAATAAAGTCATATAAAAAAAGAATGGAGAGCAGCGGATACATCATATTGCACCTTCACTCCAGCGTCAGGTTAAAAGATTATTGTGGCATAATTCTATTTTTCTTGAAGAATTTATTTCTCCAAATGGGCCAGATCGAGTGGGCCACGTATGGTATATATCCCGTATCCTCAAGCAAATTAACATATTTAGAGGTCTTCTCTGGCTATGACATGTCTATTTGTAAATTAATGCAAACTTCAAGCATTCTGGGATAAAAAAATGTTCTTGTCATAAGGTTTAAAATCATAATGACTATAATTAATTACGCACACATCAACATGTGTATAATATTAATATAATTTTATTAAGGCAGATATTATTTAATTAGCGTCTGCATCAATCACTGTGACCGTGTGTTAGGGGGTGTACTGATGGAAGCGTGCAAATGTACGTGTCAAGCCAGCAAGACGAAAGCGTGGTAACGCAACTAGATACCTACGCGGAGTACGTGGTTTAGTACAGTTAAAATAATAACGTAATTAATTTTTTGTTTGAAATCGAATAACATAATTAATTATTAAGACCAGATACTAATTTTCTATTTGCAAATAATTTACAGATAATTCAGATATATATCGACGTACGGTTAGTTACTTGATCGGTTAATTAAATAGTACATCCACCCTCCTCAATACGTAACTTTTGAACAATTAATCAACCGTGATTGATGACGTGTGCAATTAATAGTAAACACGTAGCACACTAGTCTCGATCGTTGGATATAATTAGCATGGTCACAACGCTGTAAACACAAGCACGCCAGTATATACACGTATATATCGATTATTATAGCAAGTATATATATATGTTGTGATTTCCGGCGTTTCTTAATTAATTACTTTCTCGTGAGGGTTGTTCTTAATTACTTAATTCTTATTCCATCCATTTAAAAATAGAGCAACCTCTCTTAGATTTTACATAGAGTAGTACCGCATTTCCATCCTTTACATATGAGATTTTTTACGGTTAAACATAGCATTTGACCATTTGTTATATTTAAAGATATAATATAAACATGCAAACAAAAAATTCAAGTGTTTAAAATATCAATAATGACTACATGTGCCAACAAAATTAATAATATGTACATGTTTTTTAATATATTAACAATCAAATGTTTTATTAAAAAGTCAACAACACAATATATGTAATATGTAATAGATTAATTGAGTAGTATTTATAAAGTTGTTGGCGCTAGCTACTCCACAAAGAAACTATATAAGACCTTTGTCTTTTATAATCCATGAAAACTTCGCTTCTCGATTGTCATCTGTCACGCATCCATCTTTTACCTCTAGCTCAAGTTCCCAAAACCTCTATTCTCTCTCCTTTTTATTGGCTGGAGCCTCAGATCTAAGATTCTTGCATACATGTGGCTGTGGCTGTAGATAAGTGAAGCATTCCAAACAAAGAAAAACAAAGAAAGGACAGATGTCTTCTAGAATTTACGATCTATCGTGTGACAGTGGAAATTCAAAGACGCGCGCAGCCATGCATGATCTAATTAGGATTTGCAATGCTGCATGAGTTACGGCGGTTAAATGTGCGCGCGGTAGCTTTATCAGTTTTGAATTTTTTTGGTTTTTCATGTTTTACGATTACATACCTTACGTTTTTCACTGTAGCTGCGGTACTGGTATACCGCTGAATAGCGGTAACATCTAGCAAATGATAACGAAAACCCTGGATCGATCCAACTTAAGTGTGATTTGAACGCTATATACGATATATATGTGATGTATTAGACACGAGCACTCTCGTATTTACCGAGGTTCTAAACAGTGGCTATGACATTTAGCGTTTCGTTTCTCCAACAGCTAAGATGGATATAGCGGTAGTTAAGTAATTTAGCGTTTTGGAAAAAAAAAAGCTAAGAAAAAATTGAAAAAAAATGATAGAACTTGGCTTAGAAATTGACACATGAACCATCAACAATTTATAGTTCATCAGCATTTCATAGTTTATTCAGATACATGAGTACATCACACATTCACACATGAATACAAGTGAAGAACACTTTTGACAATTTAGCGGCTCGCAGCTGCTGACCCTACCTGACGATGATCAACGGAGCCGACGGCGAACAGGACCATTGCCGCCGGCGTAGGTAGAGGTGCAGCCGCGGCCGTGCACAGTCGAGATTGAATTAGTAGGGTGATTGGCCGATGTAGTTCCCCGGCGGCGAGTAGTTGCAGGTGATGAAGACGCCGAGGGTGCCGTTGCAGACGACGCGTGCGCAGCCGATCGCCGTCGAGCTCCGCCACACCACCTGCGTGTAGTGGCCGCACGACTTCCCCGACGGCGCCGAGCAGGTGTTGGTGGTGTGGTTGTACCACTGCTTCTCCGACACCCACGCCGCCACGGCGCTCGCCGCCGTCCAGTTGCCGCCGGCGGAGCCCCAGAACAGGTTCTCGCCGTACTTGCCGGTGCAGTTGGAGTGCACCAGCCTGCAGTCGCCTTGCCGCTGGTTCGCGTACGCCTGCGCGTACGCCGCCACCGTCTCGTTCCAGGTCACCGGCCCCACGCCGACGTCGGACCTCGCCGAGTTGTGCGGGTTCACGAAGTCCTGCGGCGAGTTCTGCGCCATGCAGCACGGCGGCGCCACGGCGAGGACGGCAAGCACCGCAGCCACTAGGAACAAGCAAGCTGCTACTGGCCTTGATGGCGAACCCGGCGCCATTGATATGCTAATTAAGCTCTTAATTACTTGAACACAAATTAAGTTACACGAACTGATCGAGAGAAGTGATTGATCACTATATGGTTTGTGTGCTTACTGGGCCATATATGACGGGTATTTATAGTGCTGGATCAATGATTCTGCAAGGTATACATTGCAGTGTTTACATGACAAAGTCTTTAGAGACGAAAGGAGTGAAATATATTTTAATTGATCCCTCGATAAGTTATCTCTTTTTTCATATCATTTAATTAATTATGATTTTTTTAAAAAATAAGACAGATTAGTATGTTATATATCACTCCCGTAAGTCTAAATTTGATCTTTATAATTTATAACAAAAGAAGAAATTAAACTCTAATTAGTATACATATAATTAGTCATATTTGTTCTTTGTTGTAATCTGTGTAAGTCAAATTTAGCATGCTTTGCATATTTCTATGATGACATATATATTACAACATTAGTTTACTTTATCAACTTTTTTCATAATGATATGCAAGAAATGAAAGTATATTCTTCCTAGGGTTTAAAAAGGTTTCCCTCTACTAAATGAGATCTCAAGAAAGTTGACTGGAAAAGAATTAATTCGTAATCACGCGATTGACAGGATGGATTGGAGGAACTTGGAAAGCAGTTACTTAGACTTGTCCATGTGGAGTAGCACTTGCAAAAAGGGGCATATCTATTTTGGAAAGTTTAAGTTACTTCATTGTTCGTTCATGCATGCATGTGGCCGGTGCTATACGTGCATGCATTGCACACAGCTTCTCTGTATATATACGTGCGTGCGTGTGTGTATATATAGACACACGCTATATCCTATTATAAGATGTATTTATTTTTTCACGCATAAGATGCAAAAACTCTACACATATTTCTACTCCCACCCAGTACAAAGCACATAGGCTGAATTTCTTTCTAGGTCGTTGGTCGTGTCACTATGAGTCCCTTAGCCACCAAATATCATGTTCACACTAGGTCCATGTGCAACGTGGCACTCTCGTTTCCCGAACGTTGTCAACACACTCGCACGGTGTGACCACTTTGTCGACTAGTACACCACGGCATTAGTGGCTTGACGCCTTGACCCATGGACCACCGAAATACGACATGGCAGAAGACTAAGTAACCAATATTAGGCTATACTTGCGTCGGCGCAGCCAAAAAAGCCTGACATGTTTAAGCCGTGACATCACCCTCTCGTGTGTTTGACATGACATAACATGACCTGACATGTTTTGGCACGAGACATGATGGTCTTGGCCGTGCTAGCAAGGCATAGCCCAAGTCCCGCCTCTAGCTGGAAGCATTGAGTTGCAATTCCTAAAGTAGCTGAGCAAACTGATCCAACATCTAATTGTGGGCTTGTGGCAGCCTACCATAGCGAAGGCATAATATATATATCGTACTCCCTCTAATTTTTAATAAAATACCGTTAAATATGGACAAAAAATCAAAAACGTTATATAAAAAAATTGAAGGTTCCATTCAATAGAGTTGTCAAGTCTGTGAGTGGCCCAAGAACCGAGCACGATCATTTGCGTTCTTTATACTAATTTTTATCAGACTTCTTATCAGTTTTTTGCACGCAGGTTTCCCAAGCTATCAAAAGTGCATTTTATTAAAAGGTTTCTATACAAAATTTCATCATCGTATGGTTCTAAAATAGATTTTTAATTTTATAGTAACTAATTTTATTGTTTATATTATTAATTAAATAGTTATTATAAAAATCAGATAATCTTTCATCTTTTATCCAAAAGCTGAAATGAACACAGATGCATATAATTAAATCCATACCAGAGTACTCCCTCTATATTTTTATATATAACACCGTTGACTTTTAAAATCACGTTTGACCATTCGTCTTATTCAAAATTTATATCCAAATATGCAAAATATAATGCATAATTAAAGTTTCTATAATAATAAATCATATTATAACAAAATAATTAATAATTATATAACTTTTTGAATAAGACGAATGGTCAAACGTGTACCTAAAAGTCAACGATGTCATATAAAAAATATGGAGGGAGTACATACCAGCACATAGCTATAGTATACACAGGTAATACAAGTTAGGCCATACATCTGCATGCATCATGACCTATTATTCCAACACGTATGTAATTAAGCATGTGCATGATGCATGCTGAGAGCTTATTAACGAACTCCAGTGCGTGTATAGCGTGCTAGTATGGGCTCTGCCCTCGTATGTTGCCCGCCGGTGAGTAGTTGCAGATGATGAAGACGCCGAGGTTGCCGTTGCAGACGACGCGGGCGCAGCCGATGGCCGTCGAGCGGCGCCACACCACCTGCGTGTAGTGGTAGCACGTCTTGCCCGCCGGCGCCGAGCAGCGGTTGCCGGCGTGGTGGTACCACTGCTTCTCCTTCACCCACGCGAAGTCGCTCTTGGTCACCGCGTCCGCCGCCGTCCACGCCCGGCCGGCGGAGCCCCACCACAGGTTCTCGCCGTAGGCCCCGTTCTTGCCGCCGGAGTGCACCATCTTGCAGTCGCCGGCGCGCTGCCTCGCGTAGCCCGCGGCGTACTCCGCGACCTTGGCGTCCCACGTCACCGGGCCGACGCCCACCGCGGCCCGGGCGGCGTTGTGGAGGTCGACGAAGTCCTTGGCCGAGTTCTGCGCCATCGACGTGGTGACCATCATGGCCGAAACCGCCATGGCCATCACCATGGCGAAGCCTGCAGCTTTGTTTGATGCCTCCATTGTTGTGTCTTGGCAGTTTGCAACTAACAGTGTATTGATCGAAAGTGGTGGCAATTAGTGCATGCAATTAGGCAGTATTTATACCCCTCGATCATGTTGAACTAGGTATCAAGATTGACAATACAGAATACAGTATATAATTCATATTAATATGATCCCTCTGGTATGTATACCTTGTGCTGCCTGGCATGGATATATAGAGCACATTGGTTCAGAACAGATATAATTCTTGATGATCGTGTTGGAGCAAAGAGAAACGATCAAACATGTACACATACGGAATACTTGTACTTGATTCATCAGGATGTGTACAGGACTCGACGACCAGATAAAGCTTGTTCTTAATTAATCATATGGTTGAGATTTAGCAGATCTGTTCTAACTAAATAAGTAGATAGGTTCACGTCGACTGGCGTCATCCTCACTCTCCTTTTCTTTGAAAACGTCATCAGAGGATCCACCAGAATATATTTAAGAAAAAAATCTAATAAATATCATTGACAAACGTCTAGATCTAAAAATAATATTAAGGAGTATAAATTCTATGAAATATTATCATATAAATAACTTTACTTAAGAAATACCACTGCTGTTACGGTTCATCATCTCGCGCCGCTAAATACAATGTTCATATTATATCACTTATCAGAGGATGGAACCCTAACGACAATGATATTTCTTAGACAAATTAAGTTGTTTGTACAATGAGATTTCGTATAACTCACCCTCGTTGATGATATTTATTTAAATTAGGTGTTTGTCAATGATATTTCTTATATTTATTTATATTTAAAATTAAGTGTTGGACTCATTTTACATGTTCCTTATGATCTCTGGATGCCTTTGCCATCAATTATAAATATTTTTTTCGTTTACTTAGAAGAAACAAATGAAAAATAAAAGAAACACCTTTAGCCTAGCAAGAGTGTTCCCCATGAACTGGTCAAGTATTTCCTTGCCTAATTTACTTATATATGCTCTGTCCAATCTTTAATTGACGGCATAAGTGGTTTTTAAATTTATGTTTGATCATTTTTTATTCAATATTTTTTACAAATATGTAAAAATGTAAGTCATGCTTAAAATATGATAATAAATTAAATTACAACAAAATAATATTAACTTTTTAATAATCCAAACAATTAAATATATATCTAAAAGTCAACGGTGTCATCTATTATAAGCTGAAATTAATAATTTATTTATTATAAACAAACACCTTACTAATTCTTTCGAAGTTTCCATGAACGTCATCGATCGATCGATCGATATATCTAGATTTTCTATTCTCTTGTTCTCATTCCACCCTCTGACCGTTGTTATCCTTTACAATTCGTGTCCTGCCTTAAATAGAATATCACTGGCATGCAGTTGACCTCAGAATAATCAAGTACATGCTATGTTTTACTAGTTTCATATTGATAACATCCAATTAATGGAAAAAAATGCACGCATACTATGTATAGCAGTATAGGTTCATATTCTGTGTCCTCAGACAGTACCGGCCGTATTGACATAAAACTGTGACAGGTTTTTATGTGAATTTCCGGAGATTTTCCCCACTAATTTCGAACTCTATCAGTGAGTCTTTTTTTTAGTTTTGTTCTTAAGCAGAATTGCAGTACTATATTTTGCTTGGAAGGAAAAAATTATTTTATGTGAAAATTGTATATCTCATCTGCAATTCAATTTCAAGCTCAAAAATAATTTGTTGCATCTGCTTGCAGTTGTATGCTTCTGGGTGAGAGATCGATTAGCCAGCTGGTTCGAGATCTAATTGGGCTGGGCCTTGCCTCTTTTTCATCAAACAACCGGCCCATACGTAATGTGGAGGAGTTGGGCTTACTGATGTGTGTGGTGAAAAGAAGACATGGGCCAGCACTCTCAATCACCAGACTTAATTAAACAAGTTATTGAGAGGAAGTACGGGCTAGAAACTGCTACATCGTGAATAGTAGTCTTATCGATGATCAGAGCCTTTTATTGACTCTTCTTTTATCCATATTAGTAACATTAATTTATTTTATAAACGTATGTATAAAGATAGATTCAGATATAGTTTCTTCATTAATACGTTGGTGTCATGTGGTCGTACCACTTCTTCTCCTCCACCCAGGCGCCCACCACGTCGGCCGCCGTCTAGTTGGCGCCGGCGGAGCCCCGGAACAGGTTCTCGCCGTACTTCCCGCCGGAGTAGCCTCGGAACAGGTTCTCGCCGTACTTCCCGCCGGAGTTGGAGTGCTGCAGCTTGCAGTCGCCGCGGCGGTCCTTGGCGTAGGCCTGCGCGTACGCCGCCACCGTGTCGTCCCACGTCACCGGCCCGACGCCCACGTCGGCCCTCACCACGTTGTGCAGGTCCACCAAGTCCTGCTGCGTGACCTGGGCCATCGACGACGTGGCGAAAACCCCAATGGCAATCATCAGAGAAATTAGGACTGCTTTCTTGTTTGGTGCCTCCATGGTATCTATCTATGTAGCAGATGTACTTGTAATGTAATTGTTACTACAACTTCTGTATACGCAAAGTGCATAGAACTTGCAAGTATTATTAGACGATCGAAATGCATGGCTCTCAAGTCTCAACATGGCCCCTTAGGGGACGTAAGACGATAATTATTAACTGACTCTCTCCGTTGTCACGCGAGCAAATAAAATGCACTTTTGCTATTGATCAAACATTTGATTTTTTTTTTCTTCTGCCAAACACACGCGCAATACATGGGAGGCTGGAGGTGTGTGTAGGTCTTTTGACTTGCGTGTGCATGTCTTTAGATTGTCATTCAACGGTAGTGGCCGGATTTGATTGATAAAATTGAAAATTTTCAAACATTTGATCAATAGACGGATCCAATAAGATGACACGGAGGAAAGAGAAAAATAATTGTTATGCATGGTAACAGATTAGAGTCGACTATTCACATTTATTTAAGAAAATACTGTACTGCATGGGGTAGATTAAAAAGAAAAAAGAGTAATAAAAATATATTTCATACTATTAATGAAGAAATCATATCCGACTCTATATTTATAATATTTGTATGTACGTTTATAAAATAAGTTAATGTTGCTGACGTGAATGAGAAAAAAGTTAATAATAGACTGTATCTAGCTTTTAACATGTCCTAATACAATAAAAAGATATGATGTATATATATCATAATAATTAATATAATGATCTGTAATATACACGGAGCTCGAGTTGACATATATATGGACGCATGCTGCATGCACATTGGTTAGGTAATATACTAGGAGCAACCGTAAACGATATGCAGTGGACGCACTTTAGGTTTTGCAGGTGATTAATCGGCATCGACGACCTGACTTGTTAATTAATCATGGTTGAGGTTTAACCGAGGTACTTCTTAAGTTCACTTAAGAAGCGGCCCGGCAAAATTTTCACTCAGCAAAACCACAGCTAGGTTTTCATATACAGACTGATCCATCTTATCTCACGTATATACGTCCTTCTCACATCATTTAATTTGTTGGCGAGTTCGCAGTCAATTTTCCTCTCACTATTTTTCTCTCATCAACTCGAGTAAATGCGTCATTGCAATTTACATCCTAGTGTCGCTGCTTTTTTATTTCTTACAGATTCCAATACATATATGATATATTTTACAAGGTATAGATGTACACAAACCTCGTTCGGCGCCCTCTGCTCTTTGCACTTAGTTTGTCATATGGTCGTACGTGCTTTAGCGCCTCATATATATTCACTCCGTTTTCCCAGTTGACATTGACATTATATATATATATATATGTATGTATATATATGACCATTTATTTTATTTTATTTTGTAAATATGTAAGAATATAAGTTATTATTGAAGTTTCTTTTGTAACAAATTGACGTGCGTATTGTATTTATTTCCCTTTCTTCTGCCCTGTGAAGTTCATAAGCGAGAACATGCATGCACAGATCAACTAATTTGATCCACTTGATTAATTTTTATTTGGTAATTGATATTTCCACTTACCAATTCTAACACGTCTAACACTTTTTTATTTGGTAATTGATATTTCCACTTACCAATTCTAACACGTCTAACACTTCACATTTATCAAGTTGCAGCCTAATTGGTGAGGAGGCGTTGTTGGATCGATCGACATCGATATCATGGGCTTGGATAAAATCGTCTGTGTATATAATAACCAGCGTCGTATCTAGAATATGTTTAACTTGTACATTTTTTTAAAATGCTACTGCCGCCGTTTCACCATGATTTTTTTATATTGCCTAGATTCATATGGATGCTAATGAATCTAGACATATATACAACTATTATACATTGATCAACAGATGTATTTAGGAAAAGCTAAGAAGTCATACAACGTGAAACAGAGGGAGTATAAATATACCCTGCAAAAAAATAATATAACTATAAATTTGATTAAAAAACACCATCACATATAATTAAGAGAGTTTTTTTCCTTTTTTTCTCTTCATATGACTATATTTTCCATTTTTACATCCATACGTGATACGTGCCATAGATTAGAATTTTATGGGTGGTCCAAGACCCACCGTCGACACCATCCCGGTATAAACCAATATCTATCACTGACAACTTATCGTAATAATAGTAGTTAAACATATTGGAATCACCTAGCATGAACTTGCTCATTTAAGAACACGGAGAAACACTGTGAGGGAGTCGAATATATATCGATCCGAAGATATTCAGGACACCTACCAAAACACTTCACTATGACAAATACGCATAAGACACATATCTATGCGTCGTGTCTCGGACAATGACAGTACCTTTGGAGCAGAACAAAGGGGGATGTCGACCGATCTCTTCGATCCCTGTAGCACACACTTAGGCCGGGTTCGTTCGAGGGGAGGAGTGGTGTTAGTTATCCAGCGCGAAAAACGTAGTAGATTAGTACATGATTAATTAATTATTAATTATTAAAAAAATATAAAATAGATTGATATGATTTTTTAAAACAACTTTCCTATAGAATTTTTTTTTTGCAAAAAATACACCGTTTATCAGTTTGGGAAACATGCGCATGGAAAACGAGGGAGATAAGATAACTTATGGGGGCTTGCCAAACGTGGCCTTAGGCCACGATCCGAATGACGGCGGCGTGTCAGCCTGCTTTTGTCGATCTAGAAAATAGAAGTTGAATCTTTACATAAATTATATCCTACGCATCCATATTGTTGTTAGAAGCCTACTTCCTAGTAACTCAACAATCTCCAATGCACCCCAATCAGTACATCACATAGAAGTAGAAATTAGATCAATGAAGAAGTAGAGGATCAAGCTATAGAGGGGGTCAAGGCCACGTTCTTCTTTCACCCTTACTAACCCCAGATTCTCTCGTTTCTCATGTGCACACTTCTCGAATTACTAAACAATGTAATTTTTAAGAAAAATTTCAATAGAAATTTGCTTTAAAAATCATACTAATTTATTTTACAATTTTTTATAAGTAATAATTAATTAATCATGTACTATACTACGTTTTTCGTACCGGATAACTAGCGATAAACCGAACGCGGCCTAGAAGCTAAAATAGATGGCTAGAGGTAAGAGGAGAGGTAGGGAACTAGGGAAGGGAATTGCCCAGTTCCATGCTAGGAACGTGGTCACGGTCGCCGGCGTCGTGGCGGTTCTGCTCTATTCGTCCTCGTGAGATTGCAGATTGATGTTATTGTTGCTTATATGATGGTACTCCATGGCCTAAGAGTATGTATGAATAGTGACAAGAACTTTGTAATAAGGGATGCAATTTCTGTTGAAGCAAAGGCTAAATTTAATTTATTATTAAAAAATAGATCGCTACGCACTGTACCATCATATATCTATAAAAGATCCATATTTATTTATATAAAAAAGCTACATATGTATGTTTACAAGCTGCATATACATGTATGTAGATAGCCAATACATAAACTCATCTTTGTTTAGGCATTATTAGATACTCCCTCTGTTTCATAGTGTAAGTCTTTTAAGCATTGCCTAGATTCATATAGATAGTAATGAATCTAGACACATATATAAATTATATACATTCATCAATAAATGAATTTAGGCAAGGCTAAAAAGACTTATAATATGAAACATATGTAGTATATAGGCAATATATATATATATATATATATATATATATATATATATATATATATGCATCACCATGGCTAGCTTAATTATTCCGATATCCTGCATGCAATAAGCATGGAGAAACCTAGTAAGGGCTCTCTCCTCTCATGTTGCCTCGAGGGTAGTAGTTGCAGGCGATCATGGTGCCGATGTCGCCGGTGTTGCAGGCGACGCGGGCGCAGCCGACGTACGACGTGCGGCTCCACACCACCTGCGTGTAGTGGCCGCACTCGCCGCCGACGCAGGTGTTGCTGCCGTGGTTGTAGTACTGCTTCTCGCCGACCCAGTAGCGCATGGCGTCCGCCGGCGTGCCGACCCACCCGGCGGCGCTGCTCCACCCCCACCAGAGGTTCTCGCCGTAGGGCCCCGGAATGTGCTCCTTCCGGCAGTAGCGGGCGTGCTCCAGGGCCTTCGCCGCCAGCGCCTCGTTCCACGCCACCGCCGTGCGCACACCGACCGCCGCCCGGGCGTCGTTGTGGAGCTGCACGAACTGCGCCTTCTCGGCTTCTGAGAACTGAACCTGCAGGGCGCCCGTCGTGGTGGTGGCGAGCACCGCCATGGCCATCATCACCGCAGCAAAGGCCGCTCCTTTCTCCATGGGTAGCCTTGGCAATCGATCGATCGACCGATTCTGGTCGGCACGATTATATATATAATTGTGACTTATACTGCGCAACTGCTGTGTAGAGATCGAGAGGTGATGATTAACGCATGCAATTCGGCTTGGTATATATAGACGGACTGGCTATCAACATGGATAATAAGTACAAACATATGATCGATGCTAGCTCTCTGATATGTTCTTCGTTTTGTCGAGCTGACATCGATCGACCGATGCACATTGATTAGGAATGATACCAGGTGAAACGGTAAAAGTCTATTCAGCAGATGGATGACTTGGTATGTATCCTCGACAATTTTGAAACCAGCAGTCTCATCCCCAGATCGTCCTCGTCATGATTTTATAAATGCATGTTACTACTCTCTCCCTCTCTCTGATAGATGAGGCCATTATTTTTTGTCATGATTTTTTACCAGTCTTTACATCCAAAATTTTATTGGAAAGATGCAAAAATATTTCTCATGATTAAATTTTTATTTAGTGTTAAATCAATTGACAAAAAAATAAATAGTACTTATCGTTTTCAATAAGACAAATTATCAAATATCATATACAAAGTCTGTCTTAATCAAATATCGTATACAAAGTCAAACGGTGTTGTCTACAGTACTAACTAAACCAATTTTGAGAGCACACGTACCGTACGTAGAGATGCCACGGAAAACCAGCAATCATCACTACACAACCATGTGTAAGCAGTCTTAATTTGAGATATCTGACTCGTGAAACTATTAAAATCATCAGGTTAATTATGTTGGTGTTCTTTTTCATGACATTTTTTTTGAATTATCTAATTTTATGATAGTTAATGTTTGAGATTGTAAACGATTAAATCAACTACATAAAAATTAAATAATTGCTTTAGAAATTTATATGAGAAACTTTTATATAGGAAATTTTCTACAGAAACGCACAATTTAAAGTTTGGAAAACATCCCACGAAAATTCAAAAACATTCAACCATAAATAACAGTGTACATTTACTCAATGGATTATATATCATACCTAATACACTAGTTAACTATGGGCATAAAGAAATAATATTCGATATTTCTGATCAAATGACCCGGTCAGTAAAATGATCGGAATAGTCAAATGGATGGCTTTGGAAGGTTAACTAGTATATATATTTACCAGGTGATATGAGTTAGCGTACTTTTTTTTTTCTTCGATTGAAAGTGATGCATGAATCAAGTTGCTATTACTTTTTGGGTTATTCAATCATTCCGATACATATAAAGTACAAATCGGTTGGCGGTATAAATTACATGTGAGTTCATAAAGCGGTGTGATGTATAGTTCAAATTTGCAACCTCAAAATGATCAACTGAATGACGACTATTATTAGGTTGTGCTGGATCGAACTCTAATACATGCATACTGCAGCTTCGGGCCAGGGCTTGTATGGACGGGAGTCAATTTTGGGCCACCCAAATTTTTAGCAACTTCCAATAGTTGGACATAAATAAATATGTTAAGTCTACTAGCTATCAGTTTTTTTCGATTTTTTTGAAATTTTGAATTAATTTCTTAAATAATTTACAAATTTGATTTTGCATTTCAAAGCATGGTGGCTATTTTGCAAAAACCCTATTTCCACCCTTACAGAGGGCGGAAAGAGGCTAAACGTAAAATCGTCCGAGCGGCCGTTTGCCACGTAGGCTTTTTGCCCTCTTAGAGGCAGCACGAGGTTAGATCTGTGATTTTTGAAATACAAAGTTGAATTTGTAAATTATTTAATAAATAAAATAAAAAATTCAATGTTTTTCCATAGGTTACTACAAATTATACACTAAACAAATTGGTTGCGAATATTTTAGCACCATTAAATTAATATTGACAGGATATAAATTAACTCTCTAATCCAAACTATCCCCTAAGACATAACAATGGTGGCCTTTGTTAGTAAGGCCTAGTTGAGAAATACTTCCTTTGGTTCTTTTCATTTGACGTCGTTGACTTTTGATTTTATATTTGGCTGTTCATTCTAATAAACAAATTACATAATTATTAATTTTTCTTATGATTAGATTCATTGCCAAAAAACACTTTAAGCTTGACCAATAATTTTGCATATTTAGATAAAATTCTAAATAACAAATGGTCAAACATAGATTCACAAGTCAATGGCATAATAAACAGACGGAGTGAGTATACCACAACCATGGATGTGGCCGACCGACTGCAAGGTAGAAACAGTGGTAACATAGTAGTTCTTATAAAAAATAAATATTTTTCATTGTTTCTAACAAAATTTGGTAAAGAGGTATAGTAGTTCTTCTTTTTCATTTTAAAAGGAGATTATCTGCTATGGAGGGATAAGATTAATCATCTTAATTATATTCTTCGGTAGTTCACGTACTGTTCAGTGCTTTGCATTTTTTTTCTTGTATTTGCATTTGCGTTGTAAATAGGATAGATATATACCCCTATTCTAGAGGGTAATATGTAATTTGTATACTCACGTTTTGGCAGTATAAATACCAAGTGACCACACTAGCGAAAATGGTTGGAGCTCTATTCCATCACATCTAAGCTTGCATTCAATTCCCCCTTAAGTTTGCTCGTCTTGTTCATTGTGTGTGCAAGTTTGTGCTCTAGTTGATCTAGTATTTTTTTTTAAAAAAAAAATGTTTCATAGATAAGAGAAAAAAATCAGTCAAGTGACAAATAAATAATCCCAAACCGTCCGTATTTATTTATAATCAAGAAGAGTACACCATTTCACATACTTAATGCAGGCAATACATATGTCTGCAACATGATGATTTATTCATATTCGAGTAGTTAGTTAATTAGTAGGGTCTCTGGTTTTGGACGTTGCCCGCCGGGTAGTAGTTGCAGGTGAAGAAGACGCCCCGGTTGCCGCCGCAGACGACGCCGGCGCAGCCGACGGCGGTGGTGTCGCGCCACACCACCTGCGTGTAGTGGCCGCACATCTTGCCGCCGACGCAGCTGTTGCTGGCGTAGTCGTACGAGCTCTTCTCGGCCACCCACATGTTGACGGCCTCCGCCGCCGTCAATGTCTGGCCGGCGGCTAGGTTCTCGCCGTACTGGTAGTTGTTGCGGTCGGAGTGCACCAGACTGCAGTCGCCGGCGCGCTGGTTCGCCCAGCTCTGCGCGTACGCCGCCAGGTTGTCGTCCCACGACAGCGCGGGGACGCCGACGGCGCTCCGGGCGCCGTTGTGGAGGTTGACGATGTCGGCTATTGTGTTCTGGGCCGTCGAGGTGCTGACCAGAACCGCCATGGCCATCACCAGAGCAAAGCTCGCCCCTTTCTCCATCGCTCTACTTCTTCGAACGATTTCAGTTATTAACTCGATCGATCGAGTGACTATTACTATCTCACTGGAGTAGAGATCGATAGCTGGAAGAGGTGATGATTAACGCATGCGATTAGGCAGTATTTATAGACGGGTTGGGCATATTGCCTGGGAATAACGACGACGCAAGGGAGAGAAACGGTAAACGCGGCAATGAACTAGACGACATATTAGTCTCCTGATCGAGTGTTAATTTCTTCATGTAGCACGCACACAGTACCTAACCACGAAAAAATGTGATCCTATAATCCTACTATCTCCGTATTTTAATCGATAACGCCTTTAACTTTTTTCACATGTTTAACCATTTATCCTATTAAGAAAATCTTATATTTGTTATTTATGAAATTTACAAAGAAATTTAAATTTGAATTTACAAATTGTTGTCAAAGTTCCTGGAATTCAGGGTGGAATGACAGAAGGAGAAAACAGCCCAATAGCAGTACTAATGTCACTGGATTCATAATAGTAGTGCTATTAAATAGTTCATCGGTTTGTTTAAAAAATAATCTCACTGAAATTTTTAGCCAACAGTATCGGGCCAACAAATAAAACTGCAACTTTTGAAATTTCAGATTTGTCGTACGTTCCGAATTTAGGAACCGTGAACTACTCCTAAATGGCCCTAATTAAGTATATATGTATCAGTACGCGCGTTATTTTGAAGCATGCAGAAGAGGATGGAAGAACACGACTTAGACTTGACTAGGTCTTGCACCGTCACGTTGTTTCTAGTACTAGTTTTAGTTGGACTAATTAATTATATGTAGTATTGTAGTCGTTGTGGCAAATCGGGCATGCACATGGATCCACACCACTTTAATTTAGTCTTGACACACGTACTTGTGTAGTACTTTCTTACATATATATAGTGGGTGGAAAAACCGACCATTCAAAAGAATGGAATATTGTTTAAAACTTTTCTTAAAGATCAATATGATATATAACTTTGAAAAAAATTATTTTTCATAAAGAAAATAGTGTACGTACAAATACAATAGTCAGTTGGAACCATCCAAATTTTTCAATGTACACTGCACACGCATGTATCCGCTGAAATTAAACACGCTTTTCTCCCGGGTTTTCTTTTTTGCCTTAATTTCTGCATCGCAAAGTTCATCAGCATTCACCAAGTACGCACATGCATGCAATATTTATGCATGTACGTACTTGCTGAGTTCTGATGAATTTCACAGTGTAGTAATTAAGGCAAAAAAGAAAATGTGAAAGTAAAGCATGTTTAATTTGGATGCATGGTTCCACCTGACTATTGTACGTACAATTTTTTGCATTATGAAAAATAATTAAGTGATCAAAGTTATGTCATGTATTGATCTTTAAGAAAAGTTTTAAACAATAGTCCATTCTTTTATGGTTGGTTTTTCCACCCACTTTAGTCTTTCTACCCACTATATATAAGAAAGTCTACACCTCGCTAAAGTAGTTTGGATCCATGCTAATGCCCAGGTTGCCACAATGACTACATATAATTAATTAATTAATTAAAATTAGTACTAGAAACAACGTGACAGTGCAAGACCTAGTCTAAGTCTAAGTCGTGTTCTTCTATCCTCTTTTCCGTGCTTCAGAATAATGCGCGTACTGATACATACTTAATTAGGGCCATTTAGGAGTAGTTCACGGTTCCTAAATTCGGAACGACATGCAAATCCGAAATTTCAAAAATTGCAGTTTTATTTGTTGGTCCCGATAGTGTGGCTAAAAATTTCTGTGAGATTTTTTTAAAAAAAAAACTGATGAGCTATTTAATAGCACTACTATTATGAATCCAGTGACATTAGTACTGCTATTGGGCTGCTTTCTCCGTCTGTCATTCCACCTTGAATTCCAGGAACTTTGACCACAATTTGTAAATTCAATTCAAATTTCTTTGTAAATTTCATAAATAACAAATACAAAATTTTCTAATAACATAGATGTTTAAACATGTGGAAAAAGTTAAAGGCATGATCACATATAGCAGTATACTCACTCCGTATATTAATATATAGCATCGTTGTTTTTTTATCACACACTTGATTATTTGACTGACTTATTTTTTTACTAATACATAAAATTTAAGTTATAACTAAAATACATTTTATAAGAAATCTAATCACAACAAAATACATGATAATTAATTACATAAGTTTTTTTTAATAAGACGTTTGATTAAACATGGGCATAGAAGTTTTTTTTTAATATATATATCTATGGTTGTGTGGAATAAATCATCATGTTGCACACTTATGTACTGCATGTATGAGTACGTATAAAGTATGTGAAATGGTGTGTTACCGCTGTTTCTACCTTACCATCGATCAGCCACATCGATGTTATATCCTCCCTCTATTTTTTTATTTTACGGCGCTGACTTTATGGATATATATTTCACCCTTTGTCATATTTAGAAGTTTTATGCAAATATCCAAAATTATAGATCAAGCGTAAAGTGTTTTTATAATAAATCAAAACAATAAAAATAATAATTATGTAATTATTTAAATAAGATTAATAATCAAACGTAGAGACAAAAGTCAGCGTGAAATAAAAAACCAGAGAGAGAGTATTTCTCACCTAGGCCTTACTAACAGAGGCCACCATTGTTATGTCTTAGGGGATACTTTGGATCAGAGAGTGTGCAACTATTGGAAGTTGCTAAAAATTTGGATGGGCTAAAACAAGCCCTGGTCCGAAGCTGCAGCATGTGTGTATATTAGAGTTAGATCCAACACAACCTAATAATTAATCGTCATTTAGTGGATCATTTTGGAGTTGCAAATTTGAACTATACCACACACCGCTTTATGAACTCATACGTACTTTATACCGCCAACCGATTTGTACTTTATATGTATTGGAATAGTTGAATAACCCAAAAGTAATAGCAACTTGATTCATACATCACTTTCTATCGAAGAAAAAAAAATACGCTAACTCATATCACCTGGTAAATATATAACACAGGTCCCAAATGAGCACCGAGCACGCGTATGTATCTACTAGTTAACCTTCCAAACCATCCATTTGACTATTCCGATCATTTGACTGACCGACTCGAATGATAATTTCGACCTTCCAAAACATCCATCAGAAACATCGAATATTATTACTTTATGCCCATAGTTAACTAGTGTATTAGGTATGATATATAATCCATTGAGTAAACACTGTTATTTATGGTTCAATGTTTTTGACTTTTCGTGGGATGTTTTCCAAAAGTTTAAATTGTGCGTCACCGTGGAAAAAATTCCTATATAAAAGTTTCTCATATAAATTTCTAAAGCAATTATTTAATTTTTATGTAGTTGATTTAATCGTTTACAATCTCAAATATTAACTATCATAAAATTAGATAGTTCAAAAAAAAAACATGAGAGGAGAGAGCCCTTACTAGTCATATATACATATTGGCTATATATCTAATAATGCCTACTAGTCATATAAATAAATATGAGTTTATGTATTGGCTATCTACTTAATTACGTGTATATGCAGTGTGTAAACATACATATGTAGCTTTTTTATAAATAAATATGGATCTTTTATAGATATACGATGATACAGTGCGTAGCGATCTATTTGTTTTATAATAGATTAAATCTGGCCTTTGCTTCAACAGAAATTGCATCCCTTATTACAAAGTTCTTGTCACTATACTCTAAACAAATTAGGTTCAAAGAGAAGAAATAAAAAAAAACGCCAAACAATTGTTAGGGACCGTACTGGGCCACACGATGGGCCGTCTCTCACCCATGCATTGATAACATCAATCTGCAATCTCATGAGGACGGAAAAAGCAGAACCGGCGGCGCTGACCATGTTCCTAGCTTGGAACTGGCAATTCCCTTCCCTACCTGTCATCGTGCCTCTAGCCATCTATTTTAGCTTCTAGGCCGCGTTTTATTATTAGTTATCCGGTGCGAAAAACACATTAACAGATTAGTACATGATTAATTAATTATTGCTTCTAAAAAATTATAAAATAAATTAGTACGATTTTTAAAGCAACTTTTTTATTAAAATTTTTCGCAAAAAATACATTATTTAGCAGTAGGTGAAGCGTGCGAAACGAGAAAATCTGGGTTAGTAAGGGTGAGAGAAGAGCGTGGCCTTGACCCCCTCTAATAGCTTGATCCTCTACTTCTTCATTGATCTAATTTCTACTTTTCTGTGATGTACTGATTTGGGGTGCATTGGAGATTATTGAATTAGGAAGAAGTAGGTTTCTAACAACAATATGAGTAGGATATAATTTATGTAAAGATTAAATCCTATTCAACTTCTATTTTCCGGATCGACAAAAGCAAGGTGACACGCCGCCGTCATTCGGATCGTGGCCTATCTCCCTCGTTTTCTATACGCACGTTTCCTGATCTGATAAACGATGTATTTTTATAAAAAATTTCTGTAGGAAAATTGTTTTAAAAAATCATCTTAATTGATTTTATATTTTTTAATAATTAATAATTAATTAATCATGTACTAATCTATTACTATATTTTTCGCTGTGGATAACTAACACCACTCTTCCCCTCAAACGAAGGCGACCTAAGTGTGTGCTGCAGGGATCAAAGAGATCGGTCGACATCCTCCTTTGTTCTGCTCCAAAGGTACTGTCATTATTGTCCAAGACACGACGCTCTTAGATATGTGTCTTATGCCTATGTGTCATAGTGAAGTGTTTTCGTAGGTGTCCTGAGATATATCTGCGAATATCTAAGATATATACTCGACTCCCTCACAGTGGTTCTCCGTGTTCTTAAATGAGCAAGTTCATCCTAGGTGATTCCAATATTTAACTACTTATGATAAGTTGTTAGTGATAGATATTGGTTTATAGCGGAATGGTAACGGTGTGGGTCTTGGACCACCCATAAAATTTTAATCTATGGCACGTATGGATATAAAAATAGAAAATATACATCAATAGAAAACTCATTTTCAGTGTAGTAGGGATTCAATTTTCACAGGCGGGCATGACCTTCGGAGCCAAAACCCCGCCGACAAAAAATTACCCGGGGTGGAGGGGGCGGTCCGCCTACGAAGATAGATCTTTGCAGGCGGGCCATATAAGCGTTGCCTGCGAAGATGGATTTTCGCAGGCGGCAGGCGTCGCTCGCCTGCGAAGATCGATCTTCGCAGGCGCCGCTTATATGGCCCGCCTGCAAAGATGCCCCTACATAGTCTTCTTCCTCCCCGAGCCAATTTCATTCTCCCCGAAGTTTCTCTCTCCTAAAGTGACTTAAATATAGGGGGTTTTGAACTTCAAATCTTCGAGGGATATTTCTACGGTGCTTAGATCTACTAATTTCCGTACTAGGTATGTAAATTTCAAGCTTATAGACCTCAATTTGTGATGGATTTATGCATGCAAAATTGTGAAGGAAAAACTCCATATTTTTTAATTTACTTTCTTTTGATATGTTGATGTTAGATGTATGTGTAATACTTAATACCTCTTGTTGCAGTGGTTTAATGTGGTAATATAAATTCTCATCTTTTTTATTTTGCTATCACATCCACCTCTTAGTTCTAGATCTAGATCTAGATCTTGTCATATAAATATGAGAGAGAATAAAATTTTTAATGTCTATTTATTTGGTGCAATCAAACAATAATTATATTAGTTTGTAATATGTCGATGATATGATTTTCTTACATTTTCCTAATATACTAATTTGGCATGTTTGTGTAAAAAAATTTAAAGTAATAATATTAAGGTTTATATATTTGTACGTTCAATTACTATTTTTATTACAACTACTGTAGACATTTTCAAATTACAAAAATAAACTAAAAAAGATTTTGAAATAAATATATTCACATCTGTAACAATCTTCGCAGACGGACGGACCGTTTGTAAAGATAGTTATGCCGTGTAGGGGTTACATCTTCGCAGACGGATGGACCGCTTGTGAAGATAGTTAAAAACGGTCTTCGCAGGTGGGCGGTCTGCCTGTGTAGATTGCAAAGATAGTTTCCCTATATAAGGCCCCACCCGTGGCGCCAAAATTTCTAAGTCCATGCGGGAACCCTAAAAATTTTGGCGCCGTCAGGCTGCCAATTTTTTTCATCTCCGCACGGCGTCCTCCGCTGCCGCCCGCCTGCGCCATCACCCTCCGACCGTCGTCCTCCGCCGCCATCCTCCACGCGCACCGACCTTCGACCTCCGGACGCTACCGCCGGCCCATCCACCGCTGCGGGCCTCCACCGCGTGCGAGCTAGGGGGAGGAGGAGGCAGCGGCGTCGTCGGGCTAAGGGGAGGAGGCGACAGCAGCGGCGTCGGGCTAGGGGAGGGATCGAAGGCGACGGACCATGCGCAACCCCAACTGCGCCGCGCGCCGCTAGCGCACTTCGACAGCTCGCTGTGCGTCGCCTGTGCCGGTGGTAAGCTCGGGTCCGTCTACATCCCCGCGGGCCTCATCGACGGTGGCCGCACCAAGGACATGTCCGCAAGCTTTGCCGTCCTGGCGTTCGTCTTGGCCACCCCGGCGTCGCCGCTGTTGCAAGAAATGGTCGCCACCTCGTGCAGCAGCCATAGCCGGCAGCCGCAGCGGTGATGCAGCTCGACTCGTTGCTGGTGGTCAAGGGGAGGGTGACGATGCTGCAGGTGCTGACGCACCGGGGAGAGGAGGCCAAGGTGCGCCGCGTCGGCGTCTCACCAGTGGACAACAAGGTGCTCGACTTTCGGTGCTCCAAGGTCCAAACTGGACTTGCTGCTGGATTTGTTAATTGTGAACGTAAATTTGGGAATGTAGGTGATATGTGAATGAAATTGGGGGTTATATATGTGCATGTGGGGGTTATATGTTAATTGTGAATGTGATTTTGGGAATGTGGGTAATATGTGAATGAAATTGGGAGGGTATGTTCAATTTTTGCAGGATATGTGAATTTGTCAGAAAATTTTGATAACATTTGGGAGGGTATGTTCAAATTTTTTATAACATGTGGAGGATATGGTCACCTTATTAATTTTTTAGCAAATTAGTTTGTACTAATTTAGCCAATTAGTTTGTACTTATTTATTACAATTTATAATTATGTACACAAGTTTTTATTAAATCATTCTACAATTATGCATGTACTCGTCGCCAAGCGATCCTTGTCCAAGCCCAAGCCCGAAGAGAAGGAGAAAGGGTGACGGTGAAGAAGGCGACAAGGACTACATTCCCCCTAAAGAAGGGGTAAGTGAACTTCATATGTAAACTGATCACCGTGATAACTACTAGCCGAGCTAATTCGAAACTTTGATATATACCTTCTCGTAGGAAACGACGCCACGACGATCAAAACGGTAGCCGAAGAAAAAAGATCCGTCCAAAGACGACGAGGTCCCAGCTAACATAACCGGCTCCAAGAAAAGTGAATAGTCAGCAAAGGCGAAGAAAAGGAAGGGCGAGAGAAGCGTGAATAAAAAGGATGAAGGGTTCCATATTGTTACACATGTATTTGAAGTAACAATGTACAAAAATATTGTAATATATATATTTTGGCAACACTTTTGAGTTATGCAATATATATAAATTTCTCAGTATCAAATGCTCGATAATCTTCCAATATATGTACATAATAATCTACTTGCAAGAATTTTTATTAACGGACAAATTATTATTAAATATCAAAAATTTCTACCTATCTTCACATGCGGCAGTTTCTTTTCAGTTTCCTACTGAAATCGTTCGAAGAAGTAGAGCGATGGAGAAAGGGGCTAGCTTTGCTCTGGTGATCATGGCCATGGCGGGTATGGTCAGCACCTCGACGGCCCAGAACACCATAGCCGACATCATCAACCTCCACAACGGCGCCCAGAGCGCCGTCGGCGTCCCCCCGCTGTCGTGGGACGACAACCTGGCGGCGTACGCGCAGAGCTGGGCGAACCAGCGCGCCGGCGACTGCAGTCTGGTGCACTCCGACCGCAACAACTACCAGTACGGCGAGAACCTAGCCGCCGGCCAGACATTGACGGCGGCGGAGGCCGTCAACATGTGGGTGGCCGAGAAGAGCTCGTACGACTACGCCAGCAACAGCTGCGTCGGCGGCAAGATGTGCGGCCACTACACGCAGGTGGTGTGGCGCGACACCACCGCCGTCGGCTGCGCCGGCGTCGTCTGCGGCGGCAACCGGGGCGTCTTCTTCACCTGCAACTACTACCCGGCGGGCAACGTCCAAAACCAGAGACCCTACTAATTAACTAACTACTCGAATATGAATAAATCATCATGTTGCAGACATATGTATTGCCTGCATTAAGTATGTGAAATGGTGTACTCTTCTTGATTATAAATAAATACGGACGGTTTGGGATTATTTATTTGTCACTTGACTGATTTTTTTCTCTTATCTATGAAACATTTTTTTTAAAAAAAAATACTAGATCAACTAGAGCACAAACTTGCACACACAATGAACAAGACGAGCAAACTTAAGGGGGAACTGAATGCAAGCTTAGATGTGATGGAATAGAGCTCCAACCATTTTCGCTAGTGTGGTCACTTGGTATTTATACTGCCAAAACGTGAGTATACAAATTACATATTACCCTCTAGAATAGGGGTATATATCTATCCTATTTACAACGCAAATGCAAATACAAGGAAAAAAATGCAAAGCACTGAAGAGTACGTGAACTACTGAAGAATATAATTAAGATGATTAATCTTATCCCTCCATAGCAGATAATCTCCTTTTAAAATGAAAAAGAAGAACTACTATACCTCTTTACCAAATTTTGTTAGAAACAATGAAAAATATTTATTTTTTATAAGAACTACTATGTTACCACTGTTTCTACCTTGCCGTCGGTCGGCCACATCCATGGTTGTGGTATGCTCCCTCCTTTTGTTTATTATGGCATTGACGTGTGAATCTACATTTAACCATTTGTTATTTAGAATTTTATCCAAATATGCAAAATTATTGGTCAAGCTTAAAGTGTTTTTGGCAATGAATCTAATCATAAGAAAAATTAATAATTATGTATTTTTTTTGATTAAAATGAATAGCCAAATATAAAGTCAAAAGTCAACGGCGTCAGATAAAAAGAAGAAAGGGGAAGGGAGTATTTTTCAACTAGGCCTTACTATCAAAGGCCACCATTGTTATGTCTTAGGGGATAGTTTGGATTAGAGAGTTAATTTATATCTTATCAATATTAATTTAATGGTGCCAAAATATTCACAACCAATTTGTTTAGTGTATAATTTGTAATAACCTATGGAAAAACATTGATTTTTTTTGATTTTTTGATTTTATTTATTAAATAATTTACAAATTCAACTTTGTATTTCAAAAATCACAGATATAGCCTCGTGCTGCCTCTAGGAGGGCAAAAAGCCTATGTGGCAAACGGCCGCTCGGACGATTTTACGTTTAGCCTCTTTCCGCCCTCTGTAAGGGTGGAAATGGGGATTTTGCAAAATAGCCACCATGCTTTGAAATGCAAAATCAAATTTGTAAATTATTTAAGAAATTAATTCAAAATTTAAAAAAATCGAAAAACACTGATAGCTAGTAGACCTAACATATTTATTTATGTCCAACTATTGGAAGTTGCTAAAAATTTGGGTGGCCCAAAATTGACTCCAGTCCATACAAGCCCTGGCCCGAAGCTGCAGTATGTATGTATTAGAGTTCGATCCAGCACAACCTAATAATAGTCGTCATTCAGTTGATCATTTTGAGGTTGCAAATTTGAACTATACATCACACCGCTTTATGAACTCACACGTAATTTATACCGTCAACCGATTTGTACTTTATATGTATCGGGAACTAGAGTCGTGGTGGTGTGCGGCGATCGATATGCATGAGCTGTGCCATGTAAACAGCAGTTAAGCTAAGACGATCATTAGGGTAAGTGGGCCATGTAAAAGGGAGGCCCATGTGTGTGATGCTTGTAAGTGGTGGGCTGGGTGCAGATGGATATATACGGAACGAGCTGTTGACGGCGTCGCTTGCGGTTTGCTGTTGCTGATGGAAGAGAAGAACGCACGAACGATCTAAAAAGGGAAAGGCAGAGAAAAGGAATAAGCAGACACTGGCAGCAAGAGATGGGGCCTGAGCAAGCATCAATACACAGATGGCCCTATATACACGCATAGAGAAGAGACGAGAGAACGGTTAGTGCAACGGCTAGCAAGAAGACGACCGTTAGAAAGAAATAAAGGAAGCAGCAAAGGGCGGTATGAGGGCACAGACCGAACAAACAACGAAAACGTTGTCCTGTGTGGTCATGGCGCAAGCAATACAAAAAGCACAAAGACGTACACCTACACATATATCGGGCGATGCACACAACACGCCTAACGGCACAGAGTACCAGCACGCAAGACGGACATGCAAACAATAATCGGTGGCATAAACACGAGCACCATATTGCAGGGAGCACGGTAGGGGAAAAAAAGAGGGACAACAGAAGCATAAAACGAAGATACCGCAAGCAGAGACAATGAACGGTAAGGGGTTGAGCATAGGAATCACCTTTCAGTAGAGCACAGGGAGAAAGAGGAGAACAGCGACAGCGAGCACAGCCCCGAACACCGCAACAACAGGCAGGGCGAGCCAAAGACGAAGAGATTAGAAACAGACAACACCAAACAGCATAAGAAAATACAGTTAGAAAAGTAATGGTAGCAAGAAAAGGGAAGATTATAGCAACGGGAACAAAGAGACGAACACCTGCGAGAGTAGAGCTGCAGGTACGCGAAACACCGAAGACGCAAAATCAGGATCCCTTGAAACAGCGACGAAGCAAGGCCAGATCGATGAGGCTACAAAGAAATGCCACAAAAGGTAAGTCGATGGCACCAAAAAGAAGCAAGCAATCGGCACCGGGGAAAATGACCGGAGAGACAAAGAAAAGTAAAAATGTAATCCCGGCAGCGCACGAAGAACGACCGCAGGCAGCGTTACCCCAACATCGTGGAGGCAGTGACTACGCCGGCCAAAACGTATGAGACGTAGAACCGAAGTATCACCGAAACAAGAGGCAAGCCGAAGAAAGCAAAACAACAAGAGCGAAACGAAACTGGAGAGAGGAACGAAAAGGAGTGGAGCACAGAAGAGAAGAGAGGAAGCAAGCAAGCACAGCAGGAGGAAGGCAGAGAAGGCGACCCTACCAGTCAGCCAAACTGACTAGAAAAGAAAGCCAAAAAAGTCGGGAATAACACCGGACGGGAGACAGAAATGAACGACAGCGTGCACACACTCCACAACCAAAAAACGATAGAACAAGCATGGTGGCCCACACGACAGCCGCCGCAGGTCCATGCGCCATGCCCAGCCAACACAAACGTTGCAACCCAGGCGGACGGAAACAACACACTCACTGGGACTGTGTAGTTGACAGGGCATGTAGGGGCGTGGCGCACAGAAAAAACAAGCAGAAGAAAAGGGCGATGCGCACACGAGAGCACTTGAACCACTCCCATGGTAGGTAAACAAATAGTAGAGGGCAAGTGCAGGGCTCACGAACAACGACAGAACAGCGCTCGACAGGTCTACATGTATACATACGCATGCTCTGCACCCTGGTACTGTAGGCTGTAGCGACATACAGCCGCATATACACACACGTACTGACCAGCGTATCATACTGACCACTGTAGCTACATACAGCCGCGTATACATACATGTACCGAGCAAATCTACCGCACAAGTGTTGTACGTTGTAGTAGTATATATAGGTGCACTGACAGGGTGCACACCCACCGAAACAATCTCTGTGCATGTATAGACTGGCATATAGTATGACAGCTGACTAATCTAATCCACAGTATATATCCAGCGTGTCTATCAGTGCTGGTATGAATTTTAATGAACAAATTAAGGCGGTGCTTTATTTTTAGTCCTCGGTTCCGTCGAATGGTTAGCCATTTATTATAAATGGTAAACGTAGACTACTAATTAATAAAACACATCCATAATCTTGGATAAATTCGCGAGACGAATTTACTGAGCCTAACTAATCCATGATCAGTCTATGTGACGGTGCAGTAAAAATGTGCAAAATATTGATTAATTTGGCTTAAAAATTTCATCTCGCGGGCCACCACTCGTTTATGAAATTAGTTTTTTTATCAGTCTATATTTAATACTCCAAATTATTATCAAAACATCTAATGTTACGTGGGGTTTAGCCCACGTGAATAACCCCCAGCCTAACTGTGTCTTGGATGAAAAGCTTTGAGGGAAAGACAGCAAGCAGAGCTCCCTAGTCTAATAACTATGTCTTGGATGAAAAGCTCTCAGGGAAAGACGGCAAGCAGAGCTGACAGCAGCGGGCCAGAGGAACAAAAGGAAGCAGCAAAGAGCGTAAACAACGGAACAGCAGGCAGGCAGGGACCCACCCAGCAGCCACAGGGAGCAGCATGCACCGAGCGCACGCAACCGCCAGAAGCACCGTGAACAACGTGGCAGCAAGGCCACGACAGCGTAGAACGCTCCGGAAGCGTCAAAACGGGGGCGGTTTTAAGATTTTAAAATAGTTGAATAACCCAAAAGTAATAGCAACTTGATTCATACATCACTTTCTATCATATCACCTGGTAAATATATAACCACAGGTCCCAAAAGAGGACGCGTATGTATCTACTGATCTACTAACTATCATTTGCCTGACCGACTCGTTTGATAATTTCAACCTTCGAAACCATCCATCAGAAACATCGAATATTGTTTCTTTATGCCCATAGTTAACTAATGTATTAGAGGTATGAAATATAAGCCGCGTTCGGCAGACTACTAACTCAGATTTTTCTCTTTTTTATGCGCATGATTCTCAAACTGCTAAACGGTATATTTTTTTACGAAAAAATTTCTATAGAAAAATTGTTTAAAAAATTATATTAATCTATTTTATGATTTTTATAATTAATAATTAATTAATCATGTAATCCCTCTATACTTTTATGTATGATACCGTTGACTTTTAGAATTACGTTTGACCATTCGTCTTATTCAAAATTTATATCCAAATATACAAAATTATAATGCATACTAAAATTCCTATAATAATAAATCATATTATAACAAAATAATTAATAATTATATAATTTTTTTAATAAGACGAATGGTCAAACGTGGAGCCAAAAGTCAACGACGTCATATAAAAAAATAATATGAAGGGAGTACTAATTCATCGATACGTTTCCCGCGTAAGTTATCTAACCCTATTCCCCGAACGCGGGTTATCTAGTCACTATTAAGAAACAAAACAGAGAGAGATAAACAATAAGGTGTTTGTAAGTAAGTACTCGTACAAATAAAGAATATGGGTGATCCAATTACGCATGTGTGAAGATGATGTCGAGGTCCGGCGATGAGACTGGTTTCAAAGTGGTCGAGTCCATCTGGATCGACTTCTACCATTTCACCTGGTATATATCATTCATAACCAATGTGCATCGGTCGATGTCAGCTCGAGAAAATGAAGAATATATCAGAGAGCTAGCATCGATCATATGTTTGTACTTATTTGCCATGTTGATATCCAATCCGTCTATAAATACCAAGCCGAATTGCATGCGTTAATCATCACCTCTTCTAGCTATCGATCTCTACACAGCAGTTGCGCACTATAAGTCACAATTATATAATCGGTCGATCGATAGCCAAGGTTGCTGATCTAGCAAGCTAGGTTACCCCAATGGAGAAAGGAGCGGCCTTCGCTGCGGTGGCGATGGCCACGGCGGTGCTCGCCATGACCACGACGGCGAGAAGGCGCAGTTCGTGCAGCTCCACAACGACGCCCGGCCGGGCGGCGGTCGGCGTGAGCACGGCGGTGTCGTGGAACGAGGCGCTGGCGGCGACGAAGGCCCTGGAGCACGCCCGCTACTGCCAGAAGAAGCACATGAGCTACTGGGTCCTGTGGCGTGGAGCGACGCCGCGGCGGGACGACCGGGATTGCGGCGGACGCCATGAGCTACTGGGTCGGCGAGAAGCAGTACTACGACCACGGCAGCAACACCTGCTCGGCGCCGGCGGGCATATACGGCTGCCTGCACTACACGCACCAGGGGTGAATCCAGAACGAAAATGATCCGGTGTCCAACCATAACAGTATATCACAACAGAAACTCAAGTACTTAATATAGCAAGCAATTTTAAGATATAATAGTGATTTGAATCAGTTACAATACTTACCAAAAATAAATATTCATGTCTTTCACTTGTAGTAATTCTAGCAAAATAGAACATCTTTAAAATCCATATGAACTACAACTATTGGCAGCAAAATACAGTGTCCAAGCATATTGTTTGTATCCTGAAAAAAAAAAAGAAATCAAATAATCAGTGAGCACTCAATCTACATAAATAATGATCAAGTGCAAAAAAAAAAGTAAATGGATTACATATTAGTCATCAATACGCCTTCTTTTGTAATCTTGGAAGCGCCCAATTACAACATCATTGGTGACTTTGTTAAGTTCAGCTTTCTCCACATAGCAAATAAGACTATCGCTCAAGTACTTGTTACCCATACGATTGCGCAAACCTGTTTTAACAGTCTTCATAGCTGAAAAGCATCTCTCTACAGTGGCAGTTGCAATAGGTAAAACTAATGCTAGTTTCAATAGATGATAAACCAATGGATAGCATATGTGTTTCCTTGTTTCTACCATTTTCTGAGACAGATCACATATAGTTTCTATGTGAGAGAATCTCTCATCAGCTTGCACATCATCAATGTAGAGGCGAAGATGATGTCGAAGATCCCTCAGTTGCCCCTCATCAAAATCATTTGGATAAAGCTTAGCCATGCTCATTAGATGCTCCAAATTAAATCCATTGAATGAGTCTCTTGGACTCAAAGCAGCTGTGTAGACAAGCAAGTTAGATGTTTTCTCATTGAAGCGGCCGTCAAGCTCTTGTAGTAGCCAATCAAGGATATCATTAAAACATTCCACTTCATAATGATGTTGGTTGGTAATCCCAGTTCTCTGACGTGGCTTTTTTGGATTCACAGTCTTCTCCCATTTCTAGTTTTGAAATATCATGCTTCTCACAAAAAGAATAGACTTCTCCTAGCACAGATTTCCAACCATGTCTCCTAAGATCATCCAAAAGACTTCTATTGATTTCACACAAGCAACAGCATTCACAATATCCTGATCTTTCCTTTGTAGAATTAAGGACAGTGAATTTGTGATAGTTAACACTGTCAACATAAGATGCAAATAGAAGACAAAATCAAATGACTGAAAATAAACTTGAAGTCCAAATGCTTGGCTTCTGTTTTTGTCTTCCCTATCCCCTTCTTCTACATATTCTAGCACCTTCATAGCAGTTGGGAATAAATCAACCAAGCTTTTAAGAGTTTTATAGTGAGAGCTCCATCGAGTATCACCGGGTCTTTGAAGACTTAGCTCTTGGTTTAGGCGTGTCCCTGTTTCAAGTAGACCACAACCTAAGGCCTTTTGCACAAGTTCATAATTTATATCTCGAATCATGTCCCTGCGCTTGGAAGGAGCACCCATCACATTTAATAGGACAGAAATCATATCAAAAAAATTACCGATCCCTTTGTACTTCTTCACAATAGCCACAATGACTAATTGTAGCTTGTGAGCAAAACAATGGATATAATATGCTGAGCCATTTTCTCTCATAATCAAAGATTGCAAGCCATTAAACTCTCCTCGCATGTTACTTGCGCCATCATATCCTTGTCCTCTAAGTTGCTTCAAGCTCAAATTATATTTCACAAACAAAGCATCAATAGAGGATTTAAGGTATGCTGAAGTTGTCTCTTTAACATGCACAAGGCCAACAAACCTCTCTTGAATAGATCCTTGTTTATCTACAAACCGTAGAACCACTGCCATTTGTTCTTTGCAAGACACATCCCTTGACTCATCAACTAGCAAGCAAAATACATCATGTCCAATTTCATCAAGAATAGACCGTAATATTTCAGCTGCAAAACAATGAATTATATCCTTTTGAATCTCTGAGGACACCATCAGATTGTTTCCTGGAGCGTTGTGGGCTGTTACCTTCCCTAGTGCTGGATTTTGCTGGGCTGTATAAGCATGGAATTCCTTGAAATTTCCTTTATTCAGGGATGATTCAGACTCATCCTGACCTCGAAAAGGCAACCCTTGCTTCAATAACACTCTCGCAACATCAACTGACCCATTTAATCGAGTATAATAAGCAATCTTATCAGCATCACACTGTCTTTTCAATGAAACATAAATGTGTTGGTCTTGTGACAACAAGGCATTGCAATCTCTCTTTGCTTGGTTATGAGCACTATTGATATCACCCACATGATTCCTCAATCCAAACTTTTTATTCCAACTCGACCATCCAGTTGTAACAAATGCATCATACCCCGCTGCCTTGTTGGTAGGATCCCTGAACAAGAAACAACAAAAGCAATATGCTCTATCTTTGGACTCACTATATTCAAGCCAACTCCCAAATTCTTCATACCATTTAGGATTAAACTTTCTGTCTTTACCACCAATGACTGTAATTGGATATTTAGAAATGCAAGGATGGGAAGGTCCTCTATCTAAATACTTTCTTCTTACCATATCCTTTTGATTAGGAGGGTACTCATCTATTTTTCTCCTTTTCCCAGGATCATACTCAACATCATCTTCCCAATTGACATTTTCAGGAGGTGAATTCCTTGTCTCATTATTTTGAACTTGAGGAACGGTGTGAGCTTCAATCTGACTATGTGTTGACCGATCAGTATCTCCCTGTGGTGGTGCTTGTATTTTTAGGAACCTCTCCATAAATTGCCCTGGCATTTGCAAATTATTTTAACAGTACATTAGTTACTTTTCAACAAAGCGATGGCATAATTAATTTGACTGCAATCAAAATATTTCGTATTAAAGGATTATTACTTACTTGACATTTCCTCAAAATTCTGCTAGTTGTTTATCAATTGCTTCCAATAGAATTGTCAAATTGGAAACCCTATAATAATTTGGGGAAAAACAAATTAAACTGAATCTTTAGTCAAGAAACTAAAAAACGAGGCATTACAAACAAATTGAAAAAAAAAACATTCAATCTAACTGCTTGAATGTTGTGGCATGAGCAGTTTACCTAGGGCTTTATCTTTTGAGATCAGGCGAAATGATCGGAGGCGGCTGCAGCTCGGGTGGAAGACTTGGATTAGGTAGCTGATGATCACACCATGTCGCCGCCGTCACGGAGAGATCAGAGATGAGAGATTCAGACTTGAGAGAATGAGAGTGGCTCCTGGTCGCTCAGTCGCTGGGCACAGCACAGATGAAGAGAAAGGAAAGATGACTCCCTACCTGCTGCCTCCTTGGTGAAGAAGCCAAGAAGCCAGCTATTTCCTCTGTGGAACGATCGATCAACCATTCTCTGCTCCTTGCTGCCATCCAGGCTGCCCTGTGGGCTTTCCTTTTCCCAGCCCAAGAAGAAATAGCACACTCACACATGGGCTTAATGTAATATTGGTTGGGTCCGGGTGTCCCAGCTGTTGGGCCTAGGGATGTCCCACTCCCTAATTACTTGAGGTCTAATAATTAAAAACGAAAATTACCCTGTGTCCTGTGCATCAGGTCAGCCCAACGTGGCGTCGTCCCTGACACGCACGACGTACGTCGGCTGCGCCCGCGTCGCCTGCAACACCGGCGGCATCAGCACCTTGCTCGCCTGCAACTACTACCCTCGAGGCAATATGGACGGGGAGATCGAGCCCCTGCTAATTAAGCTGCTACTAGCTACCTACTACTCATAGTTCAGATATATTGCCTTTTCTAAAATAAAACATATATATATATATATATATATATACATATGCAGTGTGTAAGCATAATATAGTTACGTTATAAATACATATGGTTATATGGATTATTTATAGAAATACCTCATCTGTTTTGTTTATTTGACTCTGTTGACTTTTAGATCTATATTTGATTTTGTCTGTCTTATTAAAAAATGATGTACAAATTAATATGCAAAATTAGAACTCCTGCTTAAATTAAGTTCCATAGTAATAAATCAAATCATAAAAAAATAAGTATTAATTATATAATTTTTTTAATAAGGTCAATGGTCAAAAGTCAATTAGAAGATAAACATTTCAAAATCATGTAAATACTGTATAACAAAAACAGATCACACTAGTGGAAATCGGAATATGCATGACATATCACATTTTTCATGGTAGTTGTTGAAAACGTCGTAAAGAAATTTCTATGATGAAATTATGACGAAATCTATTTCATCGTTGAACTCGCGTCACATGAGTTTTGTTCTTACAAACGATACAATTCGTCACAGAATTGATTATATCCATGCGAAAAGCTTCGTGACAGTAATTTCTCCACGACATCATAGAAGTTCTGTCCAGCTGGCCAGGACAAGCTAGATCTTTGACGTGGCTCTGACACGGAGTACACGTAGGAGTGCCATGTCATTAAGTGCTTGCGTCAGATTTGGCCACGTGGGTGAACATCATTGGGCCACGTGGCACTTGAGGTACAAACACGTGGCATGTTACTGTTTTGCCACGTGTAGTCATCTGATTACACCACGTTTTTTATATGATTGTGCCATGTGGCTCTTTGGTGGTCAGGCCACGTGTCATTTAAAATTTACACCACATGGCTTCATATATTGCGTTCTCTTTTCCAGTTTTGCAGCGTTCATGAGAATGACAATAAGGGCATAAGTATTCTACAATTTTTCACGGCTCTTCTCATCTCTACTACTTAAAAGTAAAAGTAAAGGCGCCCATCATCTTTCTCAACTCACATCATGCAAAAATCATTGCTTCCAAAAAAACTAGAAAATAATTACATTGTTTAATTATTTAAAAAGAAGTTTCTTTTCTCTACGAACATGTGCACTTGTACTTCTGTTGTAATGCATGTACGTTAATTAGTATTATGGAATAAAGAGAGAGAATATATTCGGTGGTCCACTAATACAATAGACATGTTAGTATTTTCCAACAAATATAAGCCTCGCAAAGTTTATTGGCATACACATCCATTCAGTAAAAATTTCTCATTTATTTCCTTCTTTTATACGGAACACATACGGTACAAGCAACAGCGTAGATGTAGGATCGATCATCGATCCTGGTTTATTCCATATATAAAATATATTTATGTATGGGTGCTCACATAAATAAATATAGTATTAGAACACACCACATATATATATATATATACACACACACGGCTGCGTTAATTATGAATTAATTAAGCAGAGTGTGTTAAGGCACACGCACGAAGGGGCGCTGTCCCTTGAAGTTGCCGGGGGGTTGTAGTTGCAGATGATGAAGACGTCGGTGCCGTTGCCGCAGACGACGCGGGCACAGCCGATCGCCCTCGTGGCGTTCCAGATCACCTGCGTGTAGTGCAGGCACGAGTCCGCCTCACCCAGGCAGCGGTTGTTGCCGTAGTCGTACAGGTCCTTCTAGCTCATCCATGACTTCACGGCGTCCGCCGCCGTCCAATGGCCGCCGCCATCGGGGCCGCCGTACAGGTTCTCACCGTACTTGGCCTTCTTCCAGCTCCCCGAGTGGATCAGGGCACAGTCGCCGGCGCGCTTCGCCGCGTAGCTCTCCACGTACTCCACCACGGCCTTGTCCCTCCCGACGCCCTCCACTCTGCGCGCCGCGTTGTGGAGGTCCACGAAGTCCTGCGGCGAGTTCTGCGCCATCGCCGCCATGGCCAGCACAGCACGGCAATGGCGGCCGCTGCTCCCATCTTTGGTGCCTCCATCATCCGTAACACTATATATGTTTGTTGAAGCTATAGCTTAATTCAATGGTGATACAATATTAGTCTCGCGAGCTACGCATTTTATAGTCAGATGATCAGCTAGTCGACCCCATGATCGATGTCAACAGTACAATCAATCAAACAATTTTCATGGCAAGTAGCCATGTTTTTTGGAGTGACACAGTTGCACTATACAAACCACTCTCTTATTTAATACTGTATTAATTAACGATAACGAGAGGTCACTGGTGCAGAGGATCGAAACACAGTATAACACACCTACTAGAGGTGGGAATGGTAAGTAGAACCAAAATAAAAATCTTTTGTGCAATAAAAGATTACATTTGTTTATGCCGCTCCTGCGTCGTCGATCAGATCATCGAGATCCAGAAAAATACTAGTAGAAGAAACCAAAATATGTAGATTTAATGATCTTGACTTTATTACATCAACTGGTATTTACAAAGTGCACCAACAGCACTCCTTACAAAATTATTGATCTAGAATCAACAAGTATTCTAAACTCTAATTTTCTAATTATAAATCTCACAAAAAGCACACCGGAAACGTACCCTTCAGTATCTATTTATATCGAGAAATCTATCTCTGACTAGAAATAGTACTCTTTGTCCTAGTAGGACTCATCTTCAATTAAAATCCAATCTATCAATCAATTATATATAAAAACTAATAGAAAATGGAGCCAGTACGTTTACTCTCGTGGATTAGAAAAACTCACATTAATCAAGGAAAATAAGAGAAAATCAAAAGATAAGTAAGAAATTTTTTTTGGATCAAAGTAAACAAGAACGTGAGATTTTTTTGGATCGGACAATTTAAAAAAACGTGTTTTTTTTTGGATAACATAACATGAGAGATTTTTTTTTCGGGGATCGGACAACTTTAAGAACGTGATTTGTTGGATAAAAAACGACTTTTTTGGGATCGGACAACTTTTTTGTATAAAAAAAAAGGTGAGAGATTTTTTGGATAAAAAAGATTTTTTGTTTTGGATCGGACAACTCCTTTAAATTAAAAACAACGTGATTTTGTTGGATAAAAAAATCCCACATTAATCAAGGAAAATAAGAGAAAAAAAGAAAAGATAATGCTTTTTTGAATTGGACGAAAAGATCAGGTTTTTTGTTACAACCGTTGAAAATAAGAGGATAAAAGAAAAAAAATACAAGTACACGAGTGGAATCAGACTAGGATTTTTTAAAAAAAAAACTATGTGAAATAAGAGAAAAAAATAAAAAAAAATCATGTTTGTGTGGAATCGGACGAGGATCTATTATATATATGCTACAAATTAATTCTAAGATTAATTGAAGAAAAATAAGAGAAATGATCAACCGAATGAATATTTGCTATAAAAAAAAGATTAGGTCGACAGATCAGATTTTGAATCAGACGAATGATCAATCGGAGACGAATAATAGAAAAGACCAGGTCCACATATCATATTTTTAATTTCTCGGTATATAATGACAGATCAGATTAATAGCAATTAAAAAAGAGAGAGAAAAGATCAAACGGACATATCAATGTTTCTACGAGAGAAACTAGGACTTAAAAATAGACAAAAAAAAGAATCAAAAGGAAATTAGGACTTTGAAAACGGACAAGTATACTTTGTAATTTGTGTGAAACACCTTGGATATCATGTGAGAAAAGGATTTATTTGTCATACACATCCATTCAGTGAAAATTTCTCATTTATTTCCTTCTTTTATACGGAACATACGAGCAACAACGTAGATGTAGGATCGATCATCGATCCTGGTTTATTCCATATATAAAATATATTTATGCATGGGTGCTCACATAAATAAATATAGTAGTAGGACACACCTCACATATATATATATATATATATATAGATATATATATATATATATATTATACCCACGCCCCGCCTGCACCGGTGTTCGACCACCGGTCCATCGAGTTCTTCGAGGAAAGAGAAGCTGCCGGCGGTGGCAGGTCCCACGCCATTGTGCCCATAACAAGATCAGGGCCCTGAACGAGCACTTCAAGGCCGAGTTCGTCGCCGAGCTCAAAACCTGCGTCAGCGGCCAGAGTATACGTCACGCCCTGAGTTTTATCTTATCTAAAATTTAATAAAATAATATATTAAAAATAATTTATTAATTAAAGTTCAGGAAAAATTCTTCTAAACAGAGTTAATTTAATTAAATCGAGGTTCACAAATCGGTTAACAAGATTTAAACTTAAATCGAAGAAGTATAAAATTTTGCTAAACAAATTAATTTAAAACTTGGCAAAAGTAGGACTTTCCTTTTTTCCTCCTTTTTCTTTCTTTTTCCCTTCCTTCTCAAATTGGGCCGAAGTCCAATTTTCCTCCTTCTTCTTTTTTCTTTTTCTCTTTTCTTTTTCCTTCCCTCCTCTTCCCGGGCATATGCAAAGACGTTTTCAATGGCATCCTCTGACATCTACAAGGTGCCTCATCAATGATTACAGCTCCGTCTTCAATTTTTTTCGCCTTCGGCTATATGCGACTACATCAACTACCATGTCTACGACGACCACGGTTACCACATGTCGACTACGTCGACATACATTACAACAAATCATTCTTGACAACTCCAGTCAAAAGCGTTCGTGTCATCGCTCTCGTCCATGACACTCCCGCTATGACTGCGGGAGGGAATAGACGAGAGAGACAAGAGACGACACAGAAGGGGACGCAGTCACCAAGGTGGAGTATTATCCATCAGAGATGCAATCGATGATGGAGAAAACAAAGAAGAAAAGATGGTGAAACACAGGATTTCAAATCCAGTCGCAATCGTTCGCTTTGCTCCCGTTACGACTGAGGAGGAATGTTAGAGATATCGGTACATACGGTTAGAGATAACAAAGTCCAACAGAAACTCTAGAGATAAAGATAAAATCCTAAAGAGATACGATAGAATATTTATCTTGTATTCCAAGTTGTATCTTCTATGTACCCTATAAATACCCCCATGAGGGTCTGTGCAATATACAACAAAACACAACAGATTATAGATCTCTCTCCTATCCAACATTTTTCACACACTGTACAAACCACTATATTGTGTTTAGTACTGTATTAAGCGTCTGTTTGGGAAATGGAAATTTATTTATAGTCACTGTCATATCGGATGTTTGGACACAAATTTAGAGTATTAAATATAGACTAATTACAAAACTCACTCCATAACTTTGGACTAATTCGTGAGACGAATCTATTGAGCCTAATTAATCCATGATTAGCCTATGTGATGTCAAGATAAACATTTGCTAATTATGGCTAATTATGGATTAATTATGCTTAAAAAATTCGTCTTGTGGTTAGCTCTTATTTATGAAATTAGTTTTTTATTAGTCCATGTTTAATACTTCAAATTAGTGTTCAAATATCTGATATGACATAGACTAAAAAATTTTAGCCCCATCTAAACACTCCCTAATTAACGAGAGGTTACTGGTGCAGGATCGAAACAAAGTATAGCACACATACAGAGGGGGTGAATCGTAGGTAGAACCAAAACAAAAAATCTTTTGCGGAATAAAAGATTACCTCTGGTTACGTCGTTCCTGCGCCATTGATCAGGTCATCTAGATCCGGAAAAATACCAGTAGAAGAAACAATAATACGTAGATTGAATGATCTTGACTTTATTGCATCAACTGGTATTTATAAAGTACACCAACAGCACTCCTCACAAAATTGTTGATCTAGAATGAATAAGTATTCTAAACTCTAATTTTCTAATTCTAAATCTCATAAAAAAACACACCGAGCACATATCCTTAGTATCTATTTATATCAAAAAATCTATCTAGAAACAGTACACTTTATCTTAGTACGACTCATCTCCAGTTAGAATCCAATTCTTCTAAAAGCAAAGCCTTCGCACTACAGCACTAGCGTCCGTCCCCGTTGCTACAGTGTTGTACGATGCAGTACTCCGAGTACTGTGGCAACTACCTATTTCCTTTTCCTGATCCGAATCGATCCGATTTCCTTTTCCTTTTTTTCAGTTGTCGTACGTCGTTGAATGGTAGTCATTGGAGGCGGCGGCACGTTGCACATGTGGTCGCGACGGCTAATGAGATCCATCTGACAAGGCATTCGTTATCTTGGATTGATTGTTTTTATGTCTTTGAAAAAAATAGTATAGATAGGGATATAAATATGGATGATTTTATCGTCCATAAAAAATTATTGCGACTTACTATATGTTCGTTTGTGCCATATTTACCTTTAAGGTAAAATTGTTACGTAGAAATACTAAATTTTTACATTTAAAATTTAGATATCTCGAGGCACAACTGTATATTTATTTTTAACAAACATAAAGGTATAAAAGTATATATTCTTTTATCTAAGCTTAATTTAGGTCTTGCGAGTTGCGACACACCTACAATGACTAACTATTAAATTACATTATAGCGTGTAAGTTAAGGGTATGTTTAAAGGTATAACCCACTGTCGATTCTTATCTAATCCATGTTAGCAATTATAGAGTTCATGTACAGGTTTCACTTACCATGAAACTCGCGAAAACCGCGATACCGCTCACCCACGGATCCCACGCCGATACCGCAAAAACCACGAAAACCACGATAAATTTGAATCTAAAAATTTTGAATTTAAAATCTGTGGTTATCGCGCGGTTTCAGGTTTCAGCCGAAAACCATGTCTAGTGTAATCTGACAATTAGGTGCAAATTAATTTTGAAAAAACTGTAAAAATACGAGAAAAGTAGAAAACTAGTACGTAGCTATATTTGTGACATTTAGGACATGTTACATGGGAAAAAAGAAAATTTTAACATGATTTTTTCTTTGGCATCACAAGTATACTTACAATCAAATATTACGTACAAAACTAATACATGTTTTCGAACATATGATTACATTAGCACATATATAATTTACCTTAGTTTGGGTACTAAAAATTAACAAAAGCCTACAACAAAATATTACTAGCTAGCTAACGCAATAAAAAATATGCCTCAGATATCAAGTATCAACTACATAGTTAACTAAGTGATGCAAACATTCAAATTTGTGCCTCATGTATCAAATACATACTTAACTAGGTGCTATGAAGTGTGAACAATATCGTTTTTTTTATTTTACCCGACCATTTTTCGGTATTGGATTTTTATTCATTCGTAAATTTAGTTTTTTTCATCAATTTTTTTCACCAAAAATCATTACAAATCAATCTCTACGTCATATATTTTTTCCACAAATTTCCTTAAAATTTTTAAATTTGGATCAAATTTGCGGACGGTTACCGCGGTATACCGAAGTCGTGCCCCGGCGGAGAGCACGGTTACCGCGGTAACCTTCGTGATTTTCGCGGTTTCGGGAACCCTGGTCAGGTATGGTTTCTTCATTAATATAATAAAATATTTTTATTACGCTAGTTTCTTTTTTATCCACCCTCATGCAAAAGTCGTTATCATGCATGACAACGGATTTTCTCTCTCCTTCCATCTCTTTCCTCCACATCATCAAGTTTGCTTATGTGGTGATGGAGTGAGTCAGCTAATAAGAGCAAGTTTAATAGTATAGTCAACTACTAGATCCAATTCATCTATAGCCAATCAAATGGTTAACTCATACAACAGTTACCTACAAAACATCAACACATTTTGTCTTGGAGCCCATGTGCAGCTAGCTACAAATTAGTAGTCCACCTCTCTCCTCTTCCCTCTTATCTTTTTAATATATACTTATAGCTGCTATTATACCTGCTCTGCTCTAAGTACCTTTTTACGTGTCCCTAAGAAATAAGCCCACCAACGACAAACTAATTAAAGCATCCCAGATGCGTGATCATGTCGAGGATCGATCCAAATAATGAGAGAGGTATTTATTGGCAAAATTATCCATCTCCAGTTGTCTGAAAGAATGAAAGCCGAGTGGCGGACCTAGGAATTTTTAGATATATGGGGGTACAGACTTGATAAGAATCATTGATCCATAATAGCTAATAAAATAGTAATATTTATTTTTAAAATTAAAAATATATTTATTTTATGCTGAAAGCAAAAAAAAAGACATATTTACAATATTTTAGAAAATGAGAAATTTTATGGTCCTTAAAAAAATACATAGATGCACCAAAATCTTTAGTGTAAAATTTCAATACCGCTATATACCTAATTTTACGCTAAAAATATAATACATCAAAATACATTCTCAATGATGGTAAAGAAAACTTTTAGAAAAAATAGATAGTGATAGTTAAGAAAAGATTAATACTTCGTTCAAAACCAAATATAAATTGATTTTATGCTCAAAGCTGCAAAATAAAGAAACAAATTTAGAATATCCTTAGAAAATAAATCCTTTTTAAAATGAAGGACAAACAATCTAGCGTCTACTTGAAAGGCAGATACACGGGTCATAGTTTGGTTTTTACGACGAAAAAGCCAAACGATATATTTGTAAATAAAAAATATTTTGTAAATAAAACTTTTATATACATGGTCATATCAATCTAAAATAAAAGCCAAGCCTAGAAAATGAATTATGATGAACTAGCAATATACCCGTGCTAACGCTACAGTCCAATTTAATAATGTAAATAAGATATTTTAAATTATTTTAAATGTAATCATATATAAACCAAACATTCGAGCTTATTTGCATATCTGGGTTATTCTCTTCACAATCAACATAATTATACCGTCCTATTATTACTCACCTTCAAATGATAACGTAACCACACGTATGCGCGCACACATAAAAATGCTCTAATCAAGCAATATTTTTAATATAAAATTAGTGAATGAAACAAAAGTATCATAAAACATGTGCTACTGCTACGGATCAACTGTGAAGGTGACGTTACAACAGGCATCTGCCAAGATATATTGCTGCTACGGACGACATTAATGTGTTGTTAGCCATGGGAGTGCTACTGCGTCAGCTGCCTACTAACATTCATTGTGATTAAGAATGATGTAGACAACAATGATGTAATCTGTCAATCTTCGGTGATTCGGTGAAACAGTTTGTCTTGTGTACAGTATCTCTTCTAATATATAAATAGTATATCAAATATTATCCATCATAAATCAGTTATCCTTACATAAAAAATAATTAAATATATAAGAAATATGAAGGAAAACTTTTAATTAGTGCTCCTTCCATAATATGCGGTCGACTTTCCATATGAAAGGTCTATGATAAATGGAAACATTTAACTGCCATAAGGGAGAAGGATCTAGATCGTTGAACCGCTTACATATGTGTTAGACCGTCAGATATGTCACACGATGATGATGATGATGAGTAAAACAAGTTGGTGCACTCTAGGATAAGAAAACCCTCAAAATCAACTCTAAATTTAAGATTGAAAGTTTAAATTTTGGCTTATAAGCATAAGCAAAAACCAAATGATAGGGTAAAGAAGTTTCGAGCTATAATTCCATCTGGCCCCGTACATGAAAAACATAAAAATAACTCTCAATAATTAACTCATACCATAACTAAACATAGCAAATCACAATTTTAATAACTACACATGTTTTAAAGTGATTTTTTTCCCAAAAATTTTGGGTACAACTGTACCCCATGTCCCATGGTGTGTCCGCCCGGTCCAAGTGGTCAACTTTCATCTATTCGAGCTGGTGCAGAGCATTTTCATAGTGGGCCATCGTAGCTACGTAAGGAAATGAAAAAGGAAGTTGAATCAAGACCGGCCAAGAATAAACAAATTTTCGTGCATACATATTATGTCACTAAAACAAAACACCCATTACTTAATTTGCTAGCCGCCTTTATTATTCTAAACAACCCATAGGCATGCAATCATACATGCTGCAGTAGAGCAATGCTAGTGGTTTTCTTTTATCACAAATTTCTAGATTATCCTACTATAGCTATAGCTCTAAGAGTATTAATTAACAACAAGTAAAAGTTCAAATTTTACTTTGATATAGTGACGAGGTTTCACATAAATATTCTTGTGCAGAAAACACAACATTTAATAGTATGAGAAAGTACATCATCGATAATCCATAATCAATAATGAGAAAAATACTCTGGTGTAAAGTCATTTAGTTTCCTCAGTATTAATGTTTCAGATGAATCAACTTATGATGCCTTAATTTACTTTCCAAGGTATATATTAATATCAAGTAATCATAAGTTGGATCTAAAGAAGACATGGAGAAAAAATAGGAGGAAAGAAAATTTATTGTTATATATGACAACGGCTTAAAGTTAACTCTTAGTATATATTTAAGAAAATTTTGTTGTATGAGATGGACAAAAAGGAAATAAGAGTAATAAAAAAATATTTTGTTGTATTAATGAAAACACCATAATTGACTCTACCTTTGTATATACTTGTATATACTGTTATAAGATAGTTTTGTTGGGGACGTGAATAAAATAAGTGTAACCTTTGAACGTGCTTCCACTACAATCGTAAAATTTATTCTAGGTCCTTTACTGTTTATTTAGTTGGGTCAGACCCTGAGAAGCTGTGAGCAGTAGAAGGAAGGAGGGCTTTGACTGACTTGTCATAAATCTGGCCCAAGAAGGTCCTTCAAATGGGCCTCTTCGCAGCCCATCTACGTAATGCACGAATACGTGAGTTCTCATGGATGGCCCAAAACAATTAAGCCCGTATATACGCGGCCCAATTCCGGAATTTCCCCGTCTCATCGGCCCATGCCGGCCCAGGCATTCCTCGTGCTGCGAGAGCGGGACCGGGTGGGTCTAATCCACGATCGGTCGCGATCTGTCTGCGCTAGCGAACGGATTTTATGCTCAAAGCTGCAAAATAAAGAAACATTTAGAATATCCTTAGAAAATAAATCCTTTTTAAAATGAAGGACAAACAATCTAGCGTCTACTTGAAAGGCAGATACACGGGGTCATAGTTTGGTTTTTACGAAAAAAAACCAAACGACATATTTGTAAATGAAAAATATTTTATGAATAAAACTTTTATATACATGTTCATAGCAATCTAAAATCCAAGCCTAGAAAATGAATTATGATGAACTAGCAATATACCCGTGCTAACGCTACGGTCCAATTAATAATGTAAATAAGATATTTTAAATTATTTTAAATGTAATCATATATAAACCAAACATTCGAGCTTATTTACATATCTGGTGTTATTCTCTTCACAATCAACATAATTATACCGTCCTATTATTACTCACCTTCTAACGATAACGTAACCACATGTATGCGCGCACACATAAACATGCTCAACTCCCAGCGGAGATGTTGTTTCTGTTTCTGGTGTTGGTAGCTATTGATGCGTCTGGATTTTGTGCTTTTGTAGTTTTGGTCAGCTGCGCAAGACGGCCAGGGCAGATGGTTCTATACGCAGGTATGTCCAAATGGTCATCGCTTGCCTCTAATGATTTAACTATGTTTTGATACATATACGTATAATGTATAAAATTATTTAATCAACAGTATTACCCAGCTACCCAGCTCAGTGGTCATCGTTCCTCTCTTATGTATAGGAGACCAGGGGTCGAATGCGAGTCCCCCTCTTCTGTATAGGAGACCATTTTCTAGATAGAAGAGTGGGATGATGACCACTGAGCTAAGATAGTCCTTATGATTAAACAATTACATATATTGTACATATATGTATCAAACTCTGGTTCAATGCAAAAATTCTCGGTTCAATCACATAATTACTGGGCGGCGCGGCGAATTTTGCATTTAGGCACTTGCGCCCTTACAGAAGGCGGAAAGGGCCTAAATGCAAATTTGTCGTATCGCCGTTTCTGGCTGTTGCTCGCGGCTGAGTGGCCGTTTGCCACGTCACCTTTCCGCTCTCCCAGACGGTGGCAGAGGGTTAGTTTTGTGATTTTTAAAATGCAAAATTAAATTTGTAAATTATTTAATAAATAAAATTCAAAATTCAAAAAATTCCAAAAAACGAGGGGATAAGTTAACTTATCGGGGATGTCCAACGCGACCTAAATGGGCTAGGACTGCCCAATTCATATGATGCACTGACTGGCAATATCGTATCTCATTGCCCAACACACGTCAGCCCAGTCCCTTATATATGTGAAAGCAAATACTGTATAACAAAAATAAAGTGCCACCCTATATATATTGTGTTTGTTTTTCACTTTTGTAGTGTTCATGAGAATGAAAATAAGGGCACAAGTATTCTAGAGCTTTTCACGGCTCTCTACTACTTCATCATCTTTCTCACCTCATATCACGCAAAAATCATTGCATCTAAAAAAACTAGAATATAATTACATTGTCTATTGGAAAAGAAGTTTCTTTTCTCTACAAACATGTGCACTTGTATTATGCATCATCAGTTATATAAGTCTGTTGTAATGCACAGGTACGTCAGTATTACGGAATAAAGAGAGGTAATATATTCGGTGGTCCACTAATATGATAGATATGTTAGTATTTTCCAACAAATATAATCATTGCAAAGTTTATTGGCATACACATCCATTCAGTGAAAATTTCTCATTTATTTCCTTATTTTATACGGAATACGTACGAGCAATAGCGTAGATGTAGGATCGATCCTGCAATATATATATATATATATATATATATATATATATATATATATATATATATATATATATATATATATATATATATATATATATATATATATATATATATATATATATATATATATATATATATATATATATATATATATATATATGTATGTATGCATGTGTGCTTACATTCACATGCATATAGCACGTAGTAGAACATCATCTATATATATACACACGGCTGCGTGCGTCAATTAAGCAGCAGAGAGCGTTAAGGCACGCACGAAGGGGCGCTGTCCCGGGAAGTTGCCGGAGGGGTTGTAGTTGCAGATGATGAAGACGCCAGTGCCGTTGTTGCAGCCGACGCGGGCGCAGCCGATCGCCCTCGTCCGGTTCCACACCACCTGCGTGTAGTGGAGGCACGAGTCCCACTTTCCCCGGCAGCTGTTGCTGTCGTAGTCGTACTTGTCCTTCTCGCTCACCCACGACTTCACGGCGTCCGCCGCCGTCCACTTGCCACCGCCACGGGGACCGCCGTACAGGTTCTCGCCGTACGCAGTCGCCGAGTGGATCAGCGCGCAGTCGCCGGCGGCGCGCTTCGCCGCGTAGCTCTCCGCGTACACCGCCACGGCCTTGTCCCAGACCACCTTGCCGACGCCCTCCACGCTGCGCGCCGCGTTGTGGAGGTCCACGAAGTCCTGCGGCGAGTTCTGCGCCATCGCCGCCATGGCCAGCACCGCCGCCACCAGCACGGCAATGGCGGCCGCTGCTCCCATCTTTGGTGCCTCCATCATCTGCAACACTATATATGTTTGTTGAAGCTATAGCTTAATTCAATGGTGATGCAATATTAGTCTCGCGAGCTAGGCATTTTATAGTCAGATGATCAGCTAGTCCGTAGTCGACCCCACGATCGATGTCAAGATCAGTACAATCAATCAAACAATTTTCATGGCAAGTGGCCATGTTTCATGGAGTGACACAGTTGCACTATACACACCACTCTCTTCTTTAGAACTGTATCAATTAACGACAACGAGAGGTCACTGGTGTAGGATCGAAATTAAAATAGAGTATAACACACCTACTACGGGGGATGAATGGTAGGTAGAATTAATCAAAACTCAAAAATCTTTTGCGGAATAAATAATTACCTCTGGTTACACCGCTCGTGCGCCGTCGATCAGATCACCGAGATCCAGAAAAATACCAGTAGAAAAAACCAGAACATATAGATGAGCTGTTGATGAGGCCCATATAAACAATACCTTCATAGGACCAGGTTTTCAGCCCGTGAAGGTGATGTAATGAATTAAGTTGCAAGTGAAAACCTAAAAAGAAACGCTTTTAGCTATATGGTCGAGGGGGTAAAATATTAGACTACTCGTTCCTAATTTAGTATATATCCTTGATATTACCATCTCTTGAAATATAATTAGTAAAACTATTTAGAGGTTAACTTGTTATTTTCGTTTCAGGTTGTACACGATGAATTTAAACATGTTTGTTGGAGTGATATTACGTATTGATCTATGCCAAATATTTTAATAATATTTTTATAACTATTTGGATGAACAAGGGGATATCCTTTTAAGAGATAAAAAAAACCTTTTTTCCGGCAATTTGGTGATTGTCGACATGATGTGATGTCTCACCTAGTTAGAGGTGTTAGAATTGATCAATGAAAAAAAAGTTACCAATCAGAATTAATAAAGCGGACAAATAGAGTCGATCCGGTCATGTTCAAGGTACTTAATTTCTTAGCGACCATAAAATTTTCCAATTCATACATACGTCACTCGCTATATCGGAGTAGCATATGGATCGTATTAATTACCTGCTAATTACCCATAATGTCAAGAGTACAATCAATCAAATAATTTTCATGGCAAGTGGCCATGTTTCTTGGAGTGACATGGTTGCACTATACAAACCACTCTCTTCTTTAGTGCTGTATTAATTAACGATAACGAGAGGTCACTGGTGTAGGATCGAAATCGAAACAGAGTATAACACCTACCGGAGGGGGTGAATAGTAGGTAGAACCAAAACCAAAAATCTTTTGCGTAATAAAAGATTAGTTCTAGTTACTCCGCTCGTGCGTCGTTGATCAGATCATCGAGATCCAAATATGCTCGAAGAATCCGAGACAAATATACTCGAAGAATTAGGTCAACAATAAATCATGTGTTACGATCGGCTAAAACCAACTAATATACAACCCTCATAGGCCGATGCAACATAAAATAACTGCCGATCTAAATGAATCCAGCCGATTGATATAAAAATAATGCAATGAAGCAATCGGCTACTCTATTGACGTGGATATAATGAACATGTAGATCGGCAAACATCATCGGCTATAAACGACTAACAAACAATCAAGATCTATAAAATATCTAGCCCGGATTGCTAAGAATAATCATAGAAGATTAGACTTAACTAAGACAGTTCAAGATTATGCTTAGCAATGTTAGGATAGATACTAAATAGATCTAGATCGCTATCAAGCCAATGAGCCGATGAGAATTTGATATAAACTTGAATGCTATACCAATTACTAGAATAAAACAATAATAATTAACTGCATGCATACTCACGCTAGACCTAGAAATCATACTCAACCATGATAGTATAGATCTGAGCGTAATCATGCATGAAGTCGATCAAGTATTGCAGTATACGAATAACAGGATATCAAACCAGCGTAATCTATCAACTTATTCATTAACTTCAGCCGATCGGACGGATTCCTATAAGTAGACCGAAATAAATACGCATAGATCGGACCTTACCAAGACAGTATACGATCTAGCACGATATGATTCATCGGAATATGAAGATCGGTGAACTTAATGAATAAACCAACAGATTACTCGGGATAACTTATCAGCTAGTACTCCGATAAAACTATGAGTAAAATACATCGATCTGATATAAACCATTTGATAAACGTAATCTACTAGATCGGACCTAACCGAAACAGTACTAGATTGAATATGTCAATTAGCAAATATCAAACCAACGTAGATCGCCCAAAGTGGTCGACAGATCAACTCAAGACACGAAAGTGACTCATGTTAAAACTGATATGATAACTAGCAATCGCACAACCAGATTAGAAGATTCGACTGAACCAAGACAGTTCTAATCTAGTCGATGCGATTACCGTGGCTCGGCGGAACATAGGACTTACCCCTCCGCCGGAGATTGAGACGATGCAGCCCCGCATCAGGTGCCAAGTTCCGTCGGAGTTGAAAACCTCGGAGAAGAGGGTGGCGATGCGCCGAAAGTAGTTGATCTGGGATTGATAGATGATTACAATGACCCCGGGCATACATATTTATACCCTCGGGTGGATGCTAGACCATGGTGGACACAACATACAACTCCTAATAGATAAAAATAAAAACAATAAGTTCCGATCGGGGGACTCTAACTCCCTTAGAGATAAAGGAAAATCCTAACAAACTCTAATTAATAGATAAAATTAAATTACATGGACTCTGATTATTCCCAAATCTATCTGTAACAATCTAGGCCCAGTCGAACTCTATTTCTTATCTGATCCAGACTTCATCGGCTGAATCCGAGTTGTATTCCGTCTGGTCTTCTGTCCGATTGCCATGTTTCCTGCCTGATTCGGTCTTTAATCACAGTTCAATCTCCACCGGTAATTATCCAAATTCTGGCGTTAACAGGGCTGCAACTAAATGGGCCAGGACTGCTCAATTCATATGATGCACTGACTGGCAATATCTTATCTCATTGTCCAACACACGTCATCCCAGTTCCTTACATATGTGAAAGCAAATACTGTATAACAAAATTAGAGTGCCACCCTATATATATTGTGTTTCTTTTTCAGTCTTGCATGTTCATGAGAATAAAAATAAGGGCACAAGTATTCTGCAACTTTTCACGGCTCACTCATCTCTACTACTTTCTTACCTCACGTCATGGAAAAATCATTGCTTCCCAAAAAAACTAGAAAATAATTACATTGTTTATTTGAAAAGAAGTTTCTTTTCTCTACAAACATGTGCACTATATTATCACACAGTTCTACTATATTATCACGCAGTTTTTCCACAGCACACAGTTCTACTGTATTATCACGCAGTTTATCCTCAACAATATGCGAGGTATCGATCGAGGACCATCTATTTGCTACTCCGATAGCAAGTGGCGTATGCATGAATCGGAGAATCTTTTGGTCCCAGAGATATTAAGTACCTTGAACATGACCGGAGCGACTCTATTTGATCCGCTTTATTAATTTTGATTGTAACTTATTTAATTTCCACTGATGAATTCTAACACGTCTAACTAGGTGAGACATCCTGTCATGTCGACAATCACCAAATTGCCGGAAAAATTATCTCTTAAAAGGATATCCCCTTGTTCATCTAGATAATTATTAAAATATTTAGCATAGATCAATACATAATATCACTCTAACAAACATGTTTAAATTCATTGTGTACAAGCTGAAAAAAAATAACAAACTAACCTCTAAATAGTTTTACTAGCTATATATATTTCAAGGAATATGTTAGTACTTTTTTGGTTTTCACTTCCACGGGGTGAAAACCTGGCCCAATGAAGCTGGCCCAATGAAGGTATTGTTTAGATGGGCTTCATTGTCAGCCCATCTACATGTGTAGGCTAGCTTAAATCTCGGCTGATGCATACGAACGTGTGGGCTCTAACTAAATGGGCCATGACTGCCCAATACAAATGATCCACGACCGGCAATATCTTGTCTCATTGCTCAACACACGTTAGCCTAGCCTTATATATGTGAAAACAAATATTTCTCTGTCCCACAAAAAACCAATTCTTTGGTTTTCATGTCTAACGTTTCTCCGTCCGTTTTATTTGAAAATTTTTAAGAAATTTAAAAAAAATTAGTTACAGTTAAAGTACTATTTATGATTTATCATCTAATAAAAATAAAAATATTAATCGTAAATATTTTTCAAATAAGACGAAGAGTCAAACATTATAGGTAATAAGTGAAAGATTGATTTATGTTGGGACGGAGAGAGTACTATATAATAAAAATAGAGTGCCACCCTATATATATTGTGTTTCTTTATCAGTTTTGTAGTGTTCATGAGAATGAAAATAAGGGCACAAGTATTCTACAACTTTTCATGGCTCTGTTCATCTCTATTATTTAAAAGTAAAAGTAAAGTCGTCCATCATCTTTCTCACCTCACATCACATAAAAATCATTGCATCCAAAAAGAACTAGAAAATAACTTTATTTGAAAAGAAGTTTCTTTTCTTTACGAACATGTGCACTTGTACTATGCATCATCAGTTATATAATTCTGTAAAGAGAGGGAATATATTCGGTGGTCCACTAATATAATAGACATGTTAGTATTTTCCAACAAATATATAATCCTTGCAAAGTTTATTGGCATACACATCCATTCAGTGAAAATTTCTCATTTATTTCCTTCTTTTATTCGGAATACGTACGAGCAACAGCGTAGATGTAGGATCGATCATATATAGATCCTGGTTTATTCCATATATAAACTATATATGCATGTGTGCTCACATGCATATAGCACGTAGTAGAACATCATATATATATATATATATATATATATATATATATATATATATATATATATATATATATATATATATATATATATATATATATATATATATATATATATGTGTGTGTGTAGAGATACACGGCTGCGTTAATTATGAATTAATTAAGCAGAGAGTGTTAAGGCACGCACGAAGGGGCGCTCTCCCGGGAAGTTGCCGGAGGGGTAGTAGTTACAGATGATGAAGACGCCGGCGCTGTTGTTGCAGACGACGCGAGCGCAGCCGATCGCCCTCGTGCGGCTCCACATCACCTGCGTGTAGTGGAAGCACGAGTCCCGCTTCCCTCGGCAGCTGTTGCTGTCATAGTCGTACTTGCTCTTCTCTCTCATCCACGCGTTCACGGCGTCCGCCGCCATCGAGCGGCCGTCGCTGCTGTTGAACAGGTTCTCGCCGTACCCGGCCTTCTCCCAGCTCCCCGAGTGGATCAAGGCGCAGTCGCCGGCGCGCTTCGACGCGTAGCTCTCCGCGTACGCCGCCACGGTCTTGTTCCAGACCACCTTGCCGACGCCCTCCACGCGGCGCGCTGCATTGTGGAGGTCCACGAAGTCCTGCGGCGAGTTCTGCGCCATCACCGCCATGGCCAGCACCGCCGCCACCAGCACAGCAATGGCGGCCGCTGCTCCCATCTTTGGTGCCTCCATCACTATATATGTTTGTTGAAGCTATAGCTTAATTCAATGGTGATGCAATATTAGTCTCGCGAGCTAGGCATTTTATAGTCAGATTATCAGCTAGTCGACTCCATGATCGGTGTCAAGAGTACAATCAATCAACCAATTTTCATGGCAAGTGGCCATGTTTCTTGGAGTGACACAGTTGCACTATACAAACCACTTTCTTCTTTATTCTTTAGTACTGTATTAATTAACGATAGCGAGAGGTCACTGGTGCAGGATCGAAATCAAAACAGAGTATAAGGACACATACCAGGGTTGCTAGTTGTTGTCTCTCTCGCGTCTCTCTCATAAATAAATTGCTGACATGGACGAGAGAGATGGTAGGAGAGAATACCTGTTGTTTTGCATGTAGCCGGCTGGAGAGACGATTCTTGCCAAGAAAAAAAGCGAGACAGCGGAAACTTAGCTTTGTACGCGCTTCTTCTCTGGGTAGAGTCAGCTAGCAGATCAAACGTGCTACGGCGAAAAATACAAAGCGTAGGCGCGGGAACATCCAGCAAGAGAGCGCGAAATCGAGGACCAAATCCCCGGTGTTAGCCTGCCTGCAGATCCCCAGTGGCTCGCCCATCTTCAAGAACCCAGCGTCAGCGGTCGGCGGCCTACTTCTAGCACCCGGCGTCAGTGGCCTGCTTCAAGCTGTAGGGGCGGTCGCCGTTCAGCCAGTCCTCGTCGTCGCCGCCTTCATTCCAGTGCCCGGCAGCGGCACCCCCTCAGATCCAGTGGCCCCCCGGCGTCGCGCTCCTTCCAGTGCCGGCGGCGGCGTCCCCTTCATCCTGCTCCGGCAGCAACCACCAGTCAGCCCGCCCCTGTTAGCACAATGTTGACGGCTGCTGCATCTGGACTGCTCGTCGGCGCAGTGCTGACTGCTGGATCTTGTCTACTTCTGTGCTGCTGCCACGGTGATGCACTGCTGCTGACTGCTGCTGCATCGGCATCTTGTCTGCAGTGCTGCCACGGTGCTGCATCTGCATCATCCTACAATAACCATATGCATTTCGATGATCATGCTTACTCTGAGGCCCGATGACAATTTGTGTTAGTGTTATTGTGAAAAATATTCCCTGAACTTTCATACTGGGCTCGAATTGGTCCATCAACCACTAAAATGTCCAAAGTCATCGGTGATTATACCAAAATTTCCACAGATCTTCACTAAATTCACAAAAATCCCATAGAGTGAATGGCTTGATGGCAATTTGGCCTTCTAACAGTCCCAACTATGAAATACTTTCTGTACAATTTGGCAATTTGGCTCAATTACTATATTGAAGTATTGAATATTGACACCTGCAGCTTAAAATTATCTTATATCTTAGTTCAATCTGAATTGTAATGAATTCTAGCCCTGTTCTTGGGTTATGGCTTACATAATATCGTATGACTGATTACAGGAGCAAACATATTGTTTCATTCAAAGTGAATTTCTTAGGATCTTGATTTTACTACATTATTATTTCTTAGCTACGAACTTCTTTGCTGTCTTAGTCCAGCTGCTAGAATTTGTTTGTCCTTGATGGTTCGTTCAATGTTCTTAGCTAGAAGGTGACTTTAAAAATCTATGCAATTTATTTACTTTTGAAACAAAAGACTTGTACATTTATAATCACTGGACATTCGTAACATAGCTTCTCATATGAGCAATTACTTTGCACGAAGAGCAAAGAACCGCAAGCTTACTTTGGAATCATGCAGATTACAGGCATCAAGTTTTGTACATTTTAAATAAGTTCACTGATGTGAGAATCCAGATTTTCTGGATGCAGATGTATGAAGATTCTTCTTATGTGAAACCTGACTTTCTACATACAGTACTGGTTTAAAATAATCCGGCAACACATGAAAGAAAAACATGATTTTGTGCTCAGTAATGGAGATTACACAATATTCCAGTTGATATCTTGCAATGTGAATATGTCAAAATAACAATAATATATATATGTGTGTGTGTATGTGTGTGTGTGTCATATTAGTATACATGTTTTGTTTGGTTGGTTTTAATATATGGAGGTAGTACTTCTTTTACATACATCAAACATAAAAAAAAATAGGCAATGATCACATGCACATTGGATCCTTGCTTGTATGCAGAGAATTAATTAGTCTGTAATTATGAAGAGTCAGCTGAATAGACCATCCTTTGTATGAGAAGTTGTTTCTACTAACGTGGCTTAAGATAAAGCTCATTATATTCTACCATTGAACATGCCCTAACACATCTACTAGAGGGGGGTGAATAGTAGGTAGAATCAAAACCCAAAAATCTTTTACGGAATAAAAGATTATCAATAGTTACGCCACTCCTGCGCCGTCGATCAAATCACCGAGATCAAAAAAATACCAGTAGAAGAAACCAGAACATGTAGATAGGTCGTTGATGATGGTCATATAAACAATACCTTCATTGGGCCAGCTTTTCAGCCCGTGAAGGTGATAATGAATTAAGGTGCAAGTGAAAACCTAAAAAGAAACACTTTTAACTATATGGTCAAGGGGGTAAAATACTAAACTACTCATTACTAATTTAGTATATATCCTTGGTATTAACATATCCCTTGAAATATAACTAGTAAAACTATTTAGAAGTTAATTTGTTATTTTTGTTTTAGGTTGTACACGATGAATTTAAACATGTTTGATGTAGTGATGTTACGTATTGATCTATGCCAAATATTTTAATAATATTTTATAACTATTTGGATGAACAAGGGGATATCCTTTTAAGAGATTAAAAAAAAACTTTTTCCGGCAATTTGGTGATTGTCGACGTGATGTGTGATGTCTCACCTAGTTAGAGGTGTTAGAATTGATCAATGAAAAATATGTTACCAATCAGAATTAATAAAGCGGATCAAATAGAGTCGATCCGGTCATGTTCCAGGTACGTACTTAATTTCTTAGCGACCATAAAATTTTCCAATTCATATATATACGTCACTTGCTATCGGCTTAGGCATATGGATCGTATTAATTACCTGCTAATTACCCATGATGTCAAGAGTACAATCAATCAAACAATTTTCATGGCAAGTGGCCATGTTTGTTTGAGTGACACAGTTGCACTATACAAACCACTCTCTTCTTTAATACTGTATTAATTAGCGATAACGAGAGGTCACTGGTGTAGGATCGAAATCGAAACAGTGTATAGCACACCTACCAGAGGGGTAAATAGTAGGTAGAACCAAAACCCAAAAATCTTTTGCGCAATAATATCTGGTTACGCCGCTCATGCGTCGTCGATCAGATCATCGAGATTCAGAAAAATACCAGTAGAAAAAACCAGAATATATAGATTGAATGATCTTAACTTTATTGCATCAACTGGTATTTACAAAGTGCACCAACAGCACTCCTCATAAAATTATTGATCTAGAATCAACCGGTATTCTAGACTCTAATTTTCTAATTATAAATCTCACAAAAAGCATACCGAGAACATATCCCTCAGTATCTATTTATATAAAAAAATCTATCTCTGACTAGAAAACAGTACTCTTTGTCTTAGCAGCACTTATCTCCAATTAGAATCTCATTCTTCAAAAACAAGCCTCCGTGCTACAGCACTCGCGCGTCCTACTGTAGCCCGATCCATTACGGTGTTGCACGATACAGTACTTTGAGTACTGTGTGGCACTGTAGCAGAGTATTGTGTGGCACGGAGTACTGTGGCAACTGCATATTTCCGTTTCCTGATCCAATTTTGATCCGATTTCCTTCACGAACACGGACGCTTGCACTCGCAACTTGTAAAGCCCGTTACGATTTCATCCCACACGGTGTTTCTCTACCATATATCACCTCGTATTCAATATTGTCACCCGACATTCTCGATCGTCTGGACCTCAGCTCCTTTCTAAGCCTAGTCACGCTCGCCGTTGTTGACCGATATTGACATCCGAGAATCACGATTCTAGTTCAACCATGTCACATGGTGTTGACGTCAAAAGTTGACCCGATGACGTGTCACGCACGAAGGCATGAGATTCACTTCTTAGACGTTCCAGTGCAGGACTTAAATTCTTAGAAGATGCGCGGGCGTGCCAGTCGGTTTGATCCTGCAACTGATAAGATAAACAACAAAACAAGCTGATCGGCTATCGAGTCGATAGGTAACTGAGAAACCAACCGATCGGATGTTGATATAGCAGTATTTAGCCGATATACTCATCGATCGACTATTGAAAGCTTGGATCGGCCGAGAATCCGATACAAACATATTTGAATCATAAATAAATAAACAATGAGTACTTTGCTACGATCGGCTAAAATCAACTTGCATGTGATCCTCTTAAGCCAATGCAACACAAAATAATTACCGATCTAAATAAATCCAGTTGATTGGTATAAAAATAATGCAGTAAGACAATCGGCTACTCTATTGATGTAAATATGATAAGCATGTAGATCGGCAAAGATCATCGGGTATAAATAACTAACAAACGACCAAGATCTAATATCTAGCCCAGATTGCTAAAAATAATTATAAAAGATCGGACCAAGCCAAGACAGTTCAAGATTATGCCTAGCAATGTTAGTAAATATACTAAATAGATCTAAATTTCTTTCAAGCCGGAGACTGATAACTTATCGGCTGGTACTACGATAAAACAATGAGCAAAATACATTGATCTGATATAAACTATCTGATAAATGCAATCTACTAGATCGGACCGAACCAAGACAACCGAGACAGTATTAGATTGAGTATATCATATAGCAAATATCAAACCAACATACATCGCCCAAAGTGATCGATCAGATCAACTCAAGATAAAGGAGCAACTCAAGCTGAAACTGATACGATAACTAGCAATCGCACAACCAGATTAGATCGACTAAACCAAGACAGTTGTAATCTAGCCGATACGATTATCGTGGCCCGGCGGAACGCAGGATTTACCCCTCTACCGGAGATCGATACGATGCATCCCCACGTCAGGTGCCAAGTTTCGCCGGAGTTGAAACCTCAAGAAGGAGGGCGGCGATACGCCGAAATTTAGTTGATCTGATTGTAGATGATTTATAATGATCCCGGGCATACATATTTATACTCTCGGGTGGATAGTAGTCCATGTCGGACACAACACATGACTCCTAATAGATAATAACAAACTCGTATGCAGACTCTATCTCTAATTCCTACTAGCTAAAAACAAACAAGTCCCGATCGGACTCTAATTCTCTTAGAGATAAAGGAAAAATCTAAACTAACTCTAATTACTAGATAAAATTACGCCGCCAAGCCTTCGTCTTCACGATTCCTTATTGAATTCGAACTCTTCCGGATAAAATTTCCATTAGAGATTGTGCCTTTCTTTATCTAATTCAATAAGGAAATTTACCAAATTTTGGTGTTAACACATGGTATCATAACCATCGAGACCTTGGTTCCTCCCTAAACCTAGTCATGTTCCTCACCATTGACCCCAGTTGACCTCAAGTCGCCTACACACATAGAGACAAACCAACCATTTTCGAGCACATGTATCGCAACCTGACTCACATTAGTTACACACACCGACACCAACGCCATGACTGTTTCCAAACCAAATTCTATCAATTTACAAGCCAATTGTTCATCACAAAATATTGATCATGACTATGATCTTACAATCTCTCCCTTGATGAACACATTGGCAATAACTTCAAAATGCAAATTGGTGTGTCAAAAAAACACAAAATCGACTATTTGAAAATCGAACCAATTTTTTGTTTCTCATCATGTCAAGATGCATTTTGAATATTTCTTCCCCTTTGACAGTGAATTCATCAAGATAAAAGGAAAATTTGAAACATGAAAGTGTAAATGCCATACAATATTCAAAAACTTGTCAAAATTTTACTTGAATTTTGTTTGAGAGCGTTTGCAATATACCAAAAGTAATTCAAGAGCATGTATTGCAATAACATGGTAGATAAAATGACTAATTAGCTAACAAGCATGTATTCAAGTTTAAACATGAATCATATCTGTTACAATTAAGATCAAATCAATGTTAAAGATTCATGATTTCAATTATTTATAATGCAACATGTCTACTAGACTAATAAAGAAGAATGACAAACACATAAAGACTAGAAGATTAAAACACTCTTTCTCAAAATGACGTGCTCATTGTCAAGACAAACATGTTCCGGGTACGTCCTTGGTGTAAAAACTGTTTCAAGGATTCGACACCAATTTCCTCACATCGAATACGTCCTCGTTGTCAATACTGTCCTAGGATTCTGTATTTATTGTTTTTTCTTTTCTATCCCTTTTTTATTTTGCATAAATACAAGCATAATTTTACTTGAGACATTGACGGGGCATATGAGGAATGTAAAATCCAACAAGCATATATATGAACGTCAATCGTCCAAATCAGTGCTAATATCAACATTGCATATTTATTTAATTCAAGTAAAAGAATTATATGTCATGTATCATATCACTTAAATGTAAAAGCAATGACTCATATCAAAACTAAAACATACACAAGCTCAACTATTAGTCACAAAACCTAACAAGTATTGCTAGCAAGCACAAGTATATACTTAAAGTATAGAACAAAGCTCTCTTTTAATTTTTCAATTTTTTTTGTTTTTCTTTATATCACACCATGCAAGAATTTCACCATGTATGAAAACCAAAATCAAAACAAGAAAACAAAACATAAACACAACAAAGAAAAAGAAACTCCTCCCTCAATTGATGCCAAAAGAATGAACAACTCCATATTCTCCGTGAAAATAGGCAAATCGAAAAGCCTACTACAGAAGCAGATGTCGAAGCCTAAGTATTAGGGTTAGACAATAAAAACTTAGGAATCCAGTACTAAGATACATGACCAGAACCAACAGAAACAAACCAGTAAAAAAATTCAACATGTTTTCTGTTGGAAGAACTTGCTTGAGGCCGGTCTGACCATGGGTGTGACTTCGGTCTAACCGGTAGCGGGTCTGACCCCTGGTACCACGTCGGTCTGACCATCCTCCGAGCAGAAAAACTTGGTTTCTGCCACATTGATTTTGCATAAGAAACTTTTCTTTCTTTTTTCTGTTTTCGAGCAAGTCTAAAACAAAAGGCATCCAATTGTCCATCTTTTCTATAAAAAGAACATGTATACTTCTCACGATGAGCACAAGGTGAAACAACAGGTTTAGCACGAACAAACAGATTTAGCACTAAAGATAGATTTAGCATTCACAACCTTTGATGAAGATGCACTCAAGAAAGACATGATGCCAGCAGATTTAAACACAATGGTATTAGGTTCAAGTTTAGTCAAAATTTTATCACTTTGAGTAATGTTTAAAATAGCAGGAGGATGTCTAGAAAAATGGACGTGGGAATCAAAACCTAAACCATGATTGTTTGTGCTAACTTTAGATTGATCAAGAATCATGTTGAGTTTCTTTTTACCATTAGAGAATCTTTCCAAAGAACTTTTTAAGTAAGAAATTTGACTAGTCAATTTTGCACAATTTCTCACCGTCAATCTTAATATTTTTTTGGTTATAACATCTAGAACAAGAAAGCATTTCATCAGATTTCACAATATTTTCCATGTACTCAACACGACCCAAAGCATTGTTTAACTTCATCATGTTTACAAAGCATGTTGAGCAATTTTTAGATTTCAGAACACCATGTTGTTTATTTAACCTTTTTGCATAAATCAAATTAAACATCAAACTGGCACGAAAAGCAGTTTGATATTTTTTTCAAAGCATTTTTAGCTAACAACAACTCATTTATAGTGCATGTGTGCATAGCAACTCCAAGAGCAAAACTAGACTCAAGTTTTTGCTAACTTTTCTTAACTGAGAAATTTCAGAGAACAAAACCTTACCACTTTTACAATCATCATCATGATTCATGAATAAGAGATTTTAAGCTAGAAATTTTAGAATTAAGAGATTCAATGGTGAACTCCTGTTGTCTAGTTTTCTTTTCATATTTTTTATTTTTTGAATTCAAATACAAGATAATTTTTTCAAGAAATTCTCTTGGGAGATTTATCTCATTATCTTCATTCTCGGAATCTTCCTCGCTACATGCCATAAGACACATTCCAGCAATGATCTTTCTCTTATCATTCTCATCATCACTCTCAAAATCAACATCAGTTGATGACTCAAACGCTGCATATACTTAATTCAATACTTTCTTGAGAGATTCCTTTGGCCTTCTTCCTCTAAACGAACTCGTTGGCTTTTCATCCTTGAACCTATCTTCATGCATTGTCATCCTTCTTCGCTCCCCCTAGCTTGGATAATGAGATCGGATGTGATCTAGCTCTCTGCATGCAAAGCAATGAACTCGACCTACTCTTTTCCTGAACCTGATATTATTCATAGCTCGAGACAACTTGTTAATAAGTGCGGCCAAGTTCTCCTCCTCAAGTTGCTAGAGTTGATCATCGGACATGGCGTTAAAAGCAGAAAGAGCATTGAGTGCCGATGAAGAAGAGCCATTATCAATAGAGGATGCAGGAGAACCCAAAGCATTAGACCTGGACTAAACTTTACGGGATAGAATATTCATCTCATAAGTTTTGAGTTTAGTGTAAAGCGAATCAAAAGTCAAAGCAGACATGTCTATAGACTCCTGAATAGATGTAACATTCATCTCCCAAATAGACATATCGAGACCATTCAAAAAGTGTCAAGAAACTTCAAATTCAGCATAATTTGTTTCAAAAGAAGCATCATCGGATCAAAGATTGCTCAAAACTTTATTGAAACGAGCAAGATAATCATTCAAGTACTCTCTAGATTTCATCTCAAATTTCATGTAATCCTTTTTAAAAACATTTTTGCGAAGTTACTTGATATTGGAAGTCCCTTGATGAAAATTGTCCACCCAAATCTCATTCGTGGTTTCAAGATGAGAAATACAATCGAAATCAGAACGAGATATTCCATTAAGTAAAATATTGCGAGCTTTGCAATTATTTTCAAATTTAGTTTTTCGAGCAGCAGTATTATTATGATCAGGAATATCATAGGGTTTTTCAACTTTTAACCAAATATCATAATCCTCAACCATAATATAAGCTTTCATCTTTTTGCACCAATAGGGAAAATCAGGACCATCGAACACATGTGGTTTAGTTGAAAATTTTTTGGACATGGCAACTGAAGATCAAATAAAATCCAAAAAGATGCAAACGGGACTCTGATACGAATGTAGGATCGTAAAGGGTCTTTCCCACCCTAAAAGCTAGCCATTGAGGTGAGGGGCTCCCCCACTTATATCTTAGATTCTTTACCCTTCCATAACCAATATGGGACTATTCAACAATTAATCTCCTCATTCACACATTGGTGTTCCTCAGCCCTTCACCGCCCCTTCGTATACGGGCCCCACGGCCCACCGTTCATCAGATATACAAACCCGCAGGCACCCACGATCCATCGGGCCTTCACACATTGTGTCTATCGGGTCAAAGATGTTAAACTAGCCAGGCTCTAATACCACTTGTAGTATCGAAAGAGTATAACACCAACTAGAGAGGGTGAATGGTAGGTAGAACCAAAGTATGTAGATTGAATGATCTTGACTTTATTGCATCAACTGATATTTACAAAGTGCCCTAACAGCACTCCTCAGAAAATTGTTGATCTAGAATCAACAAGTATTCTAAACTCTAATTTTATAATTCTAAATCTCACAAAAAGCACTCCGAGGACATATCCATCGGTATCTATTTATATCGAAAAATATATCTCTGACTAGAAATAGTACTCTTTGTCCTGGTAAGGCTCATCTTCCATTAAAATCCAATTCTTCGAAAAGGAAGCCTTCGCCCTACAGTACTCGCGCGTGTAACCGATCCGCTACAGTGTCCATCCCCGTTGCTACAGTATTGTACGATGCAGTACTCCGAGTACCGTGGCAACTACATATTTCCTTTTCCTGATCGATTTTGGTCCGATTTTCTTTTTTTTTTTTCGGTTGTCGTACGTCGTTGAATGTTAGTGACATGTCTGTCCCCGTTAGAGGATCCTAACTCATGGTATTATTAAAGGCGGCGACACGTTATTTATGTGGTCGCAACAGCTAATGAGATTGATCTGACGAGGCATCTGTTTTCTTAGATTGGTTGTTTTATGCCTTTGAAAAAACAGTATAAATAGTGTTATAAATATGGATGAATTTATCGTCAATAAAAAATTATTGTGACTTACAACATGTTTGTTTGTACCATATTTACTTTTAAGGTAAAATAGTTACATGGAAGTACTAAATTTTTACACTTAAAATTTACATATCACCAGGCACAACTGTATATTTATTTTTAACAAACATAAAGGTATAAAAGTATATATTCTTTTATCTAAGCTTAATTTAGTTCTTACGAGTTGCACAAACCTACCATGACTAATTATTAAATTACATTATAGCTTGTAAGTTATTGCTCCGTTTCATATTATAAGACTTTCTAGACTTATCTAGATTCAAATGTGTGCTAATGAATCTAGACACATATACAAAACATATACTTGCTGACTTGACAGGGTCATTAAATGATTGAGTTTCATGATATGAGAGGAGTTTCATCCCCGTGATACTAATCTGGTTCAGTTACCTAGTTTATGATCTCGATAAATATACCACAAAACTATGCATTGAGACTAGCATTAGTGGCAAATTATCCATCTCCAGTTGTCTGAAAGAATGGGAGAGCCAAAGTGGTCAATTTTCATTAATTCGAGCAGGTGCAGAGCATTTTTCATAGTGGGCCATCCTAGGTACGTAAGAAAATTAAAAAGGAAGTTCAATCAAATTTAGTAGTGGGCCAAGAATAAACAAATTTTCGTGCATACATATCACTAAAACAAAATACTCATTACTTATTTGCTAGCCGCATTTATTATTCCAAACAGCCCATAGGCATGCAATCATACATGCTGCAGTAGAGCAATGCTAGTGGTTTTCTTTTATCACACATTTCTAGATTCTCCTACCATAGCTTAGCTATTTAAAAGTATTAATAACTGAATTAACGAGTAAAAGTTCAAATTTTACTTTGATATAGTCATAAGTGGAACTTTCACATATTTTTCTTCTGTAGAAAAACACAACGTTTAATAGTATGAAAAACTACGTCAGCCATGATCCATAATAAATAATGAGAAAAATACTCCGGTGTAATGTCATTTGCTTTCGTTGGTATTAAGATTTCAGATAGAATCAACTTGTGATGCCTAAATTTACTTTCCAAGGTATATATTAATGTCGAGTGATCATAAGTTGGATCTAAAGAAGTATAATAAGTCCATCCATTATAATCGTAAAATTTATTCTAGGCCCTTTACTGTTTATTTAGTTGGGTCGGGCCCTGAGAGGCTGAGACCAGTAGGAGGAGGAAGGAAGGCTTTCACTGACTTGGCATAAATATGGCCCAAGAAGGTCCTTCAAATGGGCCTCTTTTCAGCCCATCTACGAAACGCATGAACACGTGGATGAGCCGGCCCAAAAAATTTAAGCCCGTACATACGAGGCCCAGTTTGGGAATTTCCCCGTCTCATCGGCCCATCCAGGTCGGCCCAGGCGTCCCTCATGCTGCGAGAGTTGCACCACTGAGTCACTGACAGCGGGACCCGCCGCTCAAAGCCAATCTGGAGGCCCACTCGCAGTGACAGACACACCTGCTCTCGGAAACAAGCACGGAAGCGAGCGATCCCCAAATAATGCAGAGGAACCGGAACTACTACCCTCGAGGCAACATGGACGGGGAGAGCCCCTACTAATTATAATTAAGATGCTACTAGCTAGCTATTCATAGTTTACATATATTGCCTTTTCTAAAATAATCCATATAACCATACGTATTTATAGCATAACTCCATATAACCATACGTGTTTATAACATAAGGGTTTATAGTTATGCTATAAACACGTATGATTATATGGATTATTTATATAAATACCCTATCTATTTTTATATTTGACGCAGTTGACTTTTAAATCTATGTTTATCTGTTCATCTTATTAAAAGTTTGTGTAGAAATTAATATGTAAAATTATAACTCATGTGCTGTTGACCATTGCTCGAGACCATGGTTCCAAGCTACCATGCAAAATCTCGTCAGTGACGGTTTTGTAACTGCCACCACCAGTGATAGCTTTGAAGCCGACAGTAAAATGCTATACATACGATCTTTTCTTTCCATCTTGGTACGATGAAACGTAACGGCGCGGGAGACAGAATAGAAACACCATGGCGCTCATGGGTCCTGACTCCTGAGGCCCATACTATCAGTCAAACATATGAATTCATTTACAAAAGCTGAAGATTTGCTACCGCTAGATCAAGCTTCCTACACATGACCTATAACACATTCCACCTAGCTAGCCAGGACTAAAAACATCAGATCGACCGTAAAAACTGTAATAAACAGAAAACGGCAGAAGTTATATTCAGCGCCAATTTAAATTTCCCAATGGACAATTTTCGGACCCTCGGGTGTGGTGAAACGCTTCATCATAAACCAGTTTGTAAAATAAGTATAATCCTTGTATCTGGCACGTGACATCTGGCACGTGACACTGTTAGATTATCTATTAAGTTAATTTGTTTATCAGATGGATTGCCATATTATACCTTCCTTTGCTTTTTTTTTTGTTTTATGGATGTCCATACCTAATACACTCTCTAGTCCATTAAGCTAATTAACTATGGGCGTGACATTTGTTAATCTTCCTTCTTTTTTCAGTCGGATGATGCAAGAGGTTGAAATTGTGAAATAATGAGTCGGATGGAGACGGTAGACAAACACGTTTTCGTTTGGAACCTGTGGTTAATTAGCAGGTACTTCCTCCTTTTATTTTTACGTTGGTTAGTTCAAAATTGAACTAACCAACGTCTAATATTTAAATATGGAGAGAGCAATTAATAAGATCCGTATGTATGCTACTCCGATAGCAAGTGACGTATGTATATATGAATTGGAAAATATTATGGTCACAGAGATAGTACCTTCAACACGACCTCATCGACTCTATTTTATCCGCTTCATTAATTTTGATTGGTAACTTATTTTCCACAAATCAATTCTAACACCCTCTAACTAGTTGAGACATCATATCATGTCGAAAATCACCAAATTGCCGGAAAAAGTTTCTTTATCTCTTAAAAGGATACCCCCTGTTCAACCAGATAGTTATAAAAATATTATTAAAATATTTGCATAGATCAATACATAATATCACTCCAACAAACAAGTTTAAATCCATTGTGTACAAGCCGAAACAAAAAACAAATTAACCTCTAAATAGCTTTACTAGTTATATTTCAAGGGATATATTAATATCAAGGATATATAGTAAATTAGTAGTGAGTACTCCAATATTTTACCCCCTCGACCATAAAAGCATTTTTTAAGGTTTTCATTTTCACGGGCTGAAAACCTGGCCCAATGAAGATATTGTTTAGATGTGTCTCATTATCGGGCCATCTACATGTGTAGGCTTAAATCTTGGCTAATGCATACGTGTGAGCTCTAATTAAGGATTTCTTCGAATCATAGGAATTTTACAGAAATTTCAGAGGAAACAGTTCAATTTTTCAAAGTTCATGTAAAATTTCTCCAAACCAAAAGAGGGCCTAAATGGACAATGACTGTCCAATTCAAATGATCCACTGACTGGCAATATCTTATCTCATTGCTCAACACACGTCAGTCCAGTCCCTTATATACGTGAAAACAAATACTACATAATAAAAATAGAGTGCCAGCCTACGTTCACGAGAATAAGAATGAAAATAAGGGCACAAGTATTCTACAACATTTCACGTCTTTACTCATCTCTACTACTTAAAACTTAAAGTGAAGTCTTACATTATCCTTCTCACCCACGTTCACGCAAAAAACATTCCTTCCACAAAAACTAGAAAATAATTAGGTTGTTTCTTTAAAAAGACATTTATTTTCTCTACGAACATGTGCACTTGTATTGTCCATCATCGATCAGTTATATAAGTCTGTCGCAATGCACGAGTATGTTACTATATTATGGAATAAAAAGAGGGAATATATTCGGTGGTCCACTAATATAATAGAGATGTTAGTATTTTCCAACAAATATAATCCTAGCAAATTTAATTGACATACACATCCATCCAGCGAAATTTTCTCATTTATTTCCTTCTTTATACGGAATACGTACGAACAACGTAGATCGATCATCGATCATGGCTTATTCCATAAACTATATATGCGTGTGTGCTCACACACACATATATATATAGACACACAGGGCTGCGTTAATTTGAATTAATTAAGCAGAGAGTGTTAAGGCACGCTCGAAGGGGCGCTCTCCCTGGACGTTGCCCGCGGGGTTGTAGTTGCAGGTGATGAAGACGCCGGCGTCGTTGTCGCAGACGACGCGGGCGCAGCCAATCGCCGTAGAGTCGCGCCACACCACCTGCGTGTAGTGCAGGCACGAGTCCCACGACCCCAGGCAACTGTTGCTGTCATAGTCGTACAGCTCCTTCTCCCCCACCCACGAGTTCACCGCGTCCGCCGCCGTCCACTCGCCGCCAGGCCCGCCGAACAGGTTCTCGCCATACCCGGCCTTCTCCCAGCTCCCCGAGTGGATCAGCGCGCAGTCGCCGGCGCGCTCCGCCGCGTAGCTCTCCGCGTACGCCGCCACGGCCTCGTCCCAGACCACGTCGCCCAAGCCCTCCACGCTGCGCGCCACGTTGTGGAGCTCAACGAAGTCCTGCGGTGAGTTCTGCGCCATCGACGACGTCGCCGCGGCTAGCACCGCCGCCACCAGCATGGCAATGGCGCCCGCTGCTCCCATCTTTGGTGCCTCCATCATCTACGACACTATGTATGTTAAAGCTACAGGCTATAGCTTAATTCAATGGTGCAATAATATTAGTCTCGCGAGCTAGGCATTTATAGTCAGATGATCAGCTCGACCCCAAGATGTCAGGATCATCAGTACAATCAATCAAACAATTTTTATGGCAAGTGGTCATGTTTCTTGGAATGACACAGTTGCATTATACAAACCACTCTCTTGTTTATTAGTACTAATTAATGAGAGGCCACTGGTAGCTACTCTGCGCCCCGTTCTTTATCTCAGTTGTTAACTAATCTAGATTTTTCTTATTTTTCGCATACACACGCTTCTCGAACTATTGAACGATGGGTTCTTTGTAAAAAAATTATACAGAAAAAATGATTACAACAATCATATCAATTTTAAAGTTTTTATAGCAATAATTAATTAATCATATATTAAGAGCAAGACCAATAATATAGTCAGCAAGCCGGCTGTAAGCCTCTTTATAACATTCTCTCAGCTCATCCATATAATAGTTAGCTCTTCATTATTAATACATGACTCTCTCTCACGAAAAGTTTTTTAAGTTCTTGTACCTAAGCCGGATGTAAGCTTACAGTCCACTTTTCCTCTCTCTCCTCTCAGCTCTCCTCACCTCCGTGCATTTAGTCGGCCTACAGCCTACTATTATAGTTGCTCTAATGTTATGTTATCCTTGCACGGTTACCCACCAGAGAAGATGGCCTACCTAATATAATCACCACTTGTCAAAGATGAAGTGCATGCATATGCATTCTGTTCACGTTAATTATTTTGTGTTTGGTACAGATGCATGCATGCATGCATTTTATTTTTTTTTTTTAAGTTGTCATACGACGTTGAATGGTAATCATCGGAGGCGGCGGCACGTTGCTCATGTGCTCGCGACGGCTAATGAGATCGATCTGACGAGCCATTCGTTATCTTGGATTGATTGTTTTTATGCCTTTCAAAAAATAGTATAAATAATGTTATAAATATGGACGATTTTATCGCCAATGAAAATTTATTCTGACGTACTACCCGTTTGTTTGTACCATATTTTTAGCGTAAAATAGCTGCACCCAGGTACTAAATTTTTACGCTTAAAATTTTGATACTTGAGACAATTTAGTTCTTGCGATTTGCGACAAACACTAATTATTAAATTACATTATAACTTGTAAGTTAAGAAATAAGCCCACCAACCATAAACTAATTAAAGCATCCCAGATGCATGATCATGTCGAGGATCGATCCAAATAATGAGAGATATATTTGGTGGCAAAATTATCCATCTCGACGTTGTCTGAAAGAATTAGAGAGCCAAGTGGTCAACTTTCATTCGAGCAGGTGCAGAGCATTTTTCATAGTGGGGCATCCTAGCTACGTAAGAAAATGAAAAGCGAAGTTCAATCAAGACCGGCCAAAAATATTCGTGCATACATATACTCCCTCCGTCCTAAAATAAGACAATCTTTAGGTTTTCGTGTCCAGTGTTTGACCATCCATCTTATTTAAAAGTTTTTGAAGAAATTAAAAAAGATAGTCACACGTAAAATACTATTCATGATTTATCATCTAATAAAAATATTAATCATATTTTTTTTAAATAAGACGAAGAGTCAAACATTATAGGTAAAAGATGAAAGATTGATTTATTTTAGGACGGTGGGAGTACGTCACTAAAACAAAACACTCGTTACTTTATTTGCTAGCCGCCTCTATTATTCTAAACAACCCATAGGCATGCAATCATACATGATGGAGACATGCAGTAGAGCAATCCTAGTGGTTTTCTTTTCTCGCAAATTTATAGATTTTCCTACTATAGCTATATAGCTATTTGAGAGTATTAATAACTGAATTATGAAGTAAAAGTTCAAATTATACTTTGATATAGTCATATGATGAACTTTAACATAAATTTTCTTTTGTATAAAACACAACGTTTAATAGTACGAGAAACTACGTACGTCAGCTATAATCCATAATCAATAATGAGAAAAAGACTCTGATGTAAAGTCATTTACTTAATTTCCTTGGTATTAAGATTTCAGATTGAATCAACTTGTGATGCCTAAATTTACTTTCCAAGGTATATATTAATTTCGAGTGATCATAAGTTGGATCTAAAGAAGTATAATAAGTCCATTACAATCATAATATTTATTCTAGCTAGGCTTATTTTACTTGTGATGCCTAAATTTACTTTCCAAGGTATATAAATCTGGCCCAAGAAGGCCCGTCCTTCAAATGGGCCTTTTCCAGCCCATCTACGTAACGCATGAACACGTCGATGAGCCCGGTTCGGAGTCCTCATGGACGGCCCAAAACGAGGCCCAAATCGGGAGTTCCTCATGCTGCGAGAGTTGCACCACTGAGCCACTGACAGGGGGACCCACCGCTCGAAGCAAAATCCTAGGGGGGGCCACTTGCAGTGACAGACACGAAACGAGCACGGAAGCGAGCGATCCCCAAATCCACAGCGCCGGCGACCCTCCTCCGCCATCGCCATGGACGGCCGCCGTAACGGCGAGCGCGAGGAGACCCGCTGGCCGCCCGGTGGGCCGGGGGTGGAGGACCCCCGGGACTCCGCCGCCTTCCCTGCCTCCATCCTCCTCTTCGCCCTCATCGGCGCCACCGCCACCGCCGCCGCGGTACGTACGTGCGTGCACTCGTCTCTCACTCCCCCCCCCCCCCCACCCACACACACACAGTCCGAGGCACATCCCGTGCGGGGATGCTTTCCATGTAGCTGGATTGAGCCCAACACCCAGCGGAGATGTTGTTTCTGGCTTCGGTGTTGGTAACTATTGATGCGTCTGGATTTGTGCTTATGTAGTTTGGTCAGCTGCGCCAGACGGCCAGATGGTTCTACACGCAGGTATGTCGAAATGCTCATGGCTTGCTTCTATGCCATGGGTTTGTAAGCTGCAAACTTGGGAGAGATGTGTTAAAACCGTGTCCTTCGATTGAAGCTTAGTAGGTCAGAGCCCTACGTGTACTGGGAAGACATACCACATGGACTGCATCGAAGTGGCAAAGCCTGGGGCCGGTATTACCAGAGGATGCGCGAGAAGGGTGAGGATCAGAGGGAGAGAGTGGTCAGTTCCCTGCTCTCTCATAGTCTCATAGATATCAGAGATATGTTTTGTGCATTTGCATTTCGTCACTTATGTCAATATCTCTAATATGATAATATGCGCGTTAGAAAGAAGACAACCATCATGCTATTTGGCATTGCTACTTTTCAGCCTAAAAGCGTTTTATTTTATTTTTGTATTCGCGCACCAGTATGTTTCAACTAATCCTCATGCAGTATTAGTGCATTACGTAGGAACGCATAAGGTGCATGCAAGATATGTTCAAGAAGGAGAGAAGTAAATGTCGGGATTACCGAACTCGGGATGGCCCTAATCCGAGCTATTATCAGAATAGCCGAAGAGATGACTGGTACTGGGAAGCAGAATCATTTTATGCTAACCAAAGGACACATTTCAGATCAATGCCCAGGGAAACCATGGGCTACACTATGTCACAGCACTATTCTGTCTTGGGCCTTGACAGGTATGAGAAAACTTGCTTTTGCGACAATACTTAGTGTACTTTGTCAGTTCGATGAAATAATCCCCTGAAAGTAAATCGTATGCCATGATATGCTAGTTTGTCATTTTGTCATTTCCCTGGCTCTTATACACTCTTATTTCTGATTTAGTGATCAGCAGTCAACCATGATTCCATGAAACCACAATAGGCATGTAATGTACTAATTGACAAGCTATTCTGAGTTTTCTCCTATGCTGATTTCTCACTACCCTCAAATCATTACATAAACACACTATGGACATTTGTTATCTTAGGTATTTGCCCTTAACAAAGTTACTGCCTTTTATTTCACAGGTCAAGATTGGAGCCATTCTCGGATGCTGAGATTAAGGTGTGTACCTTATTTTACCCAAGTCACTTACTGCTTGCAAAATTCACAGCTGGAAGATTGCCATTGTGCTCAAATATATTCTGTAGTGTTAAAATCATATGTTTAGACGAGGCCAAAAATGGTCACTAAAAAGCATCCTTTCAGGTACATAGAGGATCACTAATTTACTAGAACAATCATCTATTCTTTATACAGGATAGCTAAGTTAGTTAATGAGGTGCCTACAGAAGAAGGCATTTTCCTGTTTAATTTTTTACTTATCCCCTGTTAACTGTTTTGTGCAACTCTAAAAATTGAATGATCATTGGTGCACTGTAAAATGGGCTAATATGTTGTGTTGTTGTTTACATTGTTTTCTTTACTACTAAGATCAGTAAATCTTTTGGGAATATGAATCTTTCTTGCTTATTTTCTTTATGATGTGCATTCCAGAATGCATTTAGGAGGAAAGCAATGGAATATCATCCAGACCAAAACCAACATAATAAAGGTGAATGCAGTTCTTTCGTTTTCTTCTCCTGTATGTAAAGATAATGTATGCGATATATATAATTCCTCATATTTGTCATTTTGTTTATTGCAGAGGTTGCTGAGGCAAAATTCAAAGAGGTCATGGATTCGTATGAAGCAATAAAATTAGAAAGGCAAAATGGAAGTTTATAGATACACTCGCAATGGGGGGCTGTTGTATATAAGGCATTTGACCCAAGACAAAACCTGTCTAAGCTTGGATGCTCTTCTGCTTCTTTTTTTCACTAATATGTAAGCAACAAATAGTTGTGGGTGCTGAACTGCGGATTGATGCCAGGATATCTAGCTGTCTGGCCAATACCGCTGTCAGACCAGATGTTGTAGGACATGTTGTCCTTGATAAAAATCCTCGTGCAGAAGTTTTGCTCACAAACAGAAGACATAATTTTGACTTTTCACAATGAACAAATTTGCTGTCTTTTTTCAGCATGCCTGAGAATGTGAATTGGTACTGTGAGAGTCCATAGTTAATAGTTAAAAATTGACTGAGCGTTTCATTGAGTTCAGAGGAATGGATAGTTCAAATGTTGTGAGTTCCAACTCTTGGAGGTGAGAGCTCCTAAAGAAAGAAGTTCAGACCCCAGTGTGCTTAAAGGAGTAAATTCAGAAAGCATTTTTTTTTTATCTCCAGGTACATTATATGACCTTTGTAACCCGTATTTTCTACTCGTGTGTACAATACAAATTCAGAAAAGCACCATACTATCACAAGTTCACAACCCATGCAGGTATTCAGGTCTGCAAAGGTTTCACAAATATTCATGAAACATGAGTTGAAGCTCCACAGAAGTGCTAGCAGGCAACCGTTGGGATCTCTGAAACGCATGCTCTTGTGTTTGTCGCTGATGTGATTATCAAAGGAGATCACTTTCTGCACTTCTGCAGCCTGCCTGTTGTACAGTACTAGTACCATGGATTTTACTCTTGCCAAAGTACCTCTCCTCCTAAAATGAAGTTATTTCTACCATCGACCTTTTATCCTAAAATAAAGTTATTTCTTTACCTATCTTATCATTTCAACGAATTATGATTATTTTTTATTTAATTTTGTCATATATATTATCTTCTCAATTAATCGTGACATTTTGACGATCATTCCCACATATTCTTCTTAATAGAAATGGTTATATCTTAGAATGAGGGAGTACTAATAGCAAGAATCTGACACATCAGTCGGCAACCTTATTAACAAGCTAGTAGCATAAGCTTTGGATCCATGATTAGGCACGGCACTCACACATTGCAGTTTGCAGATCAGACATCAATCCTCCATAGCTGGTACAATTCTCACGAGATGCTGTCTGTCCCAACACAGGCGTCATGTTGCAGAGAGAAGGGAACAAAGCAGACTGATGATCTGATATGGGACAGAGACGATGGGGTCACACAATACAGGGAGGAAGAAGATCTCATCTGAATGTATGAGAAGGGTTCAGTGAACGTGGATGACTGGATGATCATCAGTCACTCGGCAGCCATGGATGTCTAGGTTGTCATTGTCCAGGTACAGCTACAGCTTCTGCCTTTCTCTTTAGCATCAAGATGCAACCAATCCATGGATGCGATGCCGTGCTCTAGAATGGCTTTCCTAGCTTGTGACAAGCAAGTTGCAAACAACAGATTTGTACTGTTGTTTTGTTGTATGTTTTTGTTTCATCTCACTTTCTGTTTACTCTGGCTTTGGGGTGAAACTTGGGAATATGTAATTCAGAATGGGAGCACTGGTCTGTGGACTATTCCTACTTACAAGTCTACAATAACGGCCATATGGTAGTAACATACTAACAGCCCTGTGGATCCAAACAAAGTACTGTTTGTTTATCTGAAACAATCCAAACCGTCAGTCTCAATCTTAGTAAACAAAAATTTTTTAGATAATGAATCTCAGTAAACAAATAGGCAGTCTCTGCTAATTTATATGAAATCAAAGAATGTATTCTTGTCTTGCTATTCATGTCCTAACTAGTAGATTGTAGTTTATTTCAGTGGTGTGCTCAGTGTGTATAAGACTATAATACTACTCTAACCATGCATGGATCAGTGATGGTCTTATCTGTGTGAACAGTTAACAGAACACATCAGGCGCTTTGCAGAGCATCTAGCAAAGATGCTAGGCAGTAATTTCCAAAGTAGAGCAACAACTTAGTTTGACCCTTGATGTTTAGGAGACAAAACTGCCGTGCAAGTACACAGGTGGAGCTTTTTAGTTACTATTGTTTAGCAGCTGCGAATCTTATTTTAATACCCAGTTAGTTACTCACTGTCTTCTGTTTTGGAATACACGAGCATAATATACCTGATTAATTCAATTAAGCAAGGTCTCTTCTTAAAAAATAGCAGTATTGTTAGCTACAGCCAAATTTTAAATTTTACAGTTAGATTGTGAGGAGTTCTTTTATCGTAGTTTATTTTTAAATATTAATTTGTAAATTACTATCAACATAATTATAAAATCTGTAAATACTTATAAACTATTTGTAGTCATTTTATTATCTTTTTTCCCAACTAATCGGCCGTAGAGCGGCTGGCCCTGCAAACAGTACATCGACACGCGTATACTGTAGATTGTTCGTACGTGGTGGCATGGACCGGAAGAAAATTATATAGGACTAAAGTCCTTCCTTCGTCCGAAGGACGTCATCCTCATGTGACACATGTCTAGTCCTAATCTTAAAACAATAGATTAGCAATAGGAGAAAAGAGAGAGGTCATCTACTTTAAATTCATATTGTACACGGTGTCACACTGGGGATGAAGTCCTTCATCCATGAAGGAATGACTTCAGCCCTATGTAATTTTCTTCCTGGCATGCGACAGCTTTGCTGGCTAGCAGTAATTCCACTTGTTGATTGCGCCAGTGGTAGCCAGATGGACCTGACTGATGGCGTGCCATGTGGCAAGACACGTGGCTCACCGATTGACATCAGCTGAGTCCATGCAGAAGCAGCTATTAGCAAGCCACGTGGGTGCAGAATTACGATCAAAACATAATTTATAAATAAAAGCTAAAAATAATTGAGAAAATATCTAAATTTAAGGTTAAAAATTTAAATTTTAGCTTATAAACATAAGCAGAAACGAAAAGAAGTGTACAGGAAGTAAGGATGCAGAGGTATCGAGAATGAGTTTTTTTACCCATCCTTATAAAAATATTTTAAAATATCATATTTTTTTTCTCACGTCGAGCGTTTGACGTGTCCGATGAGGTTTTCGGACACGAATGAAAAAAATTGAATTTCATAGCTCGTCTGAAAACTGCAAGACGAGTCTTTTGAGCCTAATTAATTCATCATTTGCGCATGTGGGTTATTATGACACTTATGACTAATCATTGATTAATTAGGCTCAAAAGATTTATCTTACGATTTCTTTCCTAACCGTGTAATTAGTTTTTTCTTTTATCTAATTAGATATCGAAAAATTCAATATGATGTTTTCTTGGAAAAATTGTTTGAGAAGTGCGCATCGGCAGAGCGACAGCGGCTACGTAACACTATTTATTACATTGAAAATCTAAAAATATTTTGACTACGATCACTATCAAATTTCACACTGAAAATCTAAAAAAGGCCACGATTCCATAGAGCATATCATGTCCTAATGGCATCAAGAAATGCATCTTGTATCTATCCAATGTAAGAGCCAGTCGTGTTTTTTAAACGTATTATTTCTTGGTTTTTTATGTTTTGTAAACCACCAAAACGGTATACTTATATAAATTCTTATATAGACGTTGATTAGCTTATATTTATAAAATAAAATTTTTATTTTTATTTTTTAACTTTATAATAGTTAACTTATTATTTATACTATAAAATAACTATCACAAAAATTAAATAATCTGGTCTCTTTGGTTTCCTTGTTCGATTCCATCCCATGCTTAAAACCGTAAACCGCGTACGCAACGTAATTACACCCTGATCAAGATCAAATCTTTTGAATTTCCACCACGCATGATTCCGGATGCACTCGCGCCATTAAATCATCGAATTAAATCACTATCTCTCTCCTCCTGCTCGCCTCCTCTTCTTCTTCGTTGGCTGCCATTGCAGCAGCCGCAGTTGGAGCACTGGAGCTCGCATCGCGTCGTGCCGTGCCGTGCTGTGGAGTGGTGGCTGGCGGCTGCTCCGGTCGATCGGCATTGGGGAGGGAGCTCGAAAGAAGGGGAGCCCCAGGAATAGTGTGCGTCAGTGAGAAGAGAAGAGGAGATCAGCTTGCTTGATTGCTATTTTGAGAGAAGGGAGGGAGGGAGGGAGTGAGCGAGTGAGTGACCGTCGTCGAGTGTTCGTGCATGGCGCCCTGGAGCGGCTTCTGGGCCGGCAGGCCCGCGCTCGCCGGCGGCGGCACGCCGGTCGTCGTCAAGATGGAGAATCCCAACTGGTCGATCTCCGAGGTGGATGACGCCGACGGGGAGTTCTTGGCCGGTGCCGCGGGAGGGCGGCGGCGGCCGCGCAGGGGCAAGAACGCCAAGCAGATCACCTGGGTGCTGCTGCTCAAGGCCCACCGCGCCGCCGGGTGCCTCGCGTGGCTCGCCTCCGCCGCCGTCGCGCTCGGCGGCGCCGCGCGGCGCCGCGTCGCCGCCGGACGGACGGATGACTCCGACGCCGACGCCGCGGTGGCGCCGGCGCGGCGCTCCAGGCTCTACGCGTTCATCAGGGCGTCCCTCGTGCTGTCCGTCTTCCTCCTCGCCGTCGAGCTCGCCGCCTACACCAACGGCCGGGGCCGCGTCCTCCTCGCCTCCGTCGTCTCGTTCCACGCGTCGTGGGTGCGCTTCCGCGCCGACTACGTGGCGCCGCCGCTCCAGCTCCTCTCCGACGCCTGCGTCGTGCTCTTCCTCGTCCAGAGCGCCGACCGCCTCGTCCAGAGCCTCGGCTGCCTCTACATCCACCTCAACCGCATCAAACCCAACCCCGTCTCGCCGGCGGCGGCATTGCCCGACCCGGAGGACCCCGACGCCGGCTACTTCCCCATGGTGCTCGTCCAGATACCAATGTGCAACGAGAAGGAGGTACAAAAACACAAACACCACCCACAAATTGCGCCCAAAGATTCATTTTTTCGCACAAAACATTCCAATTTTGTTCTGTTCATTCAGGTGTATCAGCAATCGATTGCAGCTGTGTGCAATCTGGATTGGCCGAGGTCCAATTTCTTGGTACAGGTGCTCGACGACTCCGATGACCCAACAACACAGGCATTGATCAGGGAAGAGGTGGAGAAGTGGCGGCAGAATGGCGCGCGCATCGTGTACCGCCACCGTGTGCTCCGGGAGGGGTACAAGGCCGGCAATCTCAAGTCGGCGATGAGCTGCAGCTATGTGAAGGACTACGAGTATGTCGCCATCTTCGACGCCGACTTCCAGCCTTACCCTGACTTCTTGAAGCGCACTGTGCCACATTTCAAGGTGAAGTTCAGTACCTGAATCATGTGTGAATTGCGTGCATTGTTAACAAGATTCTGAATGTGATGATCAGTTAGCATTTGGTGGCTGCAGGACAATGAGGAATTGGGGCTGGTTCAGGCAAGGTGGTCATTTGTAAACAAGGATGAGAACCTCCTGACACGGCTGCAGAACATCAACCTGTGCTTCCACTTTGAAGTGGAGCAGCAGGTTAATGGCATGTTCATCAACTTCTTTGGGTTCAATGGCACAGCTGGGGTGTGGAGGATCAAGGCGCTGGAGGACTCGGGAGGCTGGATGGAGCGTACTACGGTGGAGGACATGGACATTGCGGTCCGCGCGCATCTCAATGGCTGGAAGTTTGTATTCCTGAATGATGTGGAGGTGAGGAACACAATGAATTGCATCAAAAAGTTGCCAGATTTCATATTTGTGCTAAATTGTTTGTTTCATCTTTGGACAGTGCCAGTGTGAACTACCAGAGTCTTATGAGGCATACAGGAAGCAACAGCACCGCTGGCATTCGGGGCCAATGCAACTGTTTAGGCTATGTTTACCAGACATCATTAGATGCAAGGTATTCGTATTTCATAATTGGTTGCAGTGTCAGTACTTCTTTTAGATGATAACAGTATTAGTACTTGTCTGCGATTATGCACTCGACCATGTTCACAAATTTGTACTGGTGCATTTAAGTATGGCAGATATTAGCATTGTACATTTGAGGTACATAGTTATGAGAAATTGAGAATAGGTTGCTTTGCATATGATTTGCCATTTCATGATGGATTCCTTAGTCAATAGTCTACCAGTAAATTTTTTGTCAGCTAATCTAACTGTACCTTTTTTTTCTATTCCCACAATACTACTCCGTATGTTTCATATGGCGAGAATTTATTTCTATGCCTAGATTCATCTATTGATCAATATATATTGTTTATATATATGTTTAAATTCAGTAGCATCCATATAAATCTAGACAATACCAAAAAGTTTTACATTGTGAAATATAGATAGTACCTGTATATACTTTGTTATAATTGTGTCACTTTTTTTTCAGATTGCATTTTGGAAGAAGGCCAATTTGATATTTATCTTCTTTCTTCTTCGCAAGCTCATCTTGCCCTTCTACTCCTTCACGCTTTTCTGCATCATCCTACCAATGACAATGTTTGTGCCTGAAGCTGAGCTTCCTGACTGGGTTGTCTGCTACATTCCTGCCCTGATGTCCCTCCTGAACATCCTACCTGCACCAAAATCATTCCCGTTCATCATCCCATACTTGCTCTTTGAGAACACTATGTCTGTTACCAAGTTCAATGCAATGATCTCTGGGCTTTTCCAGCTTGGAAGTGCATATGAATGGGTGGTCACCAAGAAATCGGGCCGATCATCAGAGGGTGATCTTATTGCATTGGCACCCAAGGAGATGAAACAACCAAATGCCTGCTCGATGCCAATCCTTGATCTTGCAGCAATCAAGGAGCAGTCAATTCTGAAGCAATCCTCTCCCAGAAAGGAGGCCAAGAAGTACAACCGGATATACAAGAAGGAGCTTGCCCTTTCATTGCTTCTCCTGACTGCGGCTGCTCGCAGTTTGCTGTCGAAACAAGGGATACATTTCTACTTCCTACTGTTTCAGGGTTTGTCATTCTTGTTGGTCGGCCTTGACCTCATAGGTGAGGATGTCAAATAATCTGTAGTGTAGACAAAAAACAGGAGATGTTGAACAGCAATCCATCATCAGGGATGTGGTTGTACTTTTGTTCAGGTGTAGGAATTAGGAATTCAGATGCGAATGCTCGTTCGGAGGATTAGTCTGTGGCTGTAAGTCATGTGTAGATAGTTAGTTATTGGCCTGTAAATCAGTTAGTGGTTTCAGGCCACTTGATTCTTTTGTAACTAGTTTGTGCTCAGGTTTTAGATCACCTTACAATGCAACAGATGTTTTTCACCTATCTGAATCTGATGGATGCTTGGGGCTGAAAACATTCACACATCCTTGTGTAGCTGCTTATAATTCTCTTCACCTTCACACGCTGTGCATTCTTTCAGTCTGCATTTGTTGAGTTCAGACCTAAAAGAGTGATGCTGACGAATACTGAGCTACAATGTACATGTCCTGGACCTGAAAGGATGCATGTGATGATCTCATGCACACAGCTGGAGAGTTGAAATGCAAATGCACACAGGTCTCATCTCCCACACACTGTCTCGGTGTGGATGAGCTGTGATGATTGATGAATGAGCACGGAGCAAGCAGCAGCAGCTGTAGTTGCTGTGACCCTGTGATCGGTTGCACTGTACTTGTTCTTGGCCTTGCCTTATCTGCATGCATTGCAGATCACACTGCTACTGCTTCTGCTCCTGCTGTTGCTGTTGCTGCTGCAGGACAGCGAGCATCCGTCCTGTGATCCGCTGATATCATCTCACATGACTGCACTCATGTTGGGTTGTTGGTTGGTTGGTTGGTTTTCATCTCCATCTGGTAGAACTAGAAGAGAAAAAAAAATCACCTGTTCATCATCCTGATGAATTATTGCTGATAGTTCAGATGCATTGCTACACTTGCTCCTCACTAATGGGCCTTTGCTCTGCTTGCTTTCTCAGAGTTTGGGCCGGGACGGCCCAATCAGGCCCATCGAGCTATACTCAGCCCAATCACTGACACGTGGGTCCCACGAGCAGTGAGACAATGGCCTTGCCCTTCTCGAGAGGAAGCATGCATGGACAAGAATGCATAGCTTGCAAGAACAAGTACAAGGGGATTGATTAATTTCGTGAGGCTATAATTAATACAAGATTTAGTTTTGGATTTTGGAGGAGAATGCAACGCCTCGATATCCCTCCGGCCGGCCTCCGTGTTACAAAACCCCTTCTTCTCCGGCGCCGATCGAGCTCGATCGATGCCGACGACCGTCGCCGGAGAAGAAGGAAAGGGGGAGAGGCCGGCCATGGCGTGTGCGTTGGTAATCCTCGCCTTGAGTGATAATTAATACTCCCACTAAGCTAGCTAGCTGCTGCTGCTGCTGCTACTACATTGCTAGCTAATCACGTCGCCGACCAACCAAGAACCCTAAATTAACCAACCAGTACAAGTGTCATCGCTGCCTATCTTAGCTAGCTAGGTCGATCTACGTACTAAGTGACGGACGGCGAATGGATTAGGCGTCGGTCCAGGCGGCGAACAGTGGCATGTGGGCGATGGACACGGCGGCCGGCCTGGCGGACGCCGGCGGCGACGACACCCAGGAGCCGAGGGGGAGCGGTGCCATCAGCTTGGACGCCTGCGACGCCGCCGCCGACGATGGCTTGGCGAAGAGCATCGACAAGCCGCCGCCGCGGTCGGGACTCCCCTCGCGCGAGTTGCTGAGGCTCGTCACCAGCGACGACGCGGCCGACATGGACATGGGCATGTGCGCAGCGGCGGCGGCTCCCTCGTGGTGGGCGGCGGCGTCGACGGCCACGAGGTCGTGCAGCACGGAGAAGGCCTCGGCGCCGGACAGCACGACGTCGTGGTGGTGGTGATGGTGGTGCTCGGCCGCCACCACCGCGTCATGCTGGTGCTGCCTCGTCGCTGCGGCGGCGGCGGCGGCGCCTCCGGTGGCCTTCCAGACGCTGTCAGCAGCAGCCGCGTCGGCATGCTGCTGCACCTGCAGGACGACGGCGGCGGAGTCGTCGGCGTCCTTCTTGCGGCGGGCGAGGTCGCCCGGGAGGAGGGTGTTGCTGGCCATGATCTTGTCGACGTCGTAGCGGGTGATGTCGAAGTTGGTGACGGCGTTGAGGCCGCGGAACTTGATGGCGGCCACGTCGTACGCCTCCGCCGCCTCCTCCTGCGTGCCTGCAGCAAACCAACCATCCATCCATCCATTAGGCATTAGCTATAGCTAGGTCAGGTCGGCGAGCTCCATCACATCGCTGCCATGCATGCAATGCATCTACGTAGATGTCGGCGCCGGCATGGACGACGATGGTCAAAGAAAGAAAGAAAGAAAGAAAGAAAGAAGAAAGCGAGCAGCAGTGCAGGCGCGTGCGATGGATGGATGCAGATGCAGAGGCAGTGGGTCAGTGTGAGTGAGAGTGAGATGATCAGCTGAGCCACAGCCTTATGCAAAAGTGAGAGCTAGAATCGCATGCAGCTGCACGCACAGGCCCATACTACGCATCCATCTCTCTCTCTCTCTTCTTTCTCCCTCTACTGTACATGTACACACACGCATTGCATACTATACCATTCATCTTAATCTTAGAGGGGAGAAGAGAGAGAAGCCTTAAAAAGAAAGAGAGAATCAGGCATCAGGCAGGCAGGCAGGGGCTTTAGATCTAGAGGGAGAGGGACTGACTCTTTTTAGCTTTATATATATCAGCGGCAGATGTAGATGTAGCTAACGAGTTTTGAGGGTCTCAACAGGTTAGAGTTTCAACCATCATTTCTATTAAACTTTGCCATAAAATTTTAGAGGGGACCTTTACGAAGACTCCAATAACTTTAACGGGATAGCGGGGCTCCGATCCCTCCTGCTTTATATATATATATATATATATATATATATATATATATATATATATATATATATATATATATATATATATATATATATATATATATATATATATATATATATATATATATATATATATATATATATATATATATATATATATGCGTAATATGACATGTTAGTATTATAGATATAATGATGATCATTGTAGCTAGTGACGGGACGCGGCTGTGCCCCCGGAGCATGACAGCCTCCCCGCATGCAGACGCAATGCCCACGCATTCGCTTTGCTGCCAGCGTAATTAGGATCTAGCTAGTAGTAATCCATTACTATTTACTACTATTATTAATTACTTTGCATCATGATTGATTCGATCGTACAACTACTACTCATCATGCGTGTGGAAGCATGCATGCCATGCCATGCAAAAAGATGATCGATCGATGGAGCATGCATGCAGATTTCAGAGGAGAACATTATTGTCGTCTACCATAAACAAGGTCCCGGATTGCAGCAGCTCTATATATATCATTGAAAATGGGTTACCAGTTTCTTTCTACCATAAACTAGAAATAGCTCGAACGACTGTGTCTCTAAGTAGTAGAGATACGGTTGTGTGGATAGATTATATATATGCAGACAGATGATGAGAAAGTAGTGATTAATTAGCTACATTATTCAGAGCTGCTGGCTAAAAAATTGAGCATATATATGGAGATGCGTACTGAAAGTGCCGAGGTAGAGGTCCTTGTTGCCGGAGACACGGCCGATGCGAGCCTGCCACCTTCCGTGCTGATGATGCCTGCATATATACATGCAACCAAACACTGAATTTTACTTCTGAATTCTGAACTTACATACATACATACGTACGTACGTACATACTGGCCGATCTCTTCTGTACGACTGTACATGTGTACGTTTCAGTAAGGAAAATGTGCACTAGTACTGAAACTATATATATATATAAAAGTTTGCATGCCACATGTAAGAATGAAATTACTAATGTACTGATAGATCGATAGATGTGTGTGTGTACCTTGTGACTCCCCTGTACATGGAAGCTCCCCGTGAGAAACCGCTGCTCTTCCTGCATCCATCATCCATACAGCAGCACCAAAACAATATTAGTATCATCATGTTAATTCAGACTTCAGACACTTGTAGGAATTCTGAGTCAAGAATATGTAGTTCACATTGACCATATTCTGAGTCACTGACAATGTAAGTACGTACTCGCTCACTCTATTCGAAAAATAAAACGTGGTTTTAATTTGTCCTAGAATATATCCACGTATTACCTACTCAACCTTTTGATTACTATAAAATTCGTGCGATGTATTAATAAACTTCCGCAATGTATATTTAATCCATCATTTTGTTATTGCTATCATTATTAAAATCTAAATCCAAATGTTACATTGGTGACTTCAGAAATGGTCTAAAATGGCCTGCGTTTTGGAGCCGATGGCAGAGTATGTATTCATATATTGGTGTCCTAGACTTTTTGTTGACTTTGAGCATGCATGGAATTTCACATAATGTGCAGCATGCATGAAACTGTATGTTCAAGTTTATATACATCCATTTCTGAAGAGTGCAAATTAAGTAAGTGATTGATTTATTCAGCATTATATGTGACAATAAGAATGATCTGTTCTTTTTTTCTCTTTACCTCCTCAAGTGAGCCACATACTCCTGCCTTGTCATGTTCTTCATCTCCTCCAGCTCCTCCTGGTAGTCCTCCAGCTGCATATATGCATGCACATTAATAATCAATCAATCAATTAATTAATTAAAGTGGTTGCAGAATCAAAAGCCTAATTAATTGATTAAAAATAATTACCGGGAAGTTGATGTGTGTGGAAGGGCCCCAATACTTGAGCGCCGCCAGGTCATACGCTCTCGCCGCTTTCTCCTCCATGTCATACCCACCTATATATATAATATTAAAGTAAAAGAAAAATGCATGTACCATTTATTTTTTATTACTTTTTACCACAAGAAAAAAAAATTTACCATGTACGAGTTGAGAAAGTTACCACATGATGCACTGTTACTTACCGAGATAAACTGATCCAGCAGCAGCAGAGCACAACACAAACAAATTGTTTAGCCAGCAGAGAAACAGGAGCAGCTTGTTAGTGATCAGAAATTTAATGACGATTTTAAAGTGATTAATTAGGGTGAAATTATAGTTAATAATCAATCAATTAATTAATTAATATTATTGTACGTACCTTGCCTCCCTTTCCTGGTTTGGCCTTCCTTCTTGCAGCTGTTGTCCCAGAGATGAGCCTCATAGCGACCAGTCCACCTATGCCTGCTAATCCCGTGTTAACCTCACTAATCACGTGTGGTTTAAGTGTGATTAGTCGCGCTAATTGGGTTGGGTTGGTATGGTACCTGGTCACGCCTCTGTACTGCGACGTTCGCTGCCCGAACGTGTCGATGGACTTGCGGTGATGCACCGGCTGCTTCTGCCCGCCGCCGCCGCCGCCGCGCTTGCGGCCGCCGTCGGCGGACGCCATGCCGTAGTCGCCGGCGGTGACGCAGCTGGAGAGGGAGCCGGAGCTCATGGACAGGGCCAGCGGGTGCAGGTGCCCGGCGGCGGCGGCGGAGGAGGGGAGGATGGCGCCGTTGGTGGTGGTGGTGTCGGTGGTGGCGGTCGCGTCGGCGGCCGTGGCGTACGCGGTGGCGCTGCGGGCGGCCACCCAGCTCGCCATGGCCGCGGCGGCGGCGGCTGCCTCGTCGTCGGCCGAGGCGAGCGACGGCGCCGCCGGCCCGCCGTACAGGTCGCACGCCTGGAGGTAGCCGTGGTGGCCGTGCCCGCCGCCGCCGCCGTAGTAGAAGCTGGAGGTGTTGTCCAGGCTCAGCGCCATCGCCGGCTGCGCCGCGCCGAGGAAGTCCTCCAGCTTGGGCCCTGAGAGAGACGAACCCGATCGATCGATCGATCACACCATGAATCCAAGAAACCAAGAAATGGGTGGATGGATGGATCGAACAAGCTAAGCAAACGCACGTACCGTGATGATCTTGATCGGTTCTCCGGAGAGCCTCCATGATGCAGAGCGAGCCGTCGGACTTGAGCGGCATGGAGGCGAGCTGGGAGTAGTACCCATTGGTGGCGGCCACCACGTCGCCGCCGAGGCCGTACGCGGCGGCGGCGGTGGTCACCGAAGGGAAGAAGAGACCATGGTGTTGCTGCTGCTGCTGCTGGTGCACGTGGTGGTGTTCGTCCATGGAGGAGGCCATGTGAGGCGACAGCGAGAAGCCCAGCCAGCCACTCGCCGCCGCGTTCGTGCCGGCATTGCCATTGTTGCTGTTCGTCATCGTGCAAAAACCAAAGCTAAGCTAAAGAGAGAAAATGAGCTGGAGATCGATCGTGTCAGTGGTTAAACAGATCAGCCAATCACTTGCACTCTTTCAGAGACATCTCACGGCATTGCCGGGATTGGAGCAATAGCTAGAACAAGTGTGGATTGATCGGAGCAGGAGGAGGAGTAGGAAGAAGAAGAAGTGAGCAAATGAGGTTTGTGAAGTGAAGGTAGCTGCTGTCTTGAGCTTGAGCTTGGCTTTAAAGTAAGCAAAAGGAATGAGCAGCAGCTTATTACTCTCTTGCCCTTGACCCACACACACACAACATATATGCAGCAATGCAACCAAAAAAAATAAAAAAGATAGAAATGGTTGGATGGATAACATTCTCTTCTACATCCCTCAGCTTTGCTTGGGATCTGTGTAGCAACCAACAACAAAGAAAGAACCAACCCTCTCTCTCTGAAACTCTCCTCTCTTTCTCTCTCTGTCTGTCTGTCTGAAAGAAAAGCCAGAGAGAGAGAGAGGGGAGATTGAAAGAAAGAAAGAAATCTGAATGAATGAGCATGCATGGTATAGATGGTGTAGTGTACAGTAGAGCTAGTAGTATTGCTGTACATTACAATGCATGTCTACATATGTATGTATGGGTGTAGGTATGTGGTAGAGCAACCTTTTTGTTGTACTATATAGGTCCAGCATATATGCAGAGGGCATGCAACTATACTATTTTACCAGCTAGTACTGCACAACTAGTCACCTCACAACAGTTGAGCTGAGCATGCTTCCTCCACTTGACCTCAGTGCAATGCAATGCAATGCCATGCCAACTGTTTATATATCTGATCTTATTAAACAAAAGGTTGAGCTGATCATGCTTGAATTAATTGCTTTTTCAAGAGAAAAAAATCACAGGATTAATTAATTACAAGAAATCTAATTTTACAGTTGGAGCACACTATCATTCTCAAAGATCAAGTGCATGCTCTTGTTTAGGTATTGGGCACATTAATAGGTGTTTCAGTTGCTTTGTTAACTCCACAAACTGTATGTGCATGTGTACTGAAGTGATATATGTTAGTTCTAGTATTATATTAATCATGAGGTATATATATGTACATTTGTACATTTGGCAAATGACAGTAAAAAGTGATCACCAGTACAATATAAACTAACTCTCTAGGACTATAATTCTGCACAACACTACTACTCTACTGCACAAGATCAGAGTGAGAACAGAGATGAATAATTCAGGGAAGAGAAGAGAAAGAGATGTGGAAGGGAATTAAAGAGTATATATGGTATATCCAGCTAGCTATAACTGTAAGTGTTCTATAGCTGCTAGCTATATAAACTGTTCCTTGGTTTTGAACACTTGTGCATACATGGCCAAAGTACAAAAGCCTTACTTGTATATTGGATTAAATTCGTATGTACAGAGGCCACTTGAATACAGTGATATACGTACACCATTCCACTTATGTATCTCTGCTGCATTGACAACACATGGGATCTTGTGTCTACTCACACTATTTGCTTTGCGTATATATGCAACATATACACACAGAGAGACAGACAGTTGCAGTAAAAATACATACATACATGCATATACAGATCAAGATCAAGATCTTGAATATATTCATTAATTCCAGCAGTTATATTTCAGCATAAATGTTGGCTAGCTGTGGATATTTTGGCATCCAACAAAGTGTAAATGTCTGATCTATAAATAATTCTATATGTTGGCAATGCCAACTAGACCCTTGACTTTCATACATGCAACCCAATTATTGCTCATCTATATATACTCCACACATCACTATTCTTTATTGTTTACTACAGTTGAAAACTGCAGACAGCTAGTTGCAATATATAGAGGAGTACCACTTAAAATAATTAACACAATGCATATATATGCCAGTACTACACTACTACTCTCACTGTAATCAAAATCAATCAAAGTTCTTCAAGGAACAGATAGAAAAACAATTAAAGTATATGCATGTGTAGCTATATAGGTGTTGCAACCAATGAAAAATTAATTAATCAGAAATTAATAACCATGCATGGCCATGGCCAATTGTGATCGGCATATATTTGCTTCATGCCATGCAACAGAAAGAAGGTTCTTGGCGTATCTACAAAGCCCATAGCACGTGGTATCATTGTAGAGCATGCATACATACATACACATATACACCAAACCTGAAGATTCAGGCAACAGTGTGATCACACAGTGTATATTACAGATCTAGGCCATGGGCAGTACTGTAAAGAGAGGATGGCCACAGGGTTTGATACATACATATATACATGTCAAAAATGAGATAGTGAAGTATGCTTGTTGCAAGAAGCTCTTGCTAGATGCATGCATGCATGCATGTATGCTGCAGAGAACACTGATCCTCCTTGATAGATTATTAGCTAGTAGCAGGTTGTTTTCTTTTGAATTTTGGGTGTAGTCAACACCTGCAGACAAAAAAGAGAGATGCCGGTCAATAGGATGTTCTCATGAATGATGTAGGGAAGAAGCTAGGGGCCATGGAGATAGAGATGGAGATAGAGATGGAGAGAGAGATAGAGAGAGATGGAAGGCTGTTGCTAATTGGGAGGTATCGGTACTATTCACCATCTCCTTTCAGCATGCTTGGCTACTTGTTGGCAGCCACACTCTCTGGGCCCTCTCTTTGGACTTTTGCACAAGATGAGAGTGTAGAGAGGTAGCTCCAAATCAAGAGAAACCATGGCTGGAATCTTTTTTTGATGAAACATTGGCTGCACTATATGAGTGCAATGCTTGTTCACATATATATAGTATGATGCTCTCTCTTCTTGGGATGATGCATGGAATATATACTTCTTTTATCTATTGTAGTTTTTTATTTTTAAAAAAGGTGTACTTTGAGCTGTTATATATGGCAAAAGTGGCTGTTTAGTTTCCAAGTTTTGTCAAAAAGAAAAGGTTTAGCATGACCTAACAAATTTGCTTTTACACCTCTTTTGCAAGTTTGAACTTAACATACTAGGACTTTTTAATGGCTTGTATCTGCATAGGGAAACATCCTAAGACAGATATTCTCTGGTACATGATTACATAGGGAGGTCTAAGAGAATTAATAATGAGTGTGCTTCACAAGGTTAGGAGCTCAGCCTAATTTCTTAAAGATTCTCAATGGGATCCTCTCCATTGTCATGGTTTATGGCTCCCCATATGCATATGTGTGCTTTTGTTGGCATGCATGGTCTCCTGAGTGATGGACATATATACTACATCAAAATATTATCATGTGCATTGAAATTAATGAAGATTACCTAAATTGAATGTTCAGTAAATTAGCCAAGCTTTCTGTATATAAAGTGAAAAACAAAAAAGAATGCAATTCAAGTGGTTAATTCCTCCTTTATAAAAACGCTACTAGATTCCATCCATTTTGATGGTTCATTTCTGTTGGTTCAGATTGAAAATGTTGGAGAGGCATTTCTGTTAGCAGAGAATTCTAGTAGCTAAAGTAGTATGAGCTAGTATGTGTAAATATATGTGGACTGACAAATTAAGATATCAGCTAGATTTTGACACTGTGAAATTGAAGTTTGAAACATGGCATATGGTCACAGAGGATCCAAGATTGAAGGAATAATGGATGGAATGGAACTAGGGATCCATCCACCCACTCCCCCTCACTCAGCTTTGATTAAGGTAATGATGGCAAATGGGCAGCTGCCTGCTGCTTCTGCTGCTACAGCCCATGCAAGCCCTTTTGCTTGGAGCTAGCAGCACAGTGCCACATACACTTCACATCACATTCAGGCCAGCCTCAGCCTCAGCCTCATTTAGAGCAAGTTCAATAACTACTGGCTTCAAATCATCTATAATCAATCTAATAATCAATTCATACAATAGTTACCTACAAAACATATATTACCCTGTCCCACATGTCATACACACATTGTGTCTTGGAGTCCGTGTTATATTTGGCTTGTAGCTCGTTGCTCGTCTCTCCCCTCTTATCTCCTTAAAATATGTTTATAGTTGGCTTATAGTTTGCTGTTGTACCAGCTCTAAGTCTGAACTGAAGAAGCCAACCTTGCAGCTGGCCAAAGTGCATGCAATGCAGATACAATACAATGCAATGCAATGCAATGCAATAGCAAATGCAATGCAGGCCCTGAATGAGCTTAATGGGGTAGAAAAGGAAAGCAACCAAGATAAATGGAGATCCTCCTTTTGCTCCATGCTCCAGTCCCTTTCATGCAGGGGGGGTTGGGACAGCTTCATCAGGTCTTAAAGAGGCTTTGCAGTGTTGATCTGGAGTGGACTAGTATATAGCTATACACATGCATACTAGTACTCCCTCCCTTGCATTTATGCATGCATAAATATATATATATATATATATATATATATATATATATATATATATATATATATATGTATTCACTCCTATATATCTATCTATCTATCCCTGTCTCTATGCATGGGCCTTGGACAGTTTGAATATTTTCCTTGTGCCTTTTCTTTTTCAATGCCAGAAGTTAGTACCTCATCACTGGCCCCCTTTGGATGAAATGTCATTGTTGCATTTATCCCTGGGTCCATTTGGGAAGCAAGCACATAATAACATTTCATTAATTGGGGGGTGGCTAGGGGGTCCACTTGTTCTCTCTAATTAAGACAGCATTTTTATTGTAGTTTCTGTAAAAGAAAAACATGTTATTTGAATATAAAAGTGTGTTTTACATGATAAACCTAGTAATACCAACTTTATGTAGTTCTTTGTAGGGGTACATTTATAAAAGATTTTGCCAATACAAATCCTAAAATTATACTTATATTTTAGATCATATATACTTATGTATATAACTAGCTATCTTATTCTTTAAAATGTATTGTTTAAATGTCTACTAAAGTTTTAGTTAGATCAATAGCTGGTACTTAGCTATTTAATTAATTTGACCACGTATACCTGCCAAAAGAATCAAACTAGACCATTCAATCTAAAAAGGAACTAATCAATAGGTCCACATGGTCAACAGTGAACTACAAAAGCAACTCGAGGTACGTAGACAAAATCCTATAGTACTCCTCTGTAACATTGTATCGTCCTCCATACATTAAAAATCCTATAGCGATCGATCGATCAACAAAGCAGGACACAACATATATTTGTATATATATGCTTGTATGTCTCTGGCTTTCTTAGGACTTATAGGCATGATATTACGTGAGTCTATGCCTTTGTATCACCTACTACTGTCAGGGGGGGGGGGGGGGGGGGGGGGGAATTGTCTTCTTTCTCCTTTATCCCCTTCATATTTTCTCTATTTTTCTTTTCTTCATCCTTCATATTTTTCATAGGAATCCAGAGGGTAGGGGAGCCCCCCCAGCACCTACGCTGGATCCGTCCTGACTACTGCCTTCGTTCTAAAATAAAGCTATTTATGTAACTGAATACCGTAATTAAGAAAAAAATATGTGAATGATTGAGTGAAGGTTATGATTAGTGAAGAAGAGAATATATATACAAGAATTAACAAAAAATATTATGACTAGTTAAGATAATGTGGTATGCGAAGAAATATTATTATTTATTTCTGTACAAAGATTGAAGTGTAGAAATAGTTTTATTTTTGAACTGATAGGAGCAGGGCCCCACATGGCATTAACCTGTGATGAGACAATTCATGTATGGAGGCATCTGCGTCCATCATGCAAACCTAAAGGCACATCTACATTCCATCATATGGATGGAGTAAAAAAGGCCAAAGCGTGTAGCTAGGAAACCATATTATATAATGAAACAAAGAAGAACCATCAATCGATCAAGTCACACATTGCATTGCATGCAAAAGAAAATAATGATTGTGCATGGGGATTTTAGCATGGGTTAACGACTAGATGGAACACATTAAAGTACAATTTAGAAGGGCACAAGGTTTCACGGTTGGAAAATCTTATCGATCAACTGCATGCATGACTTACATGTCTAGCCGTAGAAAAAAAAACCTTTTATGGGTGGTTGTTTAGGTTTTTTATGGATACGTGTTCTTAGCTATTAAAAGGATATATTTATAAATTAAAAATAATTTACAAATAAAATTTTTATATAGGTATTCTTGGCGATATTAAAATCAATACTAGAAAATAAACTTCGGTGAAGAAACATCAAAATCAACTCCAAATTTAATGTTAAAAATTTAAACTTTGACTTATAAGCATAAGTAAAAGCGAAAAGGTGGGTGCTCAATAATGGATAGAAATCTAGCCTCGGTATCCACACCCAGATGAAAGTTACATGAATACTTAGGGTTTCTTCGGATCATAGTAATTTTACAAGAATTTCAGTGGAAACAGTTTAATTCCTCCATTTTTCCTCTAAAAAACCTTCACACACCGAAGAGGCCCTTAAATTCCAATACTCAAGGATTATAATTGGGTAGCCAGAGAAAAGTCTACATCATATTAAACACAATAAGTTATTTTTTCCAGTTACATAAAAGACATAGCATATATGCAATACACATGTACTATACTCTGACATCCCATAAATATGGTGCATAATATACGCTTAAAGAGACGGAGACTAATGTCTCTACTGCTTTGCTTCGCTAAAATTTTATTGAAAACTCGTCGGGGGTGATTATTTGACGCTTTTGAAAAAAAAAGTCAAATGTTATATTTGCAAACTAAAAACAATTTGTAAATAAAAAAATTATATACGTATTCTTAGCGAGCTAATAGCCAGACCAAAAATTAAATTATGACAAAAAAAACTCAAATCAACTCGGAGTTTAAGGTTAAAAATTTAAATTCTGGCGCATAAGCATAAACAGAAATGAAAAGATAAACAGAAATGAAAAGTTGAGGGTAGTTCTCTCCTTCGTAATTAATATTATTCATGAACAACCGAAGAACCGAATTGTTATATGAGTCATACAAAATGAAGTTAACTCAGATATGGCCTAGCTATGTCCTTTTCTTTTATGACTAGAGGCAGCATGTTGTTTCATGCCTTATATAACCACTATAGTAGAGTACATCTCTCATTTTACTCATAAGCATAAAGAAACTCAATAGATTGAGTGACATTTGTAAACGAAAAATAATTTATAAATAAATTTTTTATATAATATTCTTAGCGATCTAAAAGCCAAAGCTATAAAATAAACTTTGGTTAACAACCCAAAATTAATTCCAAATTTAAGGTTAAAATTTTAAATTTTGGTTTATAAGCAGAAGCAAAAGAGAAAAAAATGAGATGAAACTAAATTATTGTGTATTTATTAAGTTTGAAGGTCGATGACTAAATAAATAACTACAATTAATACCAAACTTAATTTCCTAGCAGAATATTTCTAAAAGAATTCCTAATAACAAAAGAGAGAGAGAGGTAGAAATACCAACTATACAAGTGATCTTTTCTCGAACGCGCAAAAGATTTACACGTCAATATAAGCTATACCATATACCAGAGATCAATGGTGGCAAGCACGTAATATATATATATGTATATGTATATATATATATATATATGTATATATATACCTTCATTTATTCACATAAATAGTTAGAAATGTCATGATTGATCCACGTCGGAATCGCGTGCTGGCTACCTCTAGTTAGGCAGCCATTCATGCAATTTAATCAGTTCATGAAATGTAATTAATCAGCACATGCATATAAACCTAGTTAATTAATTAATTACATAAAGAAGAAACCAAGTACTAGCGATCGATCGATCGATTTCGTTTTCTTTTTGGTACTATTTTTCTAGGCGATTCTTTCAGACTTAGGCCTTATCCTGTCTCGCTTTTGGAACGCATTTTGCAGCATTCCCTCTTCAGACAGTATAGTGTGAGGCAAATCATATTATTCTTTTTCCTCTCTTTATTTTTCAGCTGGCCGGCAGTAGCATGCGTCACATTCACATTATCAGCTGCAGCTATAAAGTTCTTGCTCAAGCCTGCTGCAGCTTGGTGTTGGTCAAGTCCAACTTTCACTGTAGGCAGCAGTCTAGTAATAGTTTTAACGAAATTTTACACAGAAAATATGGTATTAAAAAAACCCGGTCTAAAGAAAATGGACATCGCAAATATGGTAGTTGTGTCTTAACCCATGTTCTAGGAGAACACAAGACAAGAGGGATTCATTTGTGAGAACTGAAAACAACAAATATTTATGGCACATTAATCTTTAAAGATGGTAAAATATCTTTGTGTTGAATCAATTAATATACCAGATTAAAGATTTGTTCCGGTCCAACAAAAAGTATCTCGAGGTACTAAATCATTTCTTATCATTGGATCTAGTTGATTAGGATATGCGTTGTTAGATCCAACGATCAGAAACGATTTGGTACCACGAGGTACCGATACCTTAAGGTACTTTTTGTTACTTGTTGTTGTCAGACTGTAAAATTACTCACAAGATTAACATACAAATTAGGACAAAACGATAAAATGCATGCACCGTTGCTCTAACCGAAGACATTGGCCATGTTCTTAAACTAAACTAATAAGATTAGTTACTCCCTCAATATCGGTCGGCATACTTTTTAAATACTAAATAATATATATCGTACAAAAAATTTCTATAGCTAGGGATGTTTCTTTGAACAATCAAATAAATCAATTTTCTCAATTAATGATATGATGACCATATTTCTCGTTTTACGTGGAGCTAATAGGTTAATTCTAAATTCTGAAGAAAAGAACGCGTCCATTTGAATGCAGATAAGAACTAAACATGGGCTAATTGATTAAGATCAGAAATCACGAGGGTGAGCAGTAGCAGGGGGTCAGACCTCAGATGAACACACTAATGAACAGTCTTGGCCTGCACCTGCAAAGAAGATGAAAAAAGAATGATAAAACGAATTGAAAACAAAATGAAAACAATGAATTAAACTGATGGATCGATCAGTATCTATCAGGCCTCTTGCATCTGTTGCCCAATAGTCGCTGCTCTGATCTCATGCATGCATTCCCATATATGGCCTGACACAAGGGCAAATGAGCAAAAGCTACACCAAGTTATAGTACTACTACTGGAACAACACTAGAATTCAGTAGAGATAGATATAAGTTGGCAGTAAAAAAAGACATGGAAAAAAAATACTGTCCCTAATATGTCTGACAGATTCCAAATGTACTGTGAAATTGTGCAGTAATTTTGTTTGTTTTGCCTGTTAAATTTACACACATATATATCTGATAGAGTCGAGTGTGTGTAACACAGCATGAGTGTTTTGTAGGTTTTGACATGTTGATATAGACTGAAAGAACAATACCGGAAATCCAGGATCAGCTGTACCTTAGCTAATAGCTATGAAGATTACTAACATTTAGTACCTTGTACTAGAATCCTTTTTCTTTTAAGGAAAAAGAGAGACAAACATGCTAGTAGCTTCAGCTTCTACTGATATTCGTATATGCATACGCATATACATGCTTGTTTGGTCGGCTTTTGGGATGAACCCTAGCAATAGGCTACAAATGAAAGCAAAGCTCTTCTTCTGTAAGCATGCATACACACAGTACTGCATCTCTCTCTCTCTCTCTCTCTCTGCTTGCATTTAAAGATAGCCTGCATCTGCATGAGAGAGAGGATCACAGAACCCTGTGGTTTTTCATTGTCCCTTCACGAGTGGATTCAGGCAGAGGCCGCACAAGATCCAAACAAAATCTAAGCTAGATTCATTTTACATCTCACACACCTTCTCACTCTCTATCTATCTCTGCTTGTCTGTCTCTGTATGAGTGTGCAGTGCAGAGAGAGAGAGTGAGAGAGAGTGAGCAGCAGCTAGCTAGAGAAAAGAAAGAAAGAAAGAAAGAAAGAAAGAAAGAAAGAAGAGAGAAAATTAAGCAGGTAGCAGTACATGCTGCCCAAAGAGAAGTGTACTGAAAGGGGGCCTTGGATAGTAACTATACATGACTCTGCACTGCACAACAGCTAGCTGTTGGAAATGTTGCCTTGCCTCTCCCTTGGCTTCCTCCTCTCTGTTTTCTTTATGTCTCTTGTCAGCCAACCAAACCCCAACACTAGCTACCATGCCATGCCCTGCCCCCCAAAAACACTGGATAATAATAATGACCTAATTATTTGTTAGAGGGCCTTGGATTGGATCCATATATGCATCGAAACAATGTTTGTTTCATCTCAACAATGTTGGAGTTTTCTGTGTTATGTTTAAGTCTGAATATATGCATCAAGGCTTTTCTCATCAGTATTGCAGAAGTAAGAAATGTAAGATGGACAACGTTCGTTCATGTAGAGATTAATCTGAATCTGAACAGCTTTCTGGAGGTAACTGAACTTATGAGCTGGTTAATACATGGCAGTTTATAATACAGTTCCATGATTTGCTAGCTATGGAATTTCTTTCCCAAGTATGATTAATCTGATACTATGAATCTTGGATCCATCTCTGAGGCCAGCTCCAACAATAGAGATAGCATACTATCTCTAAGCATTCTAAAAGACAACTTCTCCAATGATCTAGCTCTTAACAAATAACTCATAATACAAATGATCCCACCATTCACCCTTACTTGACATTAAAATATATGCAAGAAACTATCTCTTGATTAAGAGATAGCTTTTATCTCTCTTTTATTAAAAAATTATATAGTACATCTTATAGATAGGTTATAGATACCCATTGAAGGAGGCCTGAATGGTGTGTGGTATCCAACGGTGTCCTTTCTATGAGCTAGGACACTTAATTCAGAGTTCAGATCACACACACACATATATGCATGGTAGTATAGCTATAAGGCTAGCTATACATGATGCTGCTGCCTGCTGTTAGCTAGCTACCCTCTGAGACTGAGTCTCAGCTGGGCTACCACTGGCCACTGCAACCTGCAATGGCCTGCAATTGCACAGAAGCTGAGAGAGCTCACCAGATGCTCATATTCATATATATATACTACAACAACAGTCTTAATTATATGTATACATGTGCATGCAAAACCACATTCTTGGGGGTTTGCCTGGCCCTGATCTGAATTAGCTCAGCCTTCAACAGACCAATTTGTTGCATTGCAAATGTGGTCCAGTGAAGTGAAGCAGAGACAGACAGGCCATAAGGGGAGGAAGAATGCGTTTTGCATTCAATTTCTTGTGTATGTTTGTGCCTCCTCTTTTGTTTTGTACAGCAAAGAGTTACCAGTGACCATCAGTACTATCAGCCAGGCCAGCGAATATCTTGTAATAACAACCAATGAGGATGTACATATATAGCAGAAGATCATAGCATGCATATATGTATGTATGTATGTAAGTAAAAGCCCTGCAAATGGTCCCTCTACTTTGGAGCCAAATCCATTTTCAATCTCTCAGCTTTTGGACCATGTTTTACATAGATTCTGAACTTTCAGCTTACACTTTAATCTTCAGTTTATAATTAATATGCAGCAACAACAACATTACCCCGCAGTTAACATAAACTAGTTAGCACTAGTGTTGTCGAAAATAAAATTTAGGTCATTTAGTTGAACCAGAGCCGGATAGGATTACCGGCCCATCCCTAATGCAATCCAAACTGGAGTATCTATCAAATGTCCAATGTATGATGATGATGCATTGATAGATGACAAGAGAAGATAGGAGGTAGTTGCAGATGGCAGCATGCTAGTGGCTGATGGAACTGGGCAAAGGTGGAGGTTAGGGTTAAGCAGAAATGGACATGCCTAAGACCACTAATTCTGGCAAAAAAAGAAGTCTGCATCTGAATTGCATGCAGAGGAGTAGTAGTAGTAGTAGTAGAGAGGAGGAGAGAAGAGAGGAGGAAGATGAGAGGAGAGGAGAGAGCAAAATGGCATGTGGTGAGTGGGGTTCACCCTGCTTGCAAAGGATGGACACACAGAAACATACTAGCCAGTACTGTGCAATGCATGCCTCCACATTCCCCACTCTGATAAAAGATGGCAGGCAACAAGGCAGCAGCAGCAGAATTCAGAGAGAGGGGGAGAGATGAATGCAAAAGTAGCAGAGTGCCCTTTAGGTTTAGGGACCCCATTTGCATTGCAGCTGCATGCAATGCAAGTCTGAAGAAAATAATTAACACCCTATTTTTCGCATTTGCTTTTAAGCCAAAATTTGAATTTTTAAACTTAAATTTGGAGTTAATTTTGAGGGTTTTTAATTGCAGTTTTATTTTTCAGACTTGGCTTTTAAATAGTTAAGAACACATATATAAAAGTTTTCTTCTCAAATTATTTTTCGTTTGCAAATGTGTTATGAAAAAGTCAAACAATCATCTCCTAACTCACTTTGGTTCCTTAAGCCTCTCTCTTTTATTTTATTTCTTTAATGTCTTCCTCTTGTAATTGATTCTGCTCTCTCCCTTGCATCATGCAGTGCATGGCCTATCTAAGTATCTAGCTCTAGTATCTAATACATATTGTTCAAGCCACAGATCAGAGAGTGATAGGAGATAGAAACATATAGAGTGTGTAGAAAAGAAAGATGGCAATGGCCTACAAGGAGAGAGGGCTAGTTCCCATGCCACTAGATTTTGTTCTCCTGCCAAACACTCTCAACCAAGATATCCCCCACAATTTACCAGACTTTTGCCCGAGGGCTCTGAATTTCTGCATCAATATACATACTCCACAGTTAGGCAAAGCTGATTCATTTGAGACAGTTACATTTTGTCCACCATAAGTATTGCTCAATGTTCATGCATGCCAGCACCAGCTCATGATCAACCAACCATATTCAGGTTCGTTAATTTTCTGCCTAACTAAGCTATTATATTTGTATAAGATAGTACAGTAATCAGGTTTTTGCAATATAAACACAACTAGAGACCAACTCGGCTGTACTTATATTGTGGTCAAAAAGAAACAACAAAGATTGGAGAAAGAAGAGCTCAAAGCTGTTCAAAATTTTGTTCTGAACATTGAAAAGAGAAAGGAAAAGAGAAGGGAAAAAAAAACGTTGCCTGAAGCTGCCAAGGAGAAACAGTAGGTTGCCTTGTACATTTGTCAATTAATTCCCAGCAGGCTGTATCAGAGTTTCTGGTTGAGGACAAAAACTGTGTATATATACTGCTCAAAAGATGCTGCTGCATGCTGATGGAGATAAGAGTGGCAGGAGGCCACTGCATCTGCATGGACACATGATATTTCACTGGAAAATGTAACATGCCTGGGGCTCATTTGATGGCCATCCATCCTATTCCTAGCTACTAGTTCATATATCAATTCATTTTCATCTGAAACCAGAAGAGACCTGGTCTCCAGCAATGTTGTTGATGCAGTATGCACTTATATATGCAGTGTACCTTGTACATTGACGTGTCGCTGTCTCAAACAGTGAAGGGATTATTAGCAAATTCCATTGGAAAATTAAAGCAAGCATACATTTGTCAACTAGTTGCTGCAGGGTCAGGTTAGTGTAGCTGAAAGCTAAAGTGGAATGTTAAACAGAAGCTAAGAAAAGTGGCAGTACTAGCATGATTTGCATCAATAATAACATGTTCCTGAGTACTGGCCATATTGCCGGTATCTTTAATTTCTGCAATAAGAGCTTTATAGGAAAGCAGATTTATGATCCAAGCTTGCTAACTAAAGCTTGTGTCTGCAGTGAGTCTTTCATTTCTCTTCTGACAGGTGCTTATGCTTGCTGATGTCCTTCAGGAGCTTCAGAATATCATGGAGGCCTTCTGATGATAAAAAGGTTCTTTGACCACAGGATTATTCAGGAGTGTAATACACCTTCATATGATGTTTTGTGTGTACTTGATTGAGGGCGAGTGTTAACAGTCAAAACTACTTTCCCACATTCTCAAAATGTACAAAAGGCTTACTGCATGTAATACTCATGGTCATAGTTAATGTGTGCACTTTTTTCTCTCAAGAAAGTAAAGGCAAGCACATTTGCTATTGATGATGCTTAACCCTACAGCTTCTGAAAAGATTGATGCAGTTGCCCTGCATGGAGAGCAAAACAAAACATTGCTCCCAACATCTCTTCTTTTGTTTTTTTCATTCTCTCACCCAGCTACACTATCTTCTCTTCAAACTTACCCTACCAAACTGGCATCAAAAGAAGAGGGAATATTAACCTTTGGAGTGGTGACACAAGAGGGTGAGTGGGCTTGTGGCCATCCCCTGTTTGCAGCTTGTGTCCAAGCTTGCCATCTCCAAAGAAGCTTCACCTCTGCAAGAATGAGACTTGTCCTGAATGAAAGAGAGAAAAAAAAAATTGGAAAGGCCGGTGTAGTGTAACTATTAACCAAAAGGGCCTCCAAAGTTCCAATCAATCAAGTTGCTTGGCACACCTAAGATGCACTAAATATTATGGTGTCCTTTCAAACAAGGCAATACACAACACACCTCCTTGAATATGGACATTATAGTGTCAAACATCTATCAAGCATCCCTCACATCTTTCTTTCTATCTCAAAGCATCCATCCATCCATCCATCCAATCCTATATCCTATCCTACCTATCTACCATGGGTATGAAAGGAGCTTGTGATGAAGAAAAAAAGTGATGAGCTTCAATTCCTCCATGCATGCACACATCAGGACGAGGCCAAAGGGACAGAGAATGACAAGGGGTCATTCCTTCCTCCCCTGGTTGGGTCTTTTGTTTGTGAGAGTAGCAGCAGCTGTGGCCTTCTTCTGTGGGCCTTCACATGCCTACAACCTCAACCTCAAGCACAAGCACAACCCCTACTACTTTGTGTACTACTACTACTAGTGATGGACCTGCTGCTGCTACTCCAAATGCCTGCAGCCAGTAGCAAGTATCCTCCATTGCACATCAAACAAAAACAAAAACAAAGAGAGCTTGACAGAAACATCTCCCTTTTGCACAATAGGAACTTCAATGTATCCGCTGGATGTGCGGAGTTTGGCAATGGACCACATGGATGGATTCACTTTGCTTGCCAACAAGCAACAAGATGCTGCACAGATTCTCACCAATTCACAACAGCTTATCCAGCTCTCACCAATTATACATGATGCAAAGGTAAACAAACCACGATTAATAGTGACACAAAAAAGCGGCTGCACAGGTTCTCACCAATTCACAACAGCTGATTCTTGTACTGCACCAGCTCTCGCCAATTATACATGATGCATATACATACAGACGTACAGGCATCAAGGTAAACAAACCACGACTAATAGTGACACAAAAGCAGCTGCACATGCTCTCACCAATTCACAACAGCTGATTCTTGTACTGCACCAGCTCTCGCCAATTATGCATGATGCACATACATACAGACATACAGGCATCAAGGTAAACAAACCACGATTAATAGTGACACAAAAGTGGAGATAGCACAAGCAATTAGGATGGATGTTCTGATTCTGGTACATTAAATCAACAAAATATTTAAACATTGGTACAAGAAGCAGTGAGGTCAACAGACTGGTTGCAACTTGCACATTTTCAGTGTACAGGCAGATTAAGCAAGGAATGAGAGGGGGTAAGTTGAAGAATTCCAACGATGTACTTGTCAAACAAAGAATCTTAGCTCAAGTCTTCACAGTTGAGGGTTCCCAAACAAATGTCGTACTTGAAGTCATCAATGTAGAAGTAATAGTCCTGTCTCAAAAAGAAAAAAAAAACAAGCAAACAGTTTAGGGGTGATTGTTTGAGTGTTTCATAGAAAAAGCCAAACGGCATATTTGCAAATGAAAAATAACTTGTGAATAAAAGTTTTATATGTGTATTCTTAGCGATCTAAAGCCAACGCTGGAAAGTAAACTTCGGTGAAAAAAAAACTAAAATCAACTCTAAATTTTGGCTTATAAGTATAAGCATATGCAAAAAGATGGAGGAAGAGCATCAACATCACTGTAGATTTTAAAATTTAGAATTTCAGTTAAACATGATTAACAGGGGAACCAATTCAGTACAGTAGATTATTCACAGAATGACAAGAATAAAATGGATTGCCCTCTTTAACGAATATAAGTTGGAGTATGTAAATCTTAAAAAAGTCTGGATTTACTCAATTTAGAGAGTACATGGATTGTGGACAAATGAATATAAGCACATAACAACTACGAGGGTAAAGGAACTGAGAACGAGCAAAACAGGCCAACCAGTGCTAAAACGGCTGAATAAACTGGTTGAAACTCAGTGCGCCAAACCTCCAAGCATGCAGTGAAAATTCGCACAGGTAGGCATGCCAAATATTACTTTAACCTGGCTACACACATGGAAGGAGGTTTCTACAGCCTTAATTGTTAAGACTGCAATAAGATTTGCTAGAAAGCATGGCATAATAGATATAGAGAACACAAATCTAACTAACACAAGCTAATACTTACAAAATTAATAGCTGTGATGCAGGTGGTTTCCTAACGACTTAATCAGCCTTAAAAACTGAAAAATAAAAAACTTGCCCAAAACCTTGGCAGCTGATAAGGATAACAGTACAATACACAGTCAGTAACATGAGCTTACACTTTTGTTTAGTTTTAAAGTTCAATTTATAAGGATTTATTCATTTAAGCGTAAGAGATCAATGCTAATCAGCATAGATGCATAACAATAACTCCCATTTTCCATATGTTATTTATTGTGTATCATGATGCATACACTAAACACATAATTACCAGTGTGGCCCATACCTGTAATATTGGGAAAAACACTGATACTTAAAATATAACAACTTTAAGCATGAAAACACTCACAAGTGGCAATGTCTTTCAAGGAACAATATCCTAACACAGGCATCAACATATACATTTCAATCAACTCATTGTGGGACATGACTACTCCATTGACATGTAATGAATCAGCACAGAATAGGATCTTCAGTTTCTCAATTCATTCATTAAACATAGATTCACTCGGACATAATAATCACAATTTAACTCAGCTATTGTATTACTAGGCCTTGGTGTCCAGCTAGTGTTGTCTCTGTACTAAAATATATATATAGCTACTTTAATTATACTAGATGCCAGCACACAGCATCGATGAGGATCATGACTGTCTGCCATGGTATGCAATAAATCTATTTTGCTTTAAAGGTTGGAATACTAAACAAGAATCCAGCATGGTAAATTCCATAAATTTTGTGTAAGTATGCAGTGTCTAGGACAAAGAACATAGATTTGAGACCAGACATAACACGAAATCACCAGCTAGTAACTAAAACCACATAACTAGTAATTTGTGATTGGAAGTGTGGTTTCGGAATAACTGAAGTAGCTGGCCCCCTTCAGATGGCCCATGGATGGCAGCCATCATTCGATAATTATTAGAATAGTCATAGTTCTACATGAATAATGTGACTGCAGGGGAAAAAAGGTTAAACCAATGGTTATTAGAACTAACCAGAAAGTCATTGTGAACCTAGCTTCATAAACTCCAGTTTTGTTGCGACAGAAGCAGCACTATCAACTTCTTGTACATCTACTGATGTTTGATCCTTTTTATTATCACTACCACCATTACTAGCATGCTGAACAGAGGTTGCAGCACCCGCATAGCCTCTGTATACAACGCCATACCCTGGATACATAGGAGGATATGCACTATAGACTGGACGTCTTGTCATCATGCCTGGAACATTAGCGGGGACCCCAAGGTTTGAATATGCATTTGCATATGGATAACCTCCCATACCATAGTAGACACCAGGATAGAATGGATTTGGCGGAACAGGTTGAGGCATATAGCTATTGTAGAAACCATATCTTTCACTGTATGGTTGGTATGAGGCGCCATCATAACCAGCATGGCCCCTTCCACCAAAGTTTCTTGAACCACGACCTCGGCCATTACGGTAATAAGAAGCGTCCTTGGGGATGGCAATCTTGGCTTCTACCCTGGTTCCTTTCAAGTCATGAAAACTCTGTTCCATCACCTTTCTCACTGCTTCCTCCGAGCCAAAGGTAACAAAACCAAACCCTCTAGATCTGTTTGTCATACTGTCATATATGACTACGACATCTGTTACATTGCCAAAAGTCTCAAAGTATGTCCGGAACTCCTCCTCAGTGATATTATCCCGCAAACCACCAATAAAGACCTTCTTTGAAGCATAGTTCATGTTGTCGCTACCATCCTCGGTACCGCTTCCAGGTTCTGGCTGGTGGCCCTGCTCCTGTCCCTGTTCCAACGGCTGATGCTGTGAAGGCTGCTCATCATGGTTTCGTTGAGGTCTTGCCCTAGCCCTCTTGACATCCACCTGTGCAAAAGGACCACGAAAGTTGCAACAATTAATAACGCTATCAACATCAACGACACAAACTTTCCCCATCGAACGAGTCAAATTACACTGAAAACAGCGCAGCTAACCAGATCCTGGGTGACGTTGCTTTCTTCGATCACAATTACAACCTTTTCTCAATCCGTAACAACAATTTAGCTAGCAATTCGAAGTAATACAGGTAACTGCTGGCATGCATGACGGTACGGTAAATTACCAGATTAAGCAAAATAATTGTCCGTGCAATACGCTACCAAATTCGTCAATAATAGTAGATCTTCACCAAACTAGCACCCAAGTCGTAAGCTTTCGACGGCGAATTACACGCGCACGCGCGAACACGCCAAGCATTCATCTCGCGACGGTTTTATAAAAAAAAAAAACAAACAAAAACATAGTGGATGCAAAAGGCAGCAGTAGATCGAAGCAAGCAGGCTACTCACGAGGCGGCCGCAGATGAGGTGCCTGGGCTCCCCGAGCGCATTCCCGGCGGCGTCCTCCTCCTCGAACTCCACGAACCCGAACCCGCGGCCCTGCCCGGTCTCCTTGTCCCGCATGACTATCACAGAGCGCACCGCCCCGAACTGGCTGAAGTGGCCCCGCAGCTCCGCCTCCTGCGCCGAGGTCGGGATCCCACCCACGAACAGCTTCCGCCTCTCCCCCACGAACTCCCCCTCCACCGCCGCCGCCGCCGCCGCCGCCATCGCCGACGAGATAGTAGAACAGCTAGGGTTTTTGGGGACGCGACGCGACGAGAGAGAGAGAGAGAACGGTGAAGCGGCGGACGCGTGAGCTCCGGCTTAAATTTGGCCTATTTTTCCGATCGGACGGCCAGGATCGAGGGGGTGGGTCGCGGGGGGCCGTTGGATCTAGGGGATTACGCCGAGGTGGACTTGGACTCGAGGTCGTTTCGGGTTTGGGTGGGGGTGACGCGTCCGTTGACCGTGCCGTGTTGACCGCGAACTCTCCTCGTACGCTACGCGTCTCTCGCTGGCAGGTGGGGCCCCTGCGAAGCTGACCGTACTAAGAGTTTGTTGTTTTTTTATCTGAACCGTAGTAAGAATTTGGCACGGTTACAACTTACAACTACATTTTGGATTCGTGATTCGATAAGAAGACGAGGAAGATTTTTTTTGTTTAATATTATAATATATCTCTCGTGTGTGTTTTAATTGTTTGTAGCTACGTATCAAAAACCTAACATGAGAAAAATGGATAACTGATTTTACAATCACGACTGGACAACAACAGTTAACAGTTAAGCACTCTTGGGTTAAAAAAACCCATTGAGTCATGGAAATGCTTTTTGGTTATGGTGATTCTCAATCTATTAAACGTAGCTTTATAAAAAAGAGTAAGGCGCATTTGGGAGGAGGGGAAGTGGTTAGTACATAAAAAATATAGCAGTACATAATTAATTAATTATTAATTATTAAAAATATAAAATATATTAATATGATTTTTTAAATAATTTTTTAATAAAAAATCATAAAAATATATGGTTTAACCGTTCGGGAAGTGTACGTATAAAAAAAAGGGAGAATTCGGAGGTAAGGAATGGAAGAGCCGAACGCGGCATAAGTATTCTATATAAAATTTTTATTTATAAAGTTAAACGAATCTAGCGTATTTTAAGTTTTTAATCATTATTACTAAATCTATCATGCGTCAATAACATGTCGCGTTTTACGTGACACGACGAGTCAACTAGTCCAAGAATCCAAGTCAATTTGAACACAGTCAAAGTTTACACAAATAGTGATTATGAGCTAAGTTCGGAGATTACTTATGCTTTAGTCATAGATGTCCCCAATTATCTCAATTTATCACTTATATATATATATATATATATATATATATATATATATATATATATATATATATATATATATATATATATATATATATATCATTACTTCTTGATCATGTTTAGAAGGGCTGAAGATATAAATTTAGACTTACAAGTATAAACAGAAATAAAAATATAAGGTTGCAACTCCTCGCAGGCCAAAGAAATTATGGCGACTGATAGCAATTTGCACCGTGAAAAGAAGAGTTAGTGCATGACGGCGTGTTTGCCTAATTCCGCTCAACTTTATTACTTTTTCAAAGACCAGGAGCACCAATTCGCGTTGAATCAAATATATTTATTGACCGGCTCCATTAGATATTTAGAGGTCAGTTTACGATAGCAGGAAGGTTGATCAATTCAAAGTTGACGTGGAGGTCATGTGAAAAGATGCATCACTTTTGCGACTAGACGTGACACTAACCCTTTTTATTTGTGTAAAACCACCATGTTAATCACGGATGCTAATTAGACGAAATTTATGTGAAATTGGGTACAATAAAGTTTAGAAGATGGGCCTGTGTTCCCAGCATGAAAAACGATGGATTCAGTTCGTGCCTAGTATATAAATGGGCCTATTTTATCGATACACACTGCACATCAGGATGGGCCAAAATCACGGGATATCACAGAGCCGATTGCATAATTCTAAAGGTCATTTTGCTTCCCTCAACTATAAGACCAGTTCGTTTTCCATCTCTTAAGTCTTAACCATAAAATTAGTACAACGCATTCCCCGTCTCACCGATGTAAATAAAGTCTAGGTTAGGGATGGCAACGGACATGATGGGCATGGGTAGTAACTATCCATACCCATACACGTCAGCCAAAACTATGCATGCGGGTATATCCGTTACTACGTCACGGGTAAAAAATCCGTCCATACCCGTTACCCGCGGATGCCGTATACCCGCGGGCGTACCCGTTTACCCACCTCTATACGGGTACAAGATACGTGCAGGTATACCCGTGGAAATACCTGCCCAGAACTTATACAACCAGAACTGGGAGACGTCGTAATTGGGGATGGCGGCCTCGGGGACGACGGCATCGGCTGGACAGGGACGAGGACGGGAGCGGCAACCTCAGGCGGCTGCGCCGAATGAGGACAATAGCGGCAACCTCGAGCGGCGGCGTCGGCCAGATGGGGACGAGGCCGGTGGCATCGGCTGGATAGGGACGGGGTCAGCGGCGTAAGCAGCGTAAGGACAAAGACAGGGGTGGCGCCGCGGCGACTTTGGGTGGCGACGAGGGGATGGGGGCGCCGGCGGCTTCAAGCGATGCTGACGGCGAGAGGAGCAAGGGCACCGGTGGCAAGGGGAGGGGAGCGAAGGCGTCGGTGTTGAGGGGAGCGAGAGCATTGAGGAGAGAGGGAGGTTTTCAGATCGACGCTGGCGGCTGGGTGACAGGGATGAAATGAAACCCTAAATTCCTATATATACCTCTATGGTTGGGTCCACCTGTCAGTGTTATATACGGGTAAACGGGCGAAGCCTACCCATACCCGTACCCGTTTATCCATTGGGTACTACTTTTGACTTAATAAAATACCCGCAGGTATTAAATAGAGAATAAATCTGATCCTATTAGGATTTTTACCTGCGGGTAAACAGATAAACAAGTATAATGGCCATCCCTAGTCTAGGTATTATTAATTTTGGTTTATGCTCGCATGACACTGATATGACTACTTTGACTCTATCTCACGTGGCAATAACGTGGCCTTAGAGAGAAAATTAAAAGATTAGAAATTGAAGTAAAATATGAAGGCCTATATGTTAGCCAAAAAATAAAAATATTTTAAGACTTAGATGTCAGTGGGTTCCACCCTTCACCTCATCATTTCCCACAAAAATAAATAAAAGATAGATGGAGAGGTGTAGGTGTAGGTCGCGTAATATTATCTTTTTGTTTGACTGACTTGTGGATCTTGCATATTCTATTTAGTTTTAATTTTTTTTTAATTTTGTTTTTAATATCACATCACGATGAACGAGTTAAACTAAACAGTTCGGCAAAATAACAGAGAACATCGATTTTTTACATTATGTTAATGAGAAGTATGTTCTGTGTTGGGTTGGTGTGATCGCAGTAGATTTAGCAAGCTCTGAAGCCACGGCATTGTTCTTTTTGGTTCATTGCAAAGATTAACACCCCCACCTGATTCCTTATAGTTATAAACCAATATTTAAATTTTTAAACTTATTAAATTTAGAGGTAATTTTAAGGTTTTTTATCTATATCGCTAAAAATAATATATATATATATAAGTTTTATTCATCATTATTTTACATTTGCAAATATGTTTTTGATTTTCCATTTAAAAAAACTCAAACAACCACTCCTAAGCTTTCAATGTTTAAAATTGGGAATAGCTTGAACAAAGTGATCAGGTTAAGTGGCATCAAACAGAGTTTTATCAAGTTTAAGCTGTCGAAATCAAGTTCACAACCTACTCCACTACGTTAGAAGGTCCAACATTTTTTGTGTTTTTTTATTCTAATGCCAAAATAGCCTCATGGTAAGAATGAAAACAAAACACTGACACGTATGCACCCAAAACCTATAATTTACTTTCCCAAATGCTAAGGAGAAGAAGAGGATTGAGTTAAAAGAAAAGGCTATTTTCGAACACAACTCACACATTGCAAAATAACTCTGATTATAACATCTTTTCCCTTGGCCATGAACCCCCTTTCCTTTTTGGATTGACTTAACGGTTCTTGATAGTTGAAAGCCAACATAAGCTGTTTTACGGTTGGATGGCATAAATGGCCAGACTGTGGGGGGATCGTAGTTTTTCCAGGCAAGAAAGAGTTTCATCCAGATGGGCCAAAATCAGGGACATAAATGGGCTATTAAAATTGGCCTGCCCATATAAAGGTATTCAACTAGGCCGAATGCAAAATGACTAAATGGCCAAAATATCGGTCCATGTAAAAGACTTGATGGGCAGCACGGGCCTTTCGGTTCTGTCCACAAAGTGATAGTAACAGATTAATTTACAATTTTACATATTGTCGCATTTTTTTATCATCTTTTGGTGATTCAAAATTTCTAGCGGTTTGTATACATAAACGTATTTAGTATTTACTGATCCAATACTTCAACATTTGATAATAGAGTTTGGGTGCACTAATGTCGATTAAACAGCTCTAATTCGAGCGGCGAATCCTAACAGATAAAGACAAACAAATACCAGAAAAAACGAAAAAGCTTATTATGGATTGATGAAAAATAAAAACAGAAAACAAATACGAAAAAACCAGTGATAGATTGAAGAAAAAGGAATGATATGGTTGTTTTGGTGCTCAGATTCTATGGGTGTATAGTAGTCTATCACGCAGATCTCCATCAGGACGAGGAATGATTTTATAATCACTGCACCACAAACCAAACCATCTCCCAAAATTCAATCATTCGCAAAATAACCCAAACAAACGACGCTGAATCATTCACTCGCAAGAACAAAACGAAATATAAAAAAAGATAGAAAGAAGAGATCGAACAGCGGGGAAGAGAATTTGGAGGCGAGCGTAACCCAAGATCCATCCGGCAACGGATTCGGGCTCTAAGCGCCACCTGATTCCCTCTGGGGAGCTTTCGAAATCGAAGAGACCCAGATCCACCCGAGACGACGGTGGCCGGCCATTGGGACAGTGCTCCCGTGTTCATCACCCTAGGATGATACCACTCAACACAAAGAAGCATCACCTTCATCGATCTCACATGGAAGGAGTAATCAAAAGACACCAAACACAATCTAATCGAAACAAAGATCAAAACACAGCAAACAAATCGAAGTAGGAATGCTGCTACGACGGACGCCGTACGCGTGAGGGTGCCGCCGCGGTGACGACGATGAGGATGAAGCGGCGGAGGAGAGGAGAGGCCAGGGGGTTTTTATGGCGGCGGATGGACGAGCTGGAGAAACCCTAGGCGGCGGCCAGCCCATGCGCTTTCTTCTCCCCTCCTGGACCTAAATGGGCCAAAAACGTGGACAGAAATGGGCCCAAAATATGGGCCGAATCTTCCAGTATGTGTGGGTGCGGTACGGCCCGAATAACCAGCCCACTGCTGAATTGTACTTTTAACTCTGTATATATTTTGGAAGTCTAGTTTCCAATGTAACCCAATTTTCTCAACTTGACTTATTTGAACTTGTTATTATTATTTTTTTTAAAAAAAATGAGGTGCCTATTGTATAAATGAAAGTTAATATATTAAATCCAGGGATAGAATATAGAATAATGTTTATACCGTTGCTTATTTTGTGAAGAGTGCATGACAAATCACACCAACCGATAAATTCTCCAAAGAAATAAAGAGGTAACACGAAATGGAGGGCATAATCAGCCTCTCTCAATTTACATAATACCTTTCTAGAAACCATATTTATACTCCTATTTTTTTAAAAAAACAAACTTTACTACTAATAATAGCCCATCACCACCTGGAGACTTGGAGCTTTCCTAGATCATCATCAAGGATGCCACGCCGCCGCCCGGAAGCTGTGGCGGCACAGCCGCCGCCGCCGCCGTGCTGCCGTGGCCGTGGCCGTGATCGTTGGAGTGATTGTGCTGCAGGAGTCGGGACAGCCCGATCAGCACGGCGGCGCTTCGCTGCGCCTCGGCGAGGCGGCGCCGGAGCAGCCCGGCCTCGGCGTGGAGCCGCGCGTTCTCGCCGCGCACGGCGAGCGACCGCCGCGCCGTGGCGTGCAGCCTCGCCGCCAGCGCGCGCCTCTCCGCCCGGAGCTCGTCAGCGGCGCGCTCCAGCTCCTCCACGCGCTGCCGCCTCCGCTCGCGCGACCGCCGCGCCGACTCCCGGTTCGAGATCTTCCTCCTCAGCCGCCGCCGCCGCTCCTCGTCGTCCTCCTCGCCACCGCCGTCGCAGTACAGCAGCACACCGCCACCGCCACCACTCCCCTCGTCGCCGCCGGTGGCATCATCAATTTTCCGAACGCCAACCACCCCAACCACCGGCGGCAATCCGGCCGCGTCGTCCGAAACCGTCACGTCGGAACCAACCACGGCCGCCTCGATCCCGAACCCTAAGCCGAAACCGAAGCGGACGTCCATGTCCTGGAGCTCGAAGTCGAGCTGCATGGCCTCGTGGAGGGACAGCATGGCAGCAGCTCGCAGGGACCGAGCTGTAATTTCTAAAGAACTCGAGGGTTCGAAGCGGGAAGAGGAGGGGGGAGAGGAAGACGAAGACGCCGGGTGTATTTATAGACACCCAAGGCGGCTCATACCCAACGAGCTTGAGGTGGGCCCGCACGCCGTGGGTCCCACCGCGACGTGGACGGTATTTCTCGTTTCGCAGTTCGCGCCATCACTTTTTGGCGGGAATACGAGCTTCTCCTACGGCTGCGTAGGCCTACGTGGCGGGGAGCGCACGCATGTACGTGGAATCGACGGCTGAGAGAGGCCTCTGGCTCGGTGTGTGTGTGTGGATGACGGCCAGGATGTGGTGGAGCGGGTGCTTTAGCTTAGGCGCGAAGTAATGGAGGGGATGGCACGGAGGGGACACGTGTAGGGATCTCCTTCGTCCCAGCATCTCTGGTTTTTTTTTCCTTTATTTTTATTTTTGTTTTTCTCCCATTTGTTCCCACGCTACACATGCTGGTGATTGTCCACATGCAGTTTTGCTATTAGACTTGGTTACGTATATACTTGCTTCTGTACTGCTTGCTACCTAGAAAAAAATTAAAAAATTCTGATGCTCGATCATAAAGGATACATCTAAAAGATAATACATTTGTTTGATAGGTAAGACTTTTCAGTGCTATTTGAATTAGATTCATATGAATCTTAATAAATTTATGGACAAACAATATGCATCAATCATGAAATAAATGTAGACATATGGACAAAAAATTTTACAACATAAAACAGATAAAGTATTTTATTATTTATATAGACACAAGGGTGAAAAGGATGAAAAGATAATCTACTGGTAGATGAGTAGGGCACGATTATCCGCTCCATTACGTTATTTGTATAGTTTTTGTTTTTATTTACATTTTGTCTCAAAGAATATGCAGGGCCGGTTATAATTTTGAGTGTCCGAGACCAACTCTGTGTCATAGGCTATTTAGACTAAAATATTTTTTACTTGTAAAATATATTATATAACCATTTATCCTCTAAAGTGGAGAAAATAAACATCACTAACATGATAAACCAAATATTACCTATTAAGATTTAACTTTCAATATATTCATAGTTCTAAATTTTGATAAATAATGCTCACACTAAATTAACAACTAAATTAAAGAAAATAATGAAAAAAAATAACCGAATCAACAAAAAAATATGATTATTTTTTATTTTTGTTCTTATCAATTTAAAAAAGAATGCTAGAAAAAACTATAAAAAGAACACCTTAATATCAACTCTGACATTAAGTTTTAAAATTTAAATTTTAGCTACAACAAACAAGCTAACAAGTGATAGAGCTGATAACCTTAACCAATTGATAAGTTGATTAATCATTTACGCTTTTTAGAACGAATGGATGCAAAAATCAAACAACTTGAGCATAATTATATAAATATAAATTTGATTGGGTCCCTTCCAGTTGGGGCCCTAGGCGGTCACCGCCTGCCTAGGCACTCAGTTGGCCATGAGATTATGGTTGGTTAAAATTAATGTCATCAAGTGTTTCCATGTTTTTTAGGTTTATATTTTTTTTTGGAAAAGAAAGGCAAAAAATCCTAGTTTCTTTTGAGCACGACGTTTCGCGACCATTAATTCATAGTTTCAAAAGCTTATATCTCGAATATATAAGTTATATGTAAAGTACGTTTAACTAAGCTAAAATTAACCAATCACACCAAAATAAATACTCTCCTTCCACAAATAATTAGCATATTCAGATTTGTACCAAGACCATGGCTGAATTTGCCATGGAATTATCCCCCACATTCTTAACTTCAACGTGGAGTCATATTTATATGAGAACGAAACAAACATCATCAATCAAGAGATCCATTCAATGTATAAACAAAACCGAAAAGATACATGTTATATGTAGATTAATTTTGGAAAAGCAAATAAAGGCAGCTAATACGTAGATCGTTTGTGATAAGAGGGAGTGATACTCAAGATAAATCTAGCTAGCAGAGCGATCTACTGATCTCGATATATCATCCTGCTGTTGCATTCTTAGGACAAATAAGTTGCCTCTCTTTGGGGTGAAATTAAAGGTAATTAAGAAAGCGAGGTGAGTCAAGTTGGGTTGCTGGTTGAATACAGGCAAGCATGGGTGACAGTGATGCAAAACGAATATCTTTCAAGCCAGTGAATGCAAGGGAACGATTCCCTCCGTTGATTAGTGCGATAATATCTCACATCTCGAGCAAAGTTAGTGTCATTTTATGTTTTTCAGACCTATCTACGATGTTGATCGATGCATTTTGCAGGCGCTTGCTTTCATCTAATGACCCCATCAATCGGTTTCTTGCATGCATCTCTAGCTAGCTTTATGTGTTGCTTACCAGCTATAAATATGGGTAGGAGGTTCAGTCTTCTGGGCTATTAACTTTTCCTTTTTCAAAAATAAAACACATGACAACGTTGGTTTCTTTCTTTCAATGATATGTACTCCGTCCATAGTTTCATCCATAAATATTTGATGCTTAGGACAAAATTTGATCAAACTTTAGTGGTTCTAACCATCATTGTTATCTTAACCTCCTTTCGTGTCAAAATATAATCATGTCTGACGTTTCTTTGCGAAGTTTAAGGAAAGATGCGATATTAAATTAAGGGTGGTTACGATTGGTTGAAATGAAAAAATATATGATAAATAAATGAGAGATGGTCGTTGTAGCTAGGTTGTAACATGTTGAGATGAGTGAGTAGATGAATAAATTAAGAGCATTTTCCCTATCCTTGAGAAGGTATCACTATTTTCTATGTAAAAATAGAAAACAGTGGTACCTTCTGATACATTCTTCTTAATGGTAAAATTGTTTATAAATTAAATATGAATGACTGGAGGCCTGGAGGGGGTATTAATCACCTGACTATATACTCTAAACTTGACAGTATAATACATATAGCCATGATTAAGTACTAAGTTGATATTAGTATGTATGTTGTTAAACCAAGCACAATCCGTTAACAAACAATCATTAGTCAATAATAAATCGCTTTCTACTTGCTAATCTTCCCACCAAACGTATCTCAGGGTAGGCCACCCTGAAGCCCTCCTGAACAATTGCTTTTGCAAGTCAGCACCCAGAGTTAGTCGAGACACTTGGCTTAATTATATTCAGAGATAGCTAAAGTGTGTTTAGTTCCATCAGATGCATGGCGTGTTAATTCCCTGATGGATGATTAATCGGTCACGCAGAAGCTTGACACCTGGACGAATGAGCGAACCCTACATATGTGCTTGATTAATTAGTTGTTTGGTTAAGTTTAGCGTTGCTGACATGATGCTGCAAAGTGGTTTCAGAAAAAGAAAATGATAGTACTCAAAGAAGGAGACAGGAAGCAACCGGATCGTCAACTAAAACAAATTAAGATAGCCATATGTAGTATATATACAAAAAGTTGTAGCAAAGTTCAGAATTATTTGAGCATTGGGTGCACTTCGTACTGTACCCAAAAATAAAAATCTCTTTTGAGATTTTCATTGCCTTTTTTTTTTCCCTCTCTGAAATCATCCTTGGATCCATTCGATGCATGCATGAAGCTTCACACCTCAAAATTTAAAGACCTAGATAGCGCCGAAAGATCGAAATGCATGAATGGATCTGCAATTGATCCTGCATCTGTCAGTGAATTCAAAGCAAATAATAATATTGTATTGCACTACTCCATTATTAGAACCAACTGATCAACCATATACATAGTGCATACTGCATCAAATGAATGATTCGCATCGATCGACTTGATACATATAAATCGTTTACGGAACGGAGCTAGATATATAGGCTCAAAGTTCAGAATCTTCACAAATCTCATCTGAAAAATGATTCTTCAGAAATGTACATGGCCTGATGGCCAGGTGAAGGACACGCAGACGCTGCTTTGCATGCATAAGTTCGTCAAGAAAAGTTGTATAGTACTTGTAAATATACACGTGTCCTGCTCATAGATTAGTAGACTGCTAATCTGTCATATCTACTGCTGCTATTGCTAGTCATAAACAAATTCATAGATATGTACATCCTCAGTTCAGGTAAAACTTAATCAGGTAGTAAGAGTGAGCTAGCACAGCAGAAAGAATGAACATGCACAGAAGGTTCTTTTAATCAACTAACAAAAAATAAAAGGTCTCTGCTTTCTAAGCCACATATCTTTTGTTATGGATCATCATCCTTTGTAATACCCTCTCACCTTCCTTTAGACTTTAGTCTTTACATAATATAGATAAGAGATATGGTGTTTTGGAGACAATGTCTATATGCAGGGTTTAACCATCTTAGATATGACCATGAATTTCAGATATGCAGAAGGAAGGAGACAGGAGGCCGGTAGCTGCTGTGCGAAAGCCAATCACAAGGGCCCTAGCTACCATACCACTGCATGCAAAGTTCAGGTCGGCGTCAGAGTATCACTTGGCATTACTGAAAGAACATGGAGTTCAGTACTTGGATCGCAGTGTGTGGTGCAGGGTTTCTTGGTGATCCTGCAGGTCCCTGGACCCTGGGTGGTGTGTAGGTTGCTAGGTCTTTTTCTCGAAGGCTTTAGGTATCTGCAATCTCCTTGTTGACACATGTCGATCTTGAGTGTCTTCTGTTTACTGAATCCGAGCTGAATGCATTGGTGTGTGTGTGATGTTGAGGATGGCTTGTTCAGAGGGTTCAGAACTTCAGATTTGCAGCCATGCAGTTGAACATTGCACCACCAACTGCAGCAAACAGAAGAGTGGATGAGAATAGCTAGAGATGCAGATGGAGAGGACATCTGCTTTGTGGGCTGGAAATTTTTGAACAATAATACTTGGAGGCCCGTTTGATCTGCAGACTGTTGCTTTTTTTTTTTTTTGGAATGCTTGTTCAGTCACCTCTTAACACATTATTTTTTGTTTTTTTTACTTTGATTATTCTATTTTTAGCAATAGGAATTTATAAATAATTATATTAGCAACACGTTTTCATATCATATATAACCCTATAATTTTTGTTCATCATGGATAACCATTTAAACCTTTTTATGATCAAATTTAAAAATATAAGAAATAGTCAATACTAATAAGACAAGAAAAGTACTGTTTGGAAGCAAAGCAGTTAGCTTGACTACATAGGCTTGGCAAGAAAAACCTAGATGATCGAAGAATTTAAGTTAAATGGAGGCGCAATTAATTATCCGGGACTTGCATTGTCAACTAACTCACGCGATGGACAATGCATATATGTCAAAAGGGTCCAAATGTCGATATAAAGGCTCGTTCGTAGCAACTGACTTAATCTTCCGTACGACTTCGAAACATTTGAAGATTCAATGCAGAAGTTGAGCATTTTCTAGATGGGTGATCAGGGCCGAAACACCTACGAAGATAAATAAATAAATGTCATTGAATTAATAGTCATATATGCAAAGTACTCGGATTAATGACTGATCTATCATATTGATACTCATGCATCATATATTCAACGGTGGTTGTGCCGAACCAAATTACCGTAAAACAACCCGGACGCGGATTAAAAGAAAGAAAAAAGGTAAAATTTATTTGAACGCAATGAATTGTGCTCAAGGACAATCGGAGGCCAAAAGGCCCAGATTAATGCATAACAAATGCTTCTTCTACTTAATTAATCCGTTGCATGTGATGTGATATATAAGATATGCTCATCATGTATAACAAAGTGCTGCCCCTCAGTTTGAGGTGTTTTGTTTTGTTGAATGCTTCTTTGTAAGAGCATCCTAACAGCTCATCTATCTCATCCTCTATCCTAAAAATAAAGTATGAAGACTATAAATTGAGATCCAACGGAACGACTATCCTATTATCTATTTTTAGATGTCATCCATATTAGGGAAGAACCTTCATATTTGGATGATCCCTTTCTATTCTCCAAAGAGATATAGAGGATGTCATATATAGATAATCTAGTGGAGTACATAAAGATATGAAACTAGTTTAAATGATCATCTAGATGAAGATATGAATGACCAAATTTAGATGGACTGTTGTGGATGGTCTAAGCTGGTATCTCCAGCAGATCGTTTTTGCTTTATAGAAGGCAGGGCTGAAAAGTATTTTCTCTAAAAAAAATGTACCAACGTCGGAAAACGAAATCGATTTATATTAGTATACTATATATACGCATATGTGTATCTAGCTAAAGCAAAGCATCTAATTCATTCGCTAACTGTTTTAATTTTTCTTCGTTTTGGATAAACAACGAGGACTAATACAGCACGTACGAACGAACATATTCTCTTTTCTTGTCATGCGTATATATACGTAAGTACATCCTTGCTGGACTCGAATTCATGCTGCGTATACGTAATTAAGTCAGAGAAGTAACTGAAATCATATGGTTATTTCCAAACAAATTAATTAACCACCTTATACAAAAGCAAGTAAAAAAAGAGTATATAGTGATTCTCACCAGCAGTGTACTTACTGCTCGCGGTCTTAAATATTTTAACCTTTACCGTTTAAGTGCACGTTCAATGGGAGAGTCCATTATTAACTCTATCTCAAGTCACAATACTAGTAGGAAAAACTCCTAATACAAAGTATATTTTTTCAAGCTGCCTCTTCATAATTACAGGTTAATTAATTCTCTGTTCATATTCTATCTGATCAGCGCCTTTGATTAGCGTCAACACACGTACAAAACAAATTTTTTGGTTGTCTTTTTCGTTTTATGCGCCAAGAGACTATGTTTTGCCGACTCATGCAAAACAACCACTTTTCTCTCTCCTATCATCTCTCTCCCACGTCAGTGAGGATGCAGTGATAGGGACGACAATAAGAACCATTTGTACATGTCCTAATAAAACAAATTAATTACGAAAGCCGCACCGAAATATTTCTTTTAATTAAGAAACAAATCCACTATAGGAACGAATATCACAAAATATTTAGTGAAACATTAAAAAAGTACATCACATGTGACATTCGCAAACAGACGTGCCGTTTGAATTATACCTATCGAAACATCCTAATAACACCGTTTATAACACTTGAAAATATCCATTAATTGCCAGTTTGCCACTCCTTCCACTTGGTTGCCTTAATTTGTCATAGGAGCGTCATGCCGCCGTAGCTCCAGCACATCGGCGTTGAAGAAGGTGACATGGTTGATTTTTTTTAACGCATGTTAAATATTTGCCTTATTAAAAAATTATGCCAATATATAGAAAATTATGTTATAATATAAAATATATTAGTAATAAAATAAATAATAATTACGTAGGTTCTTTGAATAAGACGACTTGTCAAACATATCTCAAAAATTCAACATCCTCTATTAAAATTATATATTATCAATCTATTGTTGCCAAAATAGTCATAAGTACATAAGAAAATTAGAGACAAAAATATATATATATATATATATTTGTACATGATAAATAATATTACTGTAAAACCTATTCTTTTGTGGGTCAACTAACAAAAATATAGTCAATAGATTTTCATATATATTGCTGAGTTGCTAACCTGCATGATTAGTATGCTAGTAGTAAGTAGTGGTGAGAGGCTGTACAACAGCGTGGGCGTGCAGGTTGGTCCAACAATGCTTAATATTGTGCCAATTTGCCGGCCGTTGGACGTACGTGACGGACTTTGTTGGTCAATATCAATATGAACGCAACCAGGTGTTCGGCCAGATGCTGCTCTAGATCTACCTAAGCTTAATTAGCCTTTCTTTATTTTTTTCCTTTTTACCTCTAGCTAGCTGGCTACGACCTTGGAACTAATGGGTCGATCACCAATTAAATCAATCAACGACTTGTGCATGCAGCACACTAATTAGGGCAGTTCTAATGGTGCACTAAGTTCAATCTCAATTGAAGTTTCATGAGTAATAAATAGGATGTCATGTAGATATTTTTAATGATGTGACAATGTATTAATGAAGAGAGATGAAATAAATTTCATGGAGATGAAACCTTCTATGCATTGTTACCTAGACAACTTGTGTCTTGCATGTAACCTAGGAAATAACGATAGATGAAACTATGCATTAAGAGATGGGTGTTTTATCCTAATTTCAAACCTTTTAGATGACATGTCATTCTAAATAATCGTATCCATAAAACTTGCATTGAGGATGACCTAATGGTGGTTTCTATTCTCATTAAATATCTTACCACATAAACAAAATGATGACATGACAATATAATTAATGAAAAAGGAGAGAGAAAAACTTAGAAATGATTTCCTCATGAAGAAACCAAGTCTTCTCTTCACTTAATACACCAAGAAACCATAAATTCACCATTAGAAGAAGTATAATACTAGGCTACAAAGTGGCTAAATGTTTATGTGGAGGAGAGAAAGTAGTGAGATTAATGATAAAGTGCTAACTATTATATGAGTGGGTTAAGAGAAGACTATAAGAAGTCTTATAGCCAGCTTGTTGGCTATATTATTAGCCTTGCTCTTAGGGAGCAACTATTAGTTTCTAGGGAGCATGTGTCATGCTCATAACTGATGAAATATATAGGAGAGAGAAAGAGAAAACCATGATTACTCAAAGATACCTCTATTGTGAAAAATAGTTTCTATATATGATTTTTTTACTATGGCAGCCGTGTAGGTTTCATTCGTTCGACTGCCCTTAAACACCATCAGTATAGTTACTGTAGCTGTTGAGGGGGACGACAGTACACAGAGACTGCATGCGGGTAATCCTGCAATTTCTAAAGTTCCTGTGTCTATGTAAGTGTAGAGGGCATAATGCAGAGGTCTAGATACTATGCTTGATTTGATCATCTCAATCATCGGTATAAGTACAGCTATGTAAACACTAATCCATATGACTCGTGTCGTTGTGAAGGCTGGTTCTATAATTTTAAGGGTCTCGGACGAGCTCAGTGTCATAAACCCATTAGACTAAATATTTTTATCCTCTAAAGAGACACAAATAAACATCATTAACATGATAAACTAAGTATTGACACTTAAGGGTTAACTTGTAATATAGTCTTAGATCTAAATTTTGATAAATAATGTTGGCATTGAATTGCAAACTAAAATAAATAAAAAAAATAAAAAAATGAATCGAATCAACAATAGATAATTTATGATTAAAATATTTCGTGTGTGTTCTTAACGATTTAAAAGACAATGCTTAAAAAAATAAACTCTAATAGTTTTAAATTTAAATTTGGCTACGGCAAAGAAGCTATCAAGTAAATGATATGATAGAACTACTAACTTAACCAATATCATTGTCTATATAGTTTCATAAGTTAATTAATCATCTATTTTTAAAAAGAATAGATAAAAAATAAACCACATGAGCATATAAATATAATTTTGGTTAGCCCCCTCCTGACTGGGGCGCCCAAGGCGGTCGCCCTCCCGTCTAGGCCCTCAGCCGACCTGATTTTTGTAATTTATGTACAAGTATGCAGATGTACGTCATTATAAACTAAATATTTCTATTAATTAAAGATTTAGATTTATTTCAGATATGATATATATCTTATGTCATAAATGCATGACTTCATTCTTGATTGTTGTCAAGTGAGATCACCATGAAACGAACACATACCAAGAATTAGATGTAATCTATTAATTATATGTAACTATGACTGGTGGATCCATCCTAGACCGATGACCTAGGATGGCCACCTGAACTTGTCGGAGATTAATCTACTAAAGTTCTGTTTTTTGTAGTAAATATAAGTCATGGTTAAATTTGTCTATGTCTATAATTAATTTATATCCGTTATCACCTGACTATTATAGCTTTATATACAAACTAGTTAAATACTCGTGCTTTGCTATGGATTTTATGATGTGTTAACAAATTTTCTTATATGAAATAGTCACCTTAATTTGAATTTATATATAACTGATTTTTAGTATCAAAAAATTTGAGGGTTAAATTGTAAAAACTATAATGAGGGTGGGTGCTGGTGTCAGATTAAATACCACCACCACTGCTTCTTTTATAGGAGTATAAATAATCGAATATACTCGAGTATACTTAATTTAAAATCTCAAACAACATTAATTATCTCAGCTCATGTACAACCATGTAAAGCCATGACCTATGTATTACATAGATGCTTCACGTAATTTGCAATCTATGTTGACGTATACAGACGTATGCCATGACCTATGTATTACATAGATGATTCAATAAAACACACTAAAAATTGAGATTGTATTAAAGATTTAGATTTATTTTAGATATATATGGTATATCTCGTACCATAAATGTGTGACCTCACTCTCGCTTTGACCATCCGTCTAGCGGGATCCCCATAAAACAAACACACAACAAGGAATACGTGGTTTGGAAACACAAACAAATCAAGTTGCATACATACATACATACATACATACCCCCCACACAAAAAAAATGTAATAATTATAGATATGATGTATTATTATATTCTATATGTTTTATATTATAAAATTTTCTATTCTTGTCTAGATTTATATATATGCTAATGACATATATACACAATATCTATACCATACTAAAAAGACTCAGTGAATCTGTTGCCACCAATAGAGTCAATGACACGAACGTGGATTCAGTGACCCGTGACATTTTCGGTGACATTGAGTCACTAATGTGTGGGACCATAGAGTAAATGGGCTTTTGGGCTTTTTTTTAAGATCACGTGGGTTTTTATTTTTACTAGACCATATTAGTTTTAAAGTTTATAATTCCTCCTCTCTTTATTTGTTCTCTATTTTTTAAAATATTATTGATATTTTTAAAATATAAAATCCTGTTACAACTCACGGAAAAATTGCTAGTATATATTGATAAATGAATAAATCTAGATAAATAAAAAAAATCTTATAGTATAGAACAGATGGAATACATATCTATCCGTTCATAGTCATGTTTAGAAAGATCACCTCTTTCTATAATTCACTCACTAAGAAAAGATCACATTTTCTCTCACACCAAAACGAGATTTTGTCCAAAAATAAAAAACCAGCTACTACCTCGGTGGCATAGCCATATAAATACAAACATGAAACACGAGACGCTAACGAACGGCCACCGACAAAGCGGGCCCACACCGTCCTCACGTTGGCCCCGCGCGTCGGTGCCCCGAGGGAAGGCCGTACACGTGGCGTGTGGACCGCTCGCGTCAACACCTCGTCGGCTTTAAATAGCCCGCCGCCCGCACCGCACGCCTCGTCCGCCATTACTCCGACGCCGACGAAACCCGAGAGAGCATAGCTTCGGCTGCGAGGAGGAAGAGAGGAACGAACTCGATTTCATCCATGGCGGCCAGGCCGGCGACTGCGCTGCTGCTGGTGGCGGCGCTCCTGCTCGCCGCCGTGGCCACCGGGGCAGCCCGGAAGGAGCCGCCCTTCAAGAAGGACGTCGCCTCTCTCGACGAGGTACGTGCGTACGGTCGACGGCGACTCGCCGCGCGACTCCATCTCTCCCTCCCCTCGACGAGTGTTTCGATGGCTAATCTGTGTTGGTGTTTTGCAACGAGAAGGAGACGTTGGCGGCGGCGGTGAAGGAGGTCGGCGGCGGGTGCAAGAAGGGGGAGACCGAGGAGGCGTGCCTCGCGAGGAGGACGCTCACCGCCCACACCGATTACATCTACACCCAGCAGCATCACAACTGATCGATCAAACTCATTTAAATCACTCCAAATATTAAGCATCGTGATCACTACTACCTAGCTATATATGCGTGTGTTGTGTTCATCGATGTTTTGTTTTGTTTTGTTTTGCCCTTTTGTGTCCTGTTGATAAACAGTTCTTGATGAGATTGATCTTGAGCCTTTTGTTTTGTTTTGCTTTGCTTTGATTTGAGACAGATCTATCTATCTGCCTGCTTGAATTAATGGTACCTGCACAGGTTCTGACTAATTGCATAATTAATCAAGAACGCTTTGAATCCTGATGGTGCTGAAACGTAAACAGTAGCATGCTCGATCGACGAGAAATTAAGATCCAACGACTGTGCTGCAGGGTCCTAACGTGTGGCAACTGGACCATCGGTTTCGAGGAAGAATGGCATGTCATCTCTTAAAGACGGATTCATAGGTTGTTACGTGAATAAATTCACGGTTGTTATATATTTGTTTGTCTGTAAACATTTAATTTATCATTTAACACATAAATCAAGGTAATCAATAGTATTAGCAAATATACGAGACGCCACGTACGAAATGAAGTACAGATGGCATAAAGACAGACGTTGTGCGTGCCCTTATTACTCCATTCCATTCAGGTATATATGGGTGCATCGTGGATTCATGGTGTCTGCAATAATGTAAAATCATGCAAAATGTCCTGCCTAAATTATACCCTTTTCTGGATCAGTTATTAACAGTAGCTCAAAAGGATATTGAGATTTGAGCTACACTGTTTTTTGCATGCACAAAAGTCCAAAGTTGTTAATTACTCCATTCGATTCAGCCATTCAGATTCATGGTGTCTGCAGTAAATGAAATTTCTCCTGCTTAATTTATACCCTTTTCTAGATCAACCACGAAATGATCCAGCAATTGTTTCCAGCTCATTTCCAGAGCTTGAATTTACGGCGCCAACTGTTTCCCAGCCTGCAACAAAACTACAAAGTGAGATAAACCCGTTAAAAAAATATTAGACCTCTTGTAGAGTACAGAACATGACGTCATACGCTCCAATCAGTCACCAGTAAACAAATCTCTTGCAGTAACTCTGCTGATGCAGGATGGGTCTCCGGCAGTACATATTCTGGATGTATGCAAGAACACAGTAGGGCCGGCAGCGGCGACTCCCTGACAAGAGCATCACCTTCAGAAGAGTTTTTGTACAATAGCTTGCTAACTCTGCCATTAGATTTTGGCCAAATGAACTCCATGACAAAAAGAGCCATTGACATTGCTCATAGCCAGAAGAGGTCACACTGGTGCTGCAATATAATTTAGTTGTATATTACATGACGTTGACGACACACACTGCCTGCTAGATACTTAGAATATACACATGCAGATAAGCATGGGCTTTGCCTCTTGAAGTACACTTGCTGCTGCAATTTATTAGTCTGACGCTTACATCTTCATGTCTCACTCATGCTTGTTCCTTTTTCCTGCTGCACTAAAAGGAAAGGGCCCGTCGAGATAGTTTTTTTAGCTGCAGCTTTTCCTAAAAGCTGTTTCTATCAGAAGCTGTTAGAAGCTATCCTAAACGGTCCATAGTTTTTGAGAATATGTAGCTACAGATTCTAGAAAATGCACTAAGAATCTGAAAGCTGGAGAAGCTAGGTTTAGAAGTTTTTCCAGATTCTTAGAAACTGACTACCAAGCAGCTGTTTCTCATAATCTAAACATTCCAAGACAGACTCTTATTATTACCTGGGGTGTTAGCTTCCGTACGTCGTCTAAATTGTTAGTGATTAAACTTCAAAAAAAACTGTTAGTGATTGAAAGTCAGATTAGAAGCATCGTCTGTATGTGAGACAGCTAATTTATACTAATTGATTACACGAGTGAGCCATCGGATTACCGGCATGACAGAGACAATCGAGATGACTTGACCACCCACTATGTGCGTGTGACGGCCGTATGTATGCGGTCTCTAGAACAGCACATCATTTTCTGAAGTGCACCTTGGCTGAAGATTGATCAGGACCTGCATCCATCTTCCCTTCCTCTGACCGATACGGTACTCACACACTTGTGTGGATCATGACAGCCAGCCGGCCCAGCCCGCATGACACAGAACGGCACAGCTGATGGGTGGGTATGCAGGTAGGAACAGGCAACCTGGTTCATCAAAAATTTGGGAAGCGACAAACGTCAGTCAAAACAATTTTTTATCATAAAAATGAGGTTGCTAGTACGATACTACAATTCTTGCACACCAAAATGTAGGGTCTTCAGATCAGGAGAATCACTACCTGTAACTAGCCTGTCTATTTTGTACGGATTGGTGTTCTAGAATGCGGCGCAAACCTGCAATCAGAAAAAAAGGCAACATAGAAAACGACATGCAGTGGCTGTATTTATAGATTCAAACCTGACTTAAGAAAATTCAGAAGCTCTCCAAATTTGACATGGTGATCCGATGTAAGATAGGTTCCAACTCTCCCTCTGAAAGTTCTTAGATAACCTGCAGCCACTGAAACTTTCAAAGCAGTGCAGTGCACGTAGTTGGACAACACAAATTGAAAACATGACATGCATGGCACCCTGTTGACGCTGATCCACACAACTCAGCAGCAAACTGAGAGATATTATCTAGAAGATTTAGAAAAGCAATACGAATAAGATGTAGCTCGGACAGGAGGGAAATGTACAACTACAGAATCAGATTCAGTATACACTCAAAAAGGTTCTCTAGATTCATTCAAATGCAAGAAACCTGTCACCACTATAGAATCAGATTCAGTACAAACTTCCAGAAATCTCAACCAAGGCTCTTCATTTATAGAAACATGAATAGATATCACAAATTAGTGTACGGAGCTGTACAGTAATTACAAATTGCCAGAAAGAAAATGTCAAAGGGACCTCAGCTAACTCACCCAGCCAACAGTACAGTTCGATATAAGCGAGGGAGTAATGAAACAGCAGTAATCCTCAAGACAGAGACAATCCCTGAAATACTAAGACCTATGACCAATTATCAAGCAATCTGTAGGTTATGGCTTAAAAGGTGAGAATTGAAATCTCAAGTGTTGAAAATGGAAATGATACAAGGTTAGCCATTTCCAGTACAGTACATTGTGTATACAATTTACATCAGCTCAACAAACAATCAAATGACAGATGATGTTCTGAATGAGATCTGACTACCTAAAACAAATCAACATCTCTTCACTCCCCACTCAAATGGTTTGCTGATGTATGCAGATTATGTATAACTAAATAATAAGATAGAGACAATTTACAATAATATGCCCAGCAGTTGAGGGAAACATAAAGTAGCCTATCTTCAGCATCATACACAATAGTCAAACACAACTAAACAACTTTCTGCAAAAGAAAATACATCTGTCCAAACATATCAGCAATAATATGAGCAAAGCTATACCTTCAGAAATTTTATTAACTATATCAAGGTCAGAATTGTTACAGAAGTCATCAATTAATTATTTCCTGTTCCCTCTCCCCTCTTTCAAATTTACAGCTTCAGCATATCCTATACTCCATGTTTCTGTACACTGCAATAGATGAAAATTTTACAGTCATAACATCATAACTGTTCAACAGAAGCAGGCTCAGGGCGGGCCATGAGCCATGTACCATTCAACACAAGCAGGCACAATGCTATGCAGATGGCAGCAATAACCATGGACCTTTCACTCATGTACCTCAAGGCACATAATCCAGCTGCAATTGCGGCATCACCCCCAGCCCTCGCGCCTTCGTGTAGTCTCCATAACACAAATTCAAGAAATGATCGCACAGCCTCAAATGTTGCCCTGCCAGTCAAATCTAGCATGAGCGTCCGATTGCACGGCACAGCAAGTGCGGTCGACATGGTTTCCACCCATCCTTCCCTAACCCCACCATTGTTGCCACTACCACTACCACTACCATTGTCATTGCCATTTCGATTGGAAATGGAATTGGTATTGGGGTTGGATAGTACACTATGGGATGTCTTTACCAGCGTCTCCATGGAGGCATTGCAGAGTGCAACGAGAAGCCGCTGTAGCCTGGCGCTGTAGGAGGGGTTCGTGGCGGCGGCGATGAGCTGGTCGTAGGTATTGATGTGGATGGTCTTGTCTATGAAGACCCCCACGGCGGTGGCCGTGAAGACCTCGACCCAGCTGCGAATCGCCCTCCGGCAACTTCCGGTGGTGACCACGTCGACCCAGCTTGGCGACGACGAGGCCACCGAAGGATCGGACGGGGCGGAGTAGAAGGCAAGCACGAGCTGGCTCCCGAAGCTGCCGGCGACGGCGGACGCGAGGCGTTCGCCGGAGGGGGACAGAATCCTGTCAAGGAGGCGGTCCGAGAAGGCCACCTCGTCACCGGAGGGAGGACCGGAGGCCGCGGCGGCGGCGTAGCCGCGTAGCACACCGGCGGTGAGGGCCCCGGAGAGCGCGGAGGCGGAGGCGGACGCCTCGGGGGACGAAGCGAGCTTCGAGAGCTGCCTGACCGTGGGGGGAATCGCGTCGGAATCCGATCGGACGAAAGCGGCGAGGTCGGATGCCACGGCGGCGACGGCGTCGGCGAGGGACGCGAGGGCGGAGGCGACGCGGGCGATGCGGCGCCGCCGCGCGGCGACGGCCGGGTGGTGGTAGACCAGGTAGGCCCCCACGCCGGCGCCGGCCAAGGCGAGCCAGCGGCGGCGGCGGCGGCGGCGGGAGAAGGCGAGGAGACGATCCATGGCGGCGGCAGCCGGAAAGGAGTTGGGGTATCGGATTGGGGAAAAACCGAAAGAGGCTCGAGGTGTACGTGGCGAGTGCTGATGGGTAGCTCGCATTAGTTTTTTTCAATTTTTTTTTGAGGGAGAGAAAAGCGGAAATTTTTTTATATCTTTACATTTTTAAAAATAGATTTTTGTTTAAAAAATAACAAATCTAGTCCCCACTAGCTACATTTTACGTGCAATCTCCTGCCAACTGATAAAAAGCACATCTATAGAACTGTACCGGACGTGTAAATGTGTCACCCTTCGTTCGTCTCGCCTCTTATAGTTAGCTGTCTGGACTGTATGTTCAGCTAGCGAGTATTTTATATTTCACGCTCGTTAGCTTGTCAGTGGAAGTCTAAATTTACAAAAGAAAAATTAAAGGAAAATTTATTTTTAATTTTTTTATAAACATAAAAAAAATCGATGAAAGAGTAGGTGAGAATCCACTTCGATCAAATTCGGCCCAACCGAAGATTGATTTGCTGATTCGATTTGGGCCGCAGCCCACATTTACGGGCGTTTGGGCCCATCCGAACTTTATTTTGTCTACAAGGGAAGTTTGCGGATTAGTTGGGCTGAATTTTGATTGCGGACGAAATCTTCTACCCAGTTTGCCATGTGAAACATTACTAATCCAATTTGGCCCATTGGTTTTGACAATTTCATAGAACCCAGTTGAGCATGGTCGCATTCTCATTACTCACTCCGTTTTCATTTACGGTTTCTCCTTACTAATTTAGCTTTAATCATTAAGAGCTTTTAACGAGATAATTAACAAAAGTTAGTATGGTCGTATATTTATCACGTCACACTCACACATTATTACTATAATATATTTTTAGATACATATAATATTTTTTTAGAAAAGATGACTAGTTAAGGTTTAAACTCTTGATGATAATTTAAAACCGGATGCGGTGTAGTCTGTTCGCACACACCATCTTCCAATATTTGCTTACTGCGTAGGCAATCTTCGTAGAAAGTTATGAGATGGCAACGCGGCTTAAGTGTGATTGTCTAGCCGAGCGACATATTTATAAATAAAACATAGTTTATGAATAAAATTTGATTTACGTATTCTCATAGATCTATCGGTGAAATAACTCAAAAATAATCTCTAAATTTAAAACTCCAAAATAATCTCTAAATTTAATATTAAAAATTTAAATTTTGGTTTATAAGCCTAAGCTGATAAATAGAAGCAAATAGATAGGCGACGGTGAATTAAGTTGTACATGTGGAGGCAAGCGATTGGCGTGGTGAACGCATCGGTGGATAGAGATGGATGGATGATGCAAATAGGGTGTTCTTGTGGGTGGATGGCAGCTGCAGCTAGATAGCAAAATCCCCGTCACTATCTGCTTTTGTCAACTTTAATCTCTACTATATCCTCTTTCTTTATCTGTGCTTGCATGGGACAACGCGTGGATACTTATACTGGTTCTGGTTCGTACAAGTTCTAATTTTTTTTTTTGCAGTATTCAGGTTTTTTGCTGTAAACGATCTGGTCAACGAAAGACACGCATCATCGACCCATGGGAAAGAGAGATTAATGTATGCCAAAAAGTCAGAACACAGGGTCGTTTCCCAGGTCTGCCTAATGGAATTTGTTGTTTGCTTGTGGGAGTATTATTAGCTACTTGTTTTTGCTGCTGCAGTAATCCATTTTGTCGGGGTTTTTCTGAAACTGACAGACGGAGACCAGACCTGTCCGTGGTTTCGGATTAAAGATTACAACCAGAGTTGCGGCGTCAAGCCATCGATTTTCTCTTTCTCGGTCCATGCCTACAAGGAAATGCAGTACTACCAGGATTAGCGGCAATTAGTGCATGTTAAATTAGTCAATTGGTAAGCAGTACTGTAGTATTTACGACATTTGCTATGACTGAACCATGTCGATAGAATTAAATGAACCGCCGTGTAAGATAAAAAAATATTGTGATAATAAATAAAAAAGAAAACTAATACCTCGGCTTTTCGCTTATGCATATACTTATTGGTCAAAATTTAAATTTTAAACCTTAAGTCTTTAGTTGATTTTGAGTTTTTTCACTTAAGTTTATTTTTCAACATTGACTTTTAGAGCGTTAACAATAAGCATATATTTGTTTCATAAATTATTTTTATTTGCAAATATGTTGTTTGGCTTTTTTCAAGAAAACTCAAACAATCACCCCCTAAATATTGTTTTAGACATGGTTTCTCTACGACATAACGAGAGAGGCGAATCTAGCCACAAGATTAGAGATATTTGAATAACTTACTATCTCCGTCCTATAATAATTTCATTTTTCGTTTTTCCGCGTCCAACGTTTGACCATTCGTCGTATTTGAAAAATTTATACAAAAACTTACAAAAAAAAATTAGTCACGTATAAAGTACTGTTCATGTTTTATCATCTAGTAAGAATAAAATATTAATAGCAAAATAATTTCAAATAAGACAAAGAGTCAAAACATGTATCAAAACACTAAAAAATGATCTTATTTCGAGACGGAGGTAGTAGATAGATTTTCAACTTCCTTTCTCCTTTCAATTGATCTTTACTATAAAATTTTAGGAGTGGTCTTCGTGAAGCCTCCAATGGCTTTAAAAGAATAGCGAAGGCTCAAGTTCCCACTGAACCATGCTAGACCGCCTTGATGAGAGAGGGATATAATCTATACTTGTATAAAGAGGAGTAGTGGGGTGGATTTACTGGTACATCACCGACTTCCTTCTATTTTTAAAATAAAAAACAACTGAGACATATATATCAAACTATTTTTATTAACTTATATCTTTCAATAAAATTCTGTTATAACATATAGGTGATGTGCTTGTTGAATTCAAATATTATGGACAGGATATAGAAATTACTGCTGCTACTGGTATGCCAGAGGTAAGTAAAAAGCGTTTGTTTTAGCCTCCCAAGCCGCGCCGGCACCGGCAGAGAAGACGGCCGGCAGGTCAAAAAATCAGCACGGCACGGTTAACTCGGAGATAATCTATCGCTGTTAACCCTCGAAAACGCCATGCCTCTGAACGAGCGAGCGAAATTAGGCCGCCAGGCAGGTCCTCCATTAATTCTCCTCGTCCAGATAAATTACACACACTGCAGCAGCAAATTGAGCTCCTAGTTTATCATCTCTGACATCAACAAAACGCAATGCCACAGATCAGATCAAACAATAACTTATGACTGCAGCCACTTTTTTTTTTCCATTAATGCGAACAGGCTTTGCACGGCGATATATTAGGAGCGAATGGCATGACACAGCTACAGCAGGTCGCAGCGGTTCACTAGAGATAAGATAAGAGGGCGATCATAAAAGCTTTTGCTAGAAAATAATGTGCAAAACCCTTAAAACTACTTCAAATTTTGGCTTATAAATATAGATATAAGTCAAAAAATTAGCCTGACAAATGCAGAAGGATGGTTAAAGGCTTAATCGTAATCAATTTTATAGTATTTTAAATGCAGAAGGATGGTTAAAGGCTTAATCGTAATCAATTTTAGAGTATTCCCAACAAATACTCAATCCCACCCTTTATCTTATTTATCTTAAAAATAGAGTGTGTGGAAGAAGAGATGTTGGTCCAATAGATATTTCATCATATAATTTAAAAATAGAGCACTTCTGATTTCATATGTCCACCACCAATCTTAAAAAAGATAACAAATATTTAGTTAGAGTGACAACTAATACGAGGAAAAAATATTTTAAATAGTCGTCCTAATAATAATATAAAAATATAGATAATTAAATTTATAGCCACTACTGAGAATGAGAATGGTACGGTCTCGCTACTTCCAATCGTTTTCGGTCAGAATTAAGTCAGCATCGAATCAATAGCATGCAGGATGCAGCTGCTAAGAGCAAGTTGTGTAGTGGCTCTAATTCATCTATAGTCAATTTAGTAGATAATTTATACAATAGTATTTACAAAATATCAATGTATGATCTCACATGTTATATATATATTTGTTTTGGAGCCTGTATAGCTGGCTACAAATTAATAACCCACATTTCTTCTCTTTACTATCTTATCTATTTAAAATATATATATAGCCTGGTGCTCTACCTGCTCTAAGTGTCCTCCACACACACAGTGACAGAGAGAGTAGTGAGCGTTGAGGCTAATCTTAAAGACACTGACCGACTGACAGCCAGCTTAAGCTTTTAACCACATCGATTCGCCACGCTGCCCACTACCACTTGCACCACCGCCCCTCGTCTCGTCTTTAAGCTTGTCAACTTCGCTTTCCCCGAAGTCTTCATCTTCCCGGCCCCATCCCATCTCTCCCAGCTGCTGCCCGCCCGCGCGCCATAAGTAGCCGCAGCTACCACCCCCCGGAACGGAATACCCCCACTCGACCCCTCCCAAAGTCCCAAGCCCAGCAACCACTGCCATGGCGACGCCGACCAAGGCCGTCGTCCTCCTGTCCGTCGTCGCCCTGTCTGCCGTGTTCGCCTCGGCGGCCGCGTTCCACGACCACCACCACCACCACGGAGGCGAAGGCGGCGGGTTCTTCGAGGTGCCGTGGTTCGGCCCGCCGGGGGGAGGCGGGTGGGGCGCGTGGGGCGCCGGCTACGGGGGCGCCGGAGCCGGAGGAGGGTACGCCCACCACGAGGCCACGGCGCCGTCGACGGTGTGCATGGAGAAGGGCCCCTGCTACAAGAAGCGCCTCACCTGCCCGGACAAGTGCTTCAAGTCCTTCAGCTTCAAGGGCAAGCACGGCGGCGGAGGCGGCGGCGGCGGCGGCTGCAGCTTCGACTGCAACAAGTGCGAGGCCACCTGCTAAACTGCTTCCCCAATCTCTCCATGGATGTTGTCGTATGCGTGTTGGATTAATCATGTGTTTAGTTAGTATGGTTAGCTGCTGAATGAATGAAAAATGGAAGACTGATACTGCTACGTCGTATGGTGCGTGTCTGTAAGTATTCAGGTTTTGTGTGGTTATGGATGATGAATAAAACTGAGGCTGGATGAATAAACCGAGAGGAATTCATCGATTCTCTGCGCATGAATTTGATCTCAGCTGAGCATCGATCAGTAGCAAAGCAGAAATTTTACTATAACCCGGTTCAGTTTCCAAAGGATTTAGAAAAAGAATTCCTGCAGTTGAAAGAGGCCTTGCAATTCCTCCAGTTTCGAAAGTTTTTTCTTTTCTTATACCTATGGAATTCTTTCGATTCGGTCTCGAAATTTAGACGCGATTTCTCCTTTGGATTTAACCCTGTCGGATTTATTTTCTGAAGAAACAATCTTTCAGTCCAAAAGCACTGTACTTCGTACCAGCTGATAAAGCGAGAAGGCTCATGTTTAACCTGACTGACCGACATGTTTCAGTTCGGTTTGCTGGAATCGTTGACGATCGTCCTGTTCTACCCGACAAATCTGATTACAGGGCGAAATTTTGATCCGGCACTACAAGCAGATTTAGTTGATTTCCCTGACAGAATACTCAAATACATGATAAACTGAAACTAGCTAGTTTGTCAACAGAGCATGGTTCAAGAAGTTTCTTTTCGTTGCATTGTCAAACCAACAAGAAACTCTTTTCTTTTTCTCTTTGATCTTAGCTGCAAGGAAGGATTCCCGGCCTTGCAACTTGCTGCTTCTTCTATTATACCTCCGTTTCATGTTCATATTATAAGAAGAAGTTTTAGTTCTTCGAAAATTTATATAGATACTAATAAACATATACACAGGTATACATATGTATAAAACATACATATTGAACTTTCCAATGTGTTTCTAGGTTTGTTTGGACCATCCATTAGACTTTAATCCAACAATTGGTGTAACCATGCCTCACCAGTGATAAGACCAATACCAAGGACAATGTTAATTTATTTGCATGGAATTACCATGAGAAAGTGGTCTCACGTATTGCGTTATAAAAATTTAAAATATATCGTGTAAATTATATTTCATATTCTGAATGTAAAACTTTGAATCATATTTAGAGTCACAAATCAGTACAACAAAAGCGGAAAATTTGAATCAAATACAAAAACGACAATATATATAGACACTAAAATCCAACGTGTATTTTTTTAAAAAATAAAATCAATAGAAAATGTTTTTATTGTCCAGTTGTTTGAATTTATTTGTGCAGTTTCACATATTCCAAATTGGAAATTATATTGGCTTGCGTGCATGCATTACATGCATGATTAAGTTTATAATGGGCAATTACGACCATTGATGTTTCCTTTTGTGCGGTGGTGCATTAACTGAAATCATAAAATTATATTTTCATTATAAAAATGGATAAAATAATCAACAGTTAGGAGCACTATAAAACGGAGTAGCTCAAAACATATACATTGATCCATTAATAAATATAAGAAGGGCCAAAATGCCTTGTAATATAAAATTGAGTGGATACTTTATATAGTACCATCGATTTCCTGGTTCAGTTTCAATAGAAAAATCAACAAGAAAGAGAATAAAATAAAGGCACGAATTCTCTCACCAAAGTCACGAAGCAAACTACTGAGCAGAAAGGAAATGAATGTTCAGCCAAGTAAAAGAAAAACAGACCAAGAGCTCGATACTTGGACTGGAACATTAGCCCATCGAAGATTCCAAAACCTGATTGTTCGTTTGGGCCTCAGGCCTCTCATGCAAGCTGGGCCACCAGATTAACACGTACAGTAGTACGAATCAGGACTTTCTGGGCCGGGCTATAACCTTTAAAAAACTTTTCTGGATGACCGGGCTACCAAATCATTCTTTTCTGTTTTAGATTTAGGCCGAGTTCTTCTCCCTCTTACCTAACCAATCCAGATATCGTTTTTCACGCACGAATGGATTCATGCATCTGTAACTCATTATCTCACCTAGAGATGATGATTCCCCCGAGTTTATGATTTTTAGTTGAGGATTTTAACTGTGACTAGTTTTTTCTCTCTCAAAATTTGCCGACTCTACAGTAAAATCAGTGCAAAATTTGAAGCGCCCCTAGAGCCCTGGATATTTGCTTCGTCTTCTCAGTAAATACAGAGAAGATAATTTGAGAAGGTACAGTTAATTAGCTCTCGTTAAATATACTGTTATAAATGCCATAGCACAAGGGGTTTAATAGCTGCTGTTTTTACCCAGATTATTTCTTGAATTTTATATGCATGTTTTTTAAACTATTAAACATATTTTTTTCAAAAAAGTTTCTATATAAAAGTTTATCACATCACATATCTAAAGTAGATTTTTAACTTTGTAATAGTTAATAATTCTATTATTTATACAATAAAATAGCTATTAACAAATTAGAAAATGTTTTATCTTCCTGTAACGAAACAACGTGGTGAGAGAATTTTGCACCTTCAGCACCTTCAGGGAAGAAGAAGAACAACGAAAGCACCGTTCGTTGCACCCACAACTCTGTCATGTTTTGAGTCGTTTTGTCTTGGTCGCACCCTGAAAAACATGTTTTCACACGTTGATCCCATGTTGTGCCTGCAGCTTTACGAATTACGATCACACGTCTTATCTGATCTCCTCTCTTCCTCCTCCAGAAGCCTTCGAACCAAGAAGAGATTACCACAAACACCAGGTGATGAAACCAGTAAACAACCCAATAAAACTCTCTCTGAAAGTCTCTTAAAGTCCAAAACCGAAAGTCTGACTGCCTGAGATAGACACAAATTGATGATTCCGAGAGGAAAGAAAGACCAGTAATCTGATGGATGGAGAAATATGCAGAATTTTCTCCCCTCGACGGCTCGTGTGTGCTGACCGGTGAAAATTCGGCGTAAAAATCCGACCTCTCTCTCTCTCACCTATCTCGCGTATGCTGAAAGCACCTGCTTTATTATTATCACTTTAATTAGGATGATTATTTGACTTTTTCAAAGAAATAAAAAATCAAACAACATATTTATAAACAAAAAATTATTTGTGAATAAAACATCTATATACATGCCTTTTAATCTAAAAGCAAGGCTGAAAAATAGGCTAAGATAAAAAAACTTAAAATCAACTCTAAATTTAAAGTTAAAAAATTTGAATTTTAGATTATAAACATAACGGAAACGAAAACATAAGGTGGTAGATTTTAAATTGGTTAACGTCACTGGTCAGTTATCACTCAGGTCGCGTGTTCTGACTACCAGTTTGAATGCGGTGAGAGTCTGAGAGATGATTTATTTTTTCGTACTCTAGTTTTTTTTTTGTTTTGTGAGATCATGAGTAGATGATGATGCTCCTGTTGAAAGTCATCTTCTTCCTCGGTCCAAATCCCTGCGAAGTTTCGAGTCGCCATCCATGCACTGCGACCTACATATTCTGAAATTTGTTCTAGTTTAACCAGCTTATCGACCAGCATGGGCAATTCATGAACCATACGCTTACTTAATTACCAGCGTGCCGATTACTAAAACAAATATAGGACCAATGCCCATTGATTCAAGCAAATCGAAGAATAGGATCTCACTCGTACAGAAAACAATATTTTCTTTTTCACCACAAGATTTTGACTTTCGTGGACATATTTTTTTAAGAGCTTACTCTAATCCTTCATTTTGTATCTCGAGGTACCGTTACCTCGCGGCATAAAATTATTTCTGATCATTTGATCTAGCAATGCATAACCTACTTAGCTAAATCCAATGGTGAGAAACGAACGATTTGGTACCTCGAGGTAAAAAGGAAGGATTGAGTAAAACTCTTTTTTTTTAACTACTAAACAGTGGGTTCAATGTACAAAGTTTATATATAAAAGTTACTCATCCAACATTTATGAAGTATGTTTTTCATTTTATAATAATTAATTTAGTTGTTTATACCTCAGATAGCTACAAAATTTATATAATTCTTCAATCATTTAATTTGAGCTATCTCAAACACCATGTTTCTTCTCCCGAATGCACGTGGAATTGTAAGATACCTCGTGTTTCTGCTTCTGCTGTTTTCTGAACAAGAGATAGTTTGATCAAAAATAAATATATAAACAAAATTTCACTAAAGAAAAAAAATCAAAACCGGTATTCTGGATTGGGCCAGGAGATGACGAGATACTTCATGTTCCAAACGCCAGAACAGTATGGCGGTATTATATACACAACTGTTTCAGGCTGCTGTTGCTGCTGCTATCCTTGACTGAATTATTCAGAGAAAAATTATTATGTCCTGTTTCCTTTTCCAGGCTGATAGAGATTTTTTTTTTGCACAAATGAAGAAGACAAAAGCATTAGAAAAATGAAAGAACAATTAGTCAATGTACCCTATAAGGACAGTACTCCATGAAACATTAAATGATAATAGCAAGTTGATCGCCAAGAATAGTTTGAGCGCGTAATATTAGAAAAAATAGTTTGAGCGTGTGGTCAATAAAGACTAAAGAGAGAGAACCAACCAAGCCATGCAAAAGATTGTCTATAGTTTGGGGGCACAGAAGTACAGTATTCTTGCTTGCACGAATCAATTTAATACCTCAGTTTTTTCCACCAATAAAAACAATTAATAATAAAAGAAATTTTACCGTTCTTTAGAAAATAGTTGGAGTCTTGGAGATAACAATTTTTTAGAACCAGTTAGGTTTGAAAGAAAAACAAATGATTTGGATTCTTAAAGGATTAATTCCTATTTGTTTTGTAGGAATGAAGTAGAGAAAACAAAAGGAGTTTTTACTTTTTCTAGTAAACAAAGGGAATTTCATATCCATTTATACCTCTTGGGGAAATTCCAATGAAATAGTGTGTATGGATTCATATTCCCTAATTTTCCTATTACTATCGATTGAAATTGTTCTAAAACGAAAAAGTCCTTAGCATAAAATTTTGGTGGAGGTGCTAAAATTTCATACTAAAAATTTGATACACCCCAAGACCTTCTCGAGAATAACAAAAATTACACTAATAATGATATTATCTTCATTCCAAAATATCTCAATTTATGACTCTGACACAAAATAGCACGGTAGTACGCAACTGAAATTTTTATGATCATCACGTCACTCTATGGTTTTCGCACAATTAAAATCTTAGCCATATGCTCATGTCACGTAGAAATTAATATTGAAACCTATAATAGATTATGTGCCCATAAAAAAACTACACTAAAATGGAGAAACATTTCACTGACTATGCATGTGTGAGAGAACATAGAAGGACATACTTCGCCATAGTCCATTGCAATTTTCCAATCCTAGCATTGATGGAAAGAAAACATTATATGCCATTGACAAAACATTATCAGTTTATCACCACATCACGTCAACAAGATCAGCTAATTATTTCCTCCCCCAATATGTCATCACCGTTAGGATTATTATTTTTCTCATGCGTGGTGATAAGACTGCAGTGACGTTCCAACCTTTTAGGAGTTACGGTGATGTGGCTCTACCTTGGAATTTTGGAGGAAAAACATAGTAATTTAATTGGATTTTTATCCTGTAGATTTCCTTTTATATGGCTCTTAAAATTGGATCCTGCGGATTACCTTATTCCTTACAAGTTTCTAATGAAACTTAATATGGTATCCAAGCATATGAAAAAATTCTCTTCGTGTCTCTATCCTTCTTAAATTCACATTTACGTTTGCCTTTATATCAAAACCTTTATTGGGTGATAGTTTGGGTTTTCAATGGAAAAAACTAAATGACATATCTATAAACGAAAATAATTTATAAATAAAACGGTTATATATATATATATATTCTTATCTGTCTAAAAACCAATGTTGAAAAAATAAAGTTTGGTAAAAAAACTTAAAATGAACTCTAAATTTAAGGTTAAAATTTTAAATTTAGTTCTATAATTAATAATAAACAGAAGCGTTTGATGATTTCTCAGTCATGTGTCCATGAACCCTGATCCTACGATCCAGCTACGGATAAGATGATAAGCCATTTTCTACCATCTCCCCCAGTGCTTATCATTTTCACCCAAACGAAATTACGACAATGGCGTGCAAGGCTACACCTGTCTCAACTAGATACTTGCAACCAATGGCTAGCTCTGTCTGGTTTCAATTTCATGGTCAAATCTGTTCAAAAGAAAAAACTTCATGGTCAAATGCCAAGCAAGCACACAAACAAAATTGACGTCGATCTGTTCATCTGTCACCTACCAGTGGGCCCCATGGTCACTAATGGTATTATCTACTTGAACAGACAAGATTTATTATTTTAATTAATTATGACCATTTGCATGCTAATCTGGCCATGCCTGTTCACTCTATATAAAGCTAGAGATGCATCTCACCCTGACCTTCCATTTCTTCCTCTACTCGTTGGCTTCTAGCTCTTGTTAATTACTCAGGATTAGTAGTGGTAATACTATTAGTGGTGTGATTAGTAGTACTATTAGCGGTGTGATTAGCGAGAGGAAGAGGTGATTAGTTGATTTTGGCGGGAGTGGCGATGAGAAGTGGCGGGAGCGGTGGTGGCAAGCTGGCGAGCTGGCTATGGCGGGCGCCGCGGCGGGCGCTGGGCCGGGCGCGAGACCTGTACGTGCGGAGCATCACCGGCTGCGCCGGCCACCTCCCGCCGGACGCGGCCTTCGGGTACGGCTACCCGGCCTTCGCCGCCCCGGCGACGCCGGCCATGTCGAGGAGCAGCAGCCTCGCGTCGTCGTCGGCGTCGTCCCGCTTCGCCGGCGGCGAGGAGGACATGAGGGAGCTGATACGCGCCGCGTCGCAGCGGCTGGCGGCGGAGCGCGCCGCGGCCGCGGAGCCGGCCACCGTGCCCCGGAGCCAGAGCGTGGCCATGGCGAGGATCGACGAGGACCGGCCGTGCGAGTTCGGCGGCGCCGGGTTGGTGGTGTTCCCCAGGAGCCAGAGCTGCGCCGTCGGCGCCGGCCGCGTCGGTAGACGGCGGGGGAGGGTGGCGGCCATGGCATGAACATCCGCCGCCGCCGCCGGCGATTCTTGCATGCGGTGAGCCGTAGAAGGAAATCAAGGGCACGACACGAACACGAAGCGTTCTTGTTCCATCTTCTCCGTCTTTTTTCTTCAATCTGCTCCAGAAATTTGCAGCTGTGTGCTCTGTATTTTTTGTACTTCTTTTTACCGCTATTGATCTTTATTCATTTTTCCACTAGATTGTTCATTTTCATCTGTAAACCAAGACCAAAAAATTTACTCGTATGGTTGGCTCGAATCTCGATTGAGATCGAGGTAAAAAAGGAGTGTTCTTTCGGGTTGTTTTTTTAGGTAGATTTCGTTCGTTTTCTTTTTTTTCCTTAAAAAAGGTAGATTCCGTCGGCCGTGCATGCGATCCTATCCTTGTGTCGTTTCTGTTGAATAATTCATCCGGAGTGCTACGCAGAGTCAAATCCCATTTTAAACCGGTCAAAGGCTCACGAACCTCTCGGAAACCGATCGAAATCGCGAAAGCTCGATCTCTCACTATCTTTGTTTTTCTACGTTTATTCAATGCATCTGGTTCTCAGTTTATCCTATGCTTCATTATCTAAAAAAATTTATCCAGTATTTCGTCAATACTATAATTTTAGGGTGTATTTATGCCTGGATGTGATGTGTTGTACGTGTGAAATAATGGACGTAATTAGTGTTGTACCTGTGAACTAATGGGAAGTGTGCAGGTCTTCCGCTTAGGAAAAAGAAACATATACACAATTAGTTTCTTTGAAAATCAAAGAAGCTATATACTATTATACTTATAGGTAGCTGTAATTTCTTTTCTTTAATAAAAAATGCACAAAGGTTTTTTAAGTATTGTATTAGAAGAAGATCCTTGTCATACAATGATAACGCATCACCACGTTCACATGAGGGATAAAGGGAGGCAACATCCGAACTATAGAGAGAAAGAGAAATAAAGAAAACAAAAGAAAAGCAATGAGAAAGCAATCCATATGAAAAAACATGTGCCTAATAAACCCTCCATAGGGTACTCCTATACGACCTAGTCCACCACCACAGGAACTTGTGAAAAGATATTGTCAAACACGCGTGTGTTATGTTCATTCGTTCCTTCCACAAGTCACAAGTGACAAAAATGATGAGAGAGTCAATGCTCTTTCTACTTGGTAGGTGAAGACGATGTCGAAAATTACAACTAGTATGGAAGCTCTAAATGACAGTCCTATAAGGGACTGGAGCCCAACCAAGGCCAGCAAGTTGCACCACACCTATCGCATAAAGAGTCAAAGACGCACTCGATGGTTGGCCATCCCATCCTCTTGCACGCATAAGGGGACATAAGGAGAGACTATCCATCCCACAACTTAGCATGCAATCAATCATCTACCAACGCTGCTGATGAGACAACCACATGAAAATCTTGCATTTGGCTGGCCTGACGTTGTCCTAAAGGAAGTTGGTACAAGGGAAGGAGTAGAGACCCATAAACAGGGCCCTGTATGAGGACTAGGTGGAGTGGTGGACTAATCCCCTCCGATGCTAGACGCGTTGAACTCTATTCCATATGCGTATAAACTAGAAGAGGTCATGCCCAATGAGAGCCCTGAAGATGTGTTGGACTGGGGATTTCATTTTTGAAACATGGGAGTTTATTCATTCAAAATATTTATCAAGATACAATAACACTCCGATAGAGTTTGAAGCCATATATGGAAACCTTCTTTTCACTATGCTCGTGGCAGAATTTTACAACTGAGAACTGCCATTTCCTAGTATTATCTTTCAGTATCATGTATCGAAGCTCATGGAATGATGGGCATAGAAAAGAGAGAGAGGATTTTGGAGGATTTCTTAAGTTCTTGACATGGTAGCTAAGGGACGATATTCCTGTATTCTCAAGATAGGCGTCAATGTTCCAAGGATGATGAACATGGCGTGTTCACACGTATGTGGTTATTTAGCTCAACATTTACTTTTATACGAGCACAGAGACATCCACAAGTTATTCATCACCTCCCAAGTATCCCAACAATCCATTGTCAGTACTGGTAGGTAGTAGAGGTCCATCACCAAGAATCGTGTCTCAATGCAAACTCTTGGTTTTATAGTTCTTTTGTGTTGCTCTCCATAGTTCCATAGTTCTTTTGTGTGCCTAGATTTACCGTAATGGTTTCTGTCCAAGGTGTTTTAGTCGAGTGGTTTGTTCTTTACCCCAATAAATCTATTTTTAAGCAATTATTGTATCAGATTTTGTGAAAATAAGCAATAAATATCTTAGAATTTGAGCAATTACGATGTTTCGGTTTTTGTTACTTTTGTAGGTAGTAGTAGAATACCGCTAAGTCCATTCATTCCGCTGGGCTTGGGCCACAGCCATGCGGCCCACAAAAGCGAAGAAGAGTTGGGCTGAAATGGATGCTGTTGGGCCCATTAATAGCCCACAAGCTATCCGGCCCTAAGAAGGAAGTAGTAGGTGCTTGGAAAATGGCAATCGTGTCAGTCTCGACTCCTCGTCGGCTCGCCTCCCTTCGCCATCGCCGATCTCTCACCTCGCCGCCTCCTCCGCCGCGCGCCGCCGCCATGGCGCAGTACCACCTCAGCGCGCAGCTCCGAGGCCACGAGGACGACGTGAGCATATCTCTCCTTGTCCTCCTCCCTCACACCCTCCGCGGTCGCTTTTTCGTCGTCTCCGCTTTGCTTCTCCCGCAAGCCTGCGTGATTCCGCCGGCCCCGATCCGAGCACTCGCCGGGTGGGGCTTGATTCGGGCCTGCAGCGGCGGCGGCGCCGTATCGATCTGCTAGTAGGGCGAGCGCGCGTTTGTTGCGTGCGGCCCCGAATTGGGGGTAATTCGCCCTAGCTTGGTTGCGCTCACGGTTCTAGCTCGCGTTCTCTCTCTCTCCCACCTCCCCTCCCGGTGCATTCACGGGGCTTGTAGATTTCAATCGTCGTGCATTGCTTGTTTAGTACTTAGTTTAGTTCGGTCCGCAAGCTTAGTGTCAGCGCTTCCTGTTTTGATTGCTTTTACTTCAAGTTGTCCCCAGTCTCAAATGACTATAGTGAATTTTGGGGGTTTAGTGGAGGGTTACCGTCGATGTCGTGGTCAGTGATCACTGTAGTTTGGGTAATTAGTTGCTTGGTCTCACATTTAGTGTGTACTAAAAATAATTTCTTACCACAGCAGAACTTACTGTTCTATGTTCTACCTGATTTCCGTCCCGTTCAGAACGCTTCTTGTCGATTTGACAAAGTTTTTGTTTTTTTCCCTGTTACAAAGCACGTTGTGTTATGCGTATCTGTGCCTGTAGAATGCATATCCTACATCATATCTGCTTGTTGCAGCCTTGGTTTCTGCAATCCTTAGGTTATTCAACAACGGAATATAGTTCAACTCTTCTTGTCATGCCCTTCCACATTACCTGCACATCATTTCAGTTTTAGATTTGCAAGCATACCTGTTTCATGCTCCGCTTACCACGGCTTAGTGGGCTTACTCCTCATCAGGTTCGTGGCATTTGTATCTGCGGTGATGTTGGGATTGCAACATCCTCAAGAGACCGGACAGTGAGATTCTGGACACAGCACCCAGAAAAGAAGCATGAATATGTTCTCTCGAGGACTCTTGTTGGACATTCCAGTTTTGTGGGACCATTGGCTTGGATCCCTCCTTCAGATCGCTTTCCTGAAGGAGGACTTGTTTCTGGTGGAATGGATACTCTTGTTTTGCTCTGGGATTTGCATAAAGGAGAAGTTGCTGAGACTATGAAGGGGCACACTTCACAAGTTACTGGACTTGCTGTGGACAACAACGGTGATGTCATCTCTTCAGCCATGGATTGGTTGGTTCTTCTCTGATAAATATAATTTTATACTGCTTGCTTTTATGCTTTGTTTCTTTTCTGCTTGCTATGTTATGCTAATTTCAGAAAAGAAATTGTCAATGGCATAATAGAAATTTACAGAAATAATTTGTATAGCTCTGGCGCCTTCTCTTTTTTGGATCATTTATTTATTGTGTGCCAATTCATGTTCTCGACTTCTGTTTTCTTTTCCATGGAGCCTCTATTACAAATGTTACTACTAATAGTTTCTGTAAAAAGTTGCCTGTAAGTAATTGGTATTTTAGGCACGCACATTTGCTCTTTATCTTTCTTGAATTGCTTGTTCCAATGACAGGATGGCCTTATATTAAGTGATAAACAGTTAAGCTTTCTTACTACAGTGGTTTGTTGTTCTCCCTGACATGCATTTGTCAATTGTCCATACAGCACTTTAAGACAGTGGAGAAATGGCAATGCTGTAGAGGTTTGGGAAGCTCACAAGGTTGCTGTGCAAACTGTTATGAAGCTGCCATCTGGAGAACTGTTTACTGGTAGAGCATTTATTATGCCCTCACATTTATTCTGTTTTTACTTGGTACTTGTCTTTTTTTTATGTATTTGAGCGCTGGCACCTGTTCACAACCTAACCAATGTGATTGGTTTAAGCTTCTTATAAAACTTTTGGATTTTGATGGTTTACTGGAAGTATTTTGGGAAGAATGGTTCATCTGGAATTGTTTGGGCTGTCTGAAAGTCCTTATAATATCCCTATTGGATGTACTAAGTAGCTCTGTAGCTAACAAACTCTACCTTAGAGGCAAAGGAAAATGGGTTTACTAGAATCGGTGAACATCCCCATAATTGGATCTCAATTTCCACAACAGAGCACAGTGGGGCACACAATGCATACTGAACCACAATGTATACCATAGTTTCCTGGATGGGTTCTTGAATAAATATGACTAAATTTGTCAAATGATATATTTATTTTTTCCTCCTTCATACAGGTTCAAGTGATTCCACAATTAAGCTTTGGAAAGGAAGAACATGTCTACATACATTCACCGGGCATGCAGGTAATTTGCCTGTACTATTGCATAATACTCTGTTTATACTTTATACTTTTCGGGACAGACACAAATGTGTATGGTTGCACTGGTGCTTCTACTGTTCCCATTGACCGACTAAGATCATCTGTCGCTATGGTATCTCTTGGCTTACCTTTTTTCCTTTTCTTATTATCTGTTATATGATGGTTCAATAGATAGCTGAGAGTTGTCATTTTCACTCGGGACATTTTTTTTTTGCTCACTTTGATTCTAGTTTCACTGGAGTGAAATATCCTGAGTTTGTTTACTTGAAGAGAGTGAATGCCATTTATGGATTGATTGTTAGTCGCACTTCTCAATATATAAGCATAAGTGTTTTTTGGCATTCAATTGCTAGCTCACCTGTGTGTATATTTGACGTAATGTTATGTTAAATTGTTACTGCAGATACTGTACGATGTTTAGCAGAAATGCCAGGGCTTGGGATCCTCTCTGCCTCGCATGATGGGTGAGTAAAAAGACCAACTTGACTAGCTTCACTTACAAATAGATTAATCTTTGAGCAAAGAGGGTAACAAATCATCACTTCCTTTGAAACTATGAAATAAATACGCGTTACATCATTTTTTATCATTGTTATTTCAGCCACTGCTTCTGAGGCTTACTTCTTACGCGAGGGTCACTTAGTTTATTAAAAAGAATTTGTTTTTACCTCTTAGTCCTTTTTTATTATGTTATTGCACACAAATGCATCATTGTATTCTTCAAGTTTACAATTAACATATGTTTACATGCTCACACATGGTATTTTGTTTGTTCACAGCACTATTAAGATGTGGGCATTAACTGGTCAGCCCCTGTTGGAGATGATTGGACACACTTCTCTTGTGTATTCTGTGGATGCACATTCATCTGGGCTAATTGTTAGTGGTAGTGAAGATCGCTCTGTGAAGATATGGAAAGGTGATTGGTTCTGTGTTCTTCGACTGAATCCATGTGAAAGTTCAATTTTTTCATTGGATTAATTATACTTAAGTGAAGTCATGAATAGTGGCATGCTTACGCATTTGTTCTGAACAATTTCTGAACTGACCTGTGCATTCTGAAGTTCAATCCGTTCTACAAATTCCATTGTCTAATGAATGTAACTCTTTGGTTAAAATCGGTTCCTCTGTTCTAGCCCAATATTTGATCTGAACAGTGATTAGTTTCATCTGTAACATCTTGGTAATACGTGTTTGTATTCACATTTCTTGCTTTTGTATGTAAAAAAGGAAATGGTGTGATGTGAAAACCGGTGAAGTGTTTTGATATGTTTTGGTAAGCAGGGATCATGCCATTTCCAAAAACAAAAAGTGTTTTGGTATGTATGTTATAGGTCTTAGCAGAATGCAGCACCTTATGTACTTGATCACATGACATTCTAGTTATAATGCAGATGGGGTATGCGTTCAAAGCATTGAACACCCAGGTTGCATATGGGGTGCTAAATTCTTGCAAAATGGAGATATTGTAACTGCATGCTCTGATGGAATCGTGAGGATTTGGACAACCGACAATAATAGGTTTTGCAGTGAGGATGAGCTTGCAGCTTTTACAGATCTTATTTCTCAGTATGCACTTAGCAGGTTGGTTCGCTTTGCTCCCTGAATTGTTCTGTTATTCTCTATGTGAAGTATTGACATATTAATGTGAATTAATTGGAATCTTAGCATAGTCTGCATAAATGATGCATATTGTAGTCGGTTTGCAGTTTAGACAAGATTCTTGTACTCCTTTTATTTGAAAAATAGAACCCGAGTCTTATCCATGCAGTTTTAAGGTTTAACTTGACCAATAATTTTCATCCCTATCATTTTGCTTGTACAGAAAGACTGTTGGTGGATTGAAGTTATCAGATCTACCAGGAATTGAGGCACTGCAAGTTCCAGGTCACATCTCATTTCTGATCCATTTTCTTAGTTTACTGTTTTTATTTGTGTATGCTGCTCCAAATGTACATAGTAAATTCCGTGCGCTTTCTGCTGCTCTTTTTTTAATCAAAATAGTGTGCACACAAAAGAGTTAAGAAGCATAAAAATTAGACTTGGTTTCAAGATGTCTATATAATTTGAATTATTTTGTGGCTTTGTGCTAAATTAGAGGTTTGGAAATGTCCAGAGTATTTTTGATAAAATGTTTCACTGGTCGTAATTCAGTACATAAGAAATGGAGTAACTTGTCAAACTCAACAGTAAGGGTTCTTTAATTTTGTGAGGTTCAAGCTGAAGGAATGGAAGGTTCTTCTTCAGGATGTTAACAATGCATCGTTGTGTTTTTCTACACTATCTTTGCATAGCATCATCATCATGTTCGGAGCTTTTTTGCTTATGCAGGGAACTCTGAAGGTCAGACGCTGATTGTTAGAGAAGGGGACAATGGTGTTGCTTATTCTTGGAATTCGAAAGAGCTAAAATGGGACAAAGTAAGCTCTTTTGTCCTTTTAGTATCTCCATTACCCCTAATTTGCAATTCCTTAACATGAGATAATATGAATGTTGGGGTGTATATCTCTTATTTGTTGATTGATATTGGTACATATATATACATATATATAACTTAAATGAAAGTTGTTGTCCAATTTGACACACCTGAGGCAGTACTCCATATCATTAGCAGGAAGCTCAACACTCCTTTTACTGCACAACTGGTGGAATCAATTGGTGCACTCCTACTTATATTTTCCCATGCCCATGATTTACCTGAAAGTGACATTGTTCTTCCTTTCCTCGTATAGCACTCTGTTCTGATTTTATCTGTGATTTCGCTTTGTCATTAAAAATCATGCTAGATTGGCGAAGTCGTGGATGGACCTGGGGATGCTGCAGCTGCACCAGGCCAGTTTCTTGATGGTGTTCACTATGATTTTGGTAAGTTGCCTTCTGTTGGATATATTTTTGTGTTAGCCTCTTCATTTACTTATGTTCATTCGAAATATATGCAGTTTTTAATGTTGACATTGGAGATGGAGAGCCAATGAGAAAGCTACCCTATAATCGATCAGGTATGGCTCTTTCCTTTAATGTTTTTGTCTGCTATTGGTTCTAAGAGTAACCTAACTACTTTAGAATTCTTATGCTAACTTTGCAACAAAAAATGCTTACTTTGCAACAAAATTTTAACCATTAAAGTATCCACTAAATGCGAGGCCTTTGGTTGGATGTGGATTCACCTTGAGAGAGTCTTCTCTTTTGACATCACTTAAATACCTACTACAGTGTTATATGTGTACACTCTCTTTCAGATGATCCATACGCAGTTGCGGACAAATGGCTTCTGAAGGAGAATCTCCCTTTGACATATCGCCAACAAGTGGTAGAATTTATACTGCAGAATTCTGGCCAGAATACTTATGTTCCAGATCCATCTTTTCGGGACCCCTACACTGGGGGTAAGTGTGTTCTTTTGTACCATTTTGGTAATTATTTAAACTTTTATTGCCAGTTATGGTGCTTCTGTTGAGTGTTGACACTTGAGTTGATTATGTTCCAGCTAATGCATATGTACCTGGGCAATCAGCCTCGCCAACTGGTATGTGTCTGCAGATGTGGAAATAGAGATCCAGCTGAATCTATTTTATTGCTTTTCTTGTATTAAGTGATTATGGCTTTGCTCCATTTCCCCTCTCCCTTTTCTTGCTTCTTCACAAATCCTGACATAATATTCAAACTTGGTTACAGTTAGTGCTCCTAAACAAACTTTCAAGCACATACCAAAGGTAATACTCACCTCTCTCATTGTTATGATTGTATGTGAACTGTTGATTGTGGATTTTTTTTGTTAATATAGCGGCTTAACACATTTACATATGAAATAGACCTTGTATGATCTTGTAAGTTGTAAGCACATGAGTTCACACACATCTAATATATCGATAATTTGTTTTAAATCAGTTGGTGCTTAGTGCCTTAACGAACTACTATCATTTTTGTGTTACAACATGTAACCTGTTGCGATTTTACTCCAAATTTGCTTATGCTTTGCAGAAAGGAATGCTGACATTTGAGACGGCGCAGTTCGAGGGAATTCTAAAGAAGCTCTCTGAATTCAATGCAACACTTTCGTCTAATTTGGTAATTTCAAAAATCATTTGTTGGTGACTTTTGTTTCTTCTGATACTTTAGCATTTCCATCTAGAACCTGGAAATTTTAGCTTTGTTTAGACCATCCTGTGTACTATTTGAAGTTTAGAATTATGTTGGTGTTTTAATGCAAGTTCATAGGCAACAGGTTTTACTCATTGACTCATTGAGTATGAATCTTCTTTACAGAGATCAACCATCACTGTCCACATCCATCACTATAATTGACTTGTTTTTTTTCTCAAGCTGTATATCGTCTGTTTGGAGTGAGAATTTTATCAACTCTTGCAGGGATTGAATTGTTTTCCTATGAAACTCCTTTATTTCAACTCAGTGCCTTCTTTGAGCTTAATCATTGACTTCTCTCAATAGGAACAGAAGCAACTATCCTTGTCTGAGACTGAGTTGTCAAGATTAGCTGCTGTAGCAAAAGTATTGAAAGAAACATCATTTTATCATACAAGTAAGCTTGCAGATGCTGACATGACCTTGTTGTTAAAAATGCTGAAGTCTTGGCCTGCACAAATGATGTTTCCAGGTACATGCTTTTCTCTTGATAGAATGACCATGTTTTCAAGTGGTGAGCACTGAAACAAATAATTGAAATTTTCATTTAATTAAAGGATAAGGAATATAAGGAAACTATTCTGAACTGTTACTCTAATCAGAAGGAAGAAATTTAGAAAAAATATTGCAGAATTTCTGTTAACATGTTCTTTTGATTGGGAATTTCTGTGACCATTAAAAGTACTTCTTGAAAGTAGACAGGTAAGTTTTTCACCAGAAATGTAACCTTTAATGGTATTGCAACCATATTTTTGTAGAATATCTAAAGAGTATATTTGTGGCTGTTAGAAACGAGCGAAGCCACTTGTCACACCCACTAACGAGAATCAGTTGCATCTTAAGCCTTTAGTCTTAGTCAAATAAGCACCATAAAATACGAACCAACTGACCAAGCTAGGAAATTTATTTGATTAATTCTGTCTATTGAGCTTTCCAATGCATAAACAAAGTACAAGTACAAATAGGAATGCTGCACTCTCTTTTCCCTTATACAGAAGTAGTTCTGTTCTCTGTTAAATCATATTTACATACAATTTAGAGCTTAGATAATAGAACATTTATTCTAGGCTATTCAGTTGCTTGGGATCACGTTTGTTCACTTTTGAAGGAGATAGCTTGCAATCCATCTGAAATGTTTATTCATCTCTATCTTGCAGTTATTGATTTTCTGAGGATGTTTGTGTTGCATCCTGATGGTGCCACTCTACTTCTCAGGACAATCGAAAGTGGAAATGGTACAGCTTGGATCCTGTGTCTAGAAATGCTTTATTCAGTTGCCTTGTCTGACCTATATCAATCTTCAAGCTTAGATTATCTTAGTTATCTTCATTACATTTTTTTATGATTACGGTCAAGTAGTGTTTTCTTTCATACAAATGTGATATCCATCTAATATTTAACTAAAGTTCCTCATGAACTGCCAGATGTACTTGCTGAGACTTTCCGTAAGGTTGTAACATCACCTGTGCAACCACCAAATGTGCTTACTACCCTTAAGGCAGTTACTAACTTATTTGACAAGCCATGCTTGCACCAATGGTTGAGAATCCACTGTGCTGAGGTCAGTTCTTGAACTGTACATGGTCATTTACTCATTCCATCCCATCTTTTTATAAGTAATGCATAAATGTAACCATTAATTCATTTTATGCTATTGTATTATAACTAATAACATCTAGCGCGATATGAGGACCTCCTTTGTTGTATTGTTAGGCACCATTCTATTCAGTTTATAGGCTTAGCTGCTTCCTTATTTTTAGTGAACACGTTTCCTAAACTGCTAAACGGTATTTTTTTTAAATAAACTCTTTATAGAAGTTCCTTTAGACAAATCAAAGAAATCCACTTTTCTAATTATCTGTATCATTTTAGATTTGCCTAATTAGCTCAGCCCACGAACTGTTCCGAACACCGCCTTAGTCTGCAAAACAAAACCCTAGCTTTGGAACAGATATTTAGGTTGACAAGAGTTCGTTGTGTGAAATTGTTTGTCTGCTCAGACCCCAAGCAATTATTATTCAGTTTATTTTTAGGAGATTGACAATTTTTATTTGCTAATTCAGATTATTGATTCTGTATCAAGCTGTAAGCCGACTTTTAGCAAGAATGCTCACGTGGCATATTCCACACTTTTACTCAAGTAAGTCAACATGTTGAATTATGTGTAGTCATGCTAACAAATTCTATTCTGTCATAATATTAGAGAATTCTCATTCTGGTCACGAAAACATGTTCTTTTGGACATTGACAATTTGACACGCCCTTCAGATGTAATTTTGAAAATCTACTCTTAATATTTTGAAGACCCAATAGAACTGCTATGATTTACTTTATGAAACGCTAATGCTCAAAGTTTTAAAAAGTTTGATCTGATGTACACCAAAGCAACATGTTTTGATGAGCATGTATGAAACACTTCGACGTGTGATTTCCTACATCTTTCTCCCAGTTATTCTGTTCTTTCGATCGAAGCAAAGGATGAACAAAGTCAGGCGCAAATACTTTCTGCTGCCCTTGAAGTGAGTTTCTCTTATCCGAGTATCTGACAGTTGTAATTGCAGCCGTTTCAGTCTTGGCAGGCTACCCATTTTTATATCCTTTTTTATTTGACAATTCAACAGATCGCTGAAGACGACACCCAAGATGCTGATTCAAAATACCGGGCCCTCGTTGCGATTGGCTCTCTAGTATCCTTCTCAATGATGCACTACACAATGTTTAGCATTAAATGTTTTGATTGTAGCTTTATGTTTTGGCCTTGTTGTCCTTAACCTAACCCTAGATGTTGAATGGTCTAGTGAAGTCCATTGCTCTAGATCTTGATGTTAAGAGCGTTGCAAGCAGTGCAAGAACTTCGAAGGACTCGAAGATCGCTGAAGTTGGAGCCGACATCGAGCTTTTAACAAGATGATAAGAGGATCCAAGACTCGCAGAGTTGGTGGAATTACTGGAGGGTGGAGGCGACATTGTTGATGTTCAGGTGGAGCCGGCACTCGTGCAGTGAGGCAGTGTAGTGTTAGCCCATGCGACTGGTGTGGCACCGGGGTACTCCAGGAGTAACATAGGTTGCCGAAGTGTCAGGTTTGCAACTTGGTTGCATATGTTGCACCCGCCTTGTTGTAACAAAACAGCATGTGAGTTGAACAGCAGGGTAGGTGCAAAGTTGAATTATCCGGGGATGTTTACGTGGATGATGAGCAGATAGATAGGTATGAATCTTGACATTTTTTTACCCCGAAATGCAATCTCAATTCAATTCTTTCACACGAACCTGTTGAAATTTTCCTCAACCATCTGTTGTCATAAGGCACTTGTTCCCCTCTTTGAGGGTGATCTGTCAAACAACATATTTACAAATGAAAAACATTTTGTAAATAAAACTTGTATATATGTGTGATTAGTGATCTAAAAGTCTAGATTGAGAAATAAAAAAAAATCCAATAGTAGTTGTGCAAACGTTTTTATTTCAGATACATGCACTTTGGTGCGACTGATGCGAACTTTAGACCATAAAACTACTATGTTATAATTGGTTTGAGGATGTAATTGCACACCTTGGTTTGAGCATGTAATTGCACACCATTATAATTAGGTTGCGCCACAAATTATTAAGGAAAAACTTTATGCTAAATTAAGGAAATTGTAAAAAAAAGCTAATTTTATATATTTGATATCAAAACCTTCTCAGTATTTTTCTTATATTATGAAGCTCCTCTTTTTAAAATCCGTCTATTTTAACTATATACCTTCAACATTAAATTATACATGAACACAATTTTCCATTTAAAGATTTTAAACATAAATAAAATATTTTCATTTGCAAACTTATACATAGATAAAATATTTTCATTCATAAACTTTATGCACGAATAAAATATTCCTGTTCATAAACTTTATACATGAATAAAATGTTTCCATGCATAAACTTTATAAATAGATAAAATATGTGCATTTATAAATATATTACTCATCAAATTTCTACATGAATAAAAATCTATATCCTAAAATCATAAATAATAAATGGTTTTTGCTAATTTATTTAGGTGAAAAAATGTGGTATTAAAATTTACGGTCTATTGTTTGATCTATTTGACCATAAAAGTATCGTAATAAATCAACCCAGAAAAGTGGGATTAAAATCTATACATTAGTTAATTAGTTACATGTGTTAGTAAATATATGTGCTAATCATGGTTAGCTAAAGAGGAAAGATGAAATACTAACTCCATAAAAAAACTTTATTTTTTGGTTTATGTAACTCGCGTTTGACCATCGTCTTATTTGATTTTTTTAAAGAAAAACTCAAGAAAATTAGACATGTGTAAAGTACTATTCATGTTTTATCATCTAATAACAATAAAAATTTTAATTATAATTTTTTTAAAAATAAGACGAAGAATTAAATATTATATAAAAATTAAAAAATAAATTTATTTTAAGATGGAGGAAGGAGACGCGTAGCCGCAGTCACGCCTTGTGCTTCCCTTTCAGATGTTTTGCATGCATATCGTTCTTGTTTTTTTTCAAGAAAAGTTCTGGTCCAGGGGTTTAGAGATTAATACTCCGACCCCCACCTTGACCTGATTTTTTTTAAAGAAAAAACACCGACCCAAAGGATTTCTATTGTCTTGAGCTCCATTTTTTTCCTGGGCCTATGGAAAAGTTTGTACTCTGATTTTTAATGTTCGCCAACATTGATTTGTAAACATTTGACTGATCACTTGTCTTATTTGTTTTTTATTGTAAATATTTAAAATTATAACTTATGTTTAATATTTTTAGTGATAAATCACAATAAAACAAATAATAATTACATAATTTTTTTTATCAAAACGGATGGAAAAAGATAGTTGATTTTTTTACATTTAATTGATCATTTCACTCAATTTTTATGTAAATATGTAAAATTATAGGACATATTTAAAGTTTATTTAGAAATTAAATAAATAGCAATTACGTTTTTTTAATAAGACAAATAGACATAAATATAAAAATAACACATTCAAACATTAAAAGTATTACAACGGTAGGACAGAATGTACTACATTTGGATAAGTACATAATAGGCAATATAACACATTACAACTATGATTCACGTGTACGTCTTATATTGCGTATTATGTACTTACCCAACTGGAGTGTATAAATAAGTAAATATAGATTTTAGTTGTTCATCATTGAACCAACTTCAGATTAATAAACATTTGTCATACAAAAAGACTACGTAGTATGAATCAAAATGTTGGAAGGATTATAATAAGTCAAATATCCACTTCAATTGTACTTTACCTTACAACTCTTTTAATTCTATTTTGGTGTGTTCACTTGATTTGAATTTGCCTAGCTGTACTATTTATAAACATGCAGATCTCTATCGGACGTTAACTTTTTAATGTATGCACATGTTTCATTTGTTGCTGTGGAGCTTCAAACTCAATGAAACCACAACAATTATTTGGGTTGTGACTGGTTTAATTGTGTTGGTGCAGATTGGCTGACAACCAATTCATGGATTGTTTATAAGGCTAATGATGATTTGTCTTGACAAACAGTTTATTACTCGAGTTTGTTGCAACTCAATGGTTATACAAGAAACAAACTCAATATACAATTTAAGCACCCTAGTTTAGAGTTGGACTTTCAATTTCAAAATTACCGTGCTGATACTCTTCATGCCTTATTCTGAAGCTCAGTTGTCGTTAGTGCCCGTCTCTCTAATTTCCTCACCAAGATGTCGACCGATGACTCTACAGCGTCTACTACTGCTCGCTTGCAATACTAGGATAATTCCTAGGGCCAAAATTTCTTTCCCTAAAGTACAATTACAATTGACCACACCTATTCTGATCTCATTTAAAATTGACGACTGTGATTAGACATTTATTCTTCTACTTTATGATGAATACATGTATTTGGTACATATATTTGGACCAATTTATATGTCATATTTTTTTGAAATCAAATTTACATTAAATGCATGTCAGTTTCTATATCAATAATATTATAGCAATCATTTACTACTATCTTTTTTGCCTTATTTATTGTCGTGTATTAACTGAAAATGTTAGAAACTAACTGAATCTAATTTCTTATATTGCGGACATGTCATAAAAACATGAGTCTCACAACATCATTCCTACATCTATACCGAAAAAATTAAAGCACATAAGAAATTAGATGGTTTCTGCATATACAAGTTGTGATGTCATTTTATGCATGTGGCTTTGTAATTACTACCAATACAACAACACTCTACATAGATACTTTTTTCTGTGAATTTAAACTAGCCTTAATAATTATATGTTTCATCATCATATCATGTATCGTCTTTTGGTTATTCGTTTGAATTTACTAAATGACACCGCAAACGAGGGTGCAAAGAGAAATTTGATCTGCTAAATAAGTTTAACCGAAAATTTTGATAAATTATTTTTTACTTATTTGTTAGGTTTAGACTATTATATTTTTTCTTTAGAATCAAAATCAACTCATTTTAGACGTAGTTATCATACTTATAAATTTTAAAATTACAATATAAATATAGAAAATATAGTGTAACATATAGAGTGATAATATAATGTTTGACTATTTTCTTAAATAATAAAGTTAATATGAGAAAACCACATGTATTATGGCCTGTGTTACTCACATAATTCCTGTTATTATGGTCATAAGTCTTCACAAAACCATGCCCTATGTATATTGAGCACACATTTACTTTAAGAAATTTGTCCTATATAGTGTTAATGGAATTTTTAATTACTAATTTTTTAATACAAGTTGTTGCCTTAATTCTTCCATATACATAATATTATTTTAAATATTAAATTTACTTCATATTTAGAAAATGTGGAGTTATGCAAAATTTATGGTCACTTTTGTTAGATTTGTTATAAATCTGATGATTATAGTACGTTATAAATGAGTGACATTTGTTATAAATCTGATAATTATAGTACATTATATATGAGTGACATTTGTTATAAATCTAATGATTATAGTACATTATAAATAACTCTGATATCTCATGACATATATTGTTTAGTGATAAATAAGACTATATCTATCATATTTTTTATTATCATATCTGGATAGTTCTTCATGTTATTCTTGCTAATAATCGTTCATGTACCATAAACATTTTTCAAGTAACAAAAAGATAGGCTACAAGCGAAAATATCTAGATTCCAGTATCATATTTCTTTTGTTCTTTTCTTTTAGTTTTTTTAGTTTGAATTTGGGCACTACTTTTAACTCTACATCAAGCACTTTAACTGACCAAGTTTTGAACTACACAATATTAAAAACATACATATTGATTTTTATAGTTTAAAGTTTAAGAAAATCTCAGCCTGCTAACTATTGCAAAAACTACTCAAAGTTTAGAAGTGTATAGTAGCAACTAGCAAGTTATTATTTCAGTATTTATTTTCAGCATTACTATATGCAGCCACAAGATAGATAACTTTAAAAACATAATGTAAGCATGTACCTTATGAGCATCATCAGACAAGCTTTCATGAAACTGTTGATCAAAACTTTCAGACTTACCATCTGTGACCATAGATTTTACATTGCTGCTCCTAGATGTCATTAATATAGGAACATATTCAATCTTTTCATCAGATAATAACTGGTTTATCTTGGCACCAACAATATTCTTACTGAGTTCCACGTCATCCTACAATGATAGCATTTTTCCCATTGTTTCCCGTATGCATCCTTTCTCTCTGGTGTTTTTATTGTTTATGTGGCTCTAACAATGTCTGCATCCATTTTATTTCTCTGCTCCATCAGCTTCTGTTTTTGCTCTCTCTTATTTTAGTCTCTCTCTGCTCCATCAGCTTCTGTTTTTGCTCTCTCTTATTTTAGTTTCTCATGCTCTAGTGTAGTTTAGGTTTAGAACTATGTGCTCTGCGGCATAATCATATCTGACAAAATCACATATTATACTTTTCTTGAACCATAATTTATGTACACATGACTAACATCTGCTTCTCATGTCGTGCAGCACCTTACCGATTTAGTGTTGAGGAAAGTTATTTTTCAGAGGCAGAAATGATTAGTACATCTTCTTTTTATCATGATTCTCATGAAATGTTAAATACATAAGTTCTTTCCCTTTTCATTTTTTTAACTATGCAAGAGAAAATTTACAAGCTGTTAAAAGATGTTTTTAATGCGACGATAGAACGGAATGCAGAAGTGGAACGAATAACATAGAGGTATGACTTGAAATAATGTTTACTTATACTTGAACTCAGAATTGTGTTTAACAAGTTCTTTCTACAATAATTTTCTCCGTAACCAAGGTAAGTCGTAACATGTGTGTTTCATTGCTTAAAATGAATGAGAGTTGATGGAGTAGAACGGGAGTTTGAAATAATTAGTAGATTGTTTGCAATATCAAATTGAGTTCTCAGAATAACGAGTTCATGTTCTTGCAAATCTTATGATGCGTGAATTGCTAAAATGATTCTCTTGTTGCTTTTATTGATGAACCTAAAATTTTCTATTGCAAGCATGACTTTTAAAAACTTATTGTAACCGTGACTATTGTTGCTTCTTTATATAGCATAAAGAAACCCACTGGCTTCTATGGCGTACTGGCGAGTTTTGGGATAATGTGACAAGAGAAATACTTATGGTGGTGGATGACCGTTGTCTCGGTCATTTTACCGGCGACGTCGTATTTTGTGTTATGTTACATTAAGGCAGTCCGAGATGTGTTGGGGCCAAGTCTCGGGTAGTGAGATTCCAGTGATGTGAATATTTTGTGAAACTATGTCAGTAAGAATTAACTTTTTAGGTTTTGTGATTTTTGCCGTTAGTTTTTGAACGGAAGTTAGGACAATTCTTGATAGAGTTAAATCTACGGTAAAATAATAGTTTAGTCTGATCTAAGTTGAGAGTTGTTTTGGTTCTGGTACGTTGTGTTGGGCAGCATGAATGCGCCTAGTTGTCATTTTACAAGTGTAAAACTGATGATGTAAGCTGGTAACCTCAACAAAAACCTATTTTGCTTTCAGTAAAAGTAGGGTTTATTTTCTTGACCCTTCTGTCTAAAAACATCTACAGTAAAATGTCATAATGCCCTTTCATATTGTTGCATGTTTGTGCTGTATTCTTACACCACTTCAGTTTTCCCCGTTATTTATATAATGATTTTTACATGAACTCTCGCCATTTATTTGGACATGTTTTTTTACATGATTCAAATCTGACCTTGAAATTTTCAAACATAAAGAGCAATTAATTGACAACGAGGCCATATATAGTATAAATAATATTGAGGATAGGACAGGACAAAAAAACCCCCATTAATTATCTATTCTATAGTGCACCAACATGAGTCCTCACTTCTATATCCTATCTCTTATTGCAGTCCTCGAGCAGACCAATCTCCGTGCGATAAAGTTACCCTCTCAATGTTGTTACAGCGGACGCAACCGGCAACCGCCCTCCACTCTGCCATTGTGCTTCGTCGGAGGCCACACCTCCAGAAGGTCGTCGTCCTGGTTATCCCCGCAGCCTTCACCATCGTGATTCCACTACTAATGCAAGGTCAAGCAAGTGCAGCCATCACTTTGTTCCTATATTTCTCCTAAACCACATATTGGTATTGGTAACTAACTAAACCACATGTTGTTTCATGTGTTGTTCCTCTTCCCTGTTCTAAGATGTCTGTGCACCAGGGTTCCACTCATCGTCCCTCCCGTCCATGCCACGACACGATGGACCACCGGTTACCGCGCGGTTACCGCGTACACCGTTAAAACCGTGACAAATTCATATCCAAAAAATTTGAATTCAAAAATGACGGTTACCATAGTTTCCAGGTCAAAACCGCGTGATTTTGACCTAGATACCATGACAATGCAATTTGAGAGATGTAAATTGCAAATTAATTTTGAAAAAATATGTAAAAATACATGAAAAATATGAAACAAATTTTTAGCTATATTTGTGACATTTAGGACATGTTATAAGGGAAAAAAGAAAATTTTGGCATGACTTTTTTCTAAATTCTTGACATTACAAATATAGAGACAACAAATGATATTTCACAATAATTGCACAATATAAGAGATACTCCAAGCATATTTTACATCATAACAATGGAGAAAGACCATAAATAAGTGTCCATAATACAGTCTATAATATAGTCTGTAGTACAACACGAAGCAATTGTTTAGATAGAGTAGTTTCCGGAATACAATACCAAATATTGTCTATAATATGATGACAATTGTAACAACAACTTTTGCGTCGCAATTATACCCACTACCAATTATTACCAACAAAACTATTACGTATGACTAACATACACATACAATTTTCCTCCATACATACTTCTCCTATATCCATCAATATATTTCAACATTAACAATGACTTCACAATAAAATATTCTGAACTATCTTCTTATTAAATATTATTTGCAATAGACTACAATCCAATAAAATTTGTTCATAGCGGTCATACTAACACAAACCCCTTGTTTGTGTCGAGAAACCTCGCTGGAGCACACAGTAACCACAATATTGTTAATGCTAGATTTTGAATAGATATATAGCACGATTACATCACATATATGAAACCCCGAGCAAACAAAGAGAACGAAGATTACCGCTTGAAGCTGCATGGGACCAACCGTAGAAGTCGCAGTTACCACCTAACCCATCGCGGGAACCACGCGCTGCCTCACATCGGCAGTAACCGCCTCCGCCACCACGGTTTCCGCTCGAACCTCGTGGTTTCACCCATCCACTATATGTCGAATCTGGCGCCCGACAACGCGCGATCGGCCTCCTCTGCTCGGACAAAGATGACAGCAATCTTGTGGTCCTCTGCCCGTGGATGGGGAACAGATATTTTGGTCCCCCACTCATCTTGGGCCCTGATGGGCCTTCCAATGAATAATGTCATTTTTTAATTTTTCCATGGAATTCTCGCTTACGATTTTTAATTATGCCGGAAATACACTTTTTACAATTTCTTTTATAAAATTACAGTATATCAACCTCTACGACATATATTTTTTCAGTTAAATTCCATCATTTTTTGAATTCCCCTCAAATTTAAACTCCAAACCACCATGCCGCTACCGCCCCTTGGCGGAGGCCCCTCGGATTTAAGGAAAATAAGGTGGACAACTGTATTTATACCAAAATTAAAGGTGGAAAATTTATTGTACTAGTATTCCATGTAGATGACATTTTATTAGCAAGCAGTGATAAGAATTTACTGTGAGAAACCAAGGAATTTTGTTGTTAAAATTTGATATGAAAGATCTCGATGACACATCATATGTCTTGGGTATTGAGATTCACTGAGATAGACCCAAAGTGGTGCTAGGATTATCTCAGAAATCATATATTTCTAGAGTAGTGGAAAGATATAACATGAGCAAATGCTCTACGTCACCTGCTCCAATAATGAAAGGGGACAAATTTGGTTCATTCCAAAGTCTGAGAAATTAATTAGAATAAAAAGAAATGAATAAGGTACCGTATGCTTCAGCTATCGGAAGATTAATGTACGCTCAAGTTTGTATGTGGCCAGACTTGGCATTTGAAACCAGGATGCTACGCTCAAGTTTGTACGTGGCCAGACTTGGCATTTGAAACCAGGATGCTTGGCAGATACCTATCTAAACCATGTATGGACCACTGGAAGGCAGTAAAGAAAGTATTGCGTTATTTGGAATAAACTAAATATGACATGCTCATATACAGAAAATCTGATAAGCTTGAAGTTATAGGTTATTCGGATGTTGACTTTGCAGGATGTCTAGATACCAAGAAATAAACTTCTAGGTATATATTCACTCTTCCCGGAGAGTCATTTCATGGAAAAGTACTAAACAAATACTGACTGCATCGTCGACAATGCAGGCAGAATTTGTGGCATGTTATCACGCAATAGGGCAGGTTGTATGGCTTAAAAAAAATTTATCCCAGGATTACAAGTGGTTGACAGCATTGAAAGACCACTGACAATATACTGCGATAATGAGGCCGTAGTTTTCTATACGAGTAACAACAAGTCGAGTGAAGTTGCCAAAGACATTGACATTAAATATCATGTTGGGAAAGATAGAGTACATAATCAAATAATTAAAGTTGAATACATAAACACTAAATTAATGCTTGCAGATCTGCTTACTAAAGGCTTACCTCCCAACTTATTCAAAGAACGTGTGGCCAACATGGGATTGTGTAATGACCTTGAATAAGATCCTGGAAACATGGGCTATTAGATTCCATCAACACTCGCTTAATTAATCTTGGGTTTATTTATATGATAAGGTGAATTATAAGTTTTGTTGTCTCAATGATGTTTAATGTTGTTGTGAAATATTGCTTTGGAGAGCTGTATTATATGATAGACTCGTAAATTAACCTCTAAATCAAGAGGAGAATGTTGGTTGATTTATCGGTTAGCTGATATTTAGGAAAAGATATAACCACCTAAATTCTATCCATAATCTAAATTCGTAACCCTAATGGACTATTTACCGGGATCGGTGGTAACATGCTAGAATTGGATTAGGAAAAGCCCCAGAGGCCCACCAGTGCATTATATAAGAAGAGGAACCCACGGGGACGCTCGTGTGGCTTTCACGTACTCTAAATTCGTAGCTAATCTCTTCCGATCAGAGAAAAACGCACCGGAAGGGTTTCGTTAGGTGATTCCATTGGAGACCCGAAAGTCGGAGGTTTAGAACAGATTACCGGTGATCTGATCTCGCCAGTGACAAGGAAGAAAAGATAGAGATCAAGAAAAGAAGAGAAGAGTGATCTATGGCTTCGTCCGTAGGTCCAATGTTTAATTTCTGCATCTTAATTAATTGGTGATCATAGAGATTAGGTTCAAATTAGTAATCCTTTTTTTAGATGTAATCAATTATCCAACAGAATGTTGTCTTTGAACTCTTTGCTGACAAGCTTTACTCTGTTTTACTCTATTATTATTTGCAGCTTTCCCTGGTTAAAATATGGTGCCCCAGCTGTACATAATGAAATCAAGTTAAATTTGCAGGAATTTCATTTGGCCATGTTTTGAGACCTAGAAATAGCTATACCTTAAATATGGTGCCCCAGCTGTACATAATGAAATCAAGTACATTGACGTAAGTATGCCAACCCAGGTACATAAGGCTATTCCCAACTCAATGATTAGGATAGTGTTCATAACATTAAATAAGTTGTCACCTAGGATAAAAAATGACGTGGCAAGTAAATAAATGAGGAAAGAGAGGGAAACCATGTTTCTCCATAACACCAAAGATATCATGTGAGATAAGTAACATTAAATTGAAATATGAAATACTGATGTTTGTATTAAAAGAGTAGTGTCTAGTACTAGTTTTTTGATGATGGGAAGTTTATAGAAACTATATCCAGTGTTATGGGTTAAGAATGGTCTATCGGAGTTTGCTGCAGGTTGCTGGGCGGCAAATAGATGGTAAGCATGACTTTTTTTTTTTTGTCTCGACCGTTTCTTTTTTTGTCATATCTGCTTCTTCAATCCCTTTCTCTACTCATTAAGTATAGAATGTTTGGTTGAATTAAATCAAACTAACCTACTACTACTCACACCTCGATTTTAGCATAAGACTGACCTGTACTATGATAATAATTGGTTCCAAGTTTTAAATTTCCAATCAAACTACTACACCTTGAAAGATTCAACACATGAGTACTCCTTCCAACCATAAGACACTAACACAAAAAGGGCCAAAAGAGGAGGAAAAAAAGAAAACCATGCACACAACATGCCTTGAAATCGAAGGGCGTAGAAGTGTCATCACCAATCTCAAGCAATCAGGCGTGCAAAGTGCTCCAGGAAACGGCAAACGAGTACATACAAATGACAAATGTGCATCGTGTCTGAAGAACATGTGCAGAGTATCATCTTATCTGGTGTCCTTGTCGATCTCCTCTTCTCCATAACGTTTTGGTACTAGTTGTCAATCAATGGTGTATATGGTTGCATGCCCATAGCTTCAATGATGCAAATGTCCCAACATTCATATTTCTCTACTTCCATTTCCAACTTTAAATCAAAAAGCGGCAATCTTTACTCACAATTTGTTTTCTTTGTCAAACTCAGATTGTTAAATGATTGCATTTTGTTTGCAAGAATTCAACCGAAGACAGCACTGTCTTGATATAGTTGCACGTAAAAATACAATTAGTATATGATTAATTAAGTATTGATTATTAAAAAAATTAAAAAAATATTTTTTAAAAATAATTTATGTGTAGAAAGTTTTCACACAAAACATGATGTTTAACCGTTTAAAAAACGTGCTTAACGTAAATTAGCTCTATCCCTATTTGGGATGTAGGAATTCACATGAATTTCTGAAGAAAAAAAAAGCATTTCATTTTCCCATGAGGAGAATTTACGCCTGAATGACTGAATCCACATCAAACCAAGAGTCCAAGATCAACTCCGCACGCAGACCAGAGTCAAAATTCTGCATTGTAAAAGTAAAAAAAGGCTGTAGTGGCAGGTAAAAAGGTTCGGTAAGTTCAGCTAAACTTTTCCCGGCGACAGAAGAATCTTACTTAGCTGAGGACAAACGCTGCAGTCAAGAGTGATACTTCATACTAGAGCGAGCGCGAGCTCGACGCATCTGCATCCCATTTCATCTGCCGAAATCAAAGCAGCAAAACGCCCAAAGCGACGCTTCAGTGCAGTGCAGTACTGCTGCTCGCTACAGTCGCAGCCAGATTCATTTCAGCTCTGGGCTGCTGCAAGTCTGCAGCTGCAACATGGCGAGCAGTACAGCGAGGTGCTACTACTGTCAAAAGCTCTCACATCGCGTTCACTGATTGATCTTGATTCGTTCGCATTGCGACGGAGCCAAGGAACAACAAGGGGGTGGGGTGGAAGTGGAAGAAGAAGCAAGAAGCAAGAAAAAAAGCTTGGGTTTTGAGGCAAAAGGAGGAGGAAGGGTGCCATGCCATGATTGCTGGTGTGGTGTGGTAGAGGGCTAAAGAGAAGACACTACTCATTTCATTGGTCGAGCGGTAAAAGCAGGAGGAGCTAGCTGAGCTGCCTGTCTGCCTTCTTGGCTTGTTGCTTCTCCTCTTTGCCAGTTCTTGGGAGAGGAATGGTGTGTGTGTGAGGCTTTTCCCTCCTTCTTGATTGATTGGTGCGGCAGGAGCTCGACTCTGATGTGAGGTAAAGCCTTCTTCTGTTTTGTTTCTTGTTCTGAATAGTGTTCGGTTACTTTCTGTTGTTGGTGGGATTGTGAGACTATGAGGATTTCTGGGGCAATTTTTTTTGTCTCAGTATGAGGAAAGTTGAGGGCTTTGGTGGGAACCGGAGAGTAGTTCTTCTTGGTTCATGTTCTTGTTTGCCCCCTTCTTTCTTCATGATGTTTTTCTTCAAATTTTGTGTTTGCGTTGGAGAGGCATAACAAAATCAGATCCGCTGAATTCAAAGACATGGATGGCTCACAATCATTCGAGAGTATCTTAAAAAAAAAATCCATGTTTTATTGTTAGCTTACTGAAGATTATGTTGATTATATCCCCTATCTCAGTTATTCACGTGAAATTTTTACTCTTTCAGTTCTATTGTATGTATTTGTTCAGGTGGGTGCACGAGTGCCAATCGATCAACCATAAGGTAAGCTCAAAAGAAGACGGTATAGTTCTGGTCAAAACTCAAAACCCTTCTGAATCAGCCTTCTGCCCTTCTCTAAAGAAGTGAAGATACAAGGCTCTTCTGAAGACAAGCATGGAAGAATTCAAGTTTGGAAGGCTTGATGGTCAGCCAGCAAAGATCAGAAATGTCCCCATTGCAGTCACCCCGGAAGGATTCTGGTGCTGCCCGTCGCAGGCCGTGCTCCACAAGACAATGAAGAACCAAAATCAGCATGCCAGACCAAAGGGAGGAGCATCCCCTTCTGTGTCGAAGGCATCCTCAGTTCAGAGGACTCCGATTAATAATTTGGAGAAAAGAACACATTCTACTCCTACTAGGTCTAGAATCAATTCAGATGAGCAGGTATTCCCTCCAGCAGATGATGCTGTTCCTGATCCACCAAAGGTATCACCAGTGGCAGACAAGAGACATAAGCAACATAAGATATCGGTCGGATTTGGTCAACTTCATACTAGTGATTTGAAGGTTATGCTTTATGGAAGGGAAGGGGTTGCTGTAAAAATGATTGTTCACAAGAACATCCTTTCTGAAAATAGTACTTTCTTCGCTGATAAGCTCTCAAGGCAATCTCCGGTGTCATGCATTGAGGTATCAGATTGTGAGGATGTGGAGATTTATGTTGAGACTGTTGGGTTGATGTACTGCAAGCATGTCAAGCAGAGGCTGATCAAGCAAACTGTTGCACGGGTTCTTCGAATCTTGAAGGTTTCTCCTCTGAGACTCTGATACTTTCTTCAGTTAAAAATCTTGTATAATTGATATATCCAGTTAAAAGATGTCCAATTTTTGTAGCATTTACAGCTAGATCAAGGTAGTTGATAGTTTAAGCTGGTGCGCTATCAATTGCTCATCCAAGTAAAGTATTTTAAAATGTGTGCTAATTTACGTTTAGGGTTGTGCTGATCACAAGAAATCAGCTGACAACCAAGAATGAATGTGGATTTACTTAACTTAAATGTCATATCATTATGCATTTTTTTCATGTCACCAAGAAGCTACTTATATGACTTAAGTTACCTTAAACTGTGGCATGTTTATATGGACATTTCACAGATCCTTTAGTGACCTTTTTTTGGCACATTTCACATTGATACAAAGACATGCATCAGCTAAAAAATGTATTTGTTTTGGTCTTATATAAGTTTCTATTCCTAGATATTTTTCTATGTTCCAGACTACGACTGTAACATTCCTTGTGTTAACTGAAAGTAGTACTCATTAGACTTGAACTGATTATTGCAAGAAAGCACCTCTATCCTCTATAAGGTGCACTGCACCTGATTGTATCTCAATGTCCATTTCATGTTGTTGAATTGAGTGCATCTTATCTTCTCAATGATAATACTATTGTACCATCAACATAAACCACAGAATCTGATAATGACTGAATATTCAACAACTTTGAAATATCATTTAGCACATTGATCAGTTGAGAGTTGGACAATGGCAATTTAGGTAGGCGGTCATTCGTTGTCCTATGCCACAAATAGGACGAAAGCATGTTCCCCAAATTTTGTACACTATCGGTCTCTACATACATGGTCACATTTATTCAGGATTAACTGATTGGATTTTTCAGGGCAAACACTACTTCCTCTACTTGTAATATTTCACTTATGCGATTATTTCCTGTACAGGTTGCAGAATCACTAGGTTTCCCAGCATGTGTCATGTCATGCTTAAATTATTTGGAAGCAGTGCCTTGGGTTGGTGACGAGGAAGAAAATGTGGTATCATCCATACGGCAACTTCATTATGAGAATTATGGAGTTAGCCCCCTCCTGAAAAGAGTAGCCTCTGACCTAACAAATCCACCAAATGACACACTTGCACATATCATTGAGTTGGTGTTGAAAAGCAGCGATGAAAGAGGACGCCGTGAGATGAAATCTTTGGTCTTGAAGCTTTTGAAGGAAAATAGCGTCTGGACCAATGGTTCATCAGACTCCTGTGCCGTGACATTCTACAGTTCTTGCCGGAATTGCTTGGAATCATTACTGAACTTGTTTCACCGAGCTTCTGATCCTGAATTTTCTGAGCAATCTTCAGACAAAAAAGATATGATCTTTAGACAGATAACTGTAGAGGCTGATAATCTCCTCTGGTTAGCTGAGATCTTAGCTGACAGAAATGCAGCTGATGAGTTGACATCAATTTGGGCAAGCCAAGGAGAGCTGGCCAAGCTGCACTGCAGGGTACCAGTGATGCACCGGCATCTCATCAGCTGCCTCACTGCAAGGCTGTTCGTCGCTGTCGGGAAAGGCGAGGCGCTGCCGTCGAAGGAGACGAGGCAGCTCCTCCTTGATGTCTGGCTGCAACCTCTGATGGACGATTACAACTGGTTGCAGCATGGCTGCAGGTCGTTTGACCGGAAGGTCGTCGAGGAAGGGATCGGGCAGACGATCCTGACGCTGCCATTGGAGGACCAGCAGACCATCCTGCTCGCCTGGCTTGGCAGATTTCTCAAGGTTGGAGATAGCTGCCCAAATCTTCAGAGAGCGTTCGAGGTGTGGTGGAGGAGGACCTTTGTCAGGCCTTACACTGATCAGCAAGGGAGTTCTTCGTCACGACGAAGCTGATCCAACACATTGCTAATGAAAAATGGAGTTTGATGTCAAGCTTACAATGTGTGTAAGACTTGGTGCTGTTACTTGGTAGAACATCAGATCAATAAGGGAGAAGAAAAGGGTGTAGGGTTAGTACTGTAGAGCAGTTGCCTTTTTAACTGAGTGTGTGTTTGCTGAACCGCTGATTGTTCTTGTGTTGTAATGCCTTGAAATGTGACAGCTCTCTGAATTATTGTTACAGGAATCAATCCTGTATGATTTACTAAATGTGAGAAATACTACTATCTTGCATGTGAATTTTGCCTTGAGTTGCCTGAGGTTATTGTTGAGTTACCTGTTTGTCTGCTATACAGTACTCATTTTGTCCATGAAGAGCAAAATCAGGCAAGTAATGTAGACTTGTGCACTCGCTTTTCTGACAGTCTGAAAAATGAACTATTGCAACGTCTCAGCGAATAGCTACTGTCCAATTTTTCTCCCATCAATTTGCAATCACATCTGTGACTATGTGTCTACTACTGTAGTCTGTATATATGCAAGCATGTATGTACAGTTATTGCCTGAGTACATTTTCACTGTGGCCATTGGCACTCTGCTTGCATCGGCTTCTCTGAATCTCCTGTGCAATTGATCAGGTTGCCAGATACGCGTGCAGCATTCAAGCCTGCATGCATGCGATGCGATGCGAGCATTCACTTCACTGAATCCTGAAGGTTGGTGAGCCAAAAATGAATGAATGCCTGCTTGATCTCCAGCATTAACCACCCGGAGATCCCTCTGATTCCACCTTTACTACTGGCAATCTGACATGGAGTTAACACCGCCAGCAGAGCAAAGGGCAGGTCCACGGGTCTGCTTGTTCCTCATCAGTCTGCATCCACATCAGCAACCAAATGTATAATCAGCAACCAAATGTATTACAGCCATCTGTGCAGGTTTGGATTGCTGCATATGCATGCATGTTTAGAACAGTGCTAAGACAGTACTATCTCCATATGTAAACATATGACATTCTTAACTTTATTTTGTCTTTGGCGAGCAAAGGACGATAGTATGTAACAAAATTATAATAATGTAAAAGTATTTATAAATAAAATCCAGCCTATTTTTATGTATTCAAACAAATATTTTCTGAACTTTTGATGGTCAAAGTTTCACCTTGTGAAATCAACAATGTCTCATATTTAAATACGAAGGGATTGCCATGTGATCATGGAGGTCTGTATAGCAGTACATGTAGCTATATGTCCTTATTCATTGTTGTTTTCTGATACATATACAACTTTGTAGGAATGATTTACTGTTCTTGATCAGCAAAAGCATACTTATAGCTTGCATGTAGCAGTTTTGGCGATGATCTCACCGACCACGCTGTAACTTGCAACAAAACTGACGACAAAGTTCATATCCGTGAGTCACCGACCTGTGCCGGCCGGCCGCAGGCTAAGAACAAAAAAGACCTGCTGGGACTAGTCACGACATGAAACACTAATACCCACCACTGTCCGTCCATTGTTAACATTCAAAAATAGCCTGAAGCCTTGCGCCCGGTTTTGATTGTTCCAAATGGATTAGTGGGTAACGGATTTTCTGGTTTTTGGATAATATTTAAATAAATTAGTTAACTATTATAAAGTTAAAATATTATTTTCTAGAATTGCTCTAGGAAACTTATATATAATTTATTTTTAAAAAAAACATACTTTAGGAGTTTTAGAAAGCATGCCCGTGATAACCATAATCCATAAGTAGAAAAGGACAGGAACATGAGCATCCTTATTTTTTCGCTTTTGCTTATGCTTATAAGCTAAAATTTGAATTTTTCAATCTTAAATTTAGAGTTGATTTTAAGATCTCTTATAGTTTATTTTTAGCCTTAGCTTTTATATTATTAAGACCGCGTATATAAAAGTTTTATTTATAGTTATTTTTCGTTTGCAAATATGAAAAAGCCAAAAGATCATGGCCGAGTTCTAATGTTCTATGCATCAACTAGTTCATCCGAGAAAAATATTTTAACAAATCAACTTTCTTATCTCTCACTCGTGCGTATTTATTTGTTTTCATACTGCATACATAGTGCTTGCCATTTTCAAATGTGGGAAAACTAATTATCATGCATGTACTACTACTGTCTGTCCTTGACAGTCGGAAGCTTTAAAATCGCACCAAGAACCCCCCCCCCCCCCCCTCCCGCTAATATTGAAGCATGTCTCATCTTTTGGTGAAAAGATGATTGGAAAAATTGGGCCTTTTTCCCCTTCACACCGTTCCTTCTTTTTGCCTTTTTTTTGCAAGATTTTCTTTTCTGTCTCCCTTGTGGGTATATGTATTGAAACTCTTCTTTTCCCCTTTTATCCCTTTAAGCCTCTCTTGATCCCTTTTAGCTTTTGTTGCATGGGCCATTAATTCGTTTTTGATATTCTTTTTTCATCTCTTGGTTTTTTTTCTCTCTCATGTGTCTCTGTGACAAGTGACAACAGTGTGTGCACAAGAAAAAAGTTTGGGCGCACGTATCATTGGCCTTTTCTGCTTTTGCATGCATGCATTGCACGCTGTGAGTTGCACGACTCTCGGTGAGAAATGCTTGTTTAGTTCGTTTGGTTAAGACCTATACACCAATTGAGATTTCACTTGGGCTGCCTAATTAATTAGGGGGGGGGTTAACTATAGTGGTCATTTCGAGGCCCTTGGACCATGCTGCTAATTGTACGGATTGAGAGCCAAATTAAAGTTTTTTCTTAAGCATATAAGACCAATGTCGTTAATTATATATGTTGCCACCACTGGTATTGGGAGTATTTCCAAATAATGGAATTAATATTGTTGCTATAGACTCATGTTAACTAACATGTACATGATCAGTTTATGTGGTTGTTGTGATAAATTAGTGTGCGTTATACAGGCTAATTATTGCATCGTCAGATGGAGAATAAAACCCCATCTGTAACGTGTGAAACCCTGCAAATTTTGGATTGATATTTCCACGTTTCAACGAGCATAATTAAACTCCTCACAAAAATAATGTGAGTATAGTGTGCATACGTGTCTTCAGGATAATCAAAAATAAGAAAAAACAATTAAACTCATCAACAAATACTGCCACTGCAACTGCAATGTGGAGAAAAGCTATCCCCTTTTCATTTGTCCATAAAAGATACTTAAGAGGGGCTGTTGAGATGGTAATCAATTGGAGGTTACCACTAGCAACTTGTTTGTATGACATTAGTGTGGACTTTGGTAGAAGACATTGGATTCTCCTGTCTTTTGACTTTGAAGTAAACAAAGAAGAAAATGGTTCAAAAACCTAGGGGAAGACCTTGGAGAGACTAAAAATTTGCACACTTGAACTCAGTTACACTTAGATAATATCAAGCTTATCAAGTGCAGTGTGCAGAGACACAGAGGAATCTCTTTCGCTTATATTAAACAAATGCACATTTCAGTTCTTGAACATAAATTGATTATACCCTTATCTTTTTTCTTCTACTTATATTTATAAAGCAAAATTTGAATTTCAATCTTAAATTTAGAGTTGATTATGAATTTTTTTCATTATATATAAAACTTTTATTCATAAATTATTTTTTATTTGCAAATATGTCGTTTGGTCTTTTTTCTAGAAAAGCCAAAAAATGACCCTTAAGATTCCCTTCCTTTTTTTCTGTCATTAACCACAAGACAATCTTTAACCCCCGTATTTTCGTTTATGCTTATAAGCCAAAATTTACTTTTTCAATATTAAACTTAGAGTTGATTCTAGGGAACTTAGTCCCTTAAATAACCAATCTAAAATTCGCTACTATGGATATTTGAACTTATGACTACTTAGGTTACTATAACCACTAGACTATATGCCTTTCACTTGAAGTCTCATATAGAATTAAGATTTGCTTATCATCTGACCACACGTTCAAGTATGAGAAAAATTCAGGTTTAGCCCTATTAGGCAGCAAACCTTAGATCTGAACAAGATCCATGTGAGATTTGACAATGGAAATTTATAAATTTCCAGATTCCAAGCCTCATCAGACTGGGCATGTCCGGCTGTCTTCCTGTCTGTCGATCTAGTTATCTTCTTGCAGTTGTTTGGCAAATAAATATTTCTTTCGCATCATCTTATAATCATTAGGACAGTTAAAGGACACCCTGATGCTAATGGACATAAACCGGTAACATGAACGCTAACTCGAATGGTTGTTCCATTCTGTCGATCAGAACAGGTCTATTTTAATATCTATCATATTATCATACATCCACCCCACCTCCAGAAATCTGCATTATGATACTCGGATTATTTGTACGTTGAAAAGTTAGATGACCCGAAATTTGGCGTGACATAAATGTTTCCATTATTTCATTTCTGCTTATACTTATAAGTCAAACTTTAAACTTTAAAACATAATTTTGAAGTTGATTGTCAACTTTTTTCTTCATAGTTTATTTTACATCATTGGTTTCTTAACCTTTATGGACAAATAGATAAAAGTTTTTCCCTGCTAATAAGTCGTACGGCTTATCCTTCCAATAAGCGAAACAATATGAATCATTCGGATTTTCTATGTGATAAACATGTTTGTTTTATGAATTGATTGAGATGGTTACTCAGTCTAGTCCTATAAATTCAAGCAAGTTGAATTAGCCTTGCTATGTTAAACACTTAATTCAGGTTCAAGTGCAGGTAAGTCCAGGCCAACCAGCCAAACATAGCCTAATTTATTTGTCCTACTTAGCCTGAAAGTGAAATGCAAAGAGCCCCACAGCTTCATCCAAATGAGACATGCAGAGACAACATTCCACAACAAGGATTATTCTTGTGACAAGCAAGAAGGTCCCTTAGGGCAGAGGACAAGTACTTAGTTGTATTGGGGCTTTCTTTTGAGAAGAGATGAGAGAAAAGCTTAGAGAGTGAGCACTAGTGGTTCCTAGTCCAAAACAAGAGGAAGCACCCAACAGGGCAAGGCTTGTTTTCCTTGGGGCACAGCTACATGCTCCTTTTATCCCCACTTTCATCACTTTTGAGGTCACCCCCTGCACCTTTTCTTCCATTCTTTTAGTTTCATGCACCTGAAGAAGGTTTAAACATTCTTTGGACAAAACATGGTTTTGTCTTTAATGACTGGTTTCTCTTAAATAGTGTTGGCCTACCATTATCATAATCTGGAGTCTTTTGTTTAACAGTTCTAGATGGAATCCTTTCATCAATAAGGGCTATTGGATTAGCAGCAGTGTCTTGGGGTTACATATTTTAAATAAATAAGAAAAATTAAAGATAATATTTGCACTTGTTCTTCACTCTCAAGGAAATGTCTTGAGAAATGTCAATATACTCCACTGAGAATAAGAACATAATTTTCTTTTAGAAAAAGACAAAATATGCTCAAAATTGTTAGGTGCCTACCTTTTGGCTCATTGGAGGAATACGGCATACCTGTAAATGAAAAATAATTTGTAAATACAACTTTTATATATTCGTTTTTTAGCGACCTAAAAGTCAAGACTAGAAATAAAATACAATTAAAAAACCGTAAAATTAACTTCAAATTTAGGTTTAAAAATTCTGACTTATAAACATATGATTGAGCTATATGTGGTAGTTAGGCTACTTAAATGCCACAGTCAAGTACTTATTTATTGTGAGGCGTTATAACGATGCAGCATATCTTGCACAGGTCAGAGACCTGCAGCCCTGCATTCATATCCTCTTCTTGTTCACTTGTCCATCAATGCCACAAAGATTTCAATGTGAAAGGGAGAGGAAACACTACAAGGATTATGATTGAATTCTACTTCTGTTCGTCACATCTGCAAACCTACCAGTGAAAATGTGTACAACTAGTACCAGAATTAATCATAGAGAAGAGTTTAATATACTAATGTCTTGCCTTTATTTTCCATAGCTTCATGTCACCATGTGACCATTTAGCCCTGCTCACTATTTTGTAATTAAAATCTTGCCGTCTTGCAGAATGCAGATTAGTTTGGCAGGGAAATAGATGATCCGCGTCCCTAATTCTAACGTTTGCGTTGTCATTTGTCAGAAAGCATTGGCTCCATTAGGAGGAGACAACACATCTTCCACTAACCTATTGTCTATATCAGGGCTCACTGTACCTGAAACTATTGTTATGTCCATCCCAGGAGCAGTGATTACAAAGAACAGCACACAATTAACCAAGCACAGGTTTAAAAAGTTCAACCTTTTTCCCTAGTTTTCCATAGCTGTGTAACAAAAACTACTACTACTACTACTAGTATATGAGCTTGCATGGCAGGACTAAAATTTTCTGACCAAGGCAAAAAGGTGCAGTAGCTAATGTGGCATCATCTATTACTGTACCAACCAGGCAACTCACAACAAGGAAGCAAGGCAAAAGCTATGTGGTGGCTGCTGGTTTTTATACGAGGCTTTTCTTATAAGCTGTCATGGTCAATGGCTTTTTGCAGGCTAACACACTATAACAATTAACAAGCCAGTGGTGGCTGCTGTTTTGGGGGGTTTCTGCAGTTGAAGATGCAGTTAAAGAGGCCTTTCAGTTTGCAAAATGTCTACCTAGCCTAACACACTTTGACCTGGAGAAGTGGAGAGGAGTTGGTGGTGGTAGATGGCCTATTGGCAGTGGTGGCTGTGTACAGTGCAAGGCTTCTTGGATTTTAGTGTGGCTTCTGCTCTCTGAAGGCACCATTCTGCTGCTCACTTGCATCATTGGGAGCTCTCTCTCCTTCCCTCCCCTTCTTTTCTCTGAGCCTTCAGCTGTGAGCTCTAGCTGGGAATAATTGTGTAAGTTGTTTTTGTGTTCTTCATGAATGCTTCTCTCCATTTGGTTCTGGGCTTTTCTTGATCACTTGTTCTTACTACTGCCTTGGCTTGGTTTTCCATGTTGCTTTCAGTTATTGATTGGTTTCAGAAAGTGTTCTTGAAGAACAGAGATGGAGATACTGGAGAAGAAAGGGCGTAAGTCCTTACCCAAAGCAATGAAGCCCTCCAATACCACAGTAAAGCACAATCGTTCTAAGAGGTTGGACTAATGAACTTGCTTCTGAAAGTCTCTTCGTTTTTGTTGATGTTATCTTACCACACAGAAATGTTAGTTAGGAAATTTCATTGGTTCCTATAATGGCAGTGATTTGGAGGATAAGAACGCTAAAGATTCGTTGAGTTCTTCACTGAAAGCATGTAATCAACCGAAGTTGGTAAGTTCTTGTTTCTCTGGCCCTTCTTCGCAAGATTCCTTATGCTACTGGTTGCTGTAATTTTTTCTGTGGTTTTCCAGCCTGGTAGAAACTCAAACCCTCATCTGAAGAATGAAACCAAGAAGGGAATTCAGCCATCAATGAGTGAGGCACAAAACTCCTTGAGAAAAGAGGCAAGGACAAGAAAAATTTACTGTTGTTCATGGAACCTATCTATCTATTATTGTTGGTACTCACATTAAGAACAGTTCAGTCCAGTACTTTCATTGTTGACCTATCTGTACTTATCTGTCTGAAAAGACCAAATCTTTAGTCTTTGCAAGGGCACTGATTAATTTTCCACCTTTAATTTTGACTGAATTACCTGCATAGGGGTTCTGATGTGATGCTCTTGATGCAGATTCTGCAGCTGGAGAGGCACCTCAAGGATCAGGAGGTGGTGCGCGGCGCACTGGAGAAAGCACTGGGGCCGCCTGATCATCCTGCTCCCGTCACTATCTCGCACGAGAGCCCATTGCTAAAGGTGAAATCTTTACCTGCTTATGATCTTCCATTTAAGCCTGTTGATGCAGTCAAGAACAGCATGTTCATCAGAGATCATGGTGATGTTTCAGCCTGCAAATGAGCTGATAAGGGAGGTTGCCACATTGGAGCTGGAGATCAAGCACCTGGAGCAGTACCTGTTGACACTGTACAGGAAAGCATTTGATCAGCAGCAGCAAGCACCGACATTGCCGTCTTCAGATGCTCACCGGGAGGCGCCGAAGCTGTCGGTGAGCTCGCGGTGCTCGCTACTGGAGGAGACGCCCAAGGCGAAGGCGGCAACGGTCAGGAGAGTCGGCGGCGCCAGCGACGCGGTGCTCCATTACAGCTGCCCGCCGCCGCTCAGCAAGAGGTGGAATGGCGGCGGCACGGTGGCCGTCGACGACTGCTCGCCGTCGACGTGCCCGAGGAAGACGGTGGATTCCGACCATGGACTCCGCAGCCAGTCCGCGCTGTCGTTCCGGGGAGTGTGTTCGTCCAGGATCTCGCCGTCCGAGGAGAGCCTCGCGAGGGCTCTCCGCTCGTGCCACTCTCAACCTTTCTCATTCTTGGAGGTGATTGTTTAGTCTGCAAGATTAGTTTTTTTAAAGAATGTCTGCAAGAATTCATTTTGATAATTTTAGGATGCCACTAGATTTAGTTTGCACTTGTTAGATTACTGCATTTCTTTCAGAAATTAATTTTTCAGTGTAGTGTTCAGAAGTAAGATCCCACAAAAGTATGAGCAGAAACTTCACTGAAACTGAATATGTGCAACAGCAGTCTAGGGTTCAGAATTAGCACTGAACTATGTTATATTGTAAGATTCTGAATTTTGATAATTCTAGGGTTCCATGAAATTCAGATTGCACCTATTAGATTACTTCAGAACTAGTTTTACAGTTCAGTGTTCAGAAATAAGATCAACAACTGATTATGTTACTGTAAAATTCTGAATTTTGGTATTAAACTGACTGAGCTTGTGGTCATGAGCAGGAAGGAGAGGCAGCACCATCAGGAGTGGTAAGCTTAGCTGACTACCTGGGGACAAATGTAGCTGATCACATCCCTGAAACTCCAAACAACCTCTCTGAGGAGATGGTCAGGTGCATGGCAGGGGTGTACTGCAAGCTTGCTGATCCTCCTCTTGAGCACCACCGCGCCTCGTCGTCGCCGACATCGTCATTCTCCTCAACCAGTGTGGTTTCCCCACAGTATCTCGGGGACATGTGGAGTCCCAACTGCAGGAAAGAAGCAACATTGGACTCCCGGTTGATCAACCCATTTCGCGTCGAGGGGCAGAAAGAGTTCAGTGGACCGTACAACACCATGGTTGAGGTTCCTTCGATTTCCCGTGATCGTCGAAGGCTAAGAGAAGTGGAGGATTTGCTCCAAACTTACAAGTGAGTTGTTCTTGGTAGCTGTTCTACTTTCAAGCCTCCAGTGGGTGAAATTTCCCCAATTTTCAGTAATCTGTTCAGTACTGTGAATTGTGGTATCTGTACTTCTGTAGTATAGTACTATACACTTACAATTAGCATTTGTTCTTCAGGTTAATTCTGTATCGGTTGGAGACCATAGATCTGAGAAGAATGACAAACGATGAAAAGCTTGCCTTCTGGATCAACATACACAATGCATTGCTGATGCATGTAAATGTCCCTCTCCCTTTACAACTTATGCACCAGTGAACTGTTAATTGACACTACTGTTCTGCCTACTCATTCCTCTGAAGTCTGAATATAATGAGCCTTGGCACTAACTTCCACAGGCATATCTCAAGTATGGCATCCCACAGAACCACCTCAAGAAGACATCACTTCTTGTCAAGGTAAAGTGGGACCTCACTCTTGGTAGAATCATCAAAATGGCCTCGAACAAGTAAAAGGTTTCTTGATCTTGCTCTGAATGTTTCCTTCAGGCTGAATGCAAGATTGCCGGGCGCACCATCAATGCAGCAGTCATCCAGGGGCTGGTTCTTGGATGCAGCACTCACTGTCCAGGACAGGTATGTGTGGACATCATTTGGTCAAGAACCTAGTGAAGAGCTAGATAGAAGAATGTTCCTACATACTTGATGAGATGTTTAGAGACACATCTATGTGCTGATAAAAAGAATTTACCTGAATTTGTTGATCCTTTTAACGCAAGCAGTGGCTGAGGACTTTGCTTCACCCAAGGATCAAAAGCAAAGCGAGCAAAGCAGGAGGAGGAGAATGGCAAGCCTTTGCCATCCATCAATCGGAGCCCCTTTTGCGCTTTGCGCTTTGTTCAGGAAGCCATTCTGATCCCGCGGTAAGAACACCATCCCCATCTCCAAATTTTTCTCACCCTTTACATCTGATAACTTTCACCTGACAGAAAACAGTAACCAAGTCATGTCACTTCTTGAACACTCTGAATCTGAACAACTTCTGAATTCTGAACATGAACACAATCCTAGTAGAGTATTTCGTATGTCTCTGAAAGTGATAAAGCTATTATACATGCAAATCCTGACATGACACAATCATGAAAGAAACTTGGCAACTAGTATCTCCTTTCTTTTCTTTCTCTAGTCTCTACCTCGGTATGGGTTACCTACGTTACCTAGCTGCTGGAAAAATGGAAAATTTGTACTGCATGGAATGTTGCAGCATGATGCAGCACTGCATCCAACTGCACTTTGTTCATCATCATTTCATCAAAGTAGAAGATGAATCATCATTGCTGAATGGTTTTCTTGGTGGCGATGCGATGCGATGCAGGTGAGGGTGTTCAGCCCGAAGCGGCTGTCGCAGCAGCTGGAGGCGGCGAGGGAGGAGTACATCCGCGCGACGGTCGGCGTCCGGAAGGAGCAGCGCGTGGTGCTGCCCAAGCTGCTGGAGTCGTACGCCAGGGACGCCAGGCTCTCGCCGGAGCGGCTCGTCGACGCCGTGCAGCGGTGCCTCCCGGAGAGCCTGAGGGCGGCGGTGCAGCGGTGCCGGCAGGGCAGGTCGGCGAGCAAGGCCGTCGAGTGGGCGCCGTACCGGCAGAGCTTCCGGTACCTGCTCGCCAGGGACCTCGCCTTCCCCCACCTCACCTGATCCATCGATCTTGCCATCTCTCACCGCATCATCCACCATGAATGGCAAGCTGACTGAGTGAGATTAGGAGAAGATGATCAATTCCATGTGTTGATAGATTTGGTTCTAGGATCGTTACACATAATTATCTAGGATTGCGTTTGTGTCAGTGGTAGCGTGAGTAAGAAATCAAGCTGTGCAGTGTGTGATCTGTGCGCTGTAAAGATTATTTTTTTGATGTAGATAGAGAGAAGAAAATAGAGGAAAGGATGAGACGAAGTTTCAGTTCAGTTCGGTCTTTTAATCTGAAAGTGAGGGAAACATATTGCCAGTTGAGTTCCTGGGTGAGAATTCGTATTTGGAAAATGCAAAACAAAGTCGCCTCTTTCTTTATCTCCTTTTACTCGGGATCATGCCAGGGTCGTCGTCACGTCACGACACGTTTTTTTTTTTTGTCAATAAGCGTGCAGAGACGAATATAGAAGAAAATAATAGTGGGGCTGAATCTCTTCCCCAACATTTTGAAAGAATTTTAATCTTTTTTCTATGAACCTATCAAAGAAATTTTCTTGTTTAAAGACTAAACAACACTAAAGTGACTAAAAGGAAATTTCTTGACATCTTGTCTATACTAAACAACTTGCAAATCTTTATATTTTAGAACAGAGACACTAGGTTGGTATCTTCTTCGTCTATACTAAGCAACCTAAAATATTTATATTTTAGAACGGATGTGGGAGTTTAGAGTAAAATGGAAAGAAAATTAAAATGTAGAGTGGTTGAAAGAAAGGTTGTACTATAGAAAGGTCCTCTATGTGGGGAAATTTTAACAATAGAAATACATTAATTTTAGGAGTAGCATATATTACTCCTATTAGTTTTATTTATTTGGCGTCGTTGACTTTTAAATCTACGTTTGATTGTTTGTCTCATTTTTTTAAAAAAAATATGCAAAATTATAACTAATCTTAAAGTGTCTCCTCCAACACCGCTCTTTTACGTGTGCACGCCTCTTCTTCATGCTCCTTCACCGCCTGCGCTCACCGGAACTACTCCCCGCACGCCCGGGTCTCCGCGTCACGCGGCTCCCCTCCTCAGGCGCCGGTCTCCACCCACAATGCCATCGGCGCTGCCAAAAAATTTTCCCAAAAATATCACATCGAATATTTAAACATCTAAATAGAGTATTAAACATAGATGAAGTGAAAAACCAATTGCATAGTTATGTGAGAAATCGCGAGACGAATTTTTTAAGCATAATTAGTCCATGATTAGTCATAAGTGCTACAGTACCTACATGCACTGATGACAGATTAATTAGCCTCAAAAGATTTGTCTCGCGGTTTCTAGTCGAGCCATAAAATTTTTTTTTCATTCGTATTTAAAAACCTCTTCCGACACCTGACAACTAAAATTTTTTATTTTTCCAACTAAACACCGTCAAATATCATTCGGTATTGGATGATACCAGTATAGTTCGGACGGAACCGTATCAGAGCCAACGGCCAGTGTCGCTCGGGGCCCCACCTGCAGGCGGATTGTGTCCTGCAAGCTTCGGATTACGCCTCTCTCGGCCTCACCAGTCACCACAGCCACTAGCCGGCGGAGAGGGACACAAGACGACGACGCCCCGCCGCCCCCTCCGGTTTAGCTAGGGTTTTGCGGCGGTGGCGGCGACCATGGAAGGGGAGGAGATTGGCCTCGTCCTCGCCCGCGCCTCCGACCTCCGCTCCAGGATCTCCGCCTGCGTCGCCGCGGCCGGAGCCCCGCAGCCGTCCGAGAGCGAGGCCAGGGAGGCGGTGAAGCGGCTGGGCGCCGGGGAGGAGGACTACAGCGGTGAGGAGGAGGAGGAGGAGGCGGCGGAGGTGGAGAGCCTCGTTGGCATCAGCGACGCGCTCCAGTCGCTGGAGCGGCAGCTCGCGTCCCTGCAGGTCGCTCTCATCTTATCTCATTCTTCTTACTGTTCCCGTTCAATGTGTAAAGATGCCATTTTTTTCCCTCCCTCCCTCCCTCTGCCGCTCTGTGTGAACTGGTAAATTTGTTACTATTGCTAAATTTAGGTCTTAGGACTAATCCTCATTTTCTACTACTACTACTTAAGAGATTGTGGCTTATATTATAGGTTGTGGATTAATTTGGCATTGCCTTCTTTTCTTTCGGTGTTAATTAATTCCGAATATGCAAATATATAATCACATAACTGAAGAAAGGGGTTATTAGTTCTAATTGGCTGCCGGTTCACTAGTTGTAGGTTCAGATATTTGTAGTGGTGCCATGATGGATGAAAAAGAATGATAGGGATATTCATAGGAACAGAGTATGGCTGGAGTGACTGTGCAAGTTGTGCAGAGTGAACGGAGTTGCTGTCCATTAGTTAGCTCATGTTCAAAACCTGTCATTTCTTACCTACTAGGAATCTCTCTGCTCTTGACAAAGGGTGTGTCTGCTAAGAGGTGTGTTGAATTGTTGGGATGCAGATTTTCACTTTCAGTTATAATTGAATGGTCAAATGAAATTGATTTTGTTAACTTTATCGCTTGTGAATCATGTTTGATTTGCTTTCTCACACTAGGTGGGTACTTTAAGATGATAATACAGACGATGCAAACACATCGAAGGCATCATTTACTATTGCTTTTGTTAGTGAATTTCCTGAGAACTAGAATTGATTTCCATTGTGATTGACGGGATGCTGTTCGTCTCACCAATTGTGTTAATCTCCTTTCTCCAAATATATTGGTATTGTATTAACCCCATGAGTTTGTGCAGTTGTTCTGTTATTTTGTACCATCTGAGTTTAAATAATTCTTCTTCCACCATATTGAATTGTTAAGAGTTGAATGTGTCCCGCAATCTAGATTACCATTTATCATTGTTAAATATCTTGCTTTCCTGAACAACTTGCTGCCACTGCCAGGACCTCCAACACCAACAAAGATATGAACGAGAGACCATCTTGAGCCAGATTGATCGTAGCCGAGGATTTCTGCTTAACAAGCTCAAAGAATACAAGGGGAAGGACTGTGAAGTAATACATGAGGCTGCTTCCTTTGCTGGTGAAAAAATTGAACATGATGATGGTCTCATCCTACCTCCGTACTCAAATCATGTCACCAATTCATTTGGGCTTGATGATCTGTATCCTCCAGAATACTTGGCCAAGTTAAAGTGCATGCGCAACGGACTGGATTCTGGTGGGATTAACCAAGATGATGCAAAGACAAACGGGCTGGAGGACAGGAATGGTAGCATGTCAAACTGCAATTCACGAGGAGGAATTAGATCTTTCATTGGATGGCTGGCTAAAACTACAGTAATGGTTGTAGGTGCTGTATCTATCATGAAGGCAGCTGGTTATGAACCTGTGATAGGGAGAAACAGCATGAAACTGGAAATTGGAGGGTTGTTCGGTAAGGAGGCAACCCGTGGAAAAGAGCATGTCACTGTCCAATGCCCTCCTGGCAAAGTAATGGTGCTCAAAGATGGAAGGGCTCACTGTGTTGTGAAGGAAAGAATCGAGATACCCTTCGACACAAACCTCGCCTCTCCAAATGCAAGCTATGGGTTAGGCTGAACTTGCAGTTTTGTGAATATTAGGATTTAGCTAGTCTTTGAGGCTCTCTAGGAGGTAAGATCTTTTGTAAAATGGGTTGATCACCTTTGTGGAAAATTCGAACTTTATGTATTATGTCTAATCTATGATCGTCCTTGTCTTGTTAATTGCCCTTGTGGTGAACTCCATCAGAATGCTGCTGCTCAGTTGATTCCACTACTTATGTCATCAGCGGTTTGGTTTCACTGGTTGTTGATATCTCTTTTGGGTCGTGCCCTCTCTGTATGTTCTCGTTTGTTGGTGATTGGTGCCATGGAGGGACAGTATACGTTAGCGCCTGTTAATCTGTCATTGTATAACTGGCGTAAGTTATATTGATTTGAGGCTCGAAAAGTGCCAGCCTGCTTTGGAACTGCGAAACAAGAATCTGGATCCAGCACAGAGTATCTGCCGACCTGAGGAAACAATCCACATGTTTTCTGACCTCACCTCTCCAAATGCAAGCCATAACAGGTAAGAGCATCCCTAGCCCTCTATCCATCCCATCTTCTATCCTGAAAGTTAAAGATAAAAGGTAAAAATTAAATTCTAACACAATATCAATCTCATCCTCTATTTCTGGATGACATCCATATTATAAGAGAGAAACTCCATATTTTAATATCGAGAGAAATATGGAGGATGTCATACATAAATGATTTGCTGGAGTACAGAGAGATATAAATGATGAAATTATTTTAGATGATCATTCAAATGAAGATAGGTATGATCAAATTTAAATGAACTGCCGGGGATGCTATAAGATCGAGTTGTGTAAAATGTTTTATCTTGGATCTTCCCGTCTGCGTTTCGTCCAGAGAACGCGTGTTGAAAGGTTGGACCTTATGTATAGGCTATGATCAATTGATCATCCCTGTTTTATTTATTGTCCATGTGGCTCGCACTCCATGAGAGTATGAGACCATGAGTGTGCTGCTCGTCGGCTGATACAACTACAATGTCAGTGGTTTGGTTTACATGTTGTTCTGTCTTCTGGGCCATGTCTTACTACCTTCATTTCAGAGACTTCATTTCGCTCAATTGGTCAGTTTTTCAAATTGAATCTAGTACTTAAACCCGCACGCTTTTATTTAAGAGTAATTATTCTTTTTAGTTATCATAAAAGAGGACAGCATGCCTTCAGTCTGAGCAGCAAGAATCTGAGTCCAGCAAAAAATCGCCTACCTGAGGAAACAATTGGCAGTCGAGCGAGGAGAGGAGATACCCTGTTCCTTACGGTCCTAAATATATTTAAAATCAGACAATCTTATACCATAACGTGTAACGGGGAGAATAGTATTCTTCTTTGCCCCATCAGCTGATTCCAGGTGTCACCTGGCTTGTCGAGAAAAAAAGCTGGACTCTACTGTACCGTGTCGAGCTGTCCGTGGTATAAACTGGGTCCGGTGAGCTATTTCGTCAGGTCAAGCAACTTGGACAACCTCCAGCAATATCCACTTTAAATAATTTAGACCATAAAAATGATCTACTGTTAAATAGTTTAGGCGATAAAAATAATAACACTAAGGTCTTGTTTAGTTGCCAAAAATTATTGGCAAAAATGTTACTTCAAACGTTTGAGCGGATGTCGGAATAGTTTTTTGGACACTAATGAAAAAATAAATTTCAGATTTTGCCTGGAAACCGTGAGACGAATTTTTTGAGTCTAATTAATCTGTCATTAGCACATGTTGGTTACTGTAGCACTTATGGCTAATCGTAAGCTCTTTCTCTTTTTTCGGGTTTATCCATGAACATGTTGGGGCAACTGGTAGATTTACATATCTGATACCTCTGGTCCTTCCGTTCGGGCATGTACACCAACTAGAACAGGTGAACTTTCAGCAGCATTTCCTTCAACTGGAGCTCATCCAGGAACACCATATCCTGCGAGCAACAACAGTTTTAATTAGGCTCAAAAGATTCGTCCCACAATTTCACCCATAATTGTATAATTAGTTTTAATGTTTCATTTAAGGGTCTAAAGATTCGATGTGATTTTTTTAATAAATAATTTTTGGAACTAACCAGGACTAAAAAATTAAGTAAGACTAATGTATTCCGACGCGAATGAACCAATTTCTTTTAGCGGTGCCCCTGTTGATTTTGCACGCAGAGAATTGGGCGTGTGTTCAATGCAGTAGGCTCACGAACAGAATTTGAGTATGTCACGGGATGTCAACTCGCATGCAGGTAGTGGGAGTCGTCACTGATACGTAAATCGCGGAACAAGTACTCCCAAGTAAAAGTATACATGTCAGCCTCTCAGTCTCAGTATACATGGGTTTGTTCGGTAAGACTCTAAGCAGTACGTAACTACTAAATTTAACTCTATGAGCGGTGTCTGAAGTGAAACTATTTGAACTGGACTCTATCTCTTTAGTTTGTTTTTTCGATCACTCTAATTCGCTCCCTTTGTTTTATATTATAAGATCTTTTAGATTTTTCTATATTCATCCATATGATATATGTACATATGCTTATATTCATTAATAATAAGACTAGAAAGTAAAGTCTTATAACGTTTAGAACGGAGAGAATAGCCCAGCATAAAATTTGTCCAGAAGAATGAAGCGCATTGTTGGTTTAGGTCATAAACAGCAGGAATGGGCCGGCCCATTGGGATCGAGGTGCAATAAAGCGCGTTGAAAAAACGAGAGTGAATGAATGATGCGCTTTGCATGGTCGCATCGTCCGTTCGCCGCACCCTACCCTAACAATTATTGATTCATGCGATGCGTGGGCGTGGGCGTGGCTAGCTGATGGAGCGAGCGAGCGTCCTAGGGTGGTGTTCTTTTACCGCTCAATGCGAGAAATTATCTAATTTTCTATTTATTTAATTATTTAAATGGTAGTACTAAGCTAAATTTAAGATCAAAAATTTATCTTTTTAACTTATAAATATAAGCAGAATCAGAAAGATTAATCTGCATGTTGTTTGTCTCAGGAAAACTTTATTTGTAAACAATTATTATATTATAGTTTTTTTAAAACATGTGACAAATATGTTATAATTTGAAATCTTTTTTGAACATAGTGAGCACCCCATGGTACTGGTGCAGCTAGGCAGGCAGAGCACTGACCTACCTGTAGCCGCAGATCGATCGAGATCATATCGATGCATGCAGGATGCAGCTACGCAAGTATAGTACACAGAGCACAAGGCCGGTGTGCACTGCAGCAGGGAGAGAATATGACCTCACATTTGACTAGTCTGACGTGGCCGCTAAATAATTAAAGATATATAAAAAAATAACCAAGTTAAATATTAAAAATCGGAGAGAGCAAGAGGCCTACGAGTACGGAATGAGATCAATCTAACTTTGATCTTAATATGGCTGACATGTAGACCTATACATAAGTAAAACCCACCTGTTAGCCACCTAGAGCACTAGCCCTCTCTGTTGCACACTTGCACTGTTCAACTCCAACACGAAAACGAGGGCCTTTAAATTCATTGCCTGCCAGCCCACCGCTGCACTGTATGTCTGTACGTATTCGAATGAACGGCGGACGAACGACGTAAAAAAAAACAAAAAAGACTTCTTGTCTTTGTCAGGCGAAATGAAAAGTGTGATCGATCGTCAGATCGTGATGGTTTACGTTAGCACTTTAATTGCTCTACGAGAACGACCTGCGAAATGGAATTAAAAGCTGCCGCAGCCAGCCTGCTAATTAACTGCTCCGAAAACGATAGATTTGGACTAGATCCTATCGATCGATAATTAATCCCACACAAATAGCTGTCAGGCAGAATGGAAAATGCTGCAGCATTCTAATTTAAACATGTTCTACGGCTCTACCTGGAGCTTTATTCGATAGATCCATCGATTGTCACTGTTAATTTAGTTTAGCACAGTTAATATTTTTCTCTAAAAAAAAGAAGTGACAAATCCATTCGATCAAGTAATTCAGATCATTAGAAATGATTTTTCTACGCAATTTTAATGGCGATTTGTGTCATGCAGCGTCCAAAAAAGAAGACGACAAATTGAATTATTGTGCTGTACCCAGATGTCCGGTGGTACAGATGTTTTGTTTGTTTGTATAACTCATAATAATAACATAGTAGTAACCCATTTGAGAGCATGAGACAAACACGTGGAGAAATCAAACGCCGGAGAATTTCTATTCACATTTTTCTTTTCGTCTCCATCCTCTTCTGTTCAAACACCAACAGAAAGTTCCTATGAAATGCTAACTAATTCTTACGAGAGGTAATTAGCGTTGCTAATTAATCTCCTCGTATTCCCCGCGGCCTCCGTCCGATCGGGATCCGACGGCCAAGCAACGCTGGGCCCACCTGCAGTCTCACAGCTCATCCGCCGTTGTCGCGCTTGCTGGCGTGTTCGTCGTGATTCCGGAACGACCGGAGTCGTCGGCGCAAATTCGAATCCAGATCCGAATTTGGGGTTTGAATTCGTCGAATTTGGTTTGGATTTTCTCCAATCTCACTCGGCGATCATGTCGCATTCGGGAATGGCGGTGAGATCCGGAGCGAACTGCCTGCCCTTCCTCCCGCCGCGCACGCGCGCCACCGGCCGCCTCTTCCCCGCCGCCGGCGACGCACTGGGCTTGTAGGCGCCGGAGCTCTCGTAGTTCTCCTCCTCCGGCGGCGCGAACATGAGCGGCGCCACGGAGCCGCGCCTCCGCCGGCCGCACCCGGACGCGGCGGCGGCGGCCAGCGCGGCGGAGGCCCTGACGGCGAGGGAGGCCACCTCCTCGCGGCGTAACCCGCGCCGCCGCACCTCGGCGGGCAGCACGAAGTATATCTGCCCCGGACAGAGCTCCGCGGCGGCGCTCACCGCCGAGACGGGGCCCTCGAAGCCCATCGCGTCGGCGTCGCAGAGGAAGTGGCACCCCTCCTCCCCGGCCGCGGCCACGTCCTCCAGAACCCGCGCCGCCGTCGCCGGGCGCGGGTACTCGCGCATCTCCCCGGTCGGCAGCAGCACCATCGCCGTCGACATCCCTGCCTCGGCCGCGGCCGCCGCCACGCCGCTCGACAAGCAGAGCCCCATTCGCTTAGCTATTAACTCCGCGTCGTAAGCGTGAGATCGAGGAGAAGTGAAGGGAGAAATGGAGGTGGAGTGGTGAGATGGCGATGGGGGTGGAGGGGAGCGGCGTATATATAGTGGGAGGAGGAGGAGAAGAGGAAGAGAGGGTGGGTATTGTCGTGTTGCTTGGAGAAGGGGAACATGACAGGCTGGCGGGTTGCTGCCTTGCTGGGGCCAGGCCAGCGGGCGCGATGGTTCGGGGATTTTTTTTTACTGTATGTATTTTTTTTTACTTGTACGGTGGTGTAAGTAAATAAAATAGGTGGTGCATACGTACGTTGCGTGGGCGTCTATATGAATCCGGTATTGCACTACTCCGTATTATGGTAGGGTACATACCGTCGTGGCAGCCAAGGGCGCCAAAGATAAAGAGGGGATGGTTACGTTGATAATTTGTAAATAATATTTTATATGTTGTTCTTAATAACGTTATTAAGTAACAGTCTGGGGCTAAAAAACAAATTATAATAAAAAAATTAAAATTAACTCCAATATAAATAATCGGAGTCTCTAACGGGTTATGTGGGTGGTGGATATGTAGTGCATAATTAGTCTATCATAAATATAAATATAACGGCAATGCTAGTACTATATGAGTACACTCTAAATTAAGCAGTTGTTAAAGACGTATATATGGAGGAAAAAAAATCAGCGAGATGCATGTGAATACATACTCCGCCTATCCTAAATTACAACTATTTATAGCTACGAATTTAATGTTTAGATTTATAATTCAAAATAACTATGTTTTTAGACAGACGTAATATTATTTGGTATCTGATTGGTCCGAGGGATAATATACATGGTTTATCTATATTTACCTATTACTAGTTAAAATTACAGTGTACCAGTTACATAAAAATTAAGTTATAATTACACTGATTATATTGCAGTTACATATAAAAGAATTTAGAGAGGTTTTGTGTCCAAAGTTGTACATATATGCGGTCTCTAGTAATGGTTATAGGAAGAAATTAATAAATGAGAGCGGTGGTGCTACATACTACTAGTAGCTACTACGGCCTGCAAGCTTTACAAAGGAAACGTGAACATTAATATCATGACTCTATATGCCGCCTACTCCCTTCGTACTTAAAAAAAACTAACTTTTCAGTTTTTATGTCTCTATCTGTTTTATTTAAAAAATTTAAAAAATTAGTCACACATAAATTACTATTTATATTTTATCATCTAATAAAAATAAAATATTAATCATAATTTTTTTAATAAGATGAAGAGTTAAATACTGTATCTAAAAACTAAAAAGCTAATTTATACTGGGACGGACGGAGTAGATTGCTATACTATCTAGTTGACTCGTTTCATCCTTTTGAGATCAGCAGATCTCCGAACGTATCACGATTTTCCGTTGGGGCAAGCAAGCAAGAAGCAAGGTCGGTCGTCCGTCGTAGTAGCACCACTGCGCCTAGCGATAGTAGTTGACAAAAATGGTGTCGACACATTCACACTAAGGGGAAAAAAAATACAGTGGGCTGCAATTTGCCATATGGACTATACATGCATGCATGTATATAAATGTGTATAATACATGAGAAGTCGTATTGTAATACACAGAAAGGCACAACCAAAGTAGGCCAGTTCGTTCAGGTAACCTAGATTTCCTCACGAATTTACCAAATTACTAAACAATATGTTTCTGGTATAAATTTTTTATAAAAGAATTACTTTAAAAAATCATATCGATCTATTTAAGTTTGTTTGCTAATAGTTATTTATGATATAGGAATTCACCATCTTTTTTCGCATGAGTTACTATACCTTAAACTACCGAAGAACGGCCATAGTAAACAAAAGGAGACGTATTCTTTTAACCCTCAACGGATGTCCCTCGCTTTTCTATGTTATTTCCAAATAGTTATAACCTTTTTGAAAAAACTAACAACCTAGATAAATATGTGATATATTACTCTATAAATATATATATATATATCCAAATTCGATCTCTATAAATTATAATAAAAAGAAATAAATTACGCTATAGTTACTTAATGTACATAGTCATATTTATTTTTTACAACTTTTAAAATAAAAAATAATCTTTTATATTTGTGTAGTGATATATTACCCATTAATTTATCTTGTTAAATTTTAAATTTTATAACTACATATAGATAGTAACCAGATATCCTCTCGAGAGTTTTGAAAGAGTTCACCCAAAAAAAAGGAGAGCCAAATTGGAGGCCAGCCGTACATCATTCCATCAATGTGTCGCAGTAGTACATGGTTTTGCAGAAAATCGTTGGCGTCGAAGCTATAGCTATATATACCTAGCAAAAAAGACGAGCTGAAAGCACCATAGCCCTTGCGTAATTCGTTCTACCTATCTCCTATATATCTGTCGATCAACCGATGTGTGGCTTTGTGCGGTTTGTTTCCTCGGGAGAAGTAGTTGTAGCACAAACAGTCTAGCGAGGCGACCGATATATACTCACTCCTTTTTATTTTATTACGAAGCCATAGACTGATTGGTCTTTGTACCATTTATTTTATTTTTAAAATATCATTATTAATATTTGATTTATTACTAAACATATTTTAAGCATGACCTAGTAATATTGCATATTTACAAAAAAAATTTTAAAAAAACAACGATCATACATAAACACAACAGTTATATGCGATAAATAAAAAAACGGAGGAAGTATATGCCGTTGATGACGAAATACGGAGTCTGATAGAGGCTGCTATCAAACTATTAATCAGAATTAATGTTTATACAAATATACATAGTTAATTAATTATATATTGTTTTTTAGATGTAAATGCATATATACAATATATATATGTTTTTTTTGGAAAAAATAGAACAACAAGCTATAGTCAACCTATACTAATTAAATTATAGGCGCCTATGCATCAAAATACTATAGAACAAAGCTACTAAGATTATCATAAACACAACAGTAATGCTATAGTGTTGAACACATAATCATACCGATTATATGTCAGAAGATAAAAACAACTGGTTAATAACTAATATTAAAATTTTTAGGTTTTTTGAAAGATAGATGTGCAACTGTGCATACATGTATACATTATGTGTGTTAGTGTGTATATATCCTACCAAAGCACACATGAAAGTACACCTATTCGACCGTGGTCATATAATTATGTATTCAGTGACGAATCTAGAAACCAAACGAGAAAGAACTGGGTAAATTCTTTGGTTCTCTTTATCTTCTTCCTCCTCTAGAAAGAGCTGTGTACATTCTTTGTTTATCTTAATCTTCTTCCATATTCTTCACGGGGATCCACGCGTAGGAGATGGGTTGGGTGCTAAAGCCCCCAATCAGACGAGATGGATGGCGGAGACACGGACGCGCACGTGGCTCTGTGTGTTTGGGCCGTAAGACGCAGGATCACGTGGCTGCCCCCGTGGACCAAGCCTCCACGCTGGCAACAGCACACTACATTAATTCAATGCTGGCTTTGTATTCTTCCCCATAAAAGTTTCAGTGCATGCGAATATACATTGTGTGTGGCTACATGCATTCAGCTGCTAGGTCTCTGCTGCCGTTTGTTCAAGGTGCATTGCACTCGGCCATGCACGTACTTAATCACGATATATAGTTTGGTTCACTGTGACCTACCACTACTACTCCTGCTCATCTGCCACGTATTGCAGCATCCATGCAGATGCAGTTGCACTAGCTCTTCTCAAAACAAGGTGCATGCATACATGCTGGACTGGCCTAATCATTAATCTGGTCAGGGAAAACCATGTCCCCTCTTGTATACTTAACCTACCTAGCTAATAACACGTACAGTGTGTACGTAGTTAGGTCGAGGATACAAAAATGAAGGACATGGCAGAGGATCCAAAAATGAAGGACATCGATACAAATGTACAATGCTACGTGCTATATATGCTAGCAAATCCATGAGAGTCCTACATATGACCGTGCCTTTGTTTATATACGTTTGGTAGTGCATTGCAGCACACAGTAGATGCATGTACATTATTGTTTTATATAAATCGGCATGCATTAGTAAATTAACCAACCACCACCCAACGACTTCATCGATCCCACTTTCTTTTTTTTCGAACGCGCAAAAGAATTGCACATCAATAAATTAAAATAAAAAAATTCTGATACACGACGCATACGACCAGACTGGTCTCGACCAGAGACCCCCGAGGAAAACAACGCAGGAGAGAGAGCCCAGACGCTACAAGCTAAACTCCCAAAAGAACGCCCAAGAAAGAGAAATACACTTGTTACGGTACGCTAAACTTCTAACAATGCGCCAAAGGGTGCTACCCAGCGGACCAGTATCGCGATTAGGATTATTAGCATAACATAACGTGCATGACAAGACGACCCTGATCGATGTACAGTAGAATCATCATCCCGAATACTATTAAAAACTGAAACAAAAAAGGGTGCAGCTAGCTGGAGATCGATCGATAGGCAATCGAGGAATGAAAAACATGTGCCAAATAATAATTTGTTAAGCTAGCCCTCTGCATGCTGACCACTGTAGCACGCAGCACACGCGCTGCAGGCAGGACCACTGCTCTTCTGCCGGCCACCAATAATGCCAACACCCTATACTACCATACAAATGCATACAATATATATATGTGTGGAATGAGCAATATATATATATATATATAGGAAAAAAAGAAATTGTAAAATAAAAAAAAGGCACACATAATAACACCAAAATCGCATCAGATCGAGGGGTGCATGAGTACGTGATCGATCAATAATTTTGCAGGTGTAGCCAGCAGTGTTGGCCGTGGTGACGAACGGACACGTCGACCGGGTAGCACGCAGAGCCCGCGAGGTACGTGGCGGCATGCATGCAATGCGCGCCAAATGCAGATTCCCCGGTGGGGCTGGGGGTGGGGCCCACCTGCAGTAGGGTGTGGGGGGGACGCGTCTCGACGACCCTGTTGGGCCACGTCGTCGGTGGGCCCGGTGCGGTCACGTCCCGGGAGCGTGGGACTCGAAGCCAGGGTGGCGCGCAGTGCATGGCGCCAAATAATTGTTCTTTTTAAAAAGGCTCCAAATTAGTAGTAGGAGGAATTATTAATTATTTGGTGCCAAATAATTATTGTGTGGGTTGGGTTGGGTCGGATTGATGCGTCCAAAGGACATGCGTGCATATACACCTATTTGCAAACTTACGTAGACAGGAAATGGAAAGGACAAAGATCTATATATATACTCTAGATCTGCGCGCTAAGGCCAAAATGACAACAAAAACAAATATTTTATGATGTTTATAGTTATTCAATGATATAAACAATAAAATTAAAAATACACTTTATAGGAATATGAGATGATAATTAATTTATGTATAAAGCTTTTTAAGAATAATGAAATGTTTAGCAGTTGAGAAGCAAGTAAAAAAATGATAAAAATGGGAAAGGATTGCAGCTAACTGGCAATCTGGCATGTTGAATTGTTGCAGTAATATTAGGTCGTATATATATATATATATATATGTTGTATACCCGGCCAGTATGTATATAGCATAATAAATATATAAGTCGTAATGTGGATAGTTAACTGTGACACCAACCGACCGATCGGTACGTAGGCCCTGATCGACGTTTGTAACCCAACAAATCATGCGTGCATTGCCCTCCTTCTGACAAGCTAGCATTGTGGCTACGTGGCTGCCTGCCTGACCATTCAAGCTACTGCTTTGCGCATGTACCTCTGTCGTATTTACCAGCAACAGCAAGATCCTGTCGATTCGGTTCAGGGAAATCTCCGATCGACGTACCGTACGTAAACCATCCATGACAGCATGCTTATATATGCTAATTACGATTGCGTCGTTTTAATTTGTTTTTGTGAGGAGAGATGCCCATGTTATGAACATCCATATGTTATATATTCAGGAGTGAGTGTGAGAATCTGTATTAATTAATTCCTGATTAGTAGGAGTATATATATTGGTTAGGGTTTAGCTTCCCGATCGAATCCAACATTATGGTGTAGTAAGTACGTATCGTACGCGCGTGGATATATATGGAAAGAACAAACAAAGCAATCGAGCTTAATTACATGCACCCCCTATCTTTTCCGTTATGCCAATATTTATTTGGAAAGAAAAATTCAACCTTAAAGTTGAATTTTATTGCGGGATTTTTGACTAAAGTTCATTTTTCATCGTTAGCTTTTATATCGATAAGAATATACATATTAAAATTCTATTTATAAATTATTTTTCTTTTACAAACATATCGTTTGATTTTTTTTCAAACAATCACCCCCTTAACCATTCAATCGTTCATCATCGATTTCTTTAGTACTATACATGGTACATAGAAGGTTAGTACTAATTAATCGGCATGCTGTTTCTTTAACCTTTATGCATGATACGGGGCTATCCCAGTCGATCACTAATGGTTAGTGCCAACAACATCCATCAGCTGGTAGCTGCTCATAGTACTACTAGCTAGTTCTTAGCAATGGTTGGTTGGTTTCATCAGACAAAAGTGATGAGCAACAAAATTAAAGTCGATCGATCGATGAGCCGGTAGAACTAATCATCCAGCAAAAGACAAAGCAAAGTCTCTCACCAGAAGATAGGAGGAGCAGTATCAAACAGCAGCAGCAGCTCGATCTAACCCTAATCATGCGCTCCTCCACTTCTGCTTAATTAATCTGGTGGATTTGGCGGCATCGAAGAGTCCACCGGAGGAAAAGGAGAGGAGGGAGAAGGGCCTGGTCTGGCCCATGGGCCCTAAAGGAGGGGCCGCCGGGTCGTGTCGTGCACCAGGTGCAGTGCAACTTGCAACTCGGCAGCTAGTAGGGAGGGCAACAGGGCTGCACCCGTCGGGTTTCGTCACCCCGTCCTCGTCCCCATAGAAAGGAAAAATCTTCATCCCCATCCCCATCCCCGCAAATGGTGGAGGATTTCTCCCCGTTCCCATTCCCAGGCAGGTACGGGTAACCCGATGGGTGCCCATACCCGACAACCAACCACCTTTGGTGAAGCGGCGGCGATAGCAACAATCTTCGTGGCGACGGCGCAGCGAGCAGCGCGGTGGTGTGCGACCTAGAGCGACGGGCGACGAGTGGCCCGGTGACGCAGCGAGCTATGCGGCAGCGCGACGAGCTAGGGCTAGGGCCGTAGGGCAGGCGACACAGCTAGCTGAGCAGCAGCACGGCGAGCTAGGGCTAGGGCGGCGGCATGGCGAGCTTGGCTAAGGGCGACGGCGCGGCGACCGGCTGCCCCCGCCGGTGGCGCAGCCGACAGCTGGTGCCCTGGTGGGCTCGCTCCTCCGTGCTCTGGCCGTCTGATTGTGGAAGAGAAGGAGAACAACAGAGAAAAAGAGAACGAGAGAGAAAACGAGAGAATGACGGCGGCGCGACGCTGTGTGCGTGAGACCGTGAGTGCGTCCCCAACCCCCATCTCATGACTGCGTCTGCATATTGATGGGCTAGGGTTTCTATGTGGGCCTAATGGGCTGTTTTTATTGGGCTACATACTGAATTATGTATATATTCATAAATTATACGGGTACCCACGGGTACACGAGGACGGGGAGTCGGAGAACGTACCTGTCCCCGCCTTACCCGACGGGGGCAATTTTTAGCCAATATTAACCCCCTAGGTATCGATTACACCCTATTTTTATAGCTAATAGAGTTTTTCCCCTTCGGGGATCGGGGTTCGGGGCCCATTGCCATCCCTAGCAGCTAGCGAGTATAGCTCCGTCAAAAAAAAACTTTATTCTTTTATTTTGCGTGTTCTTTGAACATATGTATTATTTTAAAAAAATACACGTAAAATATTATTAATGGTTTATCATATAATAATAAAAAATATTGATTGTAAAAAAGTTTAAATAAAATAATCAAACATTATATTAAAAGTTGAAAAATAAATTTATTTTTGGAGGGGAAGTAACTAGCTAGATTAGCTGCTGTGGTGTGCATCGGGCGGCGGGCAGCAGCAGCACCAGCCTGGAAACCACACGCGCAGAATACGCAATGCAGGTAGGTATAGATAGATAGATGCTCGTCTACGCTCTACGTGCAGGTCCTACTACTGCCTAAAAGTATATATACTCGTAGTCGTAGATCTACTTTATTGGTGAGGGGAATACCACGTGTGGTATTTTCTTGCCCGTGTGGTTTCTTTTAATTGCCACATGCTGCAAAACGACAACCGAAGCTACCAGAAGTATATCTGTGGGCTGTGCCATTGCGGATTTGTAGCATGTGCAAATGTTTGACAGCTGTTTAATATTGGTTACTGCTAAAATGTTTGACTCTAGTTTAGTTCAAAATTGAACTAGCTAACAAAAAAAAAGGAGTAGTAAAAGAAAAAGAGTATAGTATTTTTTATAAATTTTCTAGATGTTTGACGCCGTTAATTTGACTATTTGTCTTATTTAAATTTTTTTTGTCAAATATGTAAAGTTATATATATATATATAAAAGTATATTTAACAATAAAATAAATGATAATAAAAAATTAATAATTATATAAATTTTCTGAATAAGACGAATGATCAAACTTATAAAAAAAAGTCAATAACATTAAATATTTAGGAACGGAGGAAGTAGAAATGAGTGATGATAAGAGAGTAGATGGAAATACAATAGGAATAGTCTTGAATGAAAAATGATGGGTGTGATGAGTAGTACTCCGAAATATTAGTAAAATGCTTATGTTTTAGTATATAATATTTAAATTATGGGGATTATTATATTTTGAAATGGAGAGAATAATACAGATCATCCTTAATTAACTACTCTCCGCGCTTTTTTTAATGTATTTTGGATAAAGATTTGAGCTCCACATTTGTGTAATAAACTTCACTACACTCGCGAGTCGCAAAATTAAGTACCCTCATAAGAATTTCAGCCTTTTGAGCCTTTTATGTTCTAGTGCGTGGGACGTGAAGGCCCAATAGGCCGATAAGATCATATACGGGCCAAGGCCCAAAAGGCCCACCTATATTGGTGCACACTCCCAAGTCCCAACGACTCACTCTCTGGACGGAATGGGATTGGACGAATCCCATCTGCATTCCGGCCGCGCCACCGCCGGAGTTGATGGCTTGATGAACGACCTCGTCGCCGAGATCCTCCTCCGCATATGTCCAGACGAGCCGGCATGCCTCGTCCGCGCATCCTCGGACCCGGATATAATGATATTTTCCCGTGACATTTTCGATGAAGTGTGGGACATTAGTGACTCAATGTTACCGAGAATGTTACATGGCAATATCACCGAATTTGCGTCAGTTCAAGCCTCAAAATGATTCTGACTACATCAAGTTCAACACGACTGACAATGGCTCGTATCGTGTTTCCTGTTGTAAGCCAAAATTTAAATTTTATAACTTAATTTGTACTTGACTTTATGGTTTTTTATTATGATTTATTTTATACATTTCGCTTTTGAGTCGCTATGAATACGTATATAAAAATTTTACATGTAAATTATTTTTCGTTTGCAAAATCGTGTTTTCATCTTTTTCTTAAAAAGTGAAACAATGGGAGCTAGTGTCAAATGTGTCACTAGCATGACCAAAAGGGTGATCTTTTGGCCGTATATTTATAAATAAAAAATAATTTGTCAAGAAAAGTTTTATATATGTGACGACTTTAAACCTCTCCAATAACTCTATATTTAAAATTAAAAATTCAAATTTGATGAAAAATAAGGCTAAAAGATGCCGACAAGTACTTTACATCTTATACTCAAAAGATTCCTGAACAAGCTGAGAGTTCCTATCACATTTTATGTTCTTGTTAATGTTAATGTTGGTAACTGAGGCCAGTTTTCTAAAACTTTTCCCAAAAATATCACGTCGAATCTCTAGACATCTAAATAAAACATTAAATATAGATAAACATTAAAACTAATTACATAGTTATAGGAAAATCGTGACACGGATTTTTTGAGTCTAATTAGCACGTGATTAGTCATAAGTGCTAATGACAGATTAATTTGACTCGATCAAAGATTCGTCTCGCAGTTTTCAGAAGAAATTTGAAATACGTTTTATAATTAGATTATGTTTAACGTTTTAAATATGTGACCGTACGTGTCGATCCGACGCATCTCCCAAAAAAATTTTGAACAAGGGACTTATTTTTAGTCCCTTGTCCCATCGAATATTTAGACGCTTATTATAAATATTAAACGTAGATTATTAATAAAACACATCCATAATCTTGGACTAATTCGCGAGACGAATCTATTGAGCCTAATTAATCAATGATTAGCCTATGTGATTCTACAGTAAACATGCTCTAATTATGAATTAATTAGGCTTAAAAAATTTATCTCGTGAATTACCACTCATTTATGAAATTAGTTTTTTTATTAGTCTATTTAATACTTTAAATTAGTATTGAGACATTCGATGTGACACATGTCTAAACAACTACTAAAATCCAATGTGACATGTCTAAACACCTCCTGAAATTGTGCCTGAAACTACGTTGTGGACAAACCAGATACCTATCAAACAGTGTTTTCATGTCACTATCTGACAGATACTACTGACCTTTTATTTTTGTCTGACAATACGAAACAGACTCCCTGAATATAGAATCACGATCATTTCAAAGAGAGACAATTGATGAATGTACTCCGCTCCTTCTTGTAGAACGTAAGCATTTGTAGTATTCAAATTTTATAGCATAATTTCTCTAGTAAAATATTTATTATTTAGAATAAGATTTAGTTAAATTTCTAAAAATCTAACTATTTTTTTTCTAAAGTAAATTTATAAAATTAAATAAGATTATGATATTATAATAATAATTTGAAGGAAAATCTATGTCTATCGTTTGTTTTGTATTTGAACTAAACATTTATGAAATAATTAATGGTCGAAATTTAAAAAGTTTAACTTGTCTTAAATGATAAATATTTTTGACCAGATGCAGTAATATAAGTATTCTGCGTTAATTCATATGATTCAGATCATTCAACGATTCCAATGAATTTTAGACATATGTCGGACTATTTGTTTGGTTAAAACTTCTTTGTGTAAATATATAAAAATAAACATAAGTTATGCTTAAAGTATTTTAATGACAAATCAAACCAGAACAAAATTAGTGATAATTACATTAAATTTTAATAAGACATAGTTAAACTTGCTTTGAAAGTTGTCCACTGCCCCATTTCTCAATATCAGACTTTATATAGATTTATAGATGCTAATATATACATACATACACACCTATATTTATATAATATACATTGATAAAATATATTAAAACATAGATAAATAGTTTTTTAATATAAAACAGATTGAGAATTAAATTACTCGTAAGAGTGGTACAGTAGCTGGACAGTAGAAGCTGAGGTAGGGAAAGAAATTGGAAAGATTCCCACTTCCGCAGAGCTTGGTGACCCGCAGTGAGTTGAGCTCGATTCCGTAGTCGCCATCATCGGTGTGGAGGAAGACGACGTCAGTGTCCTCGGCGAAGCCAATCAGCTGCGGCGGGAGCGGGACAAGCAAGGGGAGCACGGTGTCCTGCAGCTCGATAACTCCGCGCTTCACCCATCCGCCGCCTGCCGCCGCGACGCCCTCGTCGTCGTCGTCGTCCCTGGACCACAGGTGGAGGGTGGAGCCGACGCCGGAGCCGACCAGCCCCAGCGCGCCATCCTCCGCCGTCGTGAGGAGGACGTTGCCGTTTTCGTGCGCCGGCGGCGGGGGGATCACCGACAGGCCCGGTGCGCCCACGTCGTAGCGCAGGATGCTGTTGCCGGAGCCGCCGAGGAAGTAGACGGCGTCTCCGACGAGGACGCTGGGCTTGCTGTCGATGTACTCCTCGAAGTGAACTGTGCAGGGTGCGCTCGTCGTCCACTCTCCGGTCTCCGACGAGAACGCGCATGCCCACGCGATCTCCTTCCTGTCGTCGGTGCCTACGAACACCACGACGAAGGGGCCTCCGTGGCAGTCGCCGTGGTCGCAGCCGGCGACGGCGCACAGCACCGCGGCGGTGGAGTACGTGTACGTTATGCAGGGCTCGTGCAGCCGCCATGTGTCGCCCGTCATGGGGTCCCAGACGGTGAGCTCGACGGCGTTGGAGAAGAAGAGGGCGCGGCCGTGGCGGCAGTCGACGGGCCACCAGTTGCAGTGGTGGGGATCGGCAGGGCGGAACGCGGTGGTGGGGACGAACCGACGGAACCGTGCTATGCAGGGATGGCTGCCGTCGTGGTCGGGGAGGTGGTGGCGGATGAAGCCCAGCATCGGAGGCCGTCGGTGGAACGCGCGGTAGCGGCGGAGGAAGCCACGGTCGGTGAGGAGGTGGTACCATTGCTTGCAGACGACGGAGGCGCGCACGGCGAGCGAGGGATCGTCCGGCGGGAGGCGGAGAAGGATCTCGGCGACGAGCTCGTCCATCAGCTCCGGCGGCGCCGCCGCCATATATATATACTACGCTGCTATCTCCCAAATGTAATCATGTCTAGTATCTCTCCATTTTAGTTCATAAGATGTTTTAGTATTTTAGATTTATATATAAATCGATATATAATTTATATATGTATATCTAGATTATTAGTATTTATATAAATATAGGGAAATCTAAAACATGTTATAACCTGAAACAGACGTAATAAGCATTAGTGTTGAGAAAAAAGTTATGATATTTATCCTTAAATTGAGGATTAGATAAGTGTGATAAGGTATGTGCGTATAAAATTTTAAATGAGGAGTAATTAATAAGAAAACTAATACTGTAAATAGTTTTAGAATTGCTTATGTTTTGACAGGCCAACTAGAGGATGAGATTTCATCCAGACAGAACAAGGTATGAATCAAATGATATTAATTGTTACTGAATGATACTAATTGATATTATCTAATGATATCAGTTAGCATTATCTAATATCATCGTATTTTTTGATAGACAGACATGGATTAAGCGGATAGGTATGTTCAAACTTGTTCAGGTGAGGTGGAGAGACTCATGTCTAGAAGGAACTTGACTAGATTGGTCCCACTTTAACTCATCCATCCTTGGACGAAATCCCCTTAGCTAGTTTTTCTCTTATTTTGGTATACGGTTCATATCTCAAAAACAGCTGGGCTTGTTTGGTTTGGAGCAATTTTTATCCATGAGAATTAAAAAAATAATAAGGAATAGAAATATATGTACACATAAGTATAGGAATTTTCCAAGAGGCTAGAATGGATGTAATTTTTTTCCGTAAGAAAAGAAAATTTCCTTTGGTTTTACTATACATTATTTTAGGGGCTGATTATTTAGCTTTTTCACTGAACGACATATTTACAAATAAAAAATAATTTATGAATAAAACTTTTATATATGTACCCTTAACGATTTAAAAGCTAAGGCTGAAAAATAAACTTCTGTAAAATAACTTCAAATTTAAGGTTAAAATTTTAAATTTTAACTTATAAACATAAGTAGAAACGAAAAGATAGATGTGAAACTAAATGACACTCGTAGAATCCAAATTATTTTTCTCTTCAAAACGAATCAACGAACGCCGGACAGACAAATTGTTGGTACTTGGTAGTAGGTTACAGTTATGGATCATATCATTCAGTCAGTTGGCAATTATTTGGTATGAGCCGACGAATATGGCTTTTGATGTTGACTCTTCTTTAAATATATACCGTTATAATTTGGTTACACCTAGATTTCAGAAAAAAAAAGATATCATTCTCTCAAGCTAGAGGATGATGGATTATCGTCGACATGTTTCCTAAATAGGAGAATGTTTTTAGCAAAAGAGAATGCTTTTCTTAAGACTTTTTAAATCAATGTTTTTAACTTCCAAATTTTAATTTAGTTGTTTATGCCCTCAAATATATTTCACAAACTCAACACTTTACAACTTATTACATGGATTGTTATAAATTTTTGTTTAACAATTCTTCCATTTATATCTGAATTAGCTTGGACTGTCCAACTACTACATATCTATACCCTGTTTCTCAAAAAGCACGGGTACATCCTAAAATAATAACTGAAAATTGAATAACCAAACCCAACCGTATGTACCCATAACGAAGATAGGCGTCCTCATAAAAGGTGAGGATGAGTATGTACCAATGCGATATCAGCGCTGCCGAAAAACTTAAAGGGCAGTACCAAAACTATAATCACTCTGGCTTCGAACATAACAACAGGGTGTTCCATAGGAAGGAAGCCACAACCAGCGGGCTCATAAGCCGCATCCTGGATGAAATCAGGATCTGGTCTGCTAGCGGCGCAAAGAACCTTTCGGCTATAATGTCCAATAATAGATACAACGTAAACGACTATAATTATCCCCTGCGGTACCAAAGCTGCCAATTGTAGCTCCCCCCTGCTAGTTCATTGCTATTTAACACCCTTGTAAATTTATTTGCTCCCCTTCTTAATATATTGACATTTGGGGCTTAAAAAAAGATGAGATGACATGGATGAAGACGCCACCTCCTCGTGCCGGCGCGCCCTGCTCCAGCGCTTGCTTTGGCCTGAGAGGAAGAAAAGGATAGAGAAAGAAAGAGAGAAAGAAAGGTAGAGAGGAGAGGAAGAGAAGAGATTGACATATGGGATCCAGCTGTCATAGATCGAAATAGAGGTCGGATGAAAACACTGTTGGAGGAAAAATCGATTTTGAGTGGCCAAATAAAATAAAGAGTAGCCAAATAGATATTTAAAAAATCTCCTTTAAGCTATCTGTTGGAAATGCTCAAAGAAAAAAAAAAAAGGAGCTGTGGCTTTGGTGAGTGCTTATTGCGGCTGCGGCTGCGGCTGCGGCTGCGGCTGGATGCGGCATACAACAGGTGGCGGTGACGGTGGATACGAAGCATCAAGTACCATGCATGGGATTGGGCCTTTCTAATCATTGTGGGCTTCTCTTATTTTTCTGTTTATTGGGTCTTTAATTAGCTGCTAATTCAGCTCCCCATCTTCTCTTTATACTTACGACGCAAAAGTTAATTTGTAAAACTTAATTTGAAGTTGATTTTTTAGTATTTTATTGCAGTTTATTTTTCATCTTATGTTTTTAGTTCGCTATATAAAAGTTTTACCTATAAATTATTTTTTAATTGTTAATAAAATCATTCCCCTTATGCTTGTAAAAAGCAAAAAGATGGGACAATATGTATACAAAATTAGTACTAAGTGTAGAGGGCAGCATCCCAAGAGAATGCCAATACTCAACTTTCTAAAAAACTGTATTGGGTTCATCCAAAAAATTGTTATGCCTAAAAATTGCCCCTAACTTTAAAATGCAACTCAAAATTGAATTACACTATATTGGAAATGTATATGTGTTAACGCTAGATTTTGGCAAATCATCGTTATGGATTGAAACACTGTTAGAGACCGAATCGGACAAGGAGACGCGAATCTGCTGGAGGTAGGAAGATTGACGCGGTGTGGTTGCAGCCGATGGAGTCTAGATCGGACAGGAATTGGAGTCCGATTGGACCTAAGGTTTAGAGACAGATTTGGTCTTAATTATATGTCCGTGTAGGTTAAATAAGCTTTATCATAAATTTCGGTTAAGATTCTTGTATTTAATTAGAGTCCGAAGTTTGCAAGTTAGTTGGTAACGGATTATATCCGGATAGGTTAGTTAATACCCCGGGTTATAAATACAAGTGGCCAGGGTCCTTGTAAATTATCTCTAGATCAATCTAATTTGGCGCATCGTCTCAAAACCTTCAACTTAATTGAGCTTTTGGCGCGGGGTTTGTCAGCTTCACAATGTAAGTTCCTGCTCGTCAAAACCCGTCAATCAACTAGAAAAGGACTGTCTCGGTTAAGTCTGATCTCCTGCCTAGTTGATTGGCAGGCTTGAAAGAGTATATCAAGGCCTAGAGGGGGGTAAATAGGCGATTTAAAAAAAACCTAAAAAGCGGAAGCTGAGACTTTCGGAAGTTTCGGTCAGTGGCTTCGAAACTTCCGGCCTTCGGAAGTTCTGTTGATCTTCGGAACTTCCGACAACACCAGATTTAGAACGAGAAAGGAGTAGATCTAGCCAACCAAACCTCAAATAAGTGAACCACCTCCAAGTTTTCCACAAACAACAACTAGAGTACGCACGGCAACCAAAAACAATGCTTAAAGAACAAGTTAGAGAGATTTCACCACAAGTGTAGACGGGGACGTTTTACCAAAGTTCCAATCCTTAGGGGATTGTACTCTCCGTTGAGGAGCTCAAACTTGAGCCGGGTTCCACAACCCTTTCCTCGGGGTTGCACTCGTGCACTCCCCCTCACTCGAGGTATCTCTTCCCTTTCGGAGGTGAGATCCAACCTTCACAATTTTTTTCCCGGCACACCACAAGAGCTTCGGTGGCTTGAGGAACAACGTCTAGCCGTCTAGGTGTCCTCAATCACCAAGAGTAACAAGCTAGCAAGGAGATCTTGGGATAAATCTAGTGCTCACGAAATTTCTAACGAAGTCAACACCAAGCACTCAAACCAACTCAAAACAACCAACTCTCACACACACAAAATCAAAATCACTTAGATCCGTGGAGAGAAGGAAGTGAGAAAGCAAGGCTCAAGGTGAATCTCAAGAAAAACAAGCCAAGGGCATAGAGATGAACATGTGAAGCAGCAACCCTAGCTTGAGGGGTTGGGGGGTATTTATACCCCCTCTCAATTTCTGCCCGTTGGGGGCAAAAGATTCCTTCTTCGGAACTTCCGGAGGTCTCCTTCGGAACTTCCGGTCAGTTCAAAATAGCAGCCCCCAATACTTAGAAAATTCAAAGTCAACTGCGAAAAGTCAAGTCAATGGAAGTTCCGGTCAACACCATCGGAACTTCCATGAATCTTACAGAACCGATTCTGGCTCCTTCGGAACTTCCGAAGATCTCCTTCGGAACTTCCGTGAAACTTACAGAACCGATTCTGGCTCCTTCGAAACTTCCGAAGGTCTCCTTCAGAACTTCCGTGAAACTTACAGAACCAATTCTGGCTCCTTCGGAACTTCCGTGAAACTTACAGAATCGATTCTGGCTCCTTCGGAACTTCCGACAGTACCTTCGGAACTTCCGTTAATTCCCGCACAACTTCAAAAAGATAACAAAAGATGCACTTCAAAAACATTTCCGAGCACCGGATTCATTCCTAGATTTCATTTGCACACCCCTCTTTATAGTACGGCATTCCTAGTTGACTCAAATTCAAAGTAAATACACACTCGAACACGAATATACCGACTTTACTTCTCTTTTTACGTGGGCGGCGCAACAGCAACTTTTCAAGAGGACTATTTATACCTTCACATTCTCACACACGTCATTAGTCCTCATCATTTAATTATCATTAATCACCAAAACAAATTAGGGGCCTAGATGCACTTTCAAGGCTAAGTTCTATTATTGCTTTAGTATGTTTTGGCTTGAAGTAGTATTAGTTCTCGATCAAGTCCTCGCGAGTTCTTCGGTTCAATCTGGTAAACGTGGTTCTGGTTAGCCTGATCTTATATCGTACTAGATTGCATGTTATCTCGGTTAGGTCTGATCTATGTGTATCCGGTGTGATCTGCTCATAGCAGTTTGTTCGATCGGCTGAGTTTAATAAATAGGTTGACAGATTATGCTGGCCTGTCGTCTTATTATTCACATGTTATAATAATTAATAGATCTTGGGTAAGATTATGCTTAGATATGTACTGTCTCGATTAGGTTCGATTTTCTGGATCTAGTATGAGAATGCATGCCGTTAATTATTCTTATTTCATGCTGGTAATTAGTATAACACTCTAGTTTATGTTCAATTCTACATTTAGTCTCGTATCGGCTGTCGATTTTACGTGCGATAAGTCCTGAAGTGGTCCGATTGGCTGATTAATCTTAAGACTGTCTCAGATAGGTTCGATCTTTTAAGATTAATTAGCTGGTTGGTCAATTTAGTATTTATCCTGCTTCTGACTGTGCTAATTGGGCATATTTACGTTCATTACCATGAAATTCCTGTAAAGCCGATCGTCTAATCCATCGGCTAGGGTCCTGGGACGATATCGGCTATCCGGCCGATAACGGTTTTGGGTTAACTGTTTTTCATGCTATGTCTTGTCAGTTACAGGATCAAACTGACTGGCACACTCAATATTTTTAAGAATTAGGTCATGCACTGGAATGGTCTAAGATTGATTCCCAGGCCTACGTGTGTGACCGTTGATTATTATTTTCAGCGTCAACAATATGTCCGTATCAAATCTGGGATACAAGAGAGCTAATATTAGATGTGTAAATATTGAAAATAGAACCGAAGCTATGTTTTCTGTTCTAATTCTCAAGATTCCATTTTAAAGATTAATTTTAAATAATTTTTTGAGATGCTTTTAAGGGCCCTAATTTTTGGTGCCCTGAACACTGCACTGGCCAAGGTACGTGTCACGCCTTGAGTTTATCCCAAGCCTAAATTCGTAAAAAAATTCGTAAATAATAATTAGCTTAATTAACTCAGGAAAATCCTTTTAAATAATTAATTTAATTAAATCGAGGTTCCCAAATCGATTAACAAGATTTAAACTTAAATTGAAGAATATAAAATGTTGCCTAAAAATTAATCTAAAACTCGGCAAAGTAGGACTTTCCTTTTTCCCTTCCTTCTCAATTGGGCCGAAGTCCAATTTTCCTCCCTTCTCTTTTTCTCTTTCTTTCTCTGTTTCTTTTTCCTCTCCTCCTTCCCAGGCCGGCCCAGCCGAGCCGGCCCATCTTCCCCCGCTCGGATAGCCCAGCCGACCGGCCTCCCCCTCACCTCTCCGCGCCCTCCTTCCTGCCGCGTGGGTCGGCCGTCCGCCCCGGCCTAGCGTACCGCCTCCCGTGCGCCCTCTCCCGCATGGGCCTCCGGCCCAGCTCGCTCGCCTCGCCCCGGCCCAGCTTCGCCCGCGCCGCACCACGCAAGTCCGCGCCACCTCCCTGCGCCGGAGCCGAGCCGGACTCCACGCCGCTACCGCAACGGCCGTCGCCGAGACCGCGTCGCGGCCAACTCGGTCTCCAACGGCCGTCCTCGCCCTAGCCGCGCCACTCCCCCCTATAAAACCCCCTCGCACGACCGCCGTCACCGTCCTTTCCCCGTCCGCCCGAACCACCGCCGCGCCCTCCTCCGCCGCCGTCGCATTCGATCTTGCCGCCCGCGCCTCGCCACCCTCGTCGCCGGCCGTCACCCCGTGTCCCGCCGTCTCGCCGACTTGCCGTCGTCGTCCCGTTGCCGGTGAGCCGTCGCCGCTCTTCCTTTCCCTCCTTTTTCCTCTCCGAGCACCGTCGCCGAGCCCGTCGTCGCCGCCGCGCGCGTGCGCACCTGGGTCCTTGCCGTCGTCCCTCCGCTCGCCGACACCCTCGCCTCGCTGTCGCCGATGCAACCCCGTCGACACCGGAGCGCCGCCTCCCTCCTGCCACGCCGCCGACGTCGTCCTCCCCAAGTCGCCGCCATCCTCCCTTTGGCGCCGCCGCTCTCCGCGTCGCCGCCCATCGGGTCGTCGCCGTTCGCTGCCAACTGCCAGTTCGCGCCGCTCGTCGCCGGTCGCCACCCGTCGTCGGTCGCCGCCTCACCTCGCCGTTCGGCCGAAGTGGTCCCCTCCCCTCTCCTGGTTCTGTGCGGCCGACATGTGGGGCCCGCGCGTCAGCCAGTCAACCCCTTCCCTTTCTCTCCCTCTCGCGCCGACTAGTGGGCCTGGCCTGTCAGCTGAGCCGCCACCCCCTTCCTCTCTCTCCTTCCTGGGCCCGCCTGTCAGCCCCTCATCTTCCCCTCTCTCCCACCGATAGGTGGCCCCCACCTATCGGCGCCGCCACCTCCCCTCCGCTGACATCAGCAGCCCTATTAATTGCGCAATAATTGATTCAGGACTTTTCTGTTTAGTTAAAAAAACCAAGAAAACTTCTAAAATTCATACCTAATTCATCTAGTCTCCGTTTAGGTCCATTCAAATTTCATTAAATTTATAAAATTATCAAGAATCTATTAAAAGTAGTTTCTTTCTCTGTTTCAGTAGTTTTATAGCTTGTTTTGCTCTGTTTGTCGTAGGTTTTTCGCTCGTGGAAGCACCGATCGTCCTCGAAGTCGTCGCCAAAGTTTCTCATGGGTCAGAGCAAGGCAAGTGGCACCCTTGTTTGATCATATTGATCTCATGTTTATAAAATTCTCCACTTTAAATTCAAACATGCATTGTTTTATGCAAATATATTTTTTACCTATTGGGCTATTACCTTTATTTTCGTTAAATTCCCATCTATTATTATTGTTATCCCAGGGTTAATTTGACTAGAATTAGGATTAGGCAATGCTTAGCCTGGCTTACTTCAACTAGCTCACCAATTATCATTTAATTACTGTTAGACTTGATAGACCTTTAATGGTTGTTAGCATGATGAATTTCTCGAGGTGGATTAATTGCAACTAAAATATTGGTTATGGTGGGCTGTGGGTACATGGTTTTGAGAGTCACACCCATAGCAATTAAGGACCAGTTCTCGGGAAACCCTGGAAGTCTTACCCGTACTAACCACAAGCCAAAATGTGTAAGGTGGGATTTGGAGCATAGCTTCGAACTATTTGATGTACCAAGGCAAGGGTAGGCGTGATGGAGTATGGACGGGTAATCGTGGTGTAACGAAAGCCTCTGCTGCTTCCGGATCTACCAAGGCATAAGAGGGGACTGCCCGACTTGGTGTAAATGAGGGGGTGAAACCTGAAGTGCGGTGCGATTGAATGGGGAGGGTTATGTGACGGGTCCTATCAGAGTTTCCTTTGCATAGTAAAACTATTCGAATAGCCGTGCCTGTAGTTATGGGGCGAACTTACAGATTCACTGGGATTAGTCAAACCTTTTAATAACTCGATAAATTTGGAACTGGTTTGACCTTGCGCAATGTGGTGTAATATTGGCAGTGGTTCGGGTCTGTCGCAACGTGGTGTAACGTTGGGCAGAGGGTTGACCCTATTGCAGTGTGGTGGAACGCTGGACAGTGGTCTAGGCCTGTTGTAACGTGGTATAACGTTGGACAGTGGATGATTATTTTAAATGTTACTTTACTCTTTTTATTCAGTCTATTTTATCTATTGTTTTGCTAAATTACTGCTGCTTTATGCAATTTAACCTTAGCCTATCCTTGATCCCATATTGCATTCATTATTCTCCTCTCTTGGGTGTTACTTGTTGAGTACGGTGGTTTGTACTCAGCCTTACTTAATTTTTCTCACCAGAGCAAGCACCAGAGTTTCAGTCAGAAGGTGGTTCCGAAGGGTGAAGTGAGGTTTAGTCCGCCGTCGAGAATGCCTGTGGTGTGTAGTCGTCATCGCCAGCTGAAGCTGAAGATTAGATGGTTTAGTTTGTTTTCTTTTTTCCGCTGCATTTCGATAGATAATTGTTTTTATTTGTTTTTAAGTCGTGGAACTGTGTATTAATTTGTCATAGTGTGTAATCGGGCTAAATCCTGGACCGAGATTTAATACATGCTATTGTTCAGAAATTTAGTGTAAATTTCTGGGCGTGACAGTACGGCCCTTTTTTACGGCACTCAATTGTTGCAAATGACATTAGCCATTAGGCAGAGCTTATTCTAAATTTGATTTATCCATATTATCATCTAAAACAAATTCTCTCTTCATATTAGTTACAACTCCAACAGAACATCCATATTATATCCTCTCTATATATTTTATTTTACAACCAAATCCTCTCATGTTGTTATTGCTCTCTATTCTTGAGATTGGATATTAAGATATGGAGTGAGAATAAAGAACATTCAAATACGGAATATCTCTTTCTAACATGGATGATGCTCTAATTTTCAAAGATGGGATAAAAGATGAGATGGAGTATTTTTAAGATGGAGTATCTGCCGGGAATGCTCCGAGACAGTCGACCTTGGCGAGCTGAAGGCACGTAAGGATGCGTTTGATTGGCGGTTCAAGATGTGATGGGATATGACTATTTCAGTGATATAATAATCACAAATTTGTATTTGGTTGGATAAATAGAATGATCTAAGTTATTATTTGGTTGGATGGATGAGATGAAAATATTATACTAATAAATAGTAATATAAATTAATCGTTAGAGATATTATCATAATTAGTACTAATTAACAACAAAATATATCTATATCTCTAATTAACACTAATTTGAAATTAGTAATTACTAATAATGATAAAATATGTTAATTATCATTAAATAATCATGGTTGGTGAGGTTGGATGAGCTCATTAAGAGCACGTACAAAGGTGTCTATTAGCTGACTCTCTCAATCGCCACGTAAGTAAATTTGGTGATGTGGAGAAAAGAGAGGGAAGGAGAGAGAAAAGTTGTTGTCATGCATGACAACGGCGTAGAGTCGACTCTTAGCATTTGTTAAAAGAAACTTTTTTGCATGAGAATGTATAAAAAGAAAACTAGCTTAATAAAAAATATTTTATTGTATTAATGAAGAGACCACACCTGACTCTGTCTTTATACGTATCATTTTAAAATAGACTCTTGTTGCTGACGTTGCTTGAGATAGAGCCCAGTATTGTTGAACATGCCCTAACATCTAATTTCGTAGAATATCTTTTTTTTCCTGGCCATCTTTTCCACTTTCGCCAACCATATGGAACTCCATACAAGGATATCCAGGGAAGCAAACACACTCTTAACATGCTTCCACACTCGGAAGCAAGTAGGTATTATGACCGTGATGCTCTGCCTAGAGTAGGAGACACGTATCTGGGCCGCCGCGCTAGGAGATTTTGGATCGATCTCGTCCTCCCGTCCTGGCCGAGATCAGCAGCAGCAGAAGTAGAAGGTTCAGACGACGACATTGTCGGTGCCATTGGTGGCTGCTCAGATAGCTTCTGGAATGATAGCCATTGGAGCATGCTGGCGATGCTTTGGTCACCGATAATAGCAGCAGATTGTAGCGCGAAACCTTCGGGCCGCAACCGTAAGCGCACATCATCCTCGTCGGGTCTGCTGAGCCCCTCGCGTATGAGGCTCTTCCGTAGCCCTTGTAGATCATCCAAAACATCTTCTTTCTTGGTCTTGGGATCAGTAATGGCACTGGCAATCTTCACCGCCTTGATGCGAACGATCTCCTTCACCACCTCCGTTGATTCCACAGTTGCCTCGTTCGGCTTGCAAATAACCACTCTTGCATCATCCCCTTTGTCTCTCCTGCAGCTGGATACGTATAATTGTTATTGTACGTGCTAATTAATTAGTTAAGACATTTTCATTACCTTGGATGCATGATATGCTGACACATGGCTTCAACTGTGAACAGCTTGGAGGCACCACTGTGATGGTCGACGTTGTCCACGTAGGCCATGAATCTCTTCTCTGCGCCTGCATATAGGGGGCCGACCAAGATGGAACCAGAGTTGCTGCCATGGTCGATGCTGGACCTGAATCGGCCACTCTCGATGGCGCGCAATGTCGTTTTGCTAGTGCACCTGATGCTGACTCTTACATCGTCAACGATGACCGAGGTGATCTTGTTGATACAATCCATGAAGGCCTCTGTGATTTGATTCCTGTGATCATTATCATATTCGTCGACGATGGCGTAGATGCCATTGGATTTGCTGGCTACCTGGTGCATTAACCTGGCAGTGTCCTCGTCCAGGTTCACTCTACAGAAGCCGAAGATGTCAACACTAGTATTGTAGTTGAAGGTAATTAGAGCCTTTAATCTCTGCTGCTCGTCGTCGGAGAACTTGTCCCTGTCGGAGATGACGATGACGATACCCGGGTATCGGTTCTTGTCGTCTGATGGCCGCTCATCCAATATCTGCAGGCGCCCGTACGTGTTAAAGCTCAGGGTTCACAATTTCAGTTTGAAATTTCCGACTTCCCGGCAATATTTCGCCCGAAAGTTTCATTTTCCCCCTGAATTTTGCAACTTTCATTCAAATTTTATCAAAATTCGTTTAAGTTTTAAATAAATTCCCAATCATAGCTAAAAGTTGTTATGTTTGTTAAGATTCATAAATAGAAGATACTACATTTCAGAATAAGATTAATAGAACAAGTAGTACTGTGATTAAAAATAGTACTTGCATTCTGAGACATTTAATTTTCTCTATCCAAAAATAAGTGCAGCCATATAATACCATATTTTCTTCCATACTGAAGTACTACTGCCTACCTCTAGTTCTATAATAATTGTTATTTTCAATAGGGATATGGCCTTCAAAAAAAATAACTTTTACCACTATTTTTCTATTTCAATTTATATAGGAATACCAACAAATATATTATGGAGTACTTTTCAACATCTAATTAATCTATACATACGGCCTCAATGTTTTTAAATCAATTATTTTAAAAATTATCTGTGGTTAAAATTTTAAAAGCTTAACATCAGTTTGTCTAAAACGATACAGTGGATGCTATGAAATTAGAGGGAGTACCTTATAAGCATGGGCGAGTGACTCCGACAGTGTAGGGGTGTTAGTGTTACTGCCAGAAACCGTTTCAGCAACAGGAGGCCGACGGCCCATGTACTGCTTGATCAGCTGCAATCTCCAACGCGAGGTCTACGAATCAATTAAACATATTGTTATAATCGAAAAAAAAACTAACGCACCGACAGTCCGACACAAATTAATCGTATTTTCTATTACAATAAAGCTGCTTTTATAATTTAAATTTATATGAAAATACCTCGCTTTCTCAATCAATCAGAATCTTCGCCTATTCAGAGTGTCATCGTTTTGCTTATGATGATGAGAAGCGGTAATGGCTAATTAGTGAGAAAAGAAATCATTTTATATACGTGTTTGTAAAAGTAAATATAGGAAAATAAACTATGATTTAAAAAATTCTAATATTAAGTTCAAAATTAAGTTTCGAAATTCAAAAGTTGAGGCTTGGTTAACGATCCGTGCTTAATTTCTTCACCTCAATCACAGTCATTTCTTACCACAACTTAATTCGTTAAAAAATGATACTCGCTCTACTTTTTTAAAATTGATTGTATTGATTTTCGGATATGCATTTGACCATTTGTCTTACTGAAAATTTATGTAATTATTAATTACTTTATTATAATTAGACTTATTACTAAAACCACTTTAAACCTGACTTTATAATTTTACATATTTTTATAAAATTTAGATTAAGATGAACTGTCAAACATATATCAAATATCAACGCTGTAAAATAAAAAAAAAAGTATAAGTAGTATATTTTAGAGTAGGGAATACCTGATGCGGGAGGTCGTTGTCGGTCGATGTGACGAGGACGGATGACAGTAGGTCGGTGTACTTGCTCCGCATCAGTTCATCCATATTGTGTAATACTCCTAACGGGGAAGCTGTTGCAGCAGCAGGGGGCTGAGATGCAGCTGAAGAGGGTATGAGCGCGAGGCGGTCGTAGTGGCTAAGCCTCTCCATGACGTAGCCCATGGCCGTGTTGAGCAGGTCCAGCCTTGTCTCCCTGGCCTCGTAGCTGCTGATGTCCAGCACGGCGACCATGTCCACCGGCGCCCGCTTCTTCTTTGCCAACCCCGCCACCGGCGCCTTGACGTGAATCAGCACCGGGAGGAGGTCGCCGGCGGGCTGCCGGACCTCTTCCGGGACAGCGTCAGCCTTCGCCAACACTATTCTCAGCTGCACGAGAGGATCATCCATGTAATCCGCCGCCTCCTCCGGCTGGTGCTTCTCCATGAATCTGGGCTGCAGAGGCAGCTGCCACCATTGGTGTGACCACCACGAGTGCAGGTACTCGAGCCACAAGTAGTTGTTGTGCAGCCTTGTCTCCATGTCCTGCATCTGTGCGCTGAGGTCGGATATCAGCGGGTGGCCATGAGCCTCCTTACCATAATCGGATTCGTTGATCAGATCTGTCCACCGTCTGCGCAGGTCGTCCGCGGCGTTGTGGAACACCTCGCAGCACTTGCCCTCCACGGCCACGCCGGCGACGATCCTGACAGCCTCCGACCGCACCATCTCCGCCGCCACCTCCTTCGATCCCTTCGTGCCTTGCTCGACGGAGACCACGATGATCTTTTCGAGAGACGCGCCGTCGGCCCTGCGCTTGACTTCAACCGAGAGCAGTGACCGCAAGGCGCTGTGATCATGAACATTGCCGTCGGGGAGGTTGGTCACGTAGACGATGAAATTGGTGGCCGCGGCCGCGCGGGCGTTCCCCCACACGAACCCCATCTTCTTGTCGTAGGAGATGAGGTAGGTGATGCGTGGAGCATCAATGGCGGAGAGACGCACCTTCTCGTTGCACTCGAGTTTGACCTCGATCGGCTCGACGGCGCTGGAGATGATGCTGTCCATGGAGCCAACGAAGGCCCGAGTGATCCCGCCGCCGTCGTCCAACACGCCATAAGTGCTGTCCCGGTTGCTGGCGATAGCGCGCATTGTACTCGAATTGTTGGCGTCGCAGAAACCGAAGGCATGGACACAGCGCAACCTCCATGACAGCAGAGAGCCGATACTGTGCTCGTTGCCGTTTGAAATCACAATGATGTACCCATCCCGCGGCATCTTCTCGTTAGACTCCCGCGCAGATAAAGTCTGCCACGTTTAAGGAATGTGCACAGGTTCACCCCTAAATAATTTAGAGCAAATTCAACTGCTAGCTCTAATTCATCTATAGTCAATTTAATAGCTAATTTATACAATAGTTACCTATAAAATATCAATACATGGTCTCACAGATAAAGTCTCGATACATGTTTTATAGTGGTGTCATGCAATATGGTGCGACATCAATAAAATTATTAACTTGACAGAGTCATTAAATGAGAAAGAAGTTTCATCACTATACCTCTCGTCTGGTTCGGTTACTAGTTTATATTCTTGGTACTGGCCTTAGTGCCGGCGTCAAATATAAAAACAGCAGAGAGAGTAGTAGTACATGTGTACATACCGACGCGGCCGTTTCCAAGACGCTCACCAGCGTAGTGATGCCTCGCATAGCCTGCGACTGATCCACCCAGTCGGAGACGAGTTTCTTGTTCCCTTGGGACATGTACGTCAGATTTGGCTTCACGGGGGCGATGACCTCCTCATCTCCAAGCTGATCACTCCTTTCTTCGGGGAAACGGAGGCGATCGCTGCTTCTTGTCACCTCCAGAAAAGAAGGCACGGTGGCGAGGCGGTCGCCGTCGCCGAGCCTGTCGACGACGACCGCCGCTGCATCGCTGAGTAGATCATGCCAGTTCGCCGGCGCCGTGCAGCGGATGTTCACGTGGAGCGCGAGGACAACGTCGACGGGCGCGCGCCGCCGCTGCTCTGCCGTGATGCTCACCATCACGGGGATGCTCAACCTCTCTGCAGGCGGCGGCGGCTTGACGACGCCGATCTTGGCGTAGGCTTTCATCTGTAGCTTGCAAAAATGTCCGTCGACCTGGGATGGGGACTGGGAGACCGTACTGCTCCGAATCCCAGACGAGGAGCCTGCAACAGATCAATGCAGACTCGCTTTCATCCCTTAATTCTACATCAAATTAATGCTAATATTTGTGCAAAAGACAATTAATTAATTACCTGATGCTTCACCTCCTTCTCCTAATCCTCCGGCAACCATGAGTAGTAGTGTGCAACAAAGACAAAGTGACCAACCGTTGCGAAGACTATTACTAATTACTAGCATGCATCCTCAAAATAGTGCACGGATGCATATAGAATTGTAGATAACTATGCCTTGCTTTTTTGTTTCCCTGGCGCGCGCGCGCGCTCTCTCTCTCTCAGCGTGCACGCACGATATGCTTTTTCGCCGTACCAAGCATTTATCCTATACCTTTCTTTACTTTATTTCCGTTCCTTTATTCGTTGTATATTTTATAAGAAAGTTTATGGTTTTTGAGAAAGTATTTCCACATGCACGCATGATATGCTTTTGCGCTATGCCCCGCATTTATTCTGTACCTTTCTTTTCTTTATTTCATTCCTTTATTCTTTGTTCAAGGTCAAGTATATTTTATGAGAAAGTGTATGGTTTTTGAGAAAAATATTGAGACATATAATTAAAAATTTGGTCTATCAGGAAGTATTTAGAGGTACCAAGTTTTGAGAAATTTTGTCATCCTTGAAAAAGTATAGGCATAATTGTCAAATTTATTTTAAAATTTTGCTACATATAAATACTTAGTATATGAAGGTATCAATTTTTTACGCTATAAATATGGTACCTCAAGTTATATTTTCAAAAATGATAAAAAAAATATATTTTAGTTTTTATGCTACAAAATATGATACCTCAAGGTTTATATTCAAGGATGACAAAAAAAACTTCAATTTTTACACTAGAAAATAAGGATAGCAAAAAATTTATATTTTATTCTTTGAAAGGGAAATTAGGATGGCATAATTCTAGCAACAAAGAAAGCGCATAATGCTATGACTAAAGTGTGGTGTGATGGTAAGGCTAGGCAACCAACTAAAAACCCCTTGAGGCATCTTATGCACCTTTGTGGCTGTTTGGAGATAAGAACAACATGATCATCCGAACTAATCTATTGTTGGGTATTTTAAGATCAAGGTTCCATCGTTCGCAGTTGTAACTATTTATAAGGTAAAATTTAAATTTTAAAATTTAATTTTAAACTTGGTTTTATAGTTTTTTCATTGTGTTTTATAATCTAGTTTTGCTTTTGAGTCGCTATGGACATGCATATAAAAGTTTTAATTGTAAATTATTTCTCGTTTGCAAAAAAAAATGTAGTTTTGCCTTTTCTTCCAAAAGTGAAACGATAAGAGCCTAGGATTCCAATAGTGGCTAAAGTGAACTGATCGGTTTGGATGATTCCCTTACAAGCTAAAGATATAGACGTGCGAGCGGTCGTGGAATGGTAAGTAAAATAAAAATGTGTTTAAGGAGGAGTAAACACTTTAGATATGTTAAATTCAAAAAAAAAGGGCTATAAAGGGAGGATGATGTTTAGAGCGAGGCTAATAATATAGCCAGCTTACTGACTATAAAACTCATTATAGTCTTCTCTTAGCTCATTCATATAGTAGTTAACTCTTTATAATTAATACATAATCCACTTGTCTCTCTCACAGATTTTCTTGGTTCTTATACCAAAGCTGGTTGTAAGCTTATAGTCTGATCCTCTCTCTCCTCCTATATCTCCTCCACATGAGTATTTGGCCCTATTATACATGCTCTTAGTAGCTCAAGGTTTCCAAAGTGCTAGGGATCTAGGTTCTGCACACTAGGTTGCTAGCTTCTCAAAACAAGTGCATGCTAACCCTAATGGAAGTTGTGGGCAATAGTGTATTGAACTTCTTATAAAATTGCCTTGAAGCTTGCACCAGCTGGACCATCTGAATGATGTTGGACTGTCCGGCCTAGCATTGTTTGCTTTATGTTCCTATTTTTTTCGCTTCTGTCTATTCTTTAAGCTAAAATTTAAATTTTTAACCTTAAAATTGGAGTGGATTTAATTTTGAGGTTTTTATCGTACTTTATTTTCAGTCTTGGCTTTTTTATCACTAAGAACACGTATATAAAAGTTTTATTCATAAATTATTTTTCATTTGCAATGTGCCGTTTGGCCTTTTTTCATGAGAAAGCTAAACATAATCACGCTCTTAGTGACTTTGCTGATATCCTAAATGATGATTAGAAAAGAATAGAGTGCGTGCAATTTTTTGTGCTTTTAGTTAGACAAAACAATGCAATTGCCTTCAGATTGCTCGTTTTATTAAAAAAAACATCTTCTGTTTTATCCTTAAAATCAATAAAGAACTTCTAAATCTCTAATTAAACTAAATTCTTTAGCTATAATGTACATAGAGACAATCTACTCGCATATAATCACATTTAATATTATCTTCAGTGCCATATATAGTCACATTTAGTATTACTGTCACGTAGATTTTTTTTTGGGCAACCTAAAATAAGACACGCTTGTGTAAAATGCATTGGAGGTCCCTAATCATTAGTAAAAAGGCTGCATGTAGAACGCGAATTTCACAGACAATCATATAAGGAGGACCATCATATTTAATTTTTATTGGCAAGACTCTTTAAAGGATTGCTGTAATTCACAGGTGATCCTCAATTACAAACCATCTATATAAACACCGACACGATATAAAATATACATACTCCACCATGCAGCCGGTAGGCTCAGTAAATCCCCTCGGCCTCTCTTGACCATCCAGCCATCCTACTTACACCTCGGCATCCACTCCTGTCCTATTCCACTATTTGTTCACGCAAATCATTTTCGTATCCAGATCTCGTAGCACAGTCCTAACAGTATATTAATAATGGTTTCTATCCTTATTAAATGGTTTATCACGTAAACAAAATAATGACATGACAACGTAATTAATGAAGAAAGAGTGAGAAAAACTTAGAAATAGTTTTCTCATAAAAGAACCAAGTCTTATTTTCATCCAATGCACCAAAAAACTATGAATTTTTCATTGGGAAGAAACCAACAATTTCTATGGAGTATGTGTCAGTACTCACCATTGGTGACAAAAAAATATAGAGTTAGCAAAGAGAGAGAAAATAATTATTACTCAAAGACAACTCCAATGTAAAAAATAATTTTTATAGATGATTTATTATAGTATGTAAAAAATAATTTTTATAGATGATTTCTTATAGTATGATAACTGTGCAATTTCTTCCATTTGGATTGTCCTTAGGGACTATGGAGCTGTTTAGATCTAGGGACTTTTTTTAGTCTCTTATCACATCGGATGTTTGAATGTTAATTAGAAGTATTACATATAGACCGATAACAAAACTAGTTGCATAAATAAAGGCTATTTCATTAGATAAAATTTTTAAACCTAATTAATCCATGATTAGTAAATGTTTACTGTAGCATCACATTCTCACTAATTAGGCTCAATCTACTCGTCTCGCGAAATAGTCCAGAGTATACGGTGAGTTTTATTAATAGTCTATATTTAATATTTCTAATTAGTATCAAACATTCGATGTGACAGGAAAAAAAATCCCTGGAAAACAAACATGCACTATATATGCGTGGAAAGTCGATTATCAAATGGCGATGGTAAACCGCGCGCTTACAAAAATCGATGGTTCTTACATGCCTTATGCCTTTAGTTCCATGTGGTCCCCTAGTGCCTAGGCCACCTGTAAAAAGTCATTCTAACCACATGTGATACTGTTTTAGTACTAGTGAGTGAATGGTAGGTTTCTTTTTGACTAAATCTTTGAGCCCTTGCAGTTACTTGCCAGCACGTCCACTCTTATGGGCAAGAAGATCTCACGTTAATCAAACAACAACAAAAATCAGATTAGAAATATAATTTTAAAATTAAAAATGAAAATAATATAAGAGAGTCCATATATAAATACAGCTTAGAAAAATCCAATTTCAATTAAAAATTTTAAATCCACTTATATTAAGGGAAGAGTCCATTTATAAATATAATTTGGAAACATGTAGAATTCAATTAAAAATATAATTTAAGAATTAAAAATAAAGAAAAATAATATAAAAGAGTCCATGTGTAAACACAATTTACAAAATCCAAATTTTGATTTAAGAATTTTAAAATAATTGATATCAAGGGAAGACTCCATCCATAAATACAATTTGGAAATATCTAAAATTCTGGTTAAAAATAAAAAATAAGAGAAAGAGTCGATTTATAAATACAATTTAAAGGCATTTAAAATTTAAATTACAAATTAATTATAATATAGAAAATAGTTTATATACAAGTACAATTTAGAATACATATAGATAAGGTTCCATATATAAAAATAAATTTAGAAAAAATAATTTCAAATTAACAATTAAAAATTAATTATTATCAACTATCAAGATAAGAGACACTATACAATGATTCTAGCCACGCAATATGTGTGGACCGCCATGATAGTTATTTGCACAAAAATTTTGATTATGACAAATGTAAACGCAGATATAAAAATTAACTACGTCAAATAATAACAATTTTACCGTCCTTGAGTATACTAGGAGGTACCAAAATTTTAGTGTAAAATACTAAAATTTTGGTATCTTTCAGTATTTTCTCAAGGACCGTAAAATTGCTCGTCAAATAAATAAAATCGTTGAGAGAATTAATAACTAGAGTTTCCATCTTCTCTCATCCAATGAACCTTAGAGCGAGTACAATTGGTGATGTAAGCGGGCTAAAAAATTGCCACATCATTATGTTTAAGTGGAGAAGAGAGAAAATGAGAGAGAAAAAAGCGGGCTATAGATTTTACAGCCAACTGCAGCCCAGTCTCTAAGACACTACGTGTGTATGAGAAATTGATCATACATTGATGATGTAGCATATGTTTACGTGTAACTGTTATATAAGTTGGCTCAGTATTAGCTCTTAATGACACGGAAAGATTTTATAGCTCTTCTACCCCAATAAATTACTGACGATAGAACAACTTAAGAGGGTAGAAATAATTGTTCGATTCGGTACATAGCTGAACATATAAAATACTTAAATCAATGGCCTGTACGTATATAGATCATTTTTTTACTAGCTAGTTGCTACTGAATACTCCAGAGCACGTACGGTAATATATTATAAGAAAAAGAAAGAAAGAAAGAAAACGCGCGTACCGATGTTATGACGACTCCACTCTAGATGATGATGAAGACGATGATACGTAGGACAGGTTAGCGTGCCTGGCCATAAGCCAGACTATGGTGACGAGCTCGCCGCCGCCGCTGAGCTGCCTGGCATGAGATTCTTTGCTGCAGTGGTCGGCGACGTAGGAAAGCATCTCCACCCAGACGCCAAAGATGACCTCCAGCTGGTTGGGCTGGTGGCAGAGCATGTCGGCAAGTATCACGCCGGTGTCGTAGGAAGCAGGCCTATCCGAGGAGGTGAGCACAGCGCGCAATCCTGTGCGGAGCGCCCACTCGGCCGGCGAATCCTCCTGCGCCGCGCCGCCGGAAGCACGGCCGCGCGTCACGACGAGCAGCCGAAGCAGGTCGCCGCGGACCTGCAGGTACCGGCTGCGGCGGACGGGGCCGGGCAGCATGTAGGGGCGTGCGACGAGGAGGAACATCATGTAGTCGGAGAGCAGCCTGATCGCCTCCCGCAGGTTGGCCTCGTCGCCGACGCGCCGTCTTGGGTACTCGTCCTTGAACAGGCAGATGTCGCTGGCGATGTGCCAGGCGATGATGCTGCCCTCGAAGCTGATATCCTGGACGCTCCACCCGAGGCGGCCGTGCAGGTGACGGCGTCGTAGGGTGAGGAGGCCAGGGAGCGAGCCGATCAACATCTCGTCCGCCTGCTGCTGCTGCACTCTCCTCAGCACTAGTAGCTCTCTCAGCACCATCTCCTTCACGGGGTCCGCGACACACGCGGACCGCGAGTTGCGCCATTGGTGCCACCACTCAAGGAGGAGAGGACCAGGACGATGGCCTCGTTGCAATTCCAGGCCGCGGCACGCGCAGCAGGCCGATACTAGGTTGTACTGTCCAACGTAGCCTGACCACCTCCTGTGCCTTGCGGCCCTGAAAAGCTGGCGGAGATGCAGCAGCTCGTCGTGGAGCCACCGCCGGCATCTCTTGTCGCCGGAGTCGTGCAGCATGGCTCGCGCCCAGGTCGACCCGGCCGCCCTCACCAGGGACGCCAGCTCCAGCACTAAGCCCCCCAACAGCAGGACGTAGGTGATGACGACGTCGTGCCTGCTGTACCGGTCTTTGGCAGTGAGCTCGAACAGCGACGCCGCCGCGACCATGGCGGCCGGCGCGACGACGCGGATGCAGCACCCGTACCACGTGTGGATCACCACGGCCTTGGTGTACATGATGTCGTACATCAGGGACAGCTCCATCTCCATCAGCTTGTCAAGATGGCCGCACAGCTCGAACGACCGCAGCACCTGGCGGACGTTCTCGCGCCGCCCGCAGCGCAGGCCGATGAACAGCCCCTTGCACACGTCCAGCAGGCCGTGAGCCGCCATGAGAACATCCTCCGCGTCCAAGCTGGACCTTCGCTTCAACAGCTTGAGGAGAAGCCCGTCCCTCTCATCGTCGGGACGGTCCGACGACGCAGACACGGACTTCTCCAGAGCGCTCCAGATGCTGTCCCCGGTGGCGCACCTCAGCGCCCATATCCTCTCGCCGTACTTGAGAATGCCCACCAAGAAGATAAGGCCGGCGGCCACCATCACCATCCTCTGGCTGCCGGGGATGTACTTGTAGAGGACATACACGGTGCCCATCACCTGCACGACGAGAGTCTGCAGGTGGCGCAGCCATAGCCGGTTGTCCTCGAACGAGTAGGCGGTGATGGTGTCCTGCCCGCCGAGATGCACCAGCAGGAGCGGCGCCCAGAACGCCACCAGCTGGTGACCTTCCACCTTGCTGCTGATGGAGAGATGGCCAAGGGTGAAGAGCGCCGTGGAGTCGGCCAGCAGGTACGCCATCCACAGCAGCATCCTCGCCAAGGTGGAGACGCTGTGGCGACGGATCCATGCGAACGACACAAGGAAGACTTGCAGCGCGAAGCTAAAAAGGACCAGAACTTGCACCCCCCATTCGTTCACCAGCCTTACTGACAAAATCACAAACATTATTATTGCTATGCCTTCCTCTCCTCAAACATTGCTATTTTACCTAGTACTAACTATATATGCATCAACTCCTATAATTAAACAGCCTCCAGACGCGCGTCATCGATCTACAATATATATGTCATTCGATCCATCAACATGTCCATTAGTTACATATTTTCTCTACAGACCTACAGATTAAAGCCCAAATTGGTGAACCGATATGTGCAGGCAGCCGAACTCCCGATCCACTTCCCACTGTTTGGAAAAAGTCTAGATCACCCCCGAGGTTTGTCACCCTGGGGTAATCCACCCCCTGATCTTTAAAACCGTCTAAACAACACCCTCGACTTTACAAAACCGTTTAAAAAACCTCTGGTCTGTTTTGGGACGGTCTAATTTATCCCTGGGTGGTTTTTTGGGTGGTTTTGTTCAGATAGCTATCGAGTGAGAGGACGTCCACAAAAATCCTCTCTCTTTGTCAGCCCTCACCAGTGTATAGCTACATAAACTAGACATAAGTCGTGACACAAAAATAAAAAGAATAGTTCACAAGATGAAAAAATAAAAGCAGACAAGAAAAAATCCTGAAAATTATGAAGCAACCTGAAATTAAAACTACTAGCAGAACTCCTTCCACTCTTTCTTTAATTCTTAACTCTTACTAGCATAAAAGATATATAATATTGGAATTGACAACTCTTCTTTAACTAAAATACATAAAAATAACGATCCCAGTCCTAAGAGTGAAAGGCAAGGAAAAAAACAAACGAAATATCCACGAACACGTCACTTTTGTAATTTTTTAACGAAGATGAATAAAACACATGCATACTACAGATTTATGGCTTATGGCAGTGGCATGGAACCAAGAACTAAACGAAATTCATAAAGAACTAATCCCAATACAAAAAACATGACCAAGTTCACCATATATGTTTTGCAACGCACGTTTTGGAAAATTCTTAAACTGCTTTCAACAGAATTAGAATTAAGAAATATGTGTTTTAACAGTACTCAGAAAGGTCGACAGAGAGTGTGAGAGGGAGGGGATTTTTTTTGGCTGAGCAAAACCGCACAGGGGTTTTTTAAACGGTTTTGTAAAGATTAGGATATTGTTCAGACGGTTTTAAAGCTCATGGGTGAATTAACCAGGGTGCCAAACCTCATAGGGTGATCTAGACATTTTTCCTCACTATTTGGCTCATCCTTTCGCGGTTATATATATTTTCAATATATATATTTTTTATCATATCCGAGTGCATGATAGACGGAGGAGAGAGATGCTAGCTGGGTCTATATAAGATTCATGAAAAGTGCAAGAGCCTTTTTACGGTGCTCTACTTACCTCTTAGAAAGTAAACTGAGAATTAAATCTAAGCCACTGAATGGTTAGGGGTAAAATTGGCCATGCATGCATTATACTAATGCCTAGTACGGTAAGTCATCTATGATATAAATAACTATTTAATTTTCAATGTATTAATAAAATTTCACGGTAAAACTCTATGTACTATGAGATTTCAAAAAAGAACATTATGCTCAGAATGGAACTAAAACAATTCAGATTAATATATCTTTTAACATTAATGTGTCAAATGTTAGTGTGTGAAATGAATTATTACACATATGTGACGTTCTTTAGTCAATATGACATGAATCATGCAGGCATCCAACCATTTTGTTTGTCACGAAACATCATTCCTATGTAATTAACAATAAGAACAAATAGTCATATTCTTTCATGTTGCAGAAATATGACACGAGTTTGAATCATATTAGGATGGTAAAACGAATTAAATTGGTCCCCATTCTAAGTATATTACCTAATTTAACACCTGCCAAAAGTCTTTATTAGCCCTTGGCTGTTAATTGATAACCTCTGGCCCCTTAGATGGTAAGAGTAATATCAAACCACCTTGGATCATTTAAAATAGATGGCTCAAAATAATTTGGGTGCACCTTAACAATCTCCATTAAAATTTTACACTAGTGCTTCCTCAAGTAACATAAATTTGTCAGATTTATTTAAAACAATATTATTATTCTTAAGAAAGTACATACATCTATATACCAAATTTGCATCTTAAATCAAGGTACATGATACCAAATTTTACGCTACTACAGAAATACAAAAATATGGTATAAGGAGTGTAAAATTATTTAACCACTTTTATGGAGTCTGGAATTCATATCAGTCAGTCAACCCCTTTAAATAGGTAAATGTGATCAACTAAAATACAATTTGGTCGGGTATGTAGTCCATGCTCACCACGGCTTTAATTCATAATTATTCATACGTAAGCTAGGGTGTAAGTGGACCGATCCGCCAACCCGTTTATAGATCAATTAAAATAAGTGGACTTGTGGACTAGCCCACTTACACCCCTATTCGTACTAGCAGCTATATAGTTGCTGAACGCATATGCAGCATCGATCTCTACACTACGAACTCGATCGATCGAATCCAATCTTTGGCGGCAAGGCATGGACGGCGAATGCGTGCCGTCGCCATGGCCGGAGCTCCCGCCGGACCTGGCAGGCGCTGTCTACTGCCGGCTGGTGTCCTACGGCGACCGCGTCCGCTTCCGGGCCGTGTGCCGTCCGTGGCGCCTCGCCGCGCGGCGGCAGCACCCGCTGCCGGCGGCGCTCCCCTGGATTGCCTTGGACCGCACCACCTACGAGAGCCTCCCCGACGGCGAGGTGCACCGCGTGCCCGTCCCCGGCGAGCTTCCCGCGGACACGGTCTGCCGCGGCGCCTTCGACGGCTGGCTCCTCTACGAGAGCGGCGAGCAGCGGGAGCGCTGCCTGAGGAACCCTATTTCCATGGCCAAGATTGATCTGCCCTACCACTGCGACGAGGTCATCAACCCCGGCTTCAACCTGGACGGGCTCTACCCCACCACCGTGTGCTTGCACGAGGCCGTCCTGCGCAAGATCGTCGTGTGCTCGCCGGACTTCCTCGCCGCCATCATCGACTACGGCGCCGTTCTCTTCCTCCGCCCAGGCAGCATGCACTCAACCTGGTCACTGGCCGCCTGCCCCGGCTACGTGGGCGACATAGCCTTGTACCGCGGCAAGCTCTACTTCGTCGCAGGCCACGGGGAGCTCGCCGTCCACGACTTTAGCAGCAGCAGCAGCGAGGCCTCGAGTAGCCGCCGCCATGGATCAGCAAAGGATGACTCCTCGTCTTCTTGCGTCGACGTCGTGATCAGCACAGAGCCTCCTCTGAACAACCAGAATCCCCCTCGGGGCCACTTCTGGGACAGTACCGTCTACCTCGTCGTGTCGTGCACCGGCAAGCTGCTGATGGTTCGGTGGCGGCGGTGCCTCCCCTTGGCTCCCCATTACCGCCATTGGTGCGCCGACGAGCTGAGCAAGGAGATCAAGGTGGACGTGTTCGAGGCCGACCTGGAGAAGCGCCGGTGGTCGGAGGTAGAGGAGCTAGGCGAGCAGGCTCTCTTTGTCGGCACCACCTGCTCCAAGGCGCTTCCATGGCCGGATCATGCCAACTGTGTTTTCTTCTTGGGCTTGAACGTAGCCAAATTCAGCCCGGACGGGACGATCGATGGCATCGGTGGCTGTGCCTACTGCGTTTATGACATGAAGAATGGCGCATTCAGCTTCGACCATCCGGTGTCCATTGAGAGAGATTTTCGACGATCGAGAGACGATTGGTTCTTCCCTTGCGATGTGGTTGAAAGTTGAAGATCATCTCTGCTATCTCTTCCAACCCGTCAGTCCATCAGCATCCGTTTCAGTGCTGCACGACGATCTTGTTTATAGATTTGATTATTATCGTTTGATTTATTGCCAATTTGCTGGCAAATTAACTTAGGAGAATTTGATCTGCTGCATAGTATTTATGGAAACTTTTCAGTTCCTATATTATGCATTCTATTTTTTAGAATTGAGGGAGTTCTTTTTTATTTTTTAGAGCTTGTTTATATGATGCATTCTACTTATGAAAATTGGATCTGCTGCATCGTAACGACATCTGGTTCCAGTGAGATTAGCAACGCCGGTGTCACAAGCAGATTCCGATGGAGATATAGGATCAGACCCAATTGAGTTGGAAGGCTACCCCGGTATCCAACATGAACTAACACACAATAAACTCATCACTAATATAAGAAACTAAACTTAGAGCTCTGAAAGAGTTGAATTGAGGTCCATGCAATCCCACACTACAAACACAGCCTGTGGCACTGGAAAATGTCCCATTAAGTTACTACAAAGAGATTGGGCCAACTAAATTGCACCCTACTTTGATACGGAATCATCGCCCTCTTGTGCTGGGGGATGTACATCTGAGTTGTTGCTGCTATCACCTTTTACAGAAAGCGAATCAGCTGCAGCTCTCTTGGGCGATGGTTCAGCTGAGATTGGCTTGATGTTAGCTCGTTTGACGCCTCTACCAACCACTCCAAGATCGGTTACAGTGCTTCCAGTACTTCCAAGTGTAGCTGCTGTAGACAGAGTTGAGGAATCGAAGCCGTTGCTTGACCCGGCCATCTGTGAAGAAGAATTGAACGAAGCAGCCGCTGGCAGTGTGTTAGTAGCATTCTGTTCATCACTTGCCTTTGAGGCAATTCTCTTCATAATCGCATCCATAACAGAGCTAGGGGTAGCCATTGCTTGTTCCAAGTCTTCCAGCTGAATCCAACCAATTCAGAAATTGTTACTTAAATGAATGACTTTCTTTAGCATCCATATATTCATGAAGAAAATGAAGTTGGAGATATTAAAGGTATAATCATATAAACAAGAATTTACATAGGCAGAACATTCAGAATTTACATATGCATGAATAAAAATAAGTTGCAATGTAAAAAGTGTATTCATATTAAAAAATCGAGTTTATTTTTACCTTCTTCTCAAGCTCACTTAAAATGCCACTGAGCAGCTCTATCTCATCCTCAGAAGCAGATTTTGCTGAGCCTCCTTCAGCAGCAGATGCAGTATCATCTTTACCAGCTTCCTTGTCATTTTTTAGGCTTTGTATACGTGACTTGCATAATGAGATAGCCTTAGAGCAGTATGGAATTGCATCTGAAATCTTCGATGCCAACTCATAGACCAAACAAATGCGGAAGTTTCTAGGACTGAATTAAGGCACACAAAGGAATAAAAACTCAAAGACAAAATACTAGCACTATCTGACCTATATGATGAACTGGAAACCATAATTCATGCTCAGCAAGCTGTACACAAACACGTACATGTAAGAGTGAAAGTAACCATGCAGATTGGTGGAACTCGCATTGAACATATACTTGGATAATAATATTGATTCTCCAGTTGAGAAGGATGCAAGCACTACAGAACTGGGATGCAAATATTGTTTTATACATTGTATGGCAGATAATTGGCACTACCGTTGCCAAAGAAGGATACAGATCGATAATTCGACGATGGTCAGGCTCAAGCAAATGCTCCAATATGGCTAGAGCTTTAAAGTAGTCACCAAGGGAGTTCTCAATGTCCTCTGAAAATCAAATGAGGCCTTAGCATCAAAACCATTAATCATGAAAAAAAGAGAGTAAATAAGATACCAAAGACTACCTCTTTCCATTGAGACTTCAGCCAGAGCAGAAAAGATTTTTGCTTTCTCCATAGTGTCATCTGGGCTCTTCTCAACTATGGCCCTTGCAATATCCAATATTTTCCAGGCCTGATCTAAATCAGAATCATCTTCATCTCCTGCCATCTCATCATCATCCTTGTCACTGTCACCATTCTCCTCTTGACCTTTTCCATTTGAGTTTTGCCCTAATCAATAGCTATGTCAGTACTAGCCATGGAAACCAGGAAGAAAAGCACATTGAACATGACCACCTTATAGTTACAGAAAGTGGTCAGGCGCCTATAGATGTGTAACCAATCCCACTCAATCAGTGACCAATCACTTGAATTAAATTAGTCAGGATTCTGATAGGAATGCAAGACCGGCAAATTAATTTTGACCAAAAAAACAACTATTACATTATTGCACACTTCACTACTTCAGTAGTTACTCAAAAAAAAGGAACTCTTGAGTTTGCAAAGCATCCCATACAAGTGCTTCATATATCTCTTATGTGTTATGTGTTTAATCTGGTGTTCTATTCCAAGTGCAAAAGGATACAACAAAAGGTTCTTTACGACCAAAACCTTTTTCTTTTGTTGTTGAAATCATGCACTGTCAATTGCACAACATATAATTGCACTTTGAGACCAACCGATATATCTGCTGTGACCAAATGGCCTCCTATGGAACGACAATGAGAATTGACTAACTGAAGAGATAAATCTTATAACACTTCCAGGTTCCAACAAGACCGTTACTTGATATACACAATAATATATTACTGATATCACTTTTATGCATGTTTTTTTGGGTACTCCCACCATTTGCAAATACTTCTATTTGACTTCTGTTTTCACTGTGACCATCAATATTTTTTGAATGGTTAGACGACAATGAACGAAAGTTTGATGCTTATAATTTGAATGTAACACATTGCAATAATATGGCAAACATTTTAAGTTTTTCTTTTTTTTTGAAAAGGACAAGTGGTCAACGTTGAAAGATGAATAATACCCCAGTACCAAGTATTTGCAAACAGCCAAACACAGATAGTATGTAAGAACAAAGTAAGACAAAAGAATCAGAACTAGTGGATAATAACAGTTACATGGGCAAAAGGTACAATAATGATATAGTGATACCTTCTTCAGTATCGGCTTTCTCCATAGATGAAGCATCCTCGGTATTGCTACCAGAGGCCTTTGAGCTTCTATCATCTTTGTTAGTAGTACTCTTCACAGACTCTTCATTTGAAGAACTCTTGGGAACATTACCCAAAGGATCAGCCTCATCCTGAGCCTTGTATAGCAAGGCACATCCATACTTATAATATGTGCTAACACACTCCGGAGCAAGTTCTCCATGGTGTGCAACCCTGGTGACAACAAAAGGCATAAATTTGTCAGGACACAAACATTAAAGTTCTAGCACAAGTTCAGTGGGAGGTAATGTAAGCTGAGATGGGCTTGTACATTATAGACTGGTAACTACACTGTCAAGTAGTGTACTAACTGAGTTCACTGTAGATTTCCTTTCTAGCATTTTTTTAAGCCCCCGAAGAGGTGACTTTATATTAGAAGAGGGAAATAATTACAAGCACCGTGGGAAGTCCACAGCAGAGTACAGGGTGAAAAAAGGAAAACACGGGGGGAGGGGGGGTGAGGTGGGGAGCACGCCTGAAACCTAACCCTAGGCTACGTTACAAGCATGGCTTCGTCCGCTTGAGCTCGTGGCATAAGTGCTAGGATGCCCATCGCTCCTCCAGTCCGCCAGAAGTTGATCTCCTCAAAGATGCGGTTGATCAGATCATTGATTGGAGTTTCTGATCTATGGAACACCCTATTGTTATGCTCTTTCCAGATTTCCCAAGAGACCAGAATCAGGAGCGATTTTAGGCCGCCCTGCAGTTTTTTCGGCCGTGTGATGATGTTATTGCACCACCAGTCTTGGAGCGGGATGTCCGATGGGGCGCCATCTACGTTTAGGTTCAGGCCCAGGATTCTGCTTGCGAGGTCCCGCCAAATCCGTTTGGTGACGAGGCAGTCCTTGAAGAGATGGTCCACCGTCTCAAGGTTGCGAAGGCAAAGTTGGCAAAAGTATTCATTTTGCCGTTGGCGTTGCTGCAGGCGGTCAGCTGTCCAAATTCGGTTTTTTAGCACTAACCACGCAAAGAATTTGCATTTCGCCGGTGACCATACTTTCCAAACGCCCTTTCTAGCAATTGGCTAGTAAAGATAAACAGCTACAATTACATTTATCTAAACTTTACCTCAATGAAATATTTCCAACTAACCGGTAGTGGAGCAGCATACATATGCATTTTTGAAATACCAATATCTAATGTCTGAGTGATTGCACTTTGATACTACGATAGTAGTAATTCACACACCATAACAAGAGACATGCCATCGATTAACACTAGGTTAAGAGGAAATTTCAATTATTCCTCGACACAGCAGCCCAGCTCGTTGCGCATGTCGCTAAGTGACAAAACATAATCGAAAATCTTGACAACCAGCTTGCAGAGCTGTAGAACCTCTTAAACCCTACCCGATTCATCTCCCCAGCTACACAGGTCAAAAAAAAATAAATAAATAAATAAACCCACGTTACAGCACAACACCATCAAATCCACAACAACACCGAACTAATCTGACATTATTCCCCCCTCGTAATCCGTCCACACGAAAGATTTAGCCTGGTCGGGAGTGGAACCGTAGACGCGCGCGGGGTGTAACGGAGAAACCCTCACCTGATCTCGAGGGCGCGGCTGAGGCAGTCGACGGCGTCGACGAAGTCCCCGTCCTCGATGGCCTTGGACCCCCTCTCGAACAGCTCCTCCGCCCGCTCTAGGGTTTTCGCCTCCTCCCCCTCCCCCTCTCCTACCCCTTCCCCCTCCGCCTCCACCTCCATCTCCTCACCCGCCTCCTCGCTAGGGTTCCGCGGCGGCGGGTCGGGCTGCTCGTCTCGCGGCGCCTCGACGTTCTCCGACGAGGAGGCCATGGGCGGTGGGTGGAGAGAGAGAGAAGGGGGAGGAAGAAAATGGGGAAATTTTGGCGGAGACGAAGCGCGAATTCTCGGGGGGATATGTAGCAGTTGCCGCCAACGGGTTCCGCGTCTTAGGTTTGGGCCTACTTGGGCCTGTGAGGTGGCAACGCTGGGCCTTGTTGGGCCTTAGTCATTTCGGGCCTATTTTCGGATGGACCAGGAAATTTTGCAAAAATATTTATTATGGGAATTAAACTGAGATCTCACTTGGAATGGAGGAATTTTAAAGAAATTTGAAGGAATCAAACTAAACCCTGCTCCCCAGTTCCATAATTTGGAACTGTACGACTTTATAGCATTGCTCATACCATATGAATGTTAGTTAATCTAAACACACGTATAAACCATATATATTAATTAATAAAAATTTAAATAAGGTTAGAAAGTTTAGACGGAACCTAATTTCTGCAAAAAAAAAATCATGTAAAGTCCATACAATTCCAAAAGGCAATTATAGAACTTTTCTCCTAACAAAAGGGTAGCCAAATTTTGGCAAACCAAATAGACACATACTTCACTTCAGGATTTCGGGTGTTTGATTTATGTTTGCTCTGTTTTTTGGGTAAATATTGTTCGTATTAGCTGCTCTTAAAATCAGCTACGGAAGCTACCGATGGATTTGGACCGGGGGAACCGAAAAATCAACGCAAAACGTGCGGCCAACTTGCTTACAACGAGAGCTCATTAGCTCAACAAAAGGAGCAGTAGAAGCGTGACATGTCAACCAAAAAGAAACAGCCAAAAATCAAATCAACTCAAATTCCAATATCAACATGAGATCTAATCATCTCCCGCACGTACGTATACATCTCGTTCGCTAATCGCTACAGCGATACATAAAATCATCATGAACTTAATTATAAGAAAAGATCTGAATAGAATCAGTGGCCGAAGCAGTCGACGAGGATGGACAGCGCCGTCTCGGCGCCCAAGCCGCCCGGCGAGCCGGCGCCACCCGCCGCCGAGCTCGCTGCCGGCGGCATGGCGCCATCGCCGCGACGGTCGAGCCCGTTGGACGTCGACGCAGATCCATCACACGACGGCGCCGGCGGCGCCGATCTGAGGGCCTCGAGGATCTTGCTGCAGCTCCGTATCCTCCCGGCCAACTCGGACGACGACCAGGCATCCATCAGGCTCGTCGGCGACGGCAGAAAAAAACCAAGTCTTGCTGATCAGAGCGGAGGAGATCAGCAACGAAAGATCGAATTTTGAGCTGAATTATAGCTGCTTCTCCCCCTTTTCGTTTTCAGTTGAGGAGGAGACAGGAAGAGGAATACATCAATTATCAAAGCGTGGTCGGCACCGGCAACGCAGGAGGAGACAGGTGGAATTTATAGAGGACGGGAGCGTTGAAGTCAGAGAAGGCGAATCAGGGGGACATGCCTCTGGTTTTGGAGTACTTTTTAAGTTTTAGCCCACTGAATGATGTCTCTGAATTGGAAGTCTTGCTCTTTCGCCTGTGAACGTGGACGATTTCCAGGCCGGATTTTCTTCTTCTTTTTTTACTCTCTACTTGAGTTGTCGACTGTTCATTTTTTTTTCAGGAATGGAACAGGAGATTGGATTGTGCTGTTCTTTCTTCGAATCTTTGTGCAATCAGTTTAGCTATGTAATGTGCAGGAGAGAATATGCTGCGGATCTCAGGGTTCTCTGTTGTCTAAACCAAATCTGTCGTAGCAATGAAGACCTGAAATTCGATTGTTCTCGCATACACGAAAAGAATCGTACTACTTTTCCGATGGCTGAGACAGTGTGGTGTGCCTCTGCAGTTGCTGCCGACCTGCAAGTCACATTAAAAGTGCCGTCGACCTTCGTCTCCCAAGTTCAGAGGTTTCTAGCTATGAAAACGAGCGAAAACGGTATTATTTTTATGTTACCTTTACGAAAATGGTCCTGTTACGGTTGGAAACCTTCTATGCTTAAAAAGGGTACCCGTACAGTTTAGGTTCGGATCTGACTGTGTAGTTTATGGATCGCTACAGTTCCTGGGAGTAAATTTCCCATAGCACAGTTAGTATGTCTTATAAAAAAAATACTACCTCCGTTCCACGACGTAAAACGTTTGACTTTTTTTTATTGTAACATTTAATCATTTGTTTTATTCAAAAATTTAGTACCAATATAAAAATTGATAAGTCATGCTTGAAGTTCTTTTGATAATAAATAAGTCACAAGCAAAATAAATAATATTTTTATAATTTTTTAAATAAGATAAAGTGATCAAACATTATAAGAAAAAAAATCAAACATTACATTACGAAACGGAGGGAGGAGTACAGTTAGTATGGGCTTCGCATTGGGCTAAAGGCCTTCATGGGCTAAACCGTATTCTTTACCAAGGCCTTCTTTACTGATAGGTGGGCCTCACAGATGTGATAGCCACGGCCCACGGCCGAGCAGGCAAAGCAACACATGGTAATTATGCCTTGCCCATGCTGCCACTACCACATAGGCTCTGACCACTCACTTGCCAGCAAATGATCAAATGGAAACTATATCTTGTTCCAAGAAGCAAAATGCAACGACTGACTAATCACCTGATAATAAATAGCACGAAAGACAGTTGCATGGAACTCCGAGATAAAAAAGCAAAAGGATGAGACATGCAGATTTCATATACCATCCAAACTGGAGCATATATATGCAAAATTCAGATAAAAAGATTGATTACACATCCACTGAACTGGATTTCTTGGGGGGTAATGCTTCAACACCACGTTAAACTCCTACTAACATACTACCAAATTCTTAGAAACTAGAAAGCATTAGCACTGTACAAACTCATCTATCACCTATTTTATTTTCTTGAAAATGCAGGAGAACTGCATTTCTTCCCTTGTATTTTTTTTTCGAAAACGCACGAGAACTGCATTTCATTTCATTGAGAGAGCAAAATAGGCGCAAGAAACAAAACTTCTCACAAAAAGGAAAAGCTCAATCGTTTATTTCCCCTTGTTACACTGATCAATCAATCTCTATTACATAATCTGACATTTTAGAGTGGTGTTGGTGCCATATGTTTCCTTTTCTTTCCAAGGCCTTGTTTGAAGGAGCTTCAAGCAACAGTAGCTATTCCAAGAATCCCCAACTCCGCTAATCAGAATATATTCTTCCTCTAGGTTAAGAAATTTAGCACCATAGAATCTAGTTTGGAACAAGAAACCAGAAGTAGGGTCTCATGAGCAACTCCTGTCCAGGCTTGTACTAGCTAGATACTCATGAGCAACTCCTCAGAATCTCCAGCTCCACCAAAGTAGGGTCTGAATCCAGTGCACAACTGAGAACTGCATCAGGACAGGAGCACGCTCAACCCCACAGCTTGTGAAACTCAGAGACTACATCTGCTTGGGTCTCCAACTCAAGGCCATGTCGTTGCATCAACGTTGCTGCAGTACTCAATATTCTTAGCACATCAACTATTGTGTTCCCCAATTGAAAGGATGTGGCTTCATGTTTTGACTTCCACAGAAACTGGTGCGCAGTTGCTTCTGCATTCCGACTAAAGCTATCTATCTCCTTTGGTAGGATGATCTTACTTAACTGTTTTAGTGTAAAGCTTTTGTGATAGGAAAGTGGATCCTCACCATTGATCACCTCTATTGCATAACTCACTGTTTCCGGCAGGAGGAGGGATCCACGATCCACAGTTGAGCGCTGAATCTAGACAGGTCGCTCAGTCCACAACTTCCGGAACTCGGAGATCACATCTGCCCGGCTCTCCAGCTCAAGGTCCTGTTGTTGAAACAGCGTTGCTTCCCTACCAGTGGTCAATGTGTTCAGCATATTTATTCTCGTCTTCCCCAAGTGAAAGAATGCAGCTTCATGTTTTGACTTCCAGGGCAACTGGTGCACTCTCGCTTCGGCATTGTGATTGAAGCTATCTATTGCCTTTGGTAGCATCATCTTATCTAGCTGTTCCAGGGTAATGTTTGTGTGACAGCATGGCTGCTCCTCACCATCAATCACCTCCACTGCAAAACTCTCACCTGCAAGAAGGTCATTTGAAGACTTATGAAGCAAAAAGAGTACTCCAAGTTTCAGATGTGGAGACCTTGGATAGCATCCTTTTCCTCGTAAATCTGCCTTCCGTTTGTTGTTTTTTCCTTGTGTAGCTGCCCTCTCTCTGTTGCATCTAGATCGTGTGATTTGGTGCTCCAAATACACTGCAATAATTGCTTTAAGAGAAACATCTGATAATTCTACTTTGTCCCTATTGCCACTACCACATATGCTCTGACAATTATGTTTGCAGCATAATGGGTTTGGGCGGAACCACTCAGTATTGTGAGTGCTGTACCAGTGGTATGAGTGATAATGTGACACCCAGGAGAAGTCTTGTGTAGGGAGTTGAACAAGTTCCTTCGTAACAGTTTCAGTTGGAGACTTGAAATGAGGGGTTAACAACTGCAAGCACTTAATTGTAGTGCCAATTATGTTTGTACTATCTGAGAGTTGTAGCATCAAACCAAGGAAAAAGTTATCCTCAGGTGCACTGCCATCATTGTAAACAAAGATCAACTTAGCTTCCACTCCTCAACGATGTTGTTGGGCCATATCCAAAACAAATGATGCTTGTTTCCTTGCACTAATTTGTACTCTAGCGTTTCACCTGCAAGAAGGTGCCCAATAAGAGGGTCAAAGAAAGAGTAACGACGTGGTGTCCCTTGAAACTCCAGGTATCTCAGAAAGTCATTAGCTCCATCAGCAAACCACTCGAATCGTCGAACAGTTGATCTACTCGGCTCATCAATGTTACCGTGAAAGATGGACGATATCACTGACTTGGTGGCATGGACTATTCTCCTAGGAAAGAAGGAATTCCTTACTTGCCGTTCCTCCTCTTCTTCCTGGACACGCTGCCTGCACTTGCGTAGTGTGTTGTCACACTCTTCAGCAGCACGCTTCAACTTCTTCTGCCAGCATAGCAATGGCCCACCAGTGATCTGCCACTTATTGGATGTCTCAAGTGCAATCTCCAACTTGATTTGTGTCATCTCCAGCCTCTCTATTTGCTCTTCTGCACTTGATGTCTGCTCATACTTGTCAATCATGCCAGAAATGATTTTGTTCACGGTCTCATGAACAACAGCAGAACTGACTATCTCTGCCATCTTCAGTAATATATATGTAGGGTTCCCCGCCTGATTAGCACAGAGCAAGATATATCAATACATCAATCACGATGCCTAAAAAATCAAAAGATAGACCTGAATTCCTGATAAGTACTAACAAAAGTGCAATGTTGAAGTATATGTAATGCTCAACCTTATATGCTGAATTAGTAGTGAGGAACTTGGCACCACAGAAGTGCACCAGCTGACCAGCACCGCAGTGTACTCAGCTGACAGTAACTGGATTGTGTGAATGGTTTGCGTGAAAGTGCATGACTTTAGGCTGGTATTTGTTGAATGTGTGGTCTAATATGGCATCTGTTGGGAACAAATCACTCTAATATAGTCTTCAGTTGATTTGCCACACTCAGACAAACTAAAAATTTGCCCCCGTTGACTGACCAATCTGCAATCCTTTTGTGAAAGAATTCCTAGTTGCTGTAATCAGTTCCAGCTACTAGTCTTACTCTTGGGCAGTTCGGATCTGGGACCAACTCCACTATACAAGTGCAGAACAACATATTATTTTTTACACTAAACTTGTATTCCGTATCCCTTTTCTACCATAAGTGGACTCTGACAACTACTACCTCTGTTCCTAAATGTTTGACGCCGTTGACTTTTTTATGCATGTTTGACTATTCGTCTTATTCAAAAAATTTACATAATTATTAATTTTTTATATCATTTTATTTATTGTTAAGTATATTTTTATACATGTATATAGCTTTACATATTTTAAAAATAAATAAATAAGACGAATGGTCAAACATATATAAAAAGTCAATGACGTTAAACATTTTGCGACGGGGGAGTATATATTATCGGTGACTTGAAATGCCCTTCGTTCTTAAAAAAAGATTATCGGCGACTAAAAGTTAGCTGGTATATGTTGGTTGCTCCTGAACAAAACCGTAACTAAATAAGGGGAATCTGACAACAACAAGTATATATTATCGGCGACTCGAAGTGCCCTTTGTTCTTAAAAAAATTATTGGCGACTACTCCAAGCCTTCAATGAGCTGTTGCCTGCTCGCTCGTTGGATATGATTGAGAGCTTCCTGTCGACAATTTTTTTCCGTTTCATTTGTTGTAAACTTTTTTTCTCCCAATCTTCAAAAAAAACGAGCGTTGGTTGTCCCAAAAACAACAGTAACTACGCAGGACGAAATGTGGGTCTTGGAATGCGAGGAAACCGAGCCATACCTCGACCTAGTTTGCCGCGGTAGCCACGAGGAAGAAGGGGGAATCTTCCCTCTCCGCATTGCCGGGTCGCCACAGGAGCACGCATATATGGCGCTCCGCAGTGGCGGTGGCACTGGCAGGGAATCGAGGACGGCAGCGCCATGCCCTGACCACCACCACCATGCGCCGTCGATCTGCGGCTACCCGAGCCCTCGTCGCGGCGCTCCCGGAGGCCATGGCTGCGGTGTCAGTGGTGGTCAGCTTGGAGACGAGGAGTTTGGTGCGGCCCAAGTGATAGTGGAAGGCGATCAAGCCCATTTAGGCCCATTAGAAGCCCTGCACTAACCCACCGATGATGGGCTGTTTTGGGGCCGTCGTTAGGAAGTACGATAAGAAAAACCTTAAAGTCATTTTCAAATTTAAGGTTAATTTGGCTTATAATCATAAGCAAAATGAAAAGACTAGGATGAGCCGTGCAAAAAATTCAGTCTTGATTAAAGCATATACATGCAAAAGTTCAGATAAAAGGACTGATTACACATCTAACTGAACTGCAATTCTTGGCTAAATGTTTCATATAAAAAGACTGATTACATATCTAACTGTACTCACTCATGTCTCACCTAAAGAATATTTCCTACCCAATATTCCCCTCGTTACCCTGATCAATCTCTGTTACATAATCTGGAATTCTTGGTGCCATCTGTATTTCCTTTTCTTTCCAAGGGCCTTGTTTGAAGGAGATTCAAGCAACAGTATCTACTTTAAGAATCTCCGGCTCCCCTGAACAGCCTATATTCTTCCTCGAGGTTAAGAAATCCAGTAGACATTGAATCTAGATTTGAACTTTTGATTCAGCAACCAAAAGTTGGGTTTCACCAGCTTGCCCGGACTCGTACTAGCTAGATACTCATTAGCAGTTTAGAATCTCCAGCTCCACCAAGTAGGGTCTGAATCCAGTGCACAACTGAGAACTGCATCAGGACAGGAGCACGCTCAACCCACAACTTGAGAAACTCAGAGATTATGTCTGCTTGGCTCTCCAGCTCAAGGCCATGCCGTTGCAAAAGTGACGCTTTCCTAGCAGCATTCAATATTCTTGGCACATTCATTTTTGTGTTCCCCACATGAAAGAGTGCAGCTTCATGTTTTGACTTCCACAGAAACTGGTGCGCTGTCGCTTTTGTATTCCCATTAAAGCTATTTATCACCTTTGGTAGCATAATCTCGTTTAGCTGTACCAGTGTAATGTTTGTGTGCAAGCAAAGCTGATCCTCACCATCAATCATCTCCATGGCAAAACTGTCAGTTGCAGGCACAAGGTCACTTGAAGAGACATGAGGCAAAAGGAACACTCCAAGTTTCAGATGTGATGGCCTTCTAGGAGAACAACTTTTTCCTTGTACAGCAGCCCTTCGTTCATTAAATTTTGATTGTGAGATTTGGCTCTCCAAATATACTTCAATGACTGATTCTAGAGAAACATCTCGATATTCAATCTTGTCCATGTAGCCACTGTCACATGCCTTCTGAACATGATGCTTGCAACACAGTGGGTTTGGCCGGAGCCATTCGGTAGCTATAATGTGAATGTCATCCCAATGGTATGAACAAGAACGTGGCACCCAGGAGAAGTCTTGTGTAGGCAGTTGAGTAAGTTCTTTCCTAACAGTTTCAGTTGTAGACTTGAAATGAGGGGTAAACAACTGCAAGCACTTGATTGTAGTGCCAACTATGTTTGTACTCTCTGAAAGTTGTAGCATCATACAAAGAAAAAAGTTATCCTCAGGTGCATTGCCATCATGGTAAACAAAGATCAACTTAGCTTCAAATCCTCGCTCTGCAATGTTATTGGGTCGTATCCAAAACAGATGCTGCTTGTTTCCCTGCACTAATTTGTAGTCTAGCGTTTCACCTGCAAGAAGGTGTCCGATAAGAGGGTCAAAGAACAAGTAACGACGTGGTGTCCCTCCAAACTCCACAGACCTCAGAAAATCATTAGCTCCATCTGCATACCACTCAAATCTTCGAACACTTGATCTACTCAGCTCGTCAATATTGGCACGAAAGACAGATGATACCAGTGACTTGGTGGCATGGGCAATTCGCCTTGGAAAAGAGGAATTTCTTACTTGCTGTTCCTCCTCTTCTTCTTTCTGGAGACGCTGCCTGCTCTTGCGAAGTGTGTTCTCGCACTCTTCAGCAGCACGCTTTAGCTTCTTCTGCCAACGTAGCAATGGCCCACCAGTGATCTTCCACTTATTGGATGTCTCAAGTGCAGTCTCCAACTTGATCTGTGCCATCTCCAGCCTCTCCAGGTGACCCTCTGCGCTTGATTTTCCCTCAAACTTGTCAATCATGCCAGACATAATTTTGTTTACTGCCTCATGAACAATGGCAGAACAGACTATCTCACCCATCGTCAGTAGTCTGTAGGATTCCCACCCTGATCCGAGCACAGATTAAGTATTATCAGTATATCGATTAATATGTGCAATAAAATCAAGAGATAGAGTAGCGAATTACCAATAAAATCAAAAGACGGTGGTGCACTGACTGCACTGTTGAAGTATATAATTCCAAACCTTCTTGGCTGAACTAGTAGTCTTATGAAGGGAAGGCTGAACTACTACTAGTAGGAAGGAAATTGGGGCCAAAGATGCAGAAAAGAGTACCCAGCAGATGGCAACTAGATTAAATGAGTGGTTAGCGTGAAAATTGGGTTACTTTGAAAGTGAAGCCGGTGTTGCTGAATGTATGGTTTACTATGGCAAACATGGAGAGCACTTAGTCTAGTCTCCAGTTGACACTCACAGAACTTGAAGAATCTGCTCCCATTGACTGACCAATCTTGCACCAATGCTAGTTGTTGAAGAAAAAATGTTCTTGTTGCTGCAAATTTTACCTAAGAAATTACTGGTTGCTGAAATGAGTTTGTGCTACTAATCTTCACGCTTACAACAAATCTTTCATATTATAACACTTTGGATTTGTTTTAAATCAAACATTTTCAAGTTTAATAAATTTATATATAGAAAAATATAAGAACAACCCTATCATCAAAATAGTTTCATTAAATCCACAATTAAATGTATTTATATACAATATTATTTTATTAAAATTATTGCATATCTTTCTATAAATTTCGTCAAACTTAAAGAGGTTTTGACCTTTTTCTTTTGCCGGGGCAGCCAAAGACTAGGCGCCCTAATTTCATTAAGATTGGAATGAACAAGTATAGACTATAGAAACCGAGAGAAAAGGACGATCCTGGCTGAAAACAGCCCAGGCCAGCTGCTGAAACGTATTAACCTATCCCTTGAGGTTCCCGAAAGAAATCAGCTGCTGACCACACTCCAACTTCTTCCTTGAAAGCACGGAACCACTGCGCGCTTGAACGAGACTCGGATTCCTTTCCTTCCAAAGCAGCCAGGAGACCAAGAGGTTTGACTTAGAACAAACGCATTTACAATACGAAGCGGAGGAACCAGTAAACATGGATACGTACTCGATAATTCCTATCCCTTTTCCACCTGCAGAGGGATCTGAAAATTATATTACCGGCGACTCGAAATGGGTGTTTGGGTTGTTGGTTCTACAGAAAAAAAAAATTGTTGGGGACTACAAATTAGCTGGGGGTACGTTTCTGGGGCAGTGCCAGTGCGTGTGTCTCCCCTAAAGCAGTAGATCAAGAACAGCAACTAACTAAAATGGAAAAAAAAACAAAAAACAGGATGAGATATGCAAGGAAGCCGAGCCGTACTGAGACGGCGCTCCATGGCCGCTGCGAGGAGCTGGCCAGCCTCCTCCTCCCTCTCCGCATGTATAATGGATCGTCCGGCGGCGGAGACGCCATGGCCGGGTGGGGTGCGTGCGTGGCGTGGCTGTCTCCTGCTTGCTCGGTGGTGGACATGGTGGTGTGGAGGAAGAGGAAGATGTTTACTACCAGTTGATGGGCTGCTTGGGCCATCACGAGGACGTACTTTCACTACCAGTTGGGCCCTTCCGTCTCCACGTCTCCTTCCGTCGCTCGCCGCCGATCACCACCGCCGGACATGTCTGCTGCCGCAGCACAACGATCTGGCGATGGATAGCCTGCACCGGCGAAATGAGAAGGTCGGTCCGGGCATGGAGTTTCCTTCCTCGATCTGGAAGGTTCAGGTGTCTAGCGTAGCCAGCGGAGCAGAGAACTTTCCAGTATCTTAAAACTCATTGATAAAATGGAAACTAGCTAGACCACGTAAGTACACTCGTTTCTGCTTATACTTTTAAACTAAAATTTAAAATTTTAACCTAAAGCCCAAAACCTTATTCTTGTTTGTAGAATTTTCATGCCATGTGACTGTCCTATCACCTGATAATAAATACAATAGGTTAATAAAAAGATTGTTGCATGGAAATCTGAAACAAAAGGACGCAGGGTGGGACTTGCAAAATTCAGATAAAATTTAATCTTGCATATGCATGAAAAATCCACTCAGAAATGTTGATTACACATCCACCAAACCTGATTTCTTGGGCAAGGCTTCAACGCCATGTTAAACATTTATTTACATACCAAGTAAATTTTTGCCGTAGAAACCATAGAAGTTAACATGGTACAATATTGTGAATAGTAGCAGGAATACTTATATTTTTGGTACAAGATTTAAATCCTAAAAATGTTCACATTTTTGGACGGAGGAAGTAGAGGTTAACACGGTATAATACTCTCACCCAGAATACTACTTATCAATTCCTTGTATTTGTCCTTGTTACCCTCATCAATCTGTGTTACATAATCTGGAATTCTAGATCGATCTTGGTGTCATCTGTTTCCTTTTGATTCTAACAATTTATTTGAAGGAGCGTCTAGCAACAGTAAAGAATATCCAACTCGCCAAAACAGCCCATATCATTCCTCTATGTTAAGAAATTCAGCAGCAGTGGAATCCAGATTTGCAGTTTTGAACTAGCAGCCCAAAGCTAGGTTTCACCAACCTCTCCTGATTCATATTAGCTACACACCCATCAGCAATTTTTTTAAATCTCCAAGTAGGGCTTGAGTCCAGTCCACCGCAGAGAACTGCGTCATGACAGGAGTACGCTCAACCCACAGCTTGAGAAACTCAGAGATCACATCTGCTCGGCTCTCCAACTGAAGGTCATGTTGTTGCAGCAACGTTGCTTTCCCAGCAGTACTCAATATGCTTGACGTATTCATTCTTGTGCTCCATACATTAAAGAATGCAGCTTCATGCTTTGACTTCCACAACAACTGATGCGCTGCCACTTCTGCATTCTGATTGATGCTATCTATTGCTTTTGGAAGCATGATCTCGTTAAGCTGGTTCAGTGCAATGTTTGTGTGACGGGAAAGCTGCTCCTCACCATCGATCATCTCTATTACAAAATTCTCGGTTGCAGGCAGAAGGTCGGTTGAAGAAACATGAGGCAAGAGGAATACTCCAAGTTTCAGCTGTGATGGTCTTCTCAGAGAACATATTTTTCCGGGCACATCCCCCCTCTGATTGTTGCATCCATATTGGTAAACTTGGCTCTCCAAATACACTTCAATTACTGGTTCTAGACAAACATCTGGAAATTCTGTCTTATCCATGTAGCCACTACCACATACCTTCTGATCATGATGCCTGCAACACAGTGGGTTTGGGCGGAACCACTCAGTAGCTACACTGTGAATGTTGTCCCAACGATATGAACAAGAAGGTGGCATCCAGGAGAAGTCCTGTGTAGGTAGCTGAGTAAGATCTTTCCTAACAGTTTCAGTTGTAAACTGGAAATAAGGGGTAAACAATTGCAAGCACTTAATTATAGTGCCAACTATGTTTGTACTCTCTGAAAGTTGTAGCATCATACAAAGAAAAAAGCTATTCTCGGGTGCACTGCCATCATTGCAAATAAAGATTAATTTAGCTTCTACTCCTCGCTCTGCAATGTTATTGGGCCGTATCCAAAAGAAATGCTTCTTGTTTCCCTGCACCAATTTGTACTCTAGTGTTTCACCTGCAAGAAGGTGCCCAATAAGAGGATCGAAGAACAAGTAACGACGTGGTGTCCCTCCAAACTCCACAGATCTCAGAAAGTCACTAGCTCCATCTGCAAACCACTCGAATCTTCGAACAGCAGATTTAGTTTGCTCATCGAAATTGCCAGGAAAGATGGATGATATCAGTGATTTGGTGGCATGGGCAATTCGCCTAGGGAAGGAGGAATTTCTTACTTGCTGTTCCTCCTCTTCTTCCTGGACACGCTGCCTGCACTTGCGTAGCGTGTCGTCACACTCTTCAGCAGCACGCTTTAGCTTCTTCTGCCAACGCTGCAATGGCCGACTAGTGATCTGCCACTTACTGGACGTCTCAAGTGCAATCTCCATCTTGATTTGCGCCATCTCCAGCCTCTCCATCTGCTCCTCTGCACTCGATTTTCGCTCATACCTGTCAATCATGCCTGATATGATTTTGTTCACTGTCTCATGAACAACTGCAGCACTAACTATCTCTCCCATCTTGAGCAATCTGCGAGATTCCCTCCCTGATCATCACAGAGAAAGATACATCGATACATTGATCAGTACGACTGACAAAAATCAAAGACAGATCAGTGAACTTCAGATAAGTACTAAGAGAGCGCACTGTTGAAGTACGAAAAACCTAACCTTCTGAGTTGAAGAAGTAAATTGGAGCCACACAGGTGCACCTGGGAGTAACTTGGAGAAGATAACTGTGTTGAATGAAAGGTGAGCGGTGAGCGTGAAAGCCTGTGACCACGGGGAGAAAATGTGAGCAAATCAAAGTTAGGCTGGCCTGTATGGTCTAATATGACAGACACATGCTGCTTATCTTGACTCTTGACCGACTGGGATGATCATGATGGGATCTGGGTCTGACTCCACTATACAATTGCGGTCTGGTCTGCAAAAGAAATTAACAACAAATCATTCGTAGTAAAATTGATCTTACCATATTCTTTTTCAAACTCTAGGTAAATCCGAGGACTACAATATCGCATCGGAGACTCGAAAGCGACTACGAGTTGGGTGGGACACATTGCTTGTGCAATCCTAGTGCCGCCTCTCCCCTAAAGAGAACAGCAGCAAGCAAGCAGGTTGTCGAATGCGAGGAAACATAGCCTTACCTCGATGGCTCGATGGAGTGCACCGGCGGTCGCCGCGACGAAGCAGGCAGCGGCCTCCTCCCTCTCCGCATCGCTGGCTCTGGCCGCACGAGCACGCATAGATGGCGCGGCGCCCCCCACAGTAGTGGCAGCAGCAGCAGCGGATCGAGGAAGGCAACCGCCATGTAAGGACCACCTTGCGCCGCCGTTCCGCGCTCCGGCGGCGGTGGCTGTCGGCGTGGAGACGAAGGGGTGTGCGGCTCAAGCCCACTTCGGCCCAAGTAAATTACGCTGCCCAAGCTCACTTCAGCCCACACAACATAAACTCACGTGGCGAGCTGATAGCTACAGTTGCAGTTCAGCGATTTGTTCGGGGAGAGACAGAGCCGAGGTACTCCGGCCGCGTTCTTCTTTACCCCTTAGAGCAGGTACAATTGTTCTACGCAGCAGGCTATAAAATAGTCCATGTCATTAAATTACTATATTGAGAAGTGAGAATAGGGGGAGAGAAAAGCGAGCGACTAATCTGTCGCTGGGCGCTAGCACGATTCCACATGCGATGCGCTCGCATGCAGCTGCGTTAGCGATAAAGAAACACATTTTGTGGGACCACACCAAGCCGTATCGATCCTGTGTGGTCTCTCGCCCTCTCTAGATCTCGCAATCCGTCCCCACAAGTTGCTTCTCTCTTCCGCTTGAGCCGATCTCCACCACCACCAAAAATGGCGCATGACACGAAAGAGCTGCCGCCGCTGTTGGATCGATGGCTACGCACCCTGTCGCTCATGTTCCTCTTGTACCCAACCATATCCATGCTTTCCGCTCGTCAGATTAATGTCCTGCGCTTGAAGCATGTGGGCGTCGTCACCATGCTTGATCCGTGCCATCCAGTGGTTTCTTCCGTTGATTGAAGCAAGCAAGCAGAAGAAACGATTCCTTAGTTATCTTGGATTTTCCTCCTCTTTTGCAGATTTTTTTTATGTTCCTCTTTCATAGATTTTTTTATGTCCCTCCTTGTATGCATATTTATTTATTCTTGCAAAGCTAGAATAAATTTTATTTGAAGGAACGATACAGTAGTGACATGATCTATATCTTTCCTTTAGCATTTGATTAGAATTAGTTTTCTAATATAAACGTATGGTCATGCCACAGTGCACATAAATGGCCACAGATATTGATTTCTCTCTGGATCCTACACAGTTATATGTACATACAAAATTAATTATTTAATTAATAAGAGATAGGACATGTAATAGCCAACTTATTGTACCGGTTAGTTCGAATATTGGCGGTAAAATGATGTGGCAACGAGTATAGCCGGCTGTTGGCTGCACTATTGACCTTGCTCTTAGAGCTAGTATAGCCAATTGCTGGCTCCAATTCATCTATAATCAATCTAATAGTCAATTTATATAATAGTTATCTCTAAAACATCAATACATGGTACTACGTGTCATACACATACTGTGTCTTAGAGCACGTGCTGTAGCTAATTAGTATCACACTTCTCTTCTCTCTTATATCTTTAAAATATGTTTATAATTGGCTTATAGCTTGCTATTGTACCTGCTCTTACTAAACCTAGTTTTTTATTTATTGCGCGTGTGTTTTTTAACTGCTAAATGATGTATTTTTAAAAAAATTTCTATAGATTATTTTCAAAAATCATATTAATCTATTTTACAAATTTTAAATTAACAAATAATTAATTATATATTAATCTATTACTATATTTTGTATATCCTCAGCCGAACGCGGCCTCACTCCGGCTGCGTTTTTGGAAACCGACGAAAAAAAAGTAACTTGAATTAATATATTATTAATTAATTTTAGTTGTAAAAATTGAAAAAAATATGTTGATATGATTTTTTAAAACAACTTTTAGAAACATTTCATAAAAAACACCTCGTTTAGTAGTTTAGAAAGCGTGCATGTAAAAAACGAGAAAATGGTTAGTAACTTGGAGGAATGAATAAATGCAGCCTCCATAATTTAACTATTTATCCTATTAAAAAACTTACTTAAACATATATTTTTGAATAAGATGAATAGTGAAACATATGATAAAAAATTAGCAACATCAGTTATTAAAATACGTAGTAGTTTAGTGGGAACTTGAGAAATTCGAAGAGAGCATGTACTTCCAGATCATTGTTTCGGGAGATGACCTGAGTACCATTGAAAATTCGAATCTTCGTGTGGCTAGTTTTTCCATGAAGAATTCAAGCTGCAGCCGAGTCGAACAGGACTAACTAGGAATATTGCAAAAAAGACTCATCCAACTGGTCGTGCTCGTGCTTTCTCTTAGTTAGTTGGTACCGTCTCGATGTAATTGACCAAGTGAAATAAAACTTTCATTATCTTAAAAATGTTTTCTTAACGAAAACTCATTATCAGTCTACTGGTCATAAAGCCTTTTATCAAAATTCATAACAAAAATGCTAGTACACATTAAAAACTGAAAAGAAAAAAAGTTGGTTACACATCCAGTGAATTCGATTTCTTCGGTAATGGCTCCAAGCCAAGTTAAAATTGTTAATGATAATCTGAAGAAACTGTGTTTCACTCGCAACTCCTATCTACATATACAAAGTTATTGTTGGTCTAGAAATTACAAGGTAGCACCGTACAAAGAGTCTCCAGTTGATTTATCACACTAAAAAAAAAAACTTCAGTCTGCCATCGTTGACTGTTCCAATCTTGCAGAAATGCTAGCTAATGAAAGGCAAATTATCCTCGTCACTGCAATCCTTTTCCTAAATAACTTGTGGTTGCTGCAATCAGCTCTGGCCACTAGACTTGACGCTTGACATATCTTTCGTGGTACTAGTAAACATGAATGGTCGATGCTTCCTGTTCCTTTTCCACACGCAGAGATATCTGAAAATGGGAGCTTCTTGTTATTACCGGCGACCAGTAGCAAGGGCAGAACGGCACGAAGATGGGAAGGCTCAGGTCCAGGTGGGTAGTCAACCTTCTCAGTTCATTTGCCAGTAGATGATCAGGATCAAGTTTTCAGTATCTTAAACTCTTGATCAAGTGGAGAATGTGGAAACTAGCTAAAACCTTTGTCTTGTTTGACGAATTTTCATGCAATAACTGTCTGCTCACAAGATAAATAGCATAAAAAAAAAAAGAGAAGTTGCACGGAAATCTGGACACAAAAGCCAACAGGGTGAAACATTGAAAATCCAGATAAAATTCAATCTTGATTAAAGCATATACATGCAAGTCTCAGCTAAAAAGATTGATTACACATCAATTGATCTGGATTTCCTGGGTAATGCTGCAACACCATGTTGAACTCCTATTTGCATACCAGGTTAACACTGTTCAATACACATTTATCGCCTAGAATATTTCCTACCCACTCCTTGCATTTCCCCTGTTACTGGTTGTTACCCTGGCCAATGAAATGGAGGGAGTACCATGCTGTGAATAGTAACAGGAATACAAGATTTAAATCCTAAAAATGTTCACATTTTTGGATGGAGGAAGTAGAAGTTAACACGGTATAATACTGTCACCCAGGATACTACTTATCAATTCCTTGTATTTGTCCTTGTTACCCTCATCAATCTGTGTTACATAATCTGGAATTCTAGATCGATCTTGGTGTCATCTGTTTCCTTTTGATTCTAACAATTTATTTGAAGGAGCGTCTAGCAACAGTAAAGAATATCCAACTCGCCAAAACAGCCCATATCATTCCTCTATGTTAAGAAATTCAGCAGCAGTGGAATCTAGATTTGCAGTTTTGAACTAGCAGCCCAAAGCTAGGTTTCACCAACCCCTCCTGATTCATATTAGCTACACACTCATCAGCATTTTTTTAGAATCTCCAGGTCCCCCAAGTAGGGCTTGAATCCAATCCACAGCAGAGAACTGCATCATGACAGGAGTACGCTCAACCCACAGCGTGAGAAACTCAGAGATCACATCTGCTCGGCTCTCCAACTGAAGGTCATGTTGTTGCAGCAACGTTTCTTTCCCAGCAGTACTCAATATGCTTGACGTATTCATTCTTGTGTTCCATACATTAAAGAATGCAGCTTCATGCTTTGATTTCCACAACAACTGATGTGCTGCCACTTCTCCATTCTGATTGATGCTATCTATTGCTTTTGGAAGCATGATCTCATTAAGCTGGTTCAGTGCAATGTTTGTGTGACAGGAAAGCTGCTGCTCCTCACCATCAATCATCTCTATTACAAAATTCTCAGTTGCAGGCAGAAGGTCGGTTGAAGAAACATGAGGCAAAAGGAATACTCCAAGTTTCAGCTGTGATGGTCTTCTCAGAGAACATATTTTCCCGGGCACATCCCCCCTCTGATTGTTGCATCCATATTGGTAAACTTGGCTCTCCAAATACACTTCAATTACTGGTTCTAGATTAACATCTGGAAATTCTAACTTATCCATGTAGCCACTACTACATACCTTCTGATCATGATGCCTGCAACACAGTGGGTTTGGGCGGAACCACTCAGTAGCTACACTATGAATGTTGTCCCAACGAAATGAACAAGAACGTGGCATCCAGGAGAAGTCTTGTGTAGGTAGCTGAGTAAGATCTTTCCTAACAGTTTCAGTTGTAGACTGGAAATAAGGGGTAAACAATTGCAAGCACTTAATTATAGTGCCAACTATGTTTGTACTCTCTGAAAGTTGTAGCATCATACCAAGAAAAAAGTTATTCTCGGGTGCACTGCCATCATTGCAAATAAAGATTAACTTAGCTTCTACTCTTCGCTCCGCAATGTTATTGGGCCGTATCCAAAAGAAATGCTTCTTGTTTCCCTGCACCAATTTGTACTCTAGTGTTTCACCTGCAAGAAGGTGCCCAATAAGAGGATCGAAGAACAAGTAACGACGTGGTGTCCCTCCAAACTCCACAGATCTCATAAAGTCACTAGCTCCATCTGCAAACCACTCGAATCTTCGAACAGCAGATTTAGTTTGCTCATCGAAATTGCCAGGAAAGATGGATGATATCAGCGATTTGGTGGCATCGGCAATTCGCCTAGGAAAGGAGGAAGTTCTTACTTGCTGTTCCTCCTCTTCTTCCTGGACACGCTGCCTGCACTTGCGTAGCGTGTCGTCACACTCTTCAGCAGCACGCTTTAGCTTCTTCTGCCAACGTTGCAATGGCCGACTAGTGATCTGCCACTTACTGGACGTCTCAAGTGCAATCTCCAACTTGATTTGCGCCATCTCCAGCCTCTCCATCTGTTCCTCTGCGCTTGATTTTCGCTCATACTTCTCAATCATGCCTGATATGATTTTGTTCACTGTCTCATGAACAACTGCAGAACTAATTATCTCTCCCATCTTGAGCAATCTGCGAGATTCCCTCCCTGATCATCACAGAGAAAGATATATCGATACATTGATCAGTACGACTGACAAAAATCAAAGACAGATCAGTGAATTTCGGATAAGTACTAACAGAGCCCACTGTCGAAGAACGTAAAACCAAACCTTCTGAGTTGAATTAGTAGGAAGTAAATTGGAGCCACGCGGGTGCACCTGGGAGTACCTAGGAGACGATAACTGTGTTGAATGAATGGTGAGCGCGAAAGCCCATGACTATGGGGAGAAAAGGTGAGCAAATCAAAGTTTGGGTTCTCTTACAAGTTAGGCTGTCCTTGTTGAATGTGTGGTCCAATATGACACCTGTTAAGACCACATTTACTCTAATCATGTTTTCAGTTGATTTGTCACACTTAAACAACTTTTTTTAAAAAAAACTGATCGCATTTTAGTTTCTAATTTTTTTTTCTAAAAACATCACATCAAATCTTTGGACATCTAAATAAAGCATTAAACATAGATGGAAAAAAACTAATTGCACAGTTAGAGGGAAAATTGTAAAACGAATCTTTTGAGTGTAATTAGTCCACGATTAGTCATAAGTGCTACAATAAACCACATGTGCTAATGATGGATTAATTAGGCTCAAAAGATTCGTCTCGCGGTTTCCGGGCGAGCTATAAAATTAGTTCTTTTATTCGTGTTTCAAAACCCTTCCGACTTCCGGTCAAACGTCCGACATGATATCCAAAAATTTTCATTTTGCAAACTAAACAGGATCGACTCTCCCAATCTTGCAGAAAGGATTACTACTGAAGACAATTGACCTTTTCTAAAAGAATTCCTCGTTGCAACAATCATAAGTTCCGGCTGCTTATCTTGACTCTTGACCGGCTGGGATGATGGGATCTGGGACTGACTCCACTATACAATTGCGGTCTGCAACTCTGCATAGGAAATTAACAACAAATCATTCGTAGTAAAATTGATCTTTCCATATTCTTTTTCAAACGCTAGGTAATCCGAGGACTACAATATCGGAGACTCGAAACTGTTTTTAGGTCTAGAAAATATTATCGGCGACTACGAGTTGGGTGAGACACACTGCTTTTGCAGCCAAGCAGATTGTCGAATGCGAGGACACAGAGCCTTACCTCGACCGAGTTCACCGGCGGTCGCCGCGACGAAGCAGGCAGCGGCCTCCTCCCTCTCCGCATCGCTGGCTCTGGCCGCACGAGCACGCATAGATGGCGCGCCCCCCACAGTAGTGGCAGCAGCAGCAGCGGATCCAGGAAGGCAACCGCCATGTAAAGGACCACGGACCACCTTGCGCCGCCGTTCCACGACGCGGCTGGCGGCGGTGGCTGTCGGCGTGGAGAGTTGAGTGGAGACGAAGGGGTGTGCGGCCCAAGCCCACTTCGGCCCAAATAAAGTTCCACGCAACCCAAACTCACGTGCCTCGACTTTTTTACCACCTAACCTGCATGTCTTCTATAATATATCATTAGGATTGCTAATTAGTGATACATTTTTTCAGTTTTTCATGTATTTTTTATTTCTTATTTTTGTTTATACCTTTTTTTTCTCAGAAATGTGGATAATTTTGCTCTTTGGCCTGCCTTGCTAAACTAAACAAACATGGATACGAACGCATCTCGTATTCTCTGTAGTCGCGTACCCTGTCATCGTTGAGAGAAGAGCGTTCTCCCGCCGCCGAGTGCCGTCCCTCCGTCGTCCGCCGTGCCGCCGTCGAGCGTCGTGCTGCAGCAGTCGACGGGAGCGTCATCCGTGCCTTACAATGTCATTAGCATGATGACAGTGTCACTGCTGATGCAACATTTTATTTCCAATAATTAGATATAGCTAAACTTGCAATTAAGTGTTGGACCTAGCTAAACATGATCATTTTCAGAGTGATATGTTGTTTGAAGTATTAGCCAAAAGACCGGGATTCTGATATGATTAGTGGAGCAGTTCAGAGTGCTTAAAAAGAGGGCTAATTAAACAGCATCACCTCAGCCATTGACGGGAGCTAGTAGTGGAGATCCATAGGCCCATCCATCTCGTCCGGCCGCTCCGTGCCCGCTGGGATGGGCCTCGAGCGGCGGGACGACGGTCCGTCCGACGGGGTCCTCGCAGTGCTGGGCGGCGTCACGGTGGTCAACAGAGGGACGGCACTCGGTGGTGGGACGACGACCGGCGGCTGCGGGACGAGCTCGATCTTCTCTCGGCGGCGGCAGGGTACACGACCACGAGATACGTCCCTATCAATGTTTGTTTGGTTCTGGCAAGGCGGCCGAGGGCAAAATTGTTCATATGTCTGGAAAAAAAAGGGTATAAATGAAAATAAGAAATAAGAAATACATGAAAAACCGAAAAAGTGATACCAAATAAACTAATTAGTAATCCTAATGATATAGAAGACATGCGGATTAGATGGTAAAAAAGTCGAGCACGCGAATTTGATGGTAATTTCTCTAAATTCTCCTTACTCACGAGGCGAGCTGATAGCTAAGTTGCAGTTCAGCGATTTGGCAGGGGAGAGACATAGGCCCCATCGTTTCGCTCTTTTAGAAAAAAATAAAATAAAAATACGTTTTTCAAATAAAAATAATTTATAGAATAAAATTATACACATAATCATAGACACTTAAAAGTGAAATGTGTAAAACAAACCATGATGAAAAAATCACAAAATCAACTTCAAAAATTTGAATTTTGGCTTATAAGCACTTGCAGCTACGAAACGATGAGAGCTATAGCCTATAGGCACTCCATAGTAACCAACAAGAAAAACGCATCATAAATTAATATATTATTAATTAATTTTAGTTATAAAAAAAATTAAAAGCAGATTGATATAATTTTTAAAACAACTTTCTTATATAAATTTTCGTAAAAAATACATCGTTAATAATTTGTGAAACTTGCGCGTGGAAGTTACAAAGTTATCGTGGCTTAGAAATTACAAGGTAGCACCGTACAAAGAGTCATTTGTCACCTAGAAATTTCCAACAATTCCTTTTATTTCCCCCTCGTTACCTTGATAGATACTCTAAGACCTCATTTTGGCAGGTCCAGTCTCCAGTTGATTTATCACACTAAAAAAAACTTCAGTCTGCCATCGTTGACTGTTCCAATCTTGCAGAAATGCTAGCTAATGAAAGACAAATTATCCTCGTCACTGCAATCCTTTTCCTAAATAACTTGTGGTTGCTGCAATCAGTTCTGGCCACTAGACTTGACGCTTGACATATCTTTCGTGGTACTAGTAAACATGAATGGTTGATACTTCCTCTTCTTTTTCCACACGCAGAGGTATCTGAAAATGGGAGCTTCTCGTTATTACCGGCGAGCAGTAGTTGACTGGGATACGTTAATCTTAAACTCTTTGTCAGTAGATGATCATGATCAAGTTTTCAGTATCTTAAACTCTTGATCAAGTGGAGAATGTGGAAACTAGCTAAAACCTTTGTCTTGTTTGACGAATTTTCATGCAATAACTGTCTGCTCACAAGATAAATAGCATTAAAAGAAAAGACAAGTTGCACGGAAATCTGGACACAAAAGCCAACAGGGTGAAACATTCAAAATCCAGATAAAATTCGATCTTGATTAAAGCATATACATGCAAGTCTCAGCTAAAAAGATTGATTACACATCAATTGATCTGGATTTCCTGGGTAATGCTGCAACACCATGTTGAACTCCTATTTGCATACCAGGTTAACACTGTAAAATACACATTTATCGCCTAGAATATTTCCTACCAGGGCAGATCAGGAGTACATTCCCAGCGTTATTCTCGCATACCTCTAAACCAAACATATCAGTCAAGCAAGGGTTGCACAACAGGGCATGGATTAGAACTGTCGGCAGCCGCGACGGCAGAATATCTGCGGCTCTGGGAGGAGTTGGAGCCGATCCAGCTCACGGCAGGCGCTGAGGATCAATTCACATGGAGTCCGGGACCCTCCGGGCATTTTACGGCTGCTTCGGCTTACAACTTGTTCTTCATTGCAGCGGAACAAACGACTTGGGGAGCTCGGCTGTGGAAAACCAAGGCGCCATCCAAAGTACGCTTTTTCAGATGGTTGGCAATCAAGAACAGATGCCTCACTGCAGATAACCTCCCTTCAGAAACGAGGCTGGCCTAATCAGAGTGTTTGCCCCCTCTGCCAGTCAGACGGAGAACACTGTCAGCATCTTTTTGTCTCTTGGTGTGGGCGCGGTGGCGGAGCTGGGTCGCCACGCCGGGCGAGATGGGGCAGCCGCTTGAGGTCTGGTGGCAAAGGGCACGGTTGTGCTTCAGGCGCAATTACAGGCGATCCTTCGACACCGGCTGTCTGTTGATATGTTGGCTGCTCTGGAAAGAGCGCAATACGCGCATTTTTGATAGCAAGGCAAGATCTCCGAACCAGCTCTTCAATCAGATTAGAGACGAGATTGTAACTTGGGCGGAAGCGGGGTATTTTAGAGAACGTGAGGAATAGCTCTTCGGTTTTTATTCGTTAGAGTTTCCCCTGTTTACACCGGACTCAGCAACCTCCACTGAGTTTGTATACTCAATTTGTAACTCTTTTTGTACATTATCCCCTCTTAATGAAATTGGCTGGCCCGGTCTGGGCCTTCCCAGCAAAAAAAATATATTTCCTACCCATTCCTTACATTTCCCCTGTTACTGATTGCTACCCTGACCAATGTCTGTTACATAACCTGGAATTCTAGAGTGGGCTTGGTGACAACTATATTTCTTTTTAATTCTAGCCCTTGTTTGAATGAGCTTCCAGCAACCGTAGCAAATCTCCAACCCCCCTAGAAAGCATATGTTCTTTCTCCAGGTTAACAATTCAGTACCTGTCGAATCTAGATTTGAAGTTTTGAACTAATAACCAGAAGTTGGGTTTTACCAACTTCTCTGGATGCTCTATTGCAAAACTCTCAGTTGCAGGCAAAGGTCAGTTGAGATATGAGGCAAAAGGAAT